>NC_137857.1:7605284-8805284 GCF_948465745.1 Chenopodium album
ATAGATGAGGTGTGCTGTAATCTCTGTGCTAGTGATTGGAATTCAACAATTGGTTACCTTGAAGTATTAACTGTGTGTGTTTTCATTTTTTGTTTTCTGTTCAAATGTTTCAGGCGCATTGTATATCATCGTGGGGTTCAAGGAGTCATTGTAGGTGCAGATCGTGTTTTCTGCAGCAGCAGCCTTGATGAAGGCTGGAAATGTTCAAGGAGTCATTGTAGGTGCAGATCGTGTGGCTGTGAATGGTACTCAGAATTGTTGAGTTTTACTTTTTGCATGGAGGACAGGGGTTAACTTGGCATTCATTGATTTAATATGCTATTTGCAGGTGATACTGCTAATAAAATTGGAACTTACAGCCTTGCTGTGTGCGCAAAGTATCATGGTATTCCCTTTTATGTTGCCGCACCTCTTACCTCAGTTGATTTGTATTTGCCTTCCAGAGAATCCATTGCCATTGAGGAAAGGTCCCCAAAGGAATTGTTGAATTCTCGTGGAGGACTAGGAGAGCAAGTTGCTGCATCTGGGATCTCTGTTTGGAATCCGGCCTTTGATATTACTCCAGCAAACTTAATATCTGGTATCATTACAGAAAAGGTTGATGCTTCACCCCTACACTATGACATGGTATTTTGGACATTTGGTGATGTTACTTATATTAATGTGGATTTGTATCATTTCATTAGGGCGTAATTACTAAAAGCAAGGATGAGGATTTTGACATCAAAGGTTTTGTGCAATAGGTGGTAGCCCAATACTTTGTGGAGGCTGGAACCAGGTACTTAGAAGGACCCGTGAGAAGCCAGTATAATAAATAGGTTTGTAACCCTGATACTTTACTTGCTTATCAAGAATAATTGGTTGCGAATGGGAAAAAGGAAGGGGGGGGGGGGGGGGGGGAGAAAGAGGATGCCCTGCCCTTTATACTCTTTTTTTTTTTTTTTTTTTTTTTTTTTTTCCAATGGACTTCATACAGATTAAGATCCAGTTCCAAAATGAAAACAATTGCATTATAATTGCAGCAATGTATGAGCTCTGAGGGAGTTTTATTCTCGTGATTGTATAGCAACTTAGAGTTCATAATTTGTAAATGTGCTGCATTATATTTTAATAATTTAGCAAGCCAAATTATAAAATTATAGGTGGTGGTAAGTAACTCAAGCCACTGAGAAGATTTTGTCAGTTGCTATCTTTGTTATTATAGGTGGTGGTAAGTAATTTGGCTTTTCACACTTTGTGTAAGAGGGCGGGGTTGGTTGACCTCTGCTCCTCTTTTTTTCTTATGAACATTTTTCTGTTAGAATTCGACTCTTTGTAAACTATGTTAAAAATTCTATGATTTTCAACTAAAATGAAGTGTCCATGTGTCATACCCATGTCCGAGGGTCGAGGGTCCGACACGGGTACTTGAGGTAAAATGAAGAGTCCGAGTAACATAGTTTGTAAATACATCCAACAGCTAATAATAACGAGTAAAAATGAAGATGTGCCTTTTCCTATCTTAAATTATGACTTTAGATGGTCAAAACTGTAGGAGTTTTCCAGGTTGAACTTAACCTTTAGAACCTCAAATATAACCACAATGGTGGTAAAATACTTAAAGTTAAAGCGGGGGAGGCGGTGTGGCAGCAGGAGGGGATGGGGGTGGTAGCGGTAGCACTGCGGAAAGGGGTAGTGGTGCCGTGGTGGGCCTGGTGGCGGCAACGCCATGGGATTGAGTGTAAATGTGATGTAGCACGGGTGAGTGAAGGAATAGATGTTTAAAAACTATCAAAAGGAGTTGCTTTTCATTCTCCTTTGAGTCCTTTCCTTGTCTTAAAACAATTTTCTTATCCCGTTGAGATGTTTCTTTCTTTTCTCCTTGTATGATTGTATCCCTTTCTCTCTCTCTTGAAAACCAAACAGCCTCTAATTGTACTTTTTACGTTGCTTTAATAAAAAGTACAAAATCCAACGTCCAAGAATAACAATACTATATTAGAATAACCCTGCACTTCAATAGGATGAGAAATACATTGCAATCTAAATTAACATAAAATATTTACATAGAAAATGAAAATCCTAGACCAAGAAAGCAGGATCAGGAACTTCTTCTTCATCTTGTGGCTCCGGCGGGGATGGGATGATAGGCAAACCAATAGCTAGAAACACGGAGAGAGCAGTGTAAAGGCGGAGGTAAAGATGGATGAGAAAGCTGAGAGAGAAGGAGGGCCAAAGAGAAAGGAGGAGGATCCATGGGTAGAGGTACAAGAAAACAGGGGTTGGACAGAGGAGAGAAAAAGCAAATGCAATAGTAATGAGCAAGGACCATCCATCTAGGAATCGAATTTGTAAGAGGGTGAGGAGGTGCCTGTTATCATCTTCGGTAAAACAAATCTTCAAGGAAGTGGAGAGGCAGGCAAGCGATGCTCCAGAAATCAGCAGGAAAGCTTTGAGCAGTTTTTGTGGGCAAGCATCGATGTGATCAAAGAAAAAGTATGCTAGATAAGGTCTCAGAAACCAGTTAATAAGAAGTAAAAGAACCCATCGTAGATCATAGTAGTATAAGGATTCCAAAGTAAGTTCAAGCTGGGGTGTTTGGTGTTGCCTGTTGTTGTTTTGGTGGCAGCAAAAAACCCGACATATCAAGGTTTTCAATGAGGGCCACATACAGAGGAGTGGGATGAAAGGACGGAAGTAGTAAAATAAAGGAGCTGGACAGACGAGGGAGAAAACAAGAGCTGTAATGAGGGGGATAGAACACCTTTGCCCATGCTGCACTACCAATTCGATCCATAGGATAACGAGATAGCAACTATCAAGCTTATATAAGTATGTCCTGAAGGATACTGCAAGGAAAAGGATCAACACCGCGATAAGCAAGGTAACTTTGAAGAAGCTTTGTATTGATGGATGATAGGAAAAGAAGAGGAAAACTTCTGGCCTCAACATATTGATGACAAACAAGAGGATCCATTTGACTTCGAAGTAGTAAACTTCTTGATTCTGATCATTTTCAGCCATATGTTCAAGAGGTACTCGTTTTTGTTTCCTTAATATAGAAGAATTTCAGGAATTATTTTTTTATAGATGAGGTTCTTTGAACTGATTGATATGTTTTTATCATCCATATATATACTAGTGCTGTTGCTGTTGGTCGGCTAACTCAGCATGGATTTAACAATTGTATGTCATATTTGTAAAAGTGAATATATATGTTTTTTTTTTTAAAACATGTGATGTCACTTATGCGGTCTACTCTAAAGCTTTTCGGTTTTCCCCTTAGAATAAAGTACAAGTATATTGTAGTATATACACTGTATATGCATGATATGGTTTCTTTGAAAAGCCACATTACCGTATACATGCCTAGTTAAAGTTTTTTTAGTGCTACACTTTCATGTGATTCTAAATGGTTCTAAATGTTTTTTTAGTGCTACACTTTCTAAATGGTTCTAACTGTTTTTTTAGTGCTACACTTTCATGTGGGTTCTAAATGCTACACTCCACTATTTTGTATATTTTATAATTTCAATAAATTAAATTGATGTAGTTGTTTAGGAATGGATGGAGTTGTTTTTCATTTTTAGTAATTAATCCAAAAATAAAACCCACCTTTCGCTTCTAAGCTGCTGAAGAAGCAATTTGCGAGTGACTACGTAGAATCTATATTCATTCTTAAATAAAGAGTGTCAAAGTAGAACGCGTAAATAATGCAAAAATCAAACCGTTGCATCCAAATAAAAACGAATGAAGTAGTTCGTATAATTTTGAAAAGACCGACACATAGATTCAGAACCCTTGTACAAAGAGCTGAAACTCCCCATCAGAAAACATTAGTGGTCTATAGGCGGCTGCATTGCTAATCTGGCAAAACCTACTAATTCTAGCGAGAAAGTAATCCTTATCCACATTTTTGAGCGTAATTAAAATTTAAAAGTTATAATTAAAACACTAATTATACATCAAATAAAGTCAGAATGAGGATCTTATGTCGATTTCCCACTTTGTAATATGTATCTTTACGTCCAACTATTAGGTTATTGGTGTTGAATATTTGGTCACTTAGGCCGCCATTTCTGTCTACGGTCTACCATCCATCCTAGCATGAAGAAAACTTTTTTTATAAATATTTTTATTCTTGTTATGCAGGCCTTACTAGATTTATTAATGTATATCCTGAAAAGAAACTGGTTTTATCATACGAATTCTATTTTTAAAAGTTGATTATTCATATACAAATTACAGAAAGTGTTGATATATATGATAGAAGATTAAGGAAAAACGTGAATAAAGAGGAAGGGTGAGTGAGTAAAAAGTAAAGGATGTTACCGTGTGAATGTGCGATGAACCCTAACGAATTTTTTTATCCAAATTTTGCAAGCTAGATACTTGGGAGTAAGGGGTAAGGTGAGAGAATCCTTACCTCCAAGGCTCAAAATACGCTGACTTGATAAAATTTGAATCTTAGACCTCTAAGATGTAAGGTATATATCTTACCAACCGATCTAACACTTTATTGGTATAAGAGTCGTGTGGATCATGTAGAAATAGATATACGGAGTAATTAAGGACAGTTTAAATATGGATTATATGGAGCTTAATAAATAAAAACTCAAAATAGGAGAGAAGAAAAGGTAAAAGTTCTTAAAGTTGTCCCTGTAAATAAATTCTTCCTTGGTTTTTTAAATATTGCATCACTTCATCACTTGTCTTTTAAATAAGTTTAACAAATATTGCACCAAAATCAATTAGGGAAAAAAATTATGTTCACCCTGCAAATAACTAATACTCCATTTGTTTATTTGAGTGGCACATTGGAGTTTGTTACACATGCTGATGTAGAACTTTAATCAATAATATCTTTAATCATAAATAAGTAAAAATTACGATAATTGAATGTTAATAATTTATTCACTGAGATGATTCAATAAGTATCCATAAGATTATATCTTTACTAAAGGTCTAAAGTTAAAGTGAGTCAAGTAAATAGTGCAAAATGTCCCAATATGACACTAAATGGAGGGGATACACCCTTACCTTTCAATACTTGTTTTTTTTTTTTAGTTTATATATACAATTACATGAGAAATTTTGTATTCTTATCATTCTCTCTTGTTTTTTTCCCACTATAAAAAATCTTGTGCTCAATTCTTATGGTGTAACAATAAAATATAGGAGGAAGTAATTAAAAATTGTTAAATTGTGACTCGAAATCTAGTAGGGCTGACTTTGAACGCTTATATCTCTCAAACTACAACTGATTTTGAGGTGATTCAAGTTGGAGGTGATAGCTTGGTTCAAGAGCTTTCTAACTATATGTCATATGCCCAATTCCGATAAAAAACGAGAAAGTTATGACCGTTTTACGAAAACCTGACGAAGCTGGAAATTTGCAACGAGGCTGCGAGCTATAGCTCTATGCGAGTGAGCTATAGCTCAGCCCTATGACGACTTGCTGCAGGCGTGAGCTAGCTGCCGAACTATAGCTCGGTAGTTAGGTTATTCTAGGATAATTGATGGAATATTTCCTAAAATTATATCTTTTCTATGACGGCTATTTGAGTATACTTGGGGAACAATCTTAGGGTTTTATTAGGGTTTCCTTGTGTTATAAAAGGACCATTTAGTTGATCAATTAGATTATACCTTTTGAGCCATTAGATTTAGGACTCCTTGTGTTATTCTCTTGTTTCTTTCTCCATTATAGTGAAGAAGCTCTCGAATCCCCCACCCGTGGATGTAGGTCTATTTTGACCGAACCACGTAAATCCTTGTGTTCTTTGTTTGTCTTCTTTATTGTTTTTCCTCTTCCTTAATTTCATTGACTTGTTCCGCATTGATCAAACACAATTACACCTATATTTCCTAACAAAAATAAATAAAGTGGGGATGTAATTTATGTCTGCGTTAACAGCCACAAAGTTTTTCCTTTGGTTGTGGCCCTTTGTGGGCTGGCAACAAGAAGGGACTAAAATCTTTACGACATTGAGTCATTGTCTCATTGATGCTTTATTGTCAATATGTCATCTTTCTTTGCATCATGTCGTTAGTAAATTACTACTTGTACAATAGATTACTAGGCAACGACATGTTGACATGTGGACTGTAGAGTTATATACTACCTCCGTTTCTTTTTAGTTGACATGTATTCCTTTTTAGGAAGTTTCTTTTTAGTTGACACGTTTCCTTTTTGGGTAAATTTTTTACCTTGCATTTAAAAGCTACCCCACTTGCTTTTTCATTCTCTATCACTCTTTCTCCTCTCCTTAATATATGTGCCTAAATCAAACGCGTCAATTAAATAGAAACGGAGGAAGTAATATACTTTGGGAAATGATTTTGGCACACCCCTAATTGATTTTGGCACACCCCTATGTGAGAGCACGGTTTTCTATGCTCTTCTCACATAGGGGTATGCCAAAATCAATTAAGGGTGTGCCAAAATCAATTTCCTATACTTTCTCTGTCCCTATTTTATTTGTTTCATCATTTGACTTTTCACGCTTTTTAAGACGTGATGTTCCAAGCAAAATTTTTGATTCTAATTAAGCCTATAGGAATATGTAACACCATTTATATATAAACTCATAACTAAGCTAAAATCGGATAAGTTTAAACCCTTTTTGATTAAGCTCATTAACTGTAACACCCCTGATTTACTAATCAATAATAAACAACTTTAAATAAAATTGCGGAAGCATACACCTAAATCGGAGGTAATACTGTCCATTCGACAACCTGTCAAGTGTTAAAGCTTACGAAATTTCAGCTATACAACTCAATAAACTAAGTGAGCTATTTATACAACTTTACAAACTCGTTATAACACTTGAGCTCCTTTAGCTACGATCACTTGATCAACCTGCTAAAACAATCTTGTCTGCTCACCATTAAGGACAAATTCTAAAGTAGATCGTTGCAGGGCCACCATAAGGAAAAGATATGGTCACAAACATAAGTAGCACAACAAAACAACACACGTCAGCAAAAAGCTGAGTTTTCACCACATATCAGAATATAGAGTATAACAGAATTATTGAAGAAAGAAAACGCAGGTGAAAGTTGGGATCGTTGCTAAATAATCAAAAGTTGAGATTATTAAAGTAAATTGGGCAAAGTTGGGATTAATAAAGTGTATTTTTCCTATTTTAAAAGGAAGAAATCTTTTGCCTGGCTGATTGAAGATAGCCTAGATAGATATAGGTACATTTATGAGAGTTGTTATTTAGTTTCTCAAATGATCTATGTGTGAGACTTTTTTGCTTTCATAATAATCTCGAATTGTGTGGGACTACAAATGATGTTTGATTGTTTGGATCCATATTGTTCTGGGCGAGCTCCGGTACAGATAATCTTCGTGGGTTGGTAAAGGTTTACCGTCCAATTACGCACCTGCACAGTCAACACAGATAAGCTAACCCGGGGGTTATCCGGGAATAACTTCTCTGATGCTAAAGTTAGCAATCCGATAAGAAGAAAGAGTGAAGAGAAAAAAAAGTGTTTTAGATATGTAGAGAGAGAGAGAGAGAGAGAAGATTGTACCTTTAGGTGAACATTTGCTTTGGTATATATAGGGAAATAACCAAGCTGGTGCCACCTATAACGATAGGTGGCAAACCGACCTCGTAGGCAGCAGGTGCCTACGTGGCTTCAAGCAGCTCTCCACGTGGCCGTTAGGAAGGCCGTTATGGATATTTGAGCTTTCTTACTAATCAACAGTTGTTTAGCGATATTAGAAGATATTACCGGCTATTTAGCTTTTACTACCGGTATCATCCCGTACACATATGATGAAGTTATCAAAAACATTTAATCCTTCTTAAAATTATGAAGTGACGATCAATTAGTCATATACGAGGTTATGATTTGGACATCGCTTGAACCAATAACTAGCCTTGTATATAACATTATAACAAGGCTGGTGAGGGTCTAGCCCAAATATTTGTCTCGGGTCATTCAAGTTCTAGTCTAAGTTGAGGTTCAAGTTTGACGTATTCTTACCGGCAAAACCCCGCCATTGTTGATTTCTCTAGTTACCGTCGTTTCTCTCTCACATTGTTGGAATCTCTCCTGCAATTTTAGGTTTGCAACTTTCCCTTTTTCTCTCTCCTCCATGATCGAAATTTGTTGTTTTCGAACGACGAAGAGCTCATTTTATAGCTCAAATTATCGTTCAATTAATTCTAAAACTGTTGATTGTTATCTAAAATCTATCTTTGATTCCCTAATTCAAGTTTTTGTTTCAATGCATTTTGAATTTTGATGGTTAATTCTTTGTATCTTAGTTATTGCTGGATTAATTGTTTGTATAATCTGCTTTTATTGCTTTAATTTTGGTAATTAGCGTTGTAATGTTTGATTTTTTGGTTATTGATAAATGCGTTTAGGTCACTTTTAATCTGCAACCCTTTTAGCAGTTTGTATCGAAATTTTGTATGGTGTAATGGTCTTGTTGATTCTGTTTGATGTGGATTCTAACCCCTTGACTTGATAAAGACCTAGAAATCTCAGAAGTAGAATAAACAACTCGTATTTGATAAGAAACTCGAACCAAAAATGTAAAGTAACCGGATATGACTTTGAATGCGACCACCTCCTAATGGAACGAATTCAACTACGTAGACTACCTCCTAGAACGAAGTATTTAGAAGATCAAATCTTAGACTATCTCCTAGAACTAAGAATTGAACGTTCTAATTAGAATTGAACTAAGAATTGAACGTTCTAATTAGAACCAATTATTTTGAAGATCAAATCACTGTTGTATATTTTGATAGTTACAATTACCTCAAAAAACTGTGGAGCTCTCAATTACCTCAAAATAGTTACAATTTTCTGGTTGAACTGATTTTTTTACTACCCTACAACCTTCTCTATGCATATCTTTTTACCCTGAAAAAATGTAGACAATCAAATCATTATCACTTATATTGCTAATTTGTTATCTATGATGTTCATCAAATTATTGCAGTATTAAAATATAAAGGTGACATCTAATTCATGGTATTATGGGTGTCAGAGAAGCATTCTAGTAACGAAATCATGGTGGATTGATGGATTCAGATTCGAATACTTATCTAAAGTATTTGCCCTTGTAAATTAAACATAGCTGCAGAATTAGACTAATTGAAGAATGAGATTTTATTTTTCTCGTGTTAAGGTTTCCTTCTAGTCTATTCTTTATTTATAATGTTTCTCTTTCTTCTTTCGAATGCAGGGTTCAGACTGATGTCATTCAATCATTGTGCTTGCACAATCCTTCAGCCTGAATTCATCCTTCAATCGCCCTGATATGCATTATGAAGGTGAATTCCCTATTTTTTTTTTTATTATTTAGTTTCTCATTCATTTGCTTGTTTTATCATTTGTCTATCAGCAAAAGGAACAAATATGAATTAATATTATTTCATTCATAGAATAGACAGTGGAAAGATGATAAAACAGGGAAATAAATTTGTGATAAGACCTCACCTTGAGGGGAGAATATAAGAAGTTACTTTGTATGTCATATGTTAGAAAATTTAAAATGCAACCGGTGGTGGGGTTACAATGGTTGTATGTATTTAGATGTCAGGAGAGACCATAACCTCTTTGTTGGTCCTTAGATGAAATACTTTCAACGCTTTCTTCAGTCATACTTTTTGTAATTATGATTTTTAAAGCATGTAGATTGATTCAGCCTTAATTTTGAAGTTATATGCGCAGTATCATGCATTCAAATTCTTACTGGATTATGTCCAAAATTGTCACTTGTTGTGGTACTACTTCTTGCTTTGGGATCGTGTATATCATTATCATGTTTCTTTGTCTATTGATATGAAACTTCTTCGAGTATTTAGGAGATTTTTGTTCATTTGAATTTATGCACCATGTCAACATTACAGTGCTATCATTAATTGCTTGTTAAGCTTCTGGTGGATATAGTACTTGGAGAAATGTTGTACTCCGTAATTACCGAGAAGAGAGTAATAAATCATTGTTCTCTTCTAGTTGATGACTATGCTTACTGAAAAATATGTTTATGCGATGGTTCAAGAATCAAGAGTCCAAGTTAATGCAGTAATGTATACGAAGTATGTGCTTATAACAGAAATCTTCTTACTTTTTTTTTTTTTTTTTTTTTTTTGTCCTTGTTCCTCCTACATTCTGTGTTTTCTCCCTTGTATTTTTTCATTTAGTATTATCCGGATATTCTGGTTGCAGCATCTGCCTATTATTTTTATGAGATACTCCCTCCATCCCTTTTTGCTCGTCCCATATTCCAGATTTGGGATGCCCCTTAATATTTTGATTGATATCCTCATATGGCCGATTTTCTCTCTCTACATATTTATTTTCAAATGTTCAAGTCCACACACAGTCACTATCCTTTTCTCTACCTTACACTTCGTTCTTTTCACCTTATTTTTGCTAAAGTGAAATATTTATTTTAATGAATTTGAATTATTTTTGTTGTATATAAATTAATTTTACTGATATGAAAATTATTTTTACTAATTAAACTTAATGTACTTGGAACATATCATAAATTAAGAAGGGTTTTGGTATGGTATCATGAGTTGTGATCTGCCAGTATTATGGATAACTCACATGTGAAATGGAGTGTTGAGCCCATGAACAAGCTCACATGTGATGAAAGTGTTGTCCCTACTCCCATATTAACTAGAAGTGTTGTCCAACATTAATCGAGTGTAAAAATAAGAGTAGGTATTGGGAAAAATATCCCACATTGAAGAAAAGAGAAAATTTTATCTACTTTAAAAGGTCTAAGGGGCTACTCCCCTCAATGTCATACTTCATATGATTTTGAGGTGCAACCTCCTTAGACTTATAAGTGGACATTTGTGGAAGGTGTGGCCTAGACCCGTTAATCATAGGTGGTGATAGTTTGGTTCCCATTCCTCTTCCTATGTCTATACAAAAGAATTATTTTCTCCTTGTATCCTTTTCTTTTTTTTTTTTTTTTGTTTTTTTTGTAATTCCTTTTGAAAACCAAACTACGTCTAAATACTTTTCTTTGGTGCTCCAATACTTTAATACTAAATTTGGCCTCCAAAGATATAGGGAACTTTCTAAATCAGAACTACCCTGAGATAAAGGATACTGTCTTAATCAGAACTAGTGAACTACCCTGCACTTTTAATAGGCTGAGAAAGGCATATACTAGATAGCCTTGTACAATACGAGTAATATACAAGCGAAATGAAAATTAAAAATAACAAAAATATATATCCATATTTTTTTTTTTCTATCCTAGACTAATAAAGCAGGGTCTTCTTCATCTTGATGTAGTTCCAGTGGGAATGGGATGATAGGCAGACCAAAGGAGAGAAAGGCGGAGAGAGCAGCATAAAGGCGGAAGAAAAGATGACTGAGAAAGCTGAGTGAAAAAGAGGGCCAAAGAGAGAGTAATAGGATCCATGGGTGGAAATACAGGAAGATAGGGGTTGGACATAAGACAGAGAAGACAAATGCAATAGTAACAAGTAAGGACCATCCATCTCGAAAACCAATTCGTAAGAGGGTGAGGAAGTGCCCATTGTCATCTTCAGTAAAACAAATCTTCAAGGAAGTGCAGAGATAGGCAAGTGACGTTCCAAAAATCAGAAAGGAAGCTTTGACGAGAATTTGTGGGCAAAGATTGATGTGATCAAAGAAAAGGTATGCTAAATGAGGTCTCAAAAATTGGTTGACAATAAGTAAAAGAACCCATCTTAATTCATAGTAGATAGGGATTCCAAAGGAAGCTCAAGTTGTGGAGCTTGGTTTTGCCGGTTGGTTCCCTGGCAGTGAAAAACCCGGAATATGAAGGTTTTGAACGAGGGCCAAATACAGAGGAGTAGGATGGAAGGACTGAAGTAGTGAAAAATAGGAGCTGGACATATGAAAGAGAAGACAGTGGCTATAATGCGGGGGAAGGACCACTTCCTTTCCTCATGCTGTATCAATTCAATACATAAGATAAAAAGGTAGGAATCATCAAGCTTATATAGGTACGTTCCGAAGGATACTACAAGGAAAAGGATCAACACCGCGACAAGCAAGGTAAGTTTGAAGATGCTTAGTAATGATGGCTGATACGAAAAGAAGAGGAAAACTTCTGGCCTCAACATATTGATGATAATTAAGAGGATCCATTTAAGTTGAAAGTAATAATAATTAACTTCTTGATTTCGAATATCAGGCATATTTTAGTAGAGTTTTTTTTTTTAAATCTTAAAAGAGAGTAAAAATGTTGGAATGATTTTTAAGCTATGTTTCCAAAATTGTTTGATGCGGGTTTCTTGTTCCTCATCTGCTTTTATATATGAAGAGAAAGTCGAATGTGGGGTCCTCTATTTGGGAAAATTTTCTCACTTAATTTTGCATGAAAGCAACATCCATTATACTACGTAATTCATAAAGGACGTGCGCTTACAATTTATGATCGTATACTTCGTACACCCTTCCTTGTTTTTTTTATTGTGTTTTTTAACGAGCTAAGAGCAAAACGACAAGTTATAAAATTAAAAACTTAAAATTTGGCGAGGAACCTTTCTAACCCTACAAACTGTAAGTCTTAAAAGAGGAAGACCAAGCTCCATTAAATATTAACCTTTCTAACCCAACAAGCACCAGCACCAGTGAATAGACAATCTTACGAAACACCCATCTCGCACCAGCACAGTTATCCGAAGAAGACCAAGCTCCATTAAATATTAACCAAATGTCCACCGAATCAGAAGAATTCCCCCACAACAGCTGACAGGGTTAAGAGAAGAAGAATTATTAAAAGAAACCAGAGAACAAGTTTGTGGTCTTAATTCAAAGGCCAGAGTGACATTCATTCTCCGGCAATCTTTTTATTGTTATTCATCTAATCCGTAATAAGAAACGGAAAAAGTATTACGGAATTTCTAAGTTTCAAATCGGTGTGGTTGGGGGTGGGGTCGTGGACTCGTACCATTAGAATCTTTTTTTTCTTTTTTCCTCTACTCCCAAATCCCAAGTGTTTAGACTTTAGAGTTGAAGGATTTAAAGTTGAAATATTTCTACATCAACCTCTTGGGTGTCATCCTCTCTTGCGTGTCATCCTTTTTAAAAGTTGATTAAAAATGAATCAACAAAAAATCAAGGCCATTTTTTTACATGCTTCGTTCAATTTTAGTATTCCAACTTGGAGCTGTTTGAAACTCCTGTTTGTTGGCTACAAATTTGTTAACACGTGCTCTACATACATCATCGCCTCGGTTGGCCTTTAGTTGTTTACGGGTAGTTCCTACTGAAGTGAGCTCTCTAACTTTCATTCTAGCACCAAGCAACATCCATTTTTCAAAGAATTTTACAAAATTTCCCTTTTACAAATATTAATCGTTTAATTTTTTTTTTTCTTTTTTGTTTTTCATAGCTATCTATTATTCATTCTAGCGCAAAGCAACATCATCCATTCTTTTTATTAGACATGTTTCTTTTATCACGCTTATCGATACACAATTTTAATTCTCTATAAGTAAAAATTATAAAGTATTTTAATATGTATATTATGTATATATGTAATATATATTTTCCCTTTAATTAGTAAGGAGCACTTTTTTGTTTATTTTGTCTATTTCATCTAGAATCTTCATATTAAGGGTCTGTTCACTTCATCTTAATTTCAGTTCATTTCAGTTCAATTCAGCTTCAATCAGTTCAGTTTAGCTCAGTTCAGCTCCTAATTTCCTTCCCTCATAAAATATTCATTTCAGCTCTATTCAGTTAAGTTAAGTTCAGTTCAATTCAGCTCCAATCAGTTCAGTTCAGCTCATTTCAGTAAATGTGCAGAGGTATGGAGATTTTTCGATAACTATATCAAAAAATTTATTTTTTTCTTACATTTACTTAAATTTACAAACATTATTGTAACATTTACCTTTGTTTAAATCGATGGAACCTTCAATTTACAGGTAAAAAGATTGTTTAATATTATTCCCTGGTTCACAAAGGTGAAACCCAAAGAGTAAATAAATAAAGGTTTTTTTTTTAAAAAAAAAAAAAAGAAAAAAGTCAAGCTGCAAAAAGTCGTTTGTATTTATTTTAATACTCCCTCCATCTCTTAATACAATGTCTCTTTCTCTTTATTATGTGAGGAATAAATACTCAAAACAGACATTATATTAAGGGACGGAGGGAGTACAGAGGAAAGGATAAAAGGGTTGATTACGTAATAATCGTGCGAAGTATTGCCAAAAAGTCTACTTTGGGCATCATGAGTCACGACCTGTAAGTGTTATATGTAGTCTTTTTGACCCCGTCATTTTACTTCTTTCCAGCTTTCTTTGGCTCAATTCCCAACCTCACCAAGACACCAACAAAATAATATACAGGACGTATGTATAACTTAGGATTTTATTAATATATTTTCGTCCACGAAGGTCTATGTGGATTATTTAATCACCAATGGTATGCTAATATTGACCGCCTACGCCCTTTAAAATAGAATAATGTCCATCTTTTTTAAGAAAACAAAGCAAAGAATAATAGAGGAAGTTGTAGAGGTAATATTATTTTCAATTAGGTAATGCCAACTACATATAAGTGGATGGTAATTGCTTAAGGTTATTGAAAAGTCACAAAAAAGCTCCATAATGAGGATAACACAGATGATTACAAATTAAAAGAAATAAAAAGACACCATTGTAGTGCCAAGAGAACATAGATAAATAATTAAATACTAAGCTACCTCCGATTTTTATTATTTGCAACTTTGGAGGTAGTATATACTTTGTATTATACTTTGGAAAATTTGATTCTAATAATCCAACCTTTGAGCGATTTATTTTTATTAATCCAACATTTGAGTTATTCCTGAATAATCCAAGCTTTAGGGATATTCTTTTTTATTAAGCCAAACAGGTCACTCAACCTAAAATAGCAATTCATCTATCACGTGTCGCGTGTTCATTTGTCAATAATTTTTTTTTAAAAAAAAATAGTCAAATTTATTTTAAAAAAAAAAATCTTTTTTTCCCCTTTCTTCTTCCTCCTTCCCCTCTCCATGAATTCAGCCCCCTATTTTCGGCCAGTGTAACAGTGCACTAATATGCACTGGAATCTTAAGCTAACTTCACTAAGAATCAAGTGAAATCAATGGAGAAACGCCATTGATGAGCTAAGAAGAATACAGAGGTTTTATCAGGAAGAAGAGAGAGAAAGCTCTGGTATTTTATTTCAGCCAAAAAACAATGAATGAGTTTATTACAATTGTTACAGGCATTTTATGCTCTGTAATTAGCCTAGAAGAATCTAAAAATATCTTCTAACTAACTATCCCACTAATTACAAGTACTAACCAACTTGCTGAGTCAGCAAAGCACTAACTAACCACACTAGCTAAGTCCTCCTATTACAATGCTCCCCCGTTGAAAACAAACTTGTCCTCAAGTTTGGATTACAAAACCAGGAAACTTCTCTTCAAAAACTTCAGTAAACTCCCATGTAGCTTCAATAGCAGGACAATGTTTCCATTGAACCAAGTATTGGACAGCAGCTCTATTTTGGTGTCTAACAATTCTTCTCTCCAAAATAGACTCAGGTTCCCATTCTTCCTCCTCATCTCTTCCATGTAACCAAGAAGGAATATGAGTAACTGCTGGAAGTACTCCTTTGAACTTCTTCAGCTGTGAGACATGAAAGACAAGGTGTATTTGAGCATCTTGAGGTAGTTTCAGCTTGTAGGCCACCTTTCCAATAACCTCAGCTGTAATCCCCCGTATTTTTAAATATATTAGTAATGAAATTATATTTTATTCATAATATTTATTTGTATTTTTTTTCGGATTTAATTTCAAAAGTTTCAAATTATTTTTGGGTTTGATGAACGATTTTATTACAAAGAACTTTTTATGAACCTTTCTTCACTAATTTATATCCAGCAAACAAACCAAACCCACTTTCTTTTCTTAATTGGCCCATTAATTTTATGAGGCCCAATCTTAAAACTAACCCTACACCACTCTCTCTCCTATAAATACCCCATACATCCCCAAAATTTCCCACACAAAAAGGTTAGTCTTATTTTCATCCTCCTTTGTTTCATTATTTTGCTTAATGTTATTTTAATTGTTTTGGGTTTTGATTTTAGTATAAAGATTATATTTTTAGTATTAAATTATATTTTAATGGTATAAAGATTATAAATTTCAGATTATATTTATGTTATAAATTTCATATTTTATGAATTATAAACCTAGGGTTTCAATTTATTGAAAATCATGATTTTAGGGTTTTTATGAACAATTGATTTAGGGCTTTTATAGTAATGATGTTTTGAAATTTTGGTGATTATATTACTAATTAGTTTTCAGATTATTTTGAACACGTAGATTCGTGTTTTAATTTTTAGATTTTCGTTCGTTAATATTAATCCCGTTTTAATCCCGACCAGGTTCTAAACTCATCCGATTTTGACAAAAAAGTAGTGTTTTCCATGTGGAAACCACGTTTTAAGAAAGACTCACTACCTTTGGTAGTGAGCGCCACCCTCTCGAGGCCAAATTCAGCCTCTAAATATGATATTCGGGCAGTTTTTCATTTTTAACGAAGTTTTTTATGCTTAAAATTTTATCCTTGATTTTGATTAATAAAATTAATTATGTTTAAAGTTAATTAAGCATATAAATATGTTTTATTTATTTTAATAAGTTTTTCATCATATTATATTGTTGGAAATTACTTGGGATAGTAATATTAATTGTTGGTTGTTTTCTAGGAAGTGATTATTCCCTAGGAGAATTTTAAGTGATTAAAAGTGGCTCAAAAGGATTGTTTGTATGAGGTACGTACATGTCTACTTCGTTATAAGTAGTATCATGTTTAGGTACCAAAAGGAAAGAACTTAGTTTCATGATTAGGGAACACTTGGATGGAAATTGTTTGGTTACACATTGATTTAATTCATGTGCTTATGCTTATGAAACATGTTTTGGTGAATTGATTATGTTTGTATGGAATTATGGATGCAAACATGTTGAATTATATTGGATAAAATGTTTGTATGGAATGTTGATACAAGCATAATTTTATTGGATTGGTTTGTTAACCACATTTGGTTTATTAAAGGATTGGAATTGAATGGTTTAAGTGGAATGAATTTATTAATTATTCCACAAGGTTATTATTATTTATTTATTACTCAATCATAACTTGTTAGTATGTTGAGTAAAGGTGGATTAAGCCGAAATGGCTAGGTGAGTTGACTATGTTCAACAATTTTGAATAATTTGGAAGTTTAATTGGAATTAAAGGCCAACTTGTGATGTAATCACATGAACCTATTTGGGAGATGTTTGTATTATAGCATATGTAATCACACGTATCTATTTTAGAGTCGTTTATATTATTATTGAATGATTAATTGTTCATATGCTTTAATTTATATGTATGATTAATGTATATAATTTCATGATTTGATCAAATTTAATGTCTTGTTATTATTGTTGTACGTATATGATGAATCGTATAAATATGTTAGGGTTTTTAATGTTGTTGTTATATGGAGTATTGTTTTATCGAGGTTTAGGTTTATAAATGCAGAGTGTTATTTTGGGTTGAGAATTAATTAATTTTGGGTACTAGTATTAGCCCTGTAAGAGTTGAGATATTTATGAATCGAATTGTCATGTAATTTGGGAATCTGTGCCATTGTTGAGATATACATTATTAGTTGTGAATGATTATTTGATCAAGTATGAGATCAAAAGGTTGAGAAATTATTATTTTGTTATTGGTTTGAGGCTCGGCGTTATAGACCTTAGTCCTTGGCATGTTTGGTAATGAGATAATGATCATAAGTTAAGAATGAGGTACAATCTTTATTAATTATTTTTCTATGGTCCCCTACAGTGGGAATTGACCCGTATGTGGTCTGGTTCAAGGTGTTTTCTAGTTATTGGGAGTATTCAAGTTTTTATACTTGTTGGTTTTATTCGAATTACCCATGTCCAAGGCTAGGTATAGAACAATGAGCATGGCACACTTACGGGATAAAGAGTTGAGTAAAGGTTTGTATTATTATTCGAGGTTGAGTTGATAAAGGTTATTTTCAGAGTACAATGTGTTATGTAGTTTTGAACTACATTATTTAATTGAGCTAGTAATGTTGATTATCCTAGACTAACTTTGTGAGAATGGAGTCGCGCCCATTCTTGCATCGCGCTAAACTTTTATTTCAAATGGTCATTTGAGACCTGGATTGGACAACCTGGTCTATTGCTTACTCCAAACTAAATTAAATTTATTAAATTGAATATGATGAGTCAAGTGTTTGGAATTGGTTAGTAAGTATGTTGAGTCAATTGAATTGTCTAAGTGTGGAGACTTGATTAATGAATTCGTGTTGTATATTTAATTACTTTAATTAATTGAGCATGCTAGGTTTGGTACGTTGTAGCTTGTATGTACTCAGCTTTGCTGATTGCGTGCTTTTGTGTGTGTTTTCTTTTGGTCATGGCCTTCGCCTTTCAATGACCCTGTGATGATCCAATTATTACACTTGTATTATTGGGGAGCAGTATGCACAGGTTAGCTTGATGATGTGAAGTTAAGGGATTTGACAAACGCATTGTCAAGGGATTGGTGTGATTGAGAGTATTCGATTCTTGTGTTGAACTTATTTATGCTTTGCTATTTCGTTTATGTTTTGGATTTTTAATATTGGTTTGGTTTTAAATAAGGGCCTTATATGGTTCCAATTTGTAAGCTTTGACTTATTCGTTTTCTAAATTGTGTTATTTTAAATACTTAAGTTTGATTTTTCCGCTGCGATACTTTGATAAAGCCTTAACGTTTTAACACGTGGCGGTAACATGTCAATGGTTCTCCACTATTTTATTTAAAGTAAGTGGTTTGAAAAAGGGAGAATTATTGGGGTGTTACATCAGCAACCTGAAAGGGACCATAGAATTTTGATGACAATTTATCATGTGACCCTTGCCTTATAGTTTTCTGTTTGTAAGCCTGCAACTTCAACCAAACCCAGCTTCCTACAACAAACTCTTTGTCACCTCTCTTTCTATCAGCTTGCATTTTCATTCTGTCTTGAGCTCTTCTCAAGTGGAATTTCACCTTCTGCAACATTTCTTCCCTTTTTTGTAAAGATCTGTCAACTGCAGCAACCTTAGACTCTCCAGGCAGGTAACACTAGTAGAATAAACTTAATGGCAAGCGGTTCAAACCCCCTAATGGCAAGCGGTTTTGAACCGTTCGCTGTTGGGGGGCTTGCCATTGTCCATTTAAATGGCAAGCGGTTCAGAACCGCTTGCCATTTGAAGAGAATGGGCAGCGGTTTTGGCGCCAAATCGCTGCCCATTAGGGCTATAAAAAATAATTTTTTTTTTTTATAACTGAAATTGATATACAAACAAAAAATATATTAAAACAATAATATTTTTATTAATTAATTGATGTAAGTATTACATTTTCATCAAAAAAAAAAATTACAAAAATTTAAAATTTATACAAGTAATAAAATTAATACAAGTTATCTAAAAAAAAATAAAAATACGAAGAGCTCTTGTTCCACCACCGTCCACGTGCACCATCACCGTCCACGCACCACCACCGTCCACGCGCACCACCACCACCACCACCACCACCAACACCAGACCGCGCACCAGTACCAGACCGCGCACCTCACCCTTGCAGTAGACCACGCACCGCAGCACCACCACCATCCACCAGATCCCAGCCCACTTCGTCCACCACGACCCCCACCAAAACCAAATCGGCCTGTAACAAACCAATTCATCCACACATCACCATAAAATAAAAAAAAACTTTAAAAAACATATAAAAAAAATAAATAAAATGGAACATACTGTAAATTCCACCAAAACCTCGAAATTGGCTTGAAATTTGAGTTTTATGGGTCAAATTCGACCATGAAAACTCTAGATCTAGAGTTTTTATGGTCGAATTTGACCTAAAAAACTCAAAAACCCACACGCACCACCACCGTCGCTCGTCTCGATGCTTCAAGGGTACTCGTCGCCGTCGTGCTTCAAGGGTACGCATGCACCACCACCGCACCTTGATCGAGTTCGTGAAGGAGGACGAAAGAGAAGGAGATCAGAGATGAAAGAGAAGGAGATGAGAGAAGAAAGAGAATGAGATGAAGAAAGGAAAGAGGACGAGAAAAATGAGGGGAAAAGGGAGGAGAGAGAACGTGAGATAGAGGGGAGGAGAGAGAACGTGAGTATTGAGGGGTAAGGGGAGGAGAGAGAATAGATGGGACTTTTAATTATCTTTTAGGGTTTTAAACAAATGGCAAGCGGTTCACGGTTCAAACCGCTTGCCATTTACAATTTGGCAAGCGGTTTACCCAAAACCGCTTGCCATTTACAATTTGGCAAGCGGTTCACCCCAAACCGCTTGCCATTTACAATTTGGCAAGCGGAATTCCAAAACCGCTTGCCATTTGGGGCTTCCCATTTACTATTTTCTACTAGCGGAATTCCAAATGCAGAGGAGGGGGTTGACTGTACACTATATCATATGGAGTCATTTGAGAAGAAGTGTGAAAATTGGTATTATACCACCATTCAGCTAGTGTCAACCACTTACTCCAACTCTTAGGACATTCACTAGTCATGCATCTCAAATAGGTTTCTAAACACCTATTCACCCTTTCAGTTTGACCATCTATCTGTGGACGATAAGCTGAAGATAACAATAAGTCTGTGCCCTGTAATTCAAACAAAGCTCTCTAGAAATTGCTCAGGAAAACAACATCCCTGTCACTGACAATTGACCTAGGCCATCCATGGAGCTTGAAAACACAATCCAAGTAAGATTGAGCCACTTCTAAGGCTGTGTAAGGATGAGATAAGGCCATGAAATGTGCATACTTGCTGAATCTGTCTACCACAACAAAAATGACAGTTTTCCCAAAAGAAACAGGCAATCCACCAATAAAATCCATTGAAATATCCACCCAAACTTCTTGAGGAATTGGAAGAGGTTGTAAAAGACCAGGGCTAGCAGCATTCTCAGGTTTATTTGCTTGACAAGCCAAACAATTCCTCACAAAATGAGTAACAAAAGTAGTCATCCCTTTCCAATAAAACAGTCCTTTAACTTTCATCAAGGTAGCATCCCTACCAGAGTGACCACCTTGCCCAGAGCTGTGTAACCATTGAAGAATAGCTTCTTTCAATTCATCATCTGGCCCCACAACCAACTTGCCTTTCCTTCTCAACAACCCATCTTGGATAGCATAATTGTGAACAGCAGTACCTTGAGAAAGAGTATGAAAGAGAGCAGTAGTATTCAAGTCCAGAGCATAACTATCTTTTAATTTTTGTGCTAAATTAGAATCAAGGACAGTCAAAGCCATGCACAAAATTTCAGCACCAGAGACCCTTGATAAGGCATCTGCTACCAAATTATCACACCCTTTCTTATAAACAATCTCATAACTGAATCCCATAAGCTTAGATAACCAAAGCTGTTGGAAAGGAGTAGAGATTTTCTGCTGCAAAAGCCATTTAAGGCTCTTCTGATCAGTTCTGATGACAAAATGCTGTCCCATCAAATACTGCTCCTATTTTTGCACAGTTGTAACTACAGCAAGGAGTTCTTTCTCATAGACAGAAAATTTTTGCCATCTAGGGCCCAATGCCTTGCTCAAAAATGCCAATGGATGCCCAGCTTGCATCAAAACTGCACCAATGACTTTATTAGAAGCATCTGTTTCAACTTCAAAAGGCTTAGAAAAATTAGGTAGAGCCAATACAGGAGCTGAACTCAGAGCTGATTTTAACTCTTCAAAAGCTTGTTGCTGCACATCAGTCCATTTAAACTCCCCTTTCTTTAGCAATTGAGTTAAAGGTTTACAGATATAACCATAACCCTTAACAAATTTTCTGTAATAGCCAGCCAACCCTAAAAAACTCCTTAACTCCTTAACATTCCTTGGAATAGGCCAATTTTTAACAGCTTCAATCTTCCTGTGGTCAGTTTCCACTGCCATTCCAGAAATGAAATGACCTAAGTACTCCACCTTATCAATAGCAAAACTGCATTTACTCATCTTAGCATACAAAGTATGAGCCCTCATCAACTCAAAAACAGCTTTAAGATGAATCAAATGTTCTTCCAATGAACCACTATATATCAATATATCATCAAAGAAAACTAAAACACACTTCCTGAGCAAAGGTCTAAAGATATGATTCATCCAACTCTGAAAAGATGGAGGAGCATTTGTAAGCCCAAAAGGCATTACCAAAAACTCATAGTGACCATTATGAGTTTTAAATGCTGTTTTGAACACATCACTATCATGAACCCTCAACTGATGATAACCAGCCCTTAGATCAATCTTACTAAACACCCATGACCCAGCCAATTCATCAATGAGTTCATCAACCACAGGAATAGGAAATTTGTCTTTCACTGTCTTTTTGTTAAGCTCCCTGTAATCTACACATAATCTCCATGTCCCATCTTTTTTCCCTACCAAAACCACAGGAGATGCAAAAGGACTGCAGCTATCCTGTATAATGCCCTAATCCAGCATCTCTTGAACCAGTTTTTCAATGATATCCCTTTGAGCTAAAGGATATCTGTAAGGCCTGATGCTCACTGGATTTGACCCAAATTCCAAAGGAATTCTATGATCAAAAACAGCTCTGCTAGGTGGCAAACACTTTGGTTCAGCAAAAATATCAGAATACTCCTGTAAAAGTTCAGTCACAGCTGTAGGAATGGTAGAAACTTCAGTCTGGCAACAATGCACCCCAGAACAGTCTTGAGTTGAGCTTGACTGTAAAAAGTATAACTGAGCAGGCTGACTAAATAACTTTTCAGCATTCTGACTTACTGAAACAAGGTAATCAAACTCCATAATCAACTTCTTAAAATTCCAAGTTACAGTCCCTAAGGTACTTAACCATTGAACTCCAAGCACCATATCACAACTTCCTAATGGTATAAGTAGCATATCAGATTTAAATTCTGTATGCTGAAGGGACCACTTAAAATCCTTACAGACATGCTAACATGCCAAATGGTTACCATCTGTAACAGTGACAGCTTGAGGTGAGATACTCTCAGTCTGAAATCCCAACCTTTTTGCTACATCCAAATCAAGGAAATTGTGTGTACTTCCTGAATCTACCAGAATGTGTATAGGCTTCTTGCCCACAAACCCAGTAACTCTCATAGTCTGGAAATTCTGGCTGCCACTCAAAGCATGCATAGAAATATGAGGATCCATATTATTCAATTCCTCTTCTAAGGAAAGATCCACCTCTGCAGATTCTTCTCCATCACTGTCATCCTCCCTTGGTATCTCAACTAAGAACAACTGATTTTGTTTAAGACGACACTTGTGATTCCTCTCATATGGCTGATCACATAAATAACATAACCCCTTAAGCTGCTTTTCTCTTCTCTCAGCTGCAGTCAAGGTAGTATGGGTTCTTTGAGGAGTTTTGCTGGGTTGAAAAGGGACTATAGCACCAGAATTAACAGTACTAGGCTTTGCAGTAGAAGTAGAAGGGAAAGAAGGTTTAGAATTATAAGAGCTGTAAGAATTAGGAACAATCTTAGAAGCTTCTAAACTCTCCTCCTGCAGTCTAGCAAACTCAACTGCTGCTGCTAGAGTTTGTGGCTTGAAAGCCTTTACAAAGGGCTTAACAACAGGTTTAAGACCCCCAATAAAACTAGCAAGGAAATAAGAATCAGGCAACCCATGATTCTGCTGCAACATCAAAGATTTTAACTCCTCAAAATCATCAACATAAGATTCTATCGAACCCAATTGTTGCAACTTATTGAAATTTTCTACCGCATTGTCAGATTTAGAATCTTTAAATCTAGCAGTTAAATCAACAACAAATTCAGTCCAATCAACACTACTTTTTCCAGCCAAATAACTAGCTACCCACACTTCAGCCTTATCAATCATATTCAAGCTAGCAAGGTCTACTTTCTGTTCATCACAAATCTTACACAACTTAAAGTATTTGTTGCACTTCTTTATCCACATTCTACAATTCGTATCATCAAACCTAGGAAATTCGAGTTTAGGAACATACCCAAGAGTCCTGGTTGGATTGGACCCTCCATCACAAGATTTCGGAGTAGAAATCGGAGTAGATACTGGAGATTTGGTCCCAACTTCATCCAATTTCGCGCTCAAATCCTCCATCATCTTCAGCACACGTTCTTGAAAAATTGAACTGATCTTCTGCTGCTCACCCAATCGCAATTCAAGATCCTTAACTTGCTGCTCAACAGACACCATCCTCTTTACTGAAATTGGTGCCAGGATTACACCAAAGAATATCCAAGAAACAGGAATTGCAGCGAAAAATTGAAGAAAATCGAAAGAAATCAATCTGGGTATTTTCGATTGAACTGGGTATTTTCAAGAATTCGAAATTCTTGAAATGGGTTTGCTCTGATACCAATGTAATAGTGCACTAATATGCACTGGAATCTTAAGCTAACTTCACTAAGAATCAAGTGAAATCAATGGAGAAACGCCATTGATGAGCTAAGAAGAATACAGAGGTTTTATCATGAAGAAGAGAGAGAAAGCTCTAGTATTTTATTTCAGCCAAAAAACAATGAATGAGTTTATTACAATTGTTACAGGCATTTTATGCTCTGTAATTAGCCTAGAAGAATCTAAAAATATCTTCTAACTAACTATCCCACTAATTACAAGTACTAACTAACCAACTTGCTGAGTCAGCAAAGCACTAACTAACCGCACTAGCTAAGTCCTCCTATTACAGCCAGCTCACCTCCCCGCTCATACTTCCCTTTCCGGCCGCTCTTCCCTTATTCCTTTCTAATTTTCGGCCACCCCCAAAAACCATTTCGATTTCCCGACAACCCACCCAAAAATATTAGCATTTTCCAGGCTGCACATCCACGCAAATCACACCCTTGAAATTAATCTCGAAAACCAGAACCCCAACCACGCAAAACTGGGTTTGGATTTTGGGTGTTTGGGTTCTGGGTTTCATGGATAGATGCATGGCCTAGGTTTTGGGGTAGATGCAGGGGAGGGGGTTGAGACGGTTGGGAGAGTGAAGGGCGGCAGAGGAGTGGGCCAGTGGGGTGGTCGGAATCGGAAAAAGGAGGGGGACGTTTCACGGGGTGGGGGAAGGGAGGGGAGAGTATTCGACAGTGGGGATGGGTTTTCCGGTGAACTCCGGTAGCGAGGGAAGGTAGGGTAGGTGTTCCGGGGGCAGGTGGTTATTTCTCGGCGGGTTGGGGAGGGGATGGGGGTGTTTTCCGGGGAAGGGGACTAGTGATTACTTTGTTTATTGTTTAAAAAAGATTTTTCTTTTTCTTTTTTTTTCGTTGTTAAAGAATTGTAAAAGAAATTTTTTTAAAAAAAGTTACCTGAAGAGAAGGTAACCGGTCATCTTGGCCTGATAAAAAAGAACACCCCCTAAAGCTTGGATAATCCAAAGGTTGGATTAATAGATTTGAACGAGCAAAAGGTTGGATTATTTAAATCAAATTTTCCTAATTATTTTGTTTTTTTTAGAGTGATTTCTATAATATTGTTAAAAAAGTTATAATTTCTAACAATATGCTAGTTTTTGTTAATATTCCTTACATACCATATTGTCCATGTCATTATAAAAAATCGAATTTTATTAATTAGCGGTATAACTAAAAGTAAAACCGCTTTTATTACTTAAAATTCATATACACATATAAAATTATAGAAAGCACTAAGTTTGGCAGCATTTTTTGTTTTCAATTTGTCCAAAACAAGAAATAAGAAAAAGGTGTTTCCACTTTTCTGTTGTCAGTTTTCAAAATTGTTATGAATTTAATAAGTTTTACCAATTTTTAATTCATTATATGACATGTGTTATATAATTTTAAAAGACAAAAAACAGAAAACCGCATTAACACAAATGGACATTAATATTGTGAACTAGTTAAAAAAAATACTAAAAAATTAATATTCACTACATATAGTCCAAATCCTTAAGGGGACATTAAGAATACAAAAATGATCATATCTTTAAGGGACTTCCTTCCACCATTGATGGAGATATGGTGAGCCTACCTCTTTTATTTTATTTATTTTATTTTTTTTATTTTTTTTCCCTAGCTAGTGGGTGTTCTAAACAATACCTCGGGGTCATAAATTCTTATCTATCATGGAAAACTTTTGATGCAAGAACATGATGATTGCTTGATATATAAAATAAAAAAATCTGATGTACAAAATATTGTATATTCAATTTGCTTTAAAATTACCTTAGAATAATTAACAGTTACCCTATAATGAATGAAAGTTACTTAGTATATATAAGTTATCCTGATATAAATAAAAGTTATTTAAGCTCTATGGATAGAAAGTTACTCTAAATTCAACAAAAGTCCAACATTCATGATAAGGAATCGTGCAGAAGAAAAAAGAGGTAAAACTAGAATGATCATTAATTATAAACAGCTAAATGACAATACTGCCTTTGATGGCTATTCCATTCTTAATAAAACTGTGTTATTTAATAGAATACAAGGAGCCACATAGTTTTCTAAGATGGAATGTAAGAGTGGCTACCGGCAAATTAAAATGGAAGTAGAAAGCATTCATTAACAGCATTTAGTGCCCCTCAAGGGCATTATGAATGGTTAGTAATGCCTTTTGAATTAAAATAAATGCTCCACAGATATTTCAAAGAAAAATGGATAATATTTTTAGAGAACTTAATCATTATAGTTTAGTTTACATAGATGATATTTTAATATTCTCAAAAGATTTTGAACAACGTGTGAATGATCTTAAGGCGGTAACCCAAAAATGTGCTGAGCATGATATAATCCTTGGAAAGGATAAATGCTTGAGTACGTTTCTAGGATTAGAGATTAAAGCTGGACAAATAGTATTGCAAAAACATATTCTGGAAAAGATTGAAAAATTCCCAGATAAAATTGAAGATAGAAAACAACTAGAAAGATTTCTAGAATGTTTAACTTATACTTCTGATTTCATAGAAAATCTTGCTCTGCTAAGAAAACCATTACAACGAAAACTTAAGAAAGAAATAACTTGGAACTGGAAGGAAAGTGACTCCAAAATTGTTCAAGATTTAAAAAGCTATGTGTAAAAACCATCCTGTACTAACACTACCTACCATTGAAGATAATTTAATCCTTGAAACAAATGCTAGTAATGAGCACTGGAGTGCTGTGTTAAAAATCAAAGAAGGAGAAAGACTATGTAGATATTGCAGTTGAAGTTTTAGTAAAGCTGAGTTAAATTATCCTACCATGCAAAAGGAAATCCTCACAGTTATTTGAGGGATCAAGAAGTTCTTAATCTTCTTAGCCCCTAAAGAGTTCTTAATAAGAATAGGTTGCAAAGGCATACTTAGCTTGGTTTTGTTAAAAAGAATTTGTCTAATATGCAAGCGCAAGGGAAACTCCTGCGTTGGCAATTATGGCTTAACCAATTCTCTTTTACTATTGAACATATACAGGGATCGAAGAATTCTTTGGCATATAGTCTGACTAGAGAATTAGCCAATGGAGAAGAAGCACAAGACCTCAGAAAAACCTCCTGCCCATCAACTAGAAAAGATGGAAGCAGAGAGAAAAACTCTTATTGAAGAAACAGATAAAGCAATGGAGCAGGTTTCACCCTCCACTTGGGCCTTGACGGAGGCCATGATTGTTTCATCAAAAAAGAGATCTCGAGATGGTTTGATTAAGAGTTATCATGTAGCAGTGCGAAGGTTCCTAATGTACGAAGTAATGGTCATCATCCAACGACTCATTCCAGATATACATAATACAATACTAAATAAAATAAAAGATAACGATTTTAGATTCTGGTACGATTTAGTTGTATCAAGGTCATACAAGTTGTATGATGTCTATGATATATGGGGAAGTAGAATAATGTTCAACACCAAATCCAGAGTGGGTACTGTATCAATTCATCCACATTTTCTGGAATAGAGGGCACCATATGTGGTGGAGCACTACAAAGCTTGGGATTATGGAATGGTTCATAGCATTATACCATTTCCTGATCATAATACTACTTTCATTGAGAAGCTCACAAAATTTCAAGAGTTATATATTTAGGAGAATTTATGATGCAACAAGATACAAAGGAAGAGTTGAACAAGTCCAAGTGCAAAGTGCAATTGAAGGAAAAGTACAAATGTTATCTTGTTCATACCCATGGAACTAACTGAATAGAGCTAAAATAAATATTTTATGAGAAATGGAAATTAGGAGCTAAACTGAACTGAACTGATTGGAGCTGAAATGAAATTAAAGTGAAGTGAAGAGGCCCTGAGTGGAATAAGAAGGTGAAATCAATAGATGGGATAAGGATAAAAATAGTGTATTCCATTGTTTAGTATGAGTTGGGATAAAATTGGAAAAACTAATAAAAATACAAAAATACCCTTACTTTCCTTTCTTCACTCTCTTATTTTTTGTCTTTCATTAAGGATAGTAATGTTTTTTACCCATTAAATTTAATCTTCATCCCTTATACCACCTAGAGCTATCAAAAGCTGACCTGACTCGAAATACCAACCCGAACCTGATTATTAACCGACCCATTTGAACCCGAAAAAATGGTGACCCGAACCCGACCTTAGACCCGAGTATTTGAGACTCGAACCCAAACATGAACCGACCTGGAGATTACCCGACCCGAATGCAACCCGTAAATTCTTAACCTGAACTGAACCCGACCTGAACCGAAATTGGCCCAAACCCGTTTTAACCCGTCAAAACCCGACTTTAACCTGACTGAATTTTATCCAACTTGCTCCTAACCCAACTCGAATTAAACCCAACCTATTACTAACCCAACTCAAAATTTAACCCGACCTGTTACAAACCCTACTCGAAATCAACACGACTTGGTATTACCACCCTTAGTTATTAATTTGGAGGGATAACTTCCTTTTTTATCTCCCTCCTAATCCCCCCATCCCTTTAAAGAAACAAAAGACTTCTTAAATTCCCCCATCTTTTATCCCTCTAAACATTCTTCCCGGCAAAACTCCGCCATTGTTGATCTCTCTCCTTCACATTCTTCGTCACTCTTCTGCAATTTCAGGTTTGTAAATCTTTCTCTCTCCTCCATGATCTAAATTTGTTGTAATTGTCTCTTTTGCAACGACGAAGACCTCATTTTATTGCTTAATTACTTCTAAAATTGCCGATTTTATTCGAGAATCGGTTTTTCAATTCCCTTATTCTAGTTTCTTTAGGGTTTTGATTTCATTTTATGAATTTTTGATGGTTAAATTTTGTGCTTAGTTATTTCTGGATTAATTTTCCGTATAATATGCTTGTATTGTTTTAAATTGGAGTTATAATGTTTGTTTTGTATCCATTGATACCTCTAACTGCGTCTAGGTAACTTTTAATCTACTGGCATTTTAGCAGTTTGTGTCGAAATTTCGGAACTTATTGCATTTTCTGTGTCAGTTTACATTGTAATGGCCTTGTTAATTCTCTTATATTATATGTATCTATTTTAATGTTCACATAATCTGTGGCAAAAATGTTGTTGCTAATATGACATTGTTGCTTTCTTGATACAATTTCTTCTGGTTTTTACGTCTAGTTAGTGACACAAATGCTGTTTTATCTCCATGCTGTTCCTTTCTTGTCGGATTCATGCTATTCGTGTCTTCTAAAGTTGAATTGTCATCTGTAGTGCATAATTTCTTATAGGAATTGGTATCAAGTGATTTACTTTGTAGTATTTTTTATTGCCGGATTGTAATTCTAGATTTCTAGGACTTGAATTGACCGTTTCCATTATCGTTGCCAGCCTTGATGGTAAGGTCCGTAAGGGCATTGAATTCCTTTCTTTTTAGTTGCAACAAAGGGCATTATTTGTGAGACATAAATAACTCCTTTTGTTGCAACTAAAAAGTAACGGAGGCATTTTGTCTCTTTTGTTTTGATTGTTTTTTAACACATTTACCGGGCTCTAGTGTAACATACACATGAAAATTATCTTATTATAGGAAAATCAAGTAAAGGCCTTGAAGGAGAAGATCATTGGAGCTGAGTTTCTCTCCTCAACTCAGATATCTGTGGTCAAAGAGAGGGTTTGTTTGTGTTTGAGTATCTGTTATTTCATGTTAGACTCTTCTTGCTAGATATTTTCAGTTTCATTGTTTATGGGGCGGTGGCTGCCCAAATGGTAATAAGGTGTGCAATGGTTTATAGGGGAAGACTCATTTGTCGATGAGGGTTGAAAGTCAGTCGTATACCATGTGACTGTCCACTTTGCAAAAATCCTAGCCACTTCAGAGGCTTATTTTCATATGGATCACTAAATTCAATGTATAGTGAACACAAAATAAGTTTTAGATGATGGTGGTAGTGGCTTGTATATGCTATGAAATGGTGTCTCTTTGTCAGATATAAATATCATTGTGTCAATTTGACAACTAGATCAAAATATCATTTTCCGTCAAGATATTATCATCAGTTGACTTGTGGGATCATTCAATCTCCATTATGCACTATTTGGGTTCCAAACTGAAGTACTATTCATATGTTTGTGCTTTATTTTGTCTGCCTTTGCTTTGTTGAGCCAGTATATGATGAATTTTACCATTTCTGTCTATCTGCTATGTTGTTATCTAGATCTATATGAAAAATGTCAGTCTATCATTGATATGTCTCTTTTTCCCTGCTTCCCATTTGCATTGACCTTGCTGTCTTTCCTCTAGATTTATGATGACCTGAGTTCTGAAAAACCTTCCCTGAAGTTTCTGTATGTGACTCCTGAGCTGATAGCAACATCAGGTTTCAGCGCAAAGTTGAGAAAAAATCACGGCAGGGAGCTGTTGCATACTACTTGCATTTGATTGCCATAGATGAGGTGTGCTGTAAATCTGTAATATCTGTGTTAATGTATGGCATTCAAGACTGATTACCTTGAAGAATTAATTGTGTATTTTTGCCATAATATGGGTTCACCTCAAGCAAATGACTATCATTATTTATCACATTATTGCATGCTGTAATATCTGTGTTAATGACTGGAATTAATTGCATGAAATGACTATCATGTATTGCATGAAATTCCAGTCATTTGCATATCGACATTATTGCATGCTTTTTTGTGGGAGCTATAGTTTATCTGTTTAATTTCTTCATGATTGTGAGTATCAAGTATGTGATAGAGCACTTTGCTAGATAATCAATCAAGTCAGCCCTGACTATATAAGAAAATAAAAGTTACCTGTTTTGTTGAAACTTGCTGATTGCTAATGACATGGGGTTGAAGGGAGTATACTGTTTTAACATCATTTAACATGATAACAATTATGCGTAAACTAATATGGTCAAAGTTGATATTGAATAGTGCAGAAAGAGATGGTGTATAATTGTATATTGATTATTGACATTCTCTTAGTGGAAGAATTATTAAGGATTTTGTCAAGACAGCCTGATCAGATATGTATGTTGGTGTCTGATCTGTGGAAATGTTGTTAATGAGAAGTAGTATCATGCTACTTTGACACTACAACTATTTTGCCATATTCTTGTTTGAGACACATTCAAATCCCCAAAATATTGGTGCTTGGAGTGGTCATTGAAAATAGGTAAACACAAAAAAGCCTTTTGCATCCATGTCACTATGTCATTTTTCTCAAGAATCCTATACTTTGGAAGACTTTGAGGCATGAGATACCTAAAAAAGAAAATTATCAATGTTGCAGATATCCAAAGCTAAACTTCCAATACCATAGAGAGGAAAACATATGCTACCTATGCTGATTGTTATCTGCAACTTTGGGGTATTATTTGTGAGATATAAACAATTTCAAAGTTGCAGATAACAAGATAGCAATTGACGGAGGTAGTAGAATATTTTTTGACTGAAATGCATGGTTTATTAATGATTACTCCATAATATTTTGGGTCAGGTTTTGTATATTCTTCTTATCCCATGAGCCTATTTCTATGTTCCTCGCGCTTGCATTCTGTGGTCTCTCACTGGAACTACAAGATGCTGCTGCAAAGTACATTTTTCATTCCTATCTGTTTTATGTTTCTTCTTTTTTCTACTGGAAAGTAGGCTCATATAAGTATTAGTGGTGGGTGTATGATATGTAGACATGATATGTGATTTTATTTGTTGGATTAATGATCAGTGGCATATATTCTAGGCATTATTAGGAAGATTGGTTACACAAACTGTGCGAGACTTGCACACTCACTCTCAGTATGTCACTTAATCTTTTATGTTCCACTTGTTAAGCGTTCTTTTGCTTTTATTGGGTTCAGGGTCAGTTTTTGAGACTTTTAAGCTACATCAGTCATGCACCTGCATATATTGAAAAGCTCCATTGATATTAGCAGAGTGTACAAGGTTATGTGGAATTTCTGCTACCACACGATTAATATAGGTTTGATTAACTGTTACTTTTTATCTGAAATGAAAATTAACCTCTGTTTAATATTATTTAAAACGGTTTGACACTATTCACTCACAATTTGTGTCAAATCGTTGCATATAATATGAAACGGAGGTAGTATATTTATTTTCTATCCTAGACTAATAAAGCAGGATCATCTTCTTCTTCTTCTTCTTCATCTTGATGTTGCTCCGGTGGGGATGGGATGATAGGCAAATCAAAGGAGAGAAAGGCGGAGAGTGCGGCGTAAAGGCGGAAGAAAAGATGACCGAGAAAGCTGAGTGAAAAGGAGGGCCAAAGAGAGAGTAGTAGGATCCATGGGTGGAGATACAGGAAAACTGAGGTTGGACATAAGACAGAGAACACGAATGCAATTGTAATGAGTAAGGACCATCCATCCCGAAAACCAATTCGTAAGAGAGTGAGAAGGTGACCATTGTCATCTTCAGTAAAACAAATTTTCAAGGAAGTGCAGAGGTATGCAAGCGACGTTCCAAAAATCAGAAAGAAAGCTTTGAGGAGAATTCGTGGGCAAATAGTGATGTGATCAAAGAAAAGGTAAGCTAAATAAGGTCTCAAAAACTGGTTGACAAGAAGTAAAAGAACCCATCTCAAATCATAGTAGTATAAGGATTCCAAAGTAAGTTCAAGCTGTGGAGCTTGGTTTTGCCAGTTGGTTCCTTGGCAGCAAAAAACACGAGAGATCAAGGTTTTGAACGAGGGCCATATACAGAGTAGTAGGATGGAAGGACTGAAGTAGTAAAAAATAGGAGCTGGACAGATGAAAGAGAAGACGACGGCTGTAATGAGGGGGAAGGACCACCTCCTTTGCTCATGATGTACCATTTCAATCCATAGGATAACAAGGTAGGAACTATCAAGCTTATATAAGTACGCTCCGAAGGATACTACAAGGAAAAGGATCAACACCGCGACAAGCAAGGTAAGTTTGAAGATGCTTAGTAATGATGGTTGATAGGTAAAGAAGAGAAAAACTTCTGGTCTCAACATATTGATGATGATTAAGAGTATCCATTTAAGTTGAAAGTAATAGTAATAAACTTCTTGATTAAGACTATCAGGCATATTTTAGTACGCCGTAGGGTTTTTTTTTCAATCTTTGTAGGGTTTTTTTTTCAATCTTAAAAGAGAATAAAAATGTTGGAATTGTTTTTAGGTCAGGTTTCCAAATTTGTTTGAAATGAGTTTCTTGTTCGCTTTTTTTATACTACGTACAAGAGTGTCATCGTTTTTAAAAGTTAAAACAGTATTATTACATGAGAAAAACTCGAATGTGGGGTCCTTAATTTGGTAAAATTTTCTATGTTCCATCCACATAATTTTCATCCTTGCATGAAAGCAACATCCAATATAAAGGAACTTTTAGGGGGCGTTTGGTTCACAAACTGGTATGGGGTTGGAATCAGGAATGGGGTTAAGGTGGTATCGGGTTAGAACTTGATACTTAATACCATGTGTTTGGTTTAATTTTGAAATGGAATATCTCACTATTCTCTCCTTTTATTTGATACCTAAGGGAATGGAATGAGCCAAATCCACCTCCCCCCCAAGGTTTCTAAACCCCATACCTCATGGGTTTGAGGTATGGGTTTGAAATTCATATGTTTGACAACCTAACATATGGTATGGGTTTTAGTCATTCTAAACCCATACCTCATACCTATATTTCGTGAACCAAACGCCCCCTTACAATTTATTATGATCACATTTACTGAGTTGAATTAACCTGAACTGAACTAAATAGAGTTGAAATGAATATTTTATGAGAGAAGGAAATTAGGAGCTGAACTGAATTGAAATTAAGCTGAAGTAAACAGACTCTTAATATTATTCATCATCTAGAAAAGTGGCATCATGAATTTCATGACTTATGAGTTCCTACACCTCTTGGATCCATTTTTTGTTTTTTTTTTAATAGTTAAATTTTTCACTAATAAAATGTCTTTTACAAAAGAAATTCAATTTTAACAAAATAACAAATACTTATATAAGATGTGAAGCAAATAAAAAATTTTCTTTACAAAAACTATGATCGTCGAGTAAATATTGCATTATAAAGCATCTTCTGCTTATATTGGTGGAAGATACAGTCTTGTTGGAGAGACAATCTAACGATTCTTTGTAGCGATAATGATGTTTTCCTTTGGAATCATTTGATTGTATTCGAAAATTTGCTAATTGGTGTGTTCTCATATAATTTTTCACCAAAAAAAATTTCACGGCAATCCATTACATCTAGTATTACCTCTGTTTCATATAATGTGCAACATTTATCAATATTAGTATGTGCAATAAATGTTTTCTTTCTTTTTTTAGTCGACATGTCTCTCTTTATTTCTCTTGTTATTTTACATGTATCATTATTTTTCTCTTTCCATTAAACACACAAATAAGTAAATAACTAAATAAGTTTCAAAGGAAAAGGAGAGAGGAGAGACCGAAAGAGTTTTATTTCCTCTTTGTTGGATCCATCTTTTTAAGTGCAACTCTTTTGAATATACTTGTTCCCATTTTATTAGAATGAAATATTTTATTATATTCATGTTTTTCAATATATTGTAAATTTTTTTAATTATCATTTATCAACAAGTATGAAACTTTGATATTTAAGAAGTATAAATTAAATTAAGACCCTTTTTCTTATGAAAAATATAATCAAAACTAAAGATTGAATGGTGGATGACTTAAAAAAATGATAATAATAACCAAGCAAGGCGGTTCTTGTCTCTTACATAGTATCTCATATTTTCATCATTTCTTTTCAGTTAATACATTTTGACTTTAGACCCTTTTAGGCATTTCACATAAATTATCTCAACTTTTAAAAAAAATCTATTATTCTTGTACCAAAAAAAAAGGTAGCTTTGTGATCGATTTGTTTAAATAACTTTTGCTTATAGATAATTAATGATATTTTATTTATAATTATATGTTGAGCATGATCGAAAGAAATATGTCACTTAATATGAAACGGATGAGGTATCAAAATAAATTTCAAATCTTCCAAATTAGTGTGGTTGGTGGTGGGAATCTCTTTTCTTTTTCTCCTCTACTTCCAAAGTTCAGTGCGGATGGGTTCAAAATAATATTTTTGCAATTGATGTCATCCTTATTTTTTTTTTTTTTTGGTGTTTTGATGTCATCCTTATTAAAAGTTACTCTGTAAAACAGTATTAATGCATCTTGAAAAAGTCCAATTTGGATCCTATACGGCCACTTTTTACATGCTTCTTTCAAAATTAGTATTTCAACTTGGAGTTGTTTTGTTAGATTACAAATTGGATAAATGATTTTGGATAAAGAATAATCGCTCACTTTTTTTTTTTTTTTGAAAGAGCGCTGACTTCGGCCGGCCTTTCGTCGATTCGTTGAGCTCTCTATCCTTCATTCTAGCACAGAGCAACGTCCAATATTCCAAGGAATTTTACTAATTTTCCTTTTTCAAAAATTTATTAATATAATATATGTATTAGGGCATGTTCATATTTACTGAATTGAGCTGAACTGAACTGATTGGAACTGAACTGAACTGAACTGAATTGAGCTGAAATGAATATTTTATGTGAGAGGGAAATTAAGAGCTGAACTGAACTGAACTGAACTGAAATTAAGTAAATGTGAACAGGCCCTTAATCTATACTAATATATTAAAAAACGTCCCTAAGAACGTTCACGTGTCACGTAAGTCCTCCTCACTATGCCACGTCACCTCCTTAATTATTCATTATGCCACGTGGCTCTCCTTCCATGTCACGTCACCTCCTAAACTATTCATTGAACCCACAACCTCTAATTTTAGAACTAAGTATCTTACCACCAAGCTATGTAATTTTTTATGCAATCTTTTGAATACAAAATATTAATAAGTAGCAAACAACAATAATGAACAACAATAAATCATAAATCTATTAAAAGACGTTTCTTTTAAAGCCTTTTAAAGGAACGGTGCCACGTGGCACTCTTCAAAGTATGTGTGCCTATGTCACAATGCCATGTCATCATCCGACGTATATGCGCAACGTAAGCTAGCCAATTCATTTAACAAAATAAAATATGCTTTCAACAAGATTTGAACTTATAACCTCCAATATATGTAGGTAATACTTCTACCATCTCAACCAACTATTATTAATGTTTCAAATTTAACATAATATTATAATATTCCTTTCATATATTTAGTAAATTAGAAGTAATATAATTCATTTATATTTCACAAGATTAAAATATAAACACATATGATGTAAAAAAAAAAGGTGACATCCGAGGCAATGTCCGAACCACTACACACACTAACTACACAAATAGTCCAACATAATTATTAAATTAAAGCAAGAAGTACACAAATTAGCAACCCGGAGCATCGGCCGGGATACACACTAGTTTTTTTGTAAAAATTGCATGCAACACCCTGAAGTATGGCTTAGATGCATTGAGCACCCTGAGGTATGGCCGGGATTTTTCATTTAAGACACACGTCACATCTAACACCATAGTTAGTGGTGTTTTGGTTACTACGCAAAGTTCAAGGTGTTTAGTGCACCTAAGCCATACTTTAGGGTGTTGTAGCCAATTTTGCCTAATTTTTTTGTTTATCATGTATTTTTTTTTTTTTAAATGTAATGTTATATATTATCCTTAGGATTAAGGATAACCATTTATATATATATATATAAAATGTGTTACTAAAAAAACCCTAGCCTCCTCTCTCTCTCTTCTCTCTCCTAAAGTTTAGCCTCCATTGTCAATTTTGAAGGGGCTTCCATCGGATTTCACCGGTGGAAAAGCCCTAATCTTTATTTTCTTTTAAGTTTTTAATTTTGTTTCTTAGGTTACTATAATGTCTCCCTCGAAAGAAAGGGTTTATCTCCTTCGAAAGACAAGGTTTTTTCGATCTCCTTCGAAAGACAAAGTTTTTTCGATCTCCTTCGAAAGACAAGGTTTTTCGGACTCCTTCGAAAGACAAGGTTTTATTTGTGCTTAATTTGGTCTCTGGTTGTGCGGGGCTACTATTGATTATGGCTCGGATTTGGGTTACGGAATCAACACAAGAATTTTCTTTCTCCCAAAATTACGAAGCAGCGACGGATCCACTCGAAAAGTTGTATGAGACAACGAACCGAGAATGTGCCGAATTGTTTTTTTTATGTATTTGGATTCTTAGCCCTTCCTCGATTTATTCTTGTTTGATTTTGTTAAATTCGTTTTCATTATCGTTAATTGTCAATTGTAGATGCCGTATGACTATCATTAATGAAATTTAATGTCCTTTAGGACTTCTTTCAAAAAAAAAAGAATAACCATTTAATATCTTTTCTAATAATATCAAATCAGGATAAATGATAAAATCACGTCCATATTAGTGTAATTAATGTTATGCTTTTATTTTCATTTTAATCATTTTAAACTCCTTATATGTAGCCCTAAGTATATATATACTCCCTATTACCTAACACAGTCAAACTTTACAAACATGAGGACGCACTAGTTTGACTTAGCGCCTGTTCACTTTAGCTTAATTTCAGTTTAGTTTAGTTCAGTTCAACTAATCAGTTTAGTTCAGTTCAGCTCCTAATTTCCTTCTCTTATAAATTTTCATTTCACCCAGCTGAGTTCAGTTCCAATCTATTCAGTTCAGTTTAGTTTAGTTTCACTTCAGCTCATTTCAGTTAATGTGAACAGGCCCTTACTTTTCCATGATTATATATGAATGAATTTTTTGTAAAAATATTACATTATAAAACTTTAAATTAATACCTATCTAACATATAACTATGATAAAACACATTTTTATTATGTTAGTAAACGTTATAGTCAAAGCTTATATACGAATGGTGAAAAAATTCCAACAGCCAAGTTATTATGGGACGAAAGGAGTATAACAATTTCTTTAAAAAAAAAAATGATGTTTGAATACACTAGGGTGGCTAACGTACGCAATGCGTGCGCCATCATGATCAAAGAGTGTTTTCACGTTTTTGTTACATTAATAAGGAAAAATATATAAACAAATATTTTAGGGGTATAAATGTCCGCACACTATTTTAAATACTTCCTCCGTTAACTATTATTTGCAACAAAAAGGGTGTTTGCGGACTCCAATGCGAAATTTGTTTGTGAGTGTAAAATGGAGAGAGAAAAAGTTGGGTGCATGTGATGAGGAGAGAGATAGAGAGAAATGATAACCTAAAAAGGAAACAAAACATTTGTTGCACATAATAGTTAGCACCCATTTATAGTATATGTTGCAAATAATAGTTAACGGAGGAAGTATTCAACAAAAAAAAGGAAATCAGTATCTGTGAAAGCAAAAAAATATTCAATTAAAATTAATGAAGGCAAATTTAAAACTTTTACATATTAATGAGGGTAAATATGTAAATGCACATTTTAAAGGGAACAATTGACATCATATTATTCATGGAGCTGATCACACTTTCCCGATTATGGGTGGGTTTTGGGCAGAATTTTCCGATCTGAAATCAGGTCAAGCCCGACCCGACCCAATAGATTTTTAAAAAAGTTTGGGAAAGGGATTTTATGCATTTTTAGTTGATTTTTTTTACCCAACCTAAAATTGGCCCAAAAATCCCGCACGCCCCGACTAGTTTGGGCACATATTTTCGGCCCGAAGCTCGGCCCGGCCTGAGAAATGGACAAATTTTTTAGCCTTGGCCCGGTCCGACCCCCTCAATGGTCACCTCTAATTATTCATAAGAGTAATTTTATAAATTAGGAAAGTATTGAAAATTGTGTTAAAAAAACAAATGAGACAAATAGAAAACAATCGTGGGAGTAAGTATTTTGGCAGCTAACAATAATCCTTGAATATTTAAAGTCTACTCTACTTTTCAAGATTGATTAGGCTTTGTTACAGTTTGACTTAGTTTGTATGACTTTATTACATTTTCACTGAGTTTGTATGAACTTATTAGAACTTCTCGAACGTATACTGTCTAAACTAATTTTTTATTGTACTAGTAGTAAACTTGTTTTCACTTATGAGAATTATTTGTGATGGTATCATAATTAATTTTCAATCAATGTGATATTACTTACTCCATATCTTATTGAACTTATTTTCTTCCCGTCCATCTTTTTTTAGGTGTCCTAATGTAGTAATGTGACTTTATTTTAATATTCATGTACACATTTTGATTTTTGACTAATGTTTTTGCTTATTATAGTACATAATGTTAAATATAGTTATATGAGTATTTGCTAGATCGAATTGTTTCAATTTATAGTCTTCGAAAATCAATTAAAATATTATCACTCAGTGTTAGGCCCCGTTCTCTTCACCTTAATTTTGCTAAAATGAAATTAGTTTTACTGAACTGAAATTATTTTTGCTAAACTTAAATTATTTTTACTGAACTTAAATTTATTTTACTGAACTGAAATTATTTTTGCCGAACTGAAATTATTTTTATTCATTTTCTATTATAATTATTATTTAAGAAAATTGAATTTTACTGAACTGAACTTATTTTTACTGAGCTGAAATTATTTTTACTTAACTGAAATTAATTTTACTGAACGGAACTTATTTTTATAGAACTAAAATTATTTTTACTTAATATTATTTTTTTAAGGTGAAGAGCACAGGGTCTTACAAGTTATCTTTTGTGTTGGTCAAAATGAATCAGTGCACTTAAAAAAATAAAGGTAGCATAAAATAGCTAGCAATAATATTATAAGCTAACACAAACTATTGGGTTAGTCAAGCCTGACCAAATTATTCGTGCGGTGGAGGAGATGACGATGGCCTTAAAGATGACGATGACGATAAAGACAACGATGACGATGATGATAGCAATGGTGGATCTCTTTTTCTTCCTGTAGACGACGATGACGATGTCGACATCAACGGTGAAGGAGAGAAGCAGGGTCATTCATGGCGGAAGAGAGAGAAAGTTTAATTCTTGGATTTTTTCGAAAAATGACAAAAAAATCGAATTGGGGCTTTCTTATGTGATATATAATTGTGAAATTATTTGTCCCATATGATTGTTTGTTGAATTGTGAGTATTTTGATGACAAATGCATATATTTTGGTTGAAATGTGAGCAAGTTATATTATACCCATGACCTTTAGTACAAGCTCTTCAATGGGGGTTCCGCCATTGTTATACAAATCATCAAACATATTATACATATCCTCAAACAAGTTATTCATATCCTCCATCAAATAGTTTATATCCTCCAATCAATAATACATATCATCTACTGGCTAGATGACATCCTCTATTGGCTGGATGATATTCTCTATTGGCTATATGATATTATGGATGGATGATATCCTTTATTGACTATATGATATCATTTATGATTGTGTCTATAATATCCTTTATTGGCTAGATGATATCTTCTACTGCCTTGATGATATCCTCTATGGGCTTAATATCATATAGCCAATAGAGGATATTATCCAACCAGTAGAGACTATCATCTGCCCAGTATAGGATATCAAAAACCCATTATTTCGTTAGTCCGGACTGACGCAATACCTTCTCATCTTAAGCTAAACAAATTGCGGCCTTAGATTACATAATATATGTATCAAGTATGAAAGAGAATCATCTTCAATCGCACCCATCGTCCATCGATGTTTTTTTTTGTTGTTGTAATTATTTCTTAATTTTTTTTTTATTTTTTTTTTGTTTTTCCATGCAAGGTGTGACTTAACTAATAAAACTCTTGTCTTTGATCTCATATGGGTTTTTATCTTTTCAAATTAGTGTAGTTGTGTCGATGAGGATGAGGATTTCTTTACCCTACTCCTCCACTCTTTAATGCCTGATCTGTGAATATTAGATTAAAAAAAAAACAAATATTTACAAAGTAAAGTTTTGAGTTAGTGAAAATGTTTACATATCAAAATTATGAGATATCAAACTTTATTATGAATTTATGAGACTCTTAAGAGTAGATTCTCTTAACCTTCCCCCACTGCTTAAGGACCATGGATCTTGATGGGTTCTCAAATTGATAAAACCTTGGACTTACCGGTAAATGATTAAGTATAACTTATTCCCTTGTTCACTAAGGAGTGTTAGTGAAACCCTAAGACTTTGGTAAATATGTACACATTGTGTGATAGTGACTCTTTTACTGAGTCGAGTTGAAATTCATTTTTAAGGGCTGACTAATGACTACGTAATTTTTGCAAAAAGTCGTTATAATCATTTTAAATAAAGGATAAAGGGTTGATTACGACTTAAGTACATGGTAATACTACTTCGTACGTAGTTTTGGAAAAAAAAAGTCTTTCTTATGGGCCTCATGAGTCATGACCGTAAGTGTTATATGCTCTTTTTGACCTCATGATGCTTTATTTCTTTGTTTCTTTCCGGCTTTCCCTTATTTATTTATTTTTATTATTTTTATGTTTTAATAATTTGGAGAAAACACAGTAAGCTAATTATACTAATTAAGGGACAACGTGTCTAAGAATAAATGAGAGTGAGGGATAACTTAAGTGGTTAGAGTTTTTCTCCCAGTTTCAGTGTTGTACTCCTTAAGTGTTATAGTTTGACCTAAACATAATTTTAGACAATTTAATTGACTTAAATAAAATAAAAGGTAAGTGGGGTAGATAGTGGAGTAAATAGTTTTTTGAAAAGTAAGGAATGTGAAAAAAAAATATAATAAAAAAAAAAGTTGTGGGTTTGGGTGGGGACCATGAAAGGAGAGAAATATAATATTTAATGTAGTTTTTTTGCCAAAATAGGAAGTGTAACACTTATTAAAACACGGTCGGATTTGGTAAGTGTAACACTTAAAAAAACACGGAGGGAGTATGTAGTCTTCAATTGTGAGTTTTATGTGTGAGTATTGTCCCACATGAAAAGAATATGAAAGGTTGGTCTTGTTTATTAACTAGTGTGTGTTATGAGTTGTAAGCATTTTAGTGTGGGCTTGATTATGAGCTGGCTAGTGGATGATTAGTAGTTTTGTATTTTCATTGTAACTAGTTTCATTTTTTTAGGTTTGGATATTATCAAAATTAAATTCGAATCGGGTTTTTCTTGATCCGAAAATTTCAAAACGGGTATCCGATTTAGCCACCCCGTTTATTAGGCTATGATTTGGCCCATTTGGGCATGACTTAAGGGCTAAGGCTGGTGACTTGTTGAGGGTCGTTGCCCAAATACTCCGTATTTGTTTGGACCATTCAAGTTCAAGTTCACGTACTCTTCCCGGCAAAACTCCGCCATTGTTGATTTCGCTAGTACCAACGTTTCTTTCTCTCATATTGTTGGAATTTCTCCTGCAATTTTAGGTTTGCAACTCTTTCATCATCGTTCAATTAATTCTAAAATTGTTGATTATAATCTATCTTTGATTCCCTAATTCAAGTTTTTGTTTCAATGCATTTTGAAATTTGATGGTTAATTCTTTGTATCTTAGTTATTGCTGGATTAATTGTTTGTATAATCTGCTTTTATTGCTTTAATTTAGGTAACTGGCGTCATAATGTTTGATTTTTTTTTTTTTTGGATATTGATACTCTAAATGCGTCTAGGTCACTTTTACTCTACATGCCTTTTAGCTGTTTGTATCGAAATTTCGGAACTTCTTGCAGTTTCAATGCCATTGTATGGTGTAATGGCTTTGTTGATTATGTTGTATATTTATGTTTTAGGGGGTGTTTGGTATGAAAATTTGTAATGTACTAAACGTAAACAAATAAGTGTTTCCATTTCTATTACTTTGGTATGAGCTACAAGTAACAAATACCGTTCCAAAGGGTGACAAAATTCCCCAAATTGTTACCTTTATCCAACTAGTGGAAACAAAATGTGTTTCCCTCCTCAATCATAAACTCCTCAATTTGTTTTCATTCCATAAAGATACCAAACATATATCGAAGGTATAATGTATATCATTACCCTTTCCCTTACTTATATAATTCCTTTCCATTCCATTTACGGAATTTATACCAAACGCCCCCTTAATGTTTATTTACGTAATCTGTGGCAAAAATGCTGTTGTTATGTGCTTATATTGGCGTCGTCCCTTTCCTTATTTCTTGTTACGATTTCTTGTGATTTTAATGTCTGATTTGTGGCACAAATGCTGAATCTATTTGGTTTGTAAATTTAAAATTGAAGTTGGTAGTTAATTACTGGATTTATGACATTCGTATAATCTTATGCCTTAAAGCGTTGGATTGTCATCCATAGTGCATAATAACTGTTGGACTTGTTATCAATCAATCTAGTTTAAAAGCTGGGAAATAAGAAGTTTGATGAGTAAACATGTGGTAGAATTGGACGAGTTGGTTTGTACTTTGTAGTTTCTGTTTGGGGGAGTTGTTTTTGCTGGTGTTGCATTCCTTTCAATTCAATTTGCTCCTTGATTGTTTTCTATGCTTCTTCTGAAAACCTTTTTCTGATCAGTGCAAAACGTGTAACTTTTTTATACACTTACTGGCCTACTGGGTCTTGTAGGTAGTTTTTGTTAATAGCTAATAGTGCTCAATGCTGTGAAATCTTTGAACCTCTGAATACCTAAGTAAACTCCTGGAGTAGGCTATTCTGGTAAAATTATAGTACCATAATAAGTTTCCCTATCTAAAAATAGTTTTCCATGATGTTTTGTATTGAAGGGTTCGAATGCCAGTATTAAAATGAAGAAATCACCATTACCTGTGCAAAATATATGTGGGACACCGAAGAATAAATGTGGGAAGGAAGCTTTGGTCAAAATATTGAGATGGCATTTTGGGCATTCTGAATTTCGAGGCAAGCAGCTAGAGGCCATCGAAGCTGTTTTATCAGGTTTCAATCTTCCAGTTTAGTGTTGCTAAGTGTGTTATGCTACTGAAGTACTGTATGCAATTTGACTTTATATGATGCTGTAAGCATCAATTTGATGTACTGGTTACGACTTTTGATCCTTTTGTACAGGAAGGGATTGTTTTTGTCTTATGCCCACTGGAGGGGGAAAGTCAATGTGTTATCAGATTCCTGCCCTTGCAAATAATGGCATTGTCCTTGTTGTTTGCCCTTTAATAGGTGAACGTCATTTGTCTTGTTTAAACATTTTATCTTGAGGAGGATTGTATACCGTCTTTGATTTATGGTGAATTGCAATTCTAGGACTAAAATTGATCACTTCCATTTTCATGGTCAGCTTTGATGGTAAGGGCATTGTATTCGTTATGAATGATCTATTTCTCTTTTGTTTTGATTGTTTTTGTTCCCATTTACCAGGCTCTGGTGTAATAATTAATATCACATGAAAATGATCTTATTTAGGAAAACCAAGTGAAGGCCTTGAAGGAGAAGGGCATTGGAGCTGAGTTTCTCTCCTCAACTCAGACATCTGCTGTCAGAGAGAGGGTATGTTTTTGAGTTCTGTCATTCCATGTTGCCATTTGCGAAAGGTTGATTACAACAGAAACCAAACATTTCATCAGTGTAGGCACAATTAAATTTTGGCATGTCAATATTTTTTTTACTAGACATTTGACTGTATATCTGACACATATTTTATGGATGCTTAAGAGTCAACTTCATAAGGGACTTTGTTGTTGTTTCTAGTATAAGTTCTAATCTAAATGTGCTTAAACTGTGATGGTGCTGTTCACTCTCGTACAGATTCTGTTGGACTAAGCTTAATGTATTATTTGGTACAAATAGATAGAGGTAACTCTAGGCATCCATTGGCGATTTATTTGAATACTGATATGAATTTAAAAAAAAAACTTTTGGCAAGATATTACTTTTAGACATTGCATTTGATCCAGTTTCTGATCTCAAAGTTCTTAGTGTTGTTTTAAGAAGTAAATTTTGTGGATTTCTATGCGGTTCCTTTCAACATGTGAAAGTTGTATTTGGTAGGCCATTTCTATTTTTAGAAATTTACATGGTACCCTTGTAGTTTTTACCATATGTTATGTCACAACCATTTATCATGCACACCTCCCCTTTCCATTATAAAAATGCTAGTTAGATTTCGTTTACAAATTGTCATTTGAAACAACCTGGATGTAGCCTTCTTCATGAATGAGATGTTATGTTTGATTATAAATACTTGGATTATTTTTCTTTTATATCCAATTTACCTTTAATTTCAACCATTAGAATTTTACATCTTCATTGTGGTCCTTGTGGGTTGGTTGTTCGTAGGCGTTGTTTTATCTTATATTGTGCTCGGAATGCCTTGCCTTAAGTGTTTAGCATTTAGTCGTGCTTGAGAAGGAATTTCATTAATAAATGGTCAAATTTGTCTTTAGACTCGGAACAACTTAGTAAATTTTTAGGAGATACATTAGAGAGAAATGACTGTATATTAAACTTATCCAACTCTTATAGTGCAAGCCGTGGGGTGGATCTAATATATGAAAGGGTTATCTACCATGCAATTTGTCGATTAACATGAAGAGTATATATCTTTTTCATGTATTACTTTAAGGATTTAAGGATGCATTTAATTGATACAAATTGATTCTGATCTCAAGTGTCATTTTTTGATAAATAAGATGCATTCCCTTTGCCCTACATTATTTTTCACACATTGTTTTTCACTTTATTATCATTTTGGGACTAAGGCTTTGTCTTTGTTGTTGTATTGACTTTCACATTATTAAAATTTTTAGTCGTATATAAATAATGCTTGAAAATACACAATGAAACAAATCTTATAAGATTTCATAGGAAATTTTGTCAACTACAACCATTTAAACGACAACTTTTAAGAACAATTACCATATAAAATTTTCTTATAAAAAACTACTACAAAGTCACAAAAACTTTGAGTAGCACTACCAAGTTTAATTTTCCGGTAAGAATTTCGGATTGAGATAGCCAAGTTTATAAAATTTCAATCAATTATGGCATAGAAAACAAGAGATTTTGATACAATTATAGGTCAATTATCTTTAATTTCGCATTATATTTGATTTAATTTCTCAATTAAATCTTAAAATTAGGGTTTATGGTCAAAAAAAATTGAATTAAGGGTTTTATGAATTTGGGGGATTTGGGACAATTGAAGTGTATTATCCAATTTAGGGTTAATGTATAGCAATATTGTCATTGAATTTTGTTTTTTTAGGGTAATTTTATAAAATATGCCCCCACAACCAAGATTCTTGCCGGAAGCAATAAATGTGGTAGTGCTACTCAAACATTTTGTGCTTTTGTGGTAGTTTTTTCAAAAAAAAATTTAAAATGGTAGTTGTTCTCAAAAGTGGTCATTTAAATGGTATTTGTTGGCAAAATTTCCTATTTTATATTATATATGTGCAATAAAAGCCTTGACATGGACTTAGAGAAAGAGATGCATGTGACAAGAAGAGAGATTGAGAGAAATGACAACTTAAAAAGGAAGACATTTGTTGCATATAATGTGTAGAAACCGTTTTTAGTGAATGTTAGTATGTTACACATAATATGTGGGGGCCACACCCGTCACAAGTGTCCACTTTATACAACCAAGGAGGTTCCACTTCAAAACCATATGGCAACGAGGGGAGTAGCCTTTTAACCTTATAAGGTGGACACAACTTTCACTTTTCTTCAATGTGGGATACACATCCCAGCACTCTTCACTTTTGGACTCTTTTAATGGGGGACAACACTTTCACTCACATGGGTTTGTTCACGGGCTCAACAATATGAGATGGAGGTAGTAATAAATTGAAATTATCAACATGTATTAAGTTCCCAAAAAAATCATTAGGAAAAGTAATATTGGATGAAACGGTTACAAAAGTAGTATTTCCCGTGTGTGAAGGCTCTTATTGCCGGATAGTATCAGTTTGACAGTTTTTGGGGTGGCTGTCTTCCAAATGGTAACTCAGGAGGGTTTTTTGGGGAAGCATGGGTATTGGCCAAAGTTTTGACTGCAAAACTCATCAGTTGACCTGGGTTGAAAGTCAGGTGTATAACACGGATTACCCAGAATACAAAAAGCCTAGCCACTTCAGAGGCTTTCTTTATGTGGATCACCAAATTAAGGGCCTGTTCACATTTACTGAATTGAGCTGATCTAAACTGAACTGAACTGAACTGATTGGAGCCGAACTGAACTGAACTGAATTGAGCTGAAATGAATATTTTATGAGAGAGGGAAATTAGGAGCTGAACGGAACTGAACTGATTGGAGCTGAACTGAACTAATTGGAGCTGAACTGAACTGAAATGAAATTAAGTAAATGTGAACAGGCCCCAAATGTATACTTTATAGTGAAGATAGAATAAATTTTTTGATGGTGATGGGCTGATGGTTGGCTTATATATGCTCGGTGTCACTTACTGGATATAATTATTATTCTGCCAATTTGATGATTTGAACAAAGCAACCTTTTCCGTCAGGATACAATCAGGAGCTTACATGTGGCCGTGTAGGATCATTCAATCACCATTATGCACTTTGTGGATTCCAAACTGAACTACTCTTCTTAAGTTATTGCCTTACTATGTTTTCCTTAGCTTTGCTGTGCCAATTTATGATCAATTCTACCAGTTTTGTCTCTTTTGTTGGGGTTCTTTAGATCTATGTCGACTAAATTGATCTTTACCCTTTTCCCTATAGCTTCCCATTTGCATTGACCTTGTTGTCTTTTCTCTAGATTTACGAGGACCTGAACTCTGGAAAACCTTCCCTGAAGCTGCTGTATGTGACTCCGGAGTTGATAGCTACACCAGGTTTCAGCATTAAGTTGTCAAAAATTCATGGCAGGGGGCTATTGCATTTGATTGCCATAGATGAGGTGTGCTGTAATCTCTGTGCTAGTTATTGGAATTCAAGAATTGGTTATTTTGAAGTATTAACTGTTGTGTTTTCTTTTTTTGTTTTCTGTTCAAATGTTTCAGGCGCATTGTATATCATCATGGGGTCATGACTTCAGGTTTGTGCTATAATATGGGTTCACCTCAAGCAAATGACAATATGCTAGTTATCTAGTTTTTTTTTGGGTTTGCTCTCTGGATCTTTTCCATGAGTTACTTGCACTGAGCTATATGCATTGGTGTTCTTATGGTGCAATTTATCCTCAATTTTTCGCATATATTAAATGAAACCAGGACAAAAGCTTCACAGGTCTATTTCACTGAGATTAAAATCAAAGATTCTTCTTGTTTTTTTTTTTTTTTTTTTTTTTTGGGGGGGGGGGGGGTATAGAAAAGCATTATTCTGCTTAGTCATTTGCTTAGATGGAGAAACCCATTATTAAATAGCTTTTATGATAATCCATCCCCATTGTTGCATGCTTTTTATCAGGAGCAATAGCTTCCCTAATTAATTTCTTCGTAATTGTGAGCAACAAGTAGTTTGATAGAGTACTTTGCTAGATTAATAAATTTAAGCAAGTCAGCACTGGCTAAATAAGAAGAAGAAAAAAAAAACTCCGTGTGTTTTTTCTTTTATATGACCCACTTTCCCTCTTTGAAACAATCTATTATTTTTATTATATCTCTCTCTTTTGGTTCCCACACTACCACCTTTTAAACTAATTCTCTCTCTTTACGGTCCCCACTCCAACATTCTTTATTATTTTTCTCATCTCACATCCTACGTAGTAATATGTAATTCTCAGTGCATAAAAAAGCGCAAGGCACACTAAGGCGATAGGGGTTCTAGAGCCTAGGCGCAAGCGCAAGGCGCGCGCCTTATCGAAGTAAGGCGCAATTTCCTACATTTAAAGGTTTTTTTCACTTATACATATATATATATGTGATTGAAACATAATATTAAAACACATAAATATATAAGTAAAAACTGATTTCCCATTCCACATGCTTCTCCAAAAACATAGCATACAAAATAATGTATATCAGCAATAGGCTACTAGCCAATAGGAAACCAAATATAGTAGTTTCAAAAGGATATGTAAATCTGTCCTCCTATGCTCCAAGTGTTCTGTTTAATCATCTTCCTTAGAAAAAGCATCGACATCTCCCATATCATCTTCAAGTGACAAGTAGCCTTCATCATCATCTTCTTCTTCTTCATCATTTGCTTGTCCTAATGGCTGACTTTGTGTGGTTCCTTTGCTTGAACTACCAATATTTTCTCCAAGTCTACCTCCTCTTGATCTCAAGTTGGATCTTTCTTCATAAACTCCGGCCGCACTAGCAACTTGGCCCCATGTAAGATCATCATCATCATCAATTACATGATCATTTTCAGCTTCTTCTTCTATCCTTCCTGTTAACCACTCATTACTATCATCAGTATCTTTCAAAGCTATGGGATCAATCTTATCACGCAACTTGTAATTTTGAATCAATGCCCGATTGTACTTAACATACACCAAGTCATTTAAACGAGGTTGTGTGAGTCGATTCCTCTTCTTAGAATGAATCTATCAAAACAGAAAATATTTAGTTATAATCACCAAGAAATTGACATTAGTTTAATAAAGAATCAGTAGGAAACACCACTTACATGTTCAAAGGTAATCCAATTTCTCTCACAGCCTGATGCACTACATGTAAGACTTAAAATCTTTATGGAAAATTGTTGTAAAGTAGGTGTAGAAGAACCATAACAAGACCACCACTCAGCTACAAAATTAAAATTTACAGTGTAGAGATTAGTGTGTAATTAGGTGAATAGTTACAATTAATTGAATTGATATAAGTTGATTACCTGGAGCTTTAGTTTTCCTATGCCTTATAGCCATTTGATTTCCAAAGAGACCATTTGCTTGCTTGTAAGAAGTGAGCTCAGTCATAATCTTGTCTTGCTTGTCAAGTTGTGGGACCAACCTTTGTATGCACTCATATAATCCATTTACTACCTCTTCACATTGCTCAATTTGGGGATTGCCATAATAGTATTCAGGGTTTGGAAAGTGTCCAGCAGCGTGTAAAGGACGGTGTAGTTGACATTGCCATCTCCTATCAATCATCTCGAAAACTTCTTTGTATTTGGACTCATTTTGATTGAATGATGCTGAAATTGCTTCTTTGGCACGATCCATTGCCTCATATATGTAGCCCATGGGAGGTTTTTTTTCACCATCCACCAATTTTAGTGCACGAACTAATGGACCTGTTAACTTCAATGCATACACTGTACCATTCCAAAAGGAGGGCATCATAATAGTTTTAGCTGCTTTTTTGCCTCCTGATTCCTTGGCCCATTTGCTACTTCTCCACTCTTGAGAAGTAAACATTTTTCTTAGATTATGCTGCTGCTTGTGAATTGATGATAGTGTAATAAATGCAGTAGAAAATCTTGTCTTTGCTGGCCTCAACAAGTTCTTCTGGTTAGTGATTTGTCTCATCAAATTTAGAAGACCAGGGCGTTGATAAATTATATCTATCTCTCTTTTGGCTCCCACACTACCACCTTTTAAACTATTTCTCTCTCTTTACGGTCCCCACTCCAACATTCTTTATTATTTTTCTCATCTCACATCCTACGTAGTAATATGTAATTCACTAATTCTCCAACAAACCATCCTTCCTATGAACCGTGATTTAATTTAGATAAGGTTCTATTATGTAATACAAATTACTTCTATTATTTTGTATTAACCACATCCAGCAGTAATGTTCTAGGCATTGTTAGGAAAATTGATGGCACATACTATGTGTGACATGCACATTCACTCTCAATTTGTCACTTATTAATTGATGTTCCACCCGTTATACGTTCTTTTGCTTTCATTAGGTTCAAGGTCAGTTTTTAAGACTTTTAAGCTAATTCAGTCACAACTACATTTATGTAAATTTTCTGCTACTGCACTTTACAAATGGGTTGGTTTATTTGTTTTTCCATTGACAGTTAATTTATTTTATAGGCCAAGCTACCGGAAACTGTCTTCTTTGAGAGACATCCTTCCAGATGTCCCGATTTTGGCATTGACAGCAACGGCTGCACCAAAGTAAGATGCACATATTACTCTTATTCGTCACTTTTTTCAGATCCTCCAGTGGTGGCTAGACTTGCTAGAATAAATAACTCATAGTATTACTATATAGTAATGCTCACACATGATGCCATTTATTTCAGTCTCTGCAATTTGACTTTAAATTGTTATTAATTCTTATGGTTTTGTTTCCCTGAAGGAATTGCTATCTTAAGTTACCCTTGCTGCTAACTTGGCTATTTTATGTTATAGGAGCTTCCAGCATTGCAGTAGTTGTACTCCTTCCACCCCCAAAAATTGGATAAACTTGAACAGCATGTTTGGATAAAGAAAGGGGAAGGAAAAGAAGGGTAGGGAGGGGAGGAGGAGGGAAGGGAAAGGGAGGGGAGGGAAAAATGATGAGTTTTCTTTGCAAATCTCTCCATTGTTGGAGAGATCAATCTCTTACAATTTAATCCCTCCATTTCTCTCCCCTCCAATTCCCTTCCTTCCTCATCTGTTATCCAAATCAAAGATACTCCTACCCTCATTGCCCTTCCCTCTATTTCCTTCAATCCAAACACACTGTAAAGTTTTGTACAAAATGTCATCCATTGTACTCTTTTATTAAGTCCTATCATTTACCACATACGTGTATCTTGTTTATGAATAATGTCAAATAGTTTCAATATGCAAGTTATGGAAAAGAACATTTGAGTTGTTGGGACTTGGGAAACTAAAGAAATTTCAGCTTCATATGATGGAGGGGGTATACTCCATTTTAGCCCATTGAACTCTCTATACTGTTAACCACCTTTTTCTTCAGCCTTTTGACTTCTTCTAATTTTCCTCTCCTTGTTTTCATACTGTCTCACACTCTCATTCCTTCTGCTGCTATTCTGAATGATTCTGATTTTCTGCTTGAAATGAATGCTTGATTACCCTACAGCCTTCTCTATGCTTATCTTTTTATCCTAATAAAAGTGTAGAGAGTCAAATTATTATCACACTAGTAATTCCCAAACATGGCTCGGTTTTTAAAATCAATAGCAGAGAAATATAGAAGTCTCTAGAGTTATGTTACTCAATAGTCAATAATAAATGGATAAATAAATAGGAAATAAATAATGCAGTTCCTAGGCCAACTTATGATTCGGCCAAAAAAAAATCCCTCTAAAAAACTCCACTACCGTATAGGTATATAGATACCTGAGTACTACAACTGTTTGCTAAATTGTAATCTATGAGTTTTATCAAATTTATGCTGTATCAATTAATATATATGGCGGCTTCAAAAAAAAAAAAAAAAAAAATGGCCATCAGATCATGTTATTATGGGTTTTAGAGAAGCATTTTAGAAACTAAATCAGAATAATTACTTATTCACTGATAAAGTAAGGCATTTGTACCTGTAAATCAAACATAGCTGCAAAATTAGCCTGCTTGTAGAATTAATGGGATTGAATTTTCCTCATGTTAAGAATTGTGTTGAACTTCTATCTATTTCTTACTGCTACCTTTGTTTTATCCTTTATTTATATCGTTTCTCTTTCTTCTTTCGAGTGCAGGGTTCAGACTGATGTCATTCAATCACTGTGCTTGCAAAATCCTTTAATCCTAAAATCATCCTTTAATCGCCCTAATATACATTATGAAGGTGAATTTCTTATAATTTTGTTATTTAGTTTCTCATTTATTTGCTGGTTTTATCATCTGTCTATCAGCTAAAGGGAGTAATATGAAATAATATGATTTCATTCAGAGAATAAGATTGTGAAAAGAAGATAGTAAATGGGAAATAACTCTTGTGACAAGACCTTGTCTTGAGAGGAGAATATAAGAATATGTTCCATGTGTGCTATTGGCCTTTTAGAAAATTTAAAAAGCATACGGTGGTGAGGGGTATTATGGTTTTATGTATTTGGATTCCAGGAGAGACCATAGACTCTTGGTCCATGGATGAAATACTTTCAAAGTTCTTATTAGTCTTAGTTTTTGTGTGTTATTTGTAAAGCATGTAGTTTAGTTCAGTCTTAACTCTGAAGTGATGCTCATGATCATATATTTAAATACTTATTGGATTGTTGCTGATGGTTGTCAATATTTTTTTCCAAAACTTGTCATTTGTTGTGGTACTACTTCTTGCTTTAGGCTCGTGTATATCATTATTATGTTTCTTCGTTTGTCGATATAAAACTTCTTCGAGTGTTAGAAGTTTTCCGTACATTTTGAAATTTTTGAATATAAACACTAAGTCACCATCACAGTTCTATTTAAGTGCTTGTTAACCTTCTGGTGGATTTTATATCAGAGAAAAGGTTTTAAATTCTCATGTAACGATCTGAGAAGATAGTAATAAGTTGATGTTCTCTTGAGTTGATGGCTATGCTTATTGAAATAAAAAGTGTTTATGAGATGCTTCACAAGTTCAAAGTTTACGTGGTAGTGTATCTGTACTTGTAGCAGAAAATTTCTTTCTTTTCTTATTTTTTTTCTTCCCTCCCTACATTCTTTTGTTTTTCCCTTATTTTCTTTATTTTAATTTTATCCAGATATTTTGATTGCAGAATCTGTCAGTTATTTTTTATGAGACACTCCCTCCATCTCTTTTTGCTCGTCCCATATTCCTTGTTTGGGATGTCCCAATGTTGGCTTTATTTCCCAATATACTTTTTCTCTAATGTTGGAGCCTGCAAAACCACTATCCTTTTCGCTCTACCTTGTACTTCCATTAAAAAGCGTGTCAAACCCCAAAGGGGCAAACAAACAGAGATAGAGGGATTAGGTTATTGTCACCCTGTATTTGGTATGTCATTGATTTGGTCATATTCTTGAGTAAGCTTTTATTGATGCAGTTCGATATAAAGATCTTCTAGATGATAGCTATGCTGATTTATGTGGGGTAATGAAATCCTGTGGAGATGTCTGTGGAATTATTTACTGCCTTGAGAGATCAGCTTGTGATGCTCTGGCTGTTCACCTGTCAAGCAATGGCATATCATGCGCTGGTAACTAATATGGCCTTTCTTGTAATGTTTTTCAATATATATCTTATGATGTTTTCTATTCGCTTAAATTGTGATGTTTCTTTTGCCCTTTCCTTAGCTTACCATGCTGGTTTGAACAATAAATTACGAAGCTCTGTCTTAGATGATTGGATTTCTTCGAAGATCCAAGTTGTTGTGGCCACAGTTGCCTTTGGGTATGCTTTTCTTATGATACAAGTATAGCATTGCACTTCTGTGATTTCTTGATTGGTGCCAATAAAAAAATCAAATACGAATGTCTGCTGATATCGAGTGGGATTGTACCAATATAATGTAACTATAAACAGCGAAGAATGTACGCCACTTTCTTCTTTATAGTAGTATTTCAAATGGTGTCTGACTACTTCTACATCTATATTATTCTATCTTTCATGTATATTTATCTTTTGGCCTTATGAAGTGCTTATTAGGCATTGTATGAACTGCTGTGAGGATTAGCACAACCTAGCTATCTTGGCTCTTTTATTCTTATCATCTCTATTACTCTATATGTAAGTATTTTGGCAAACTGATTTGATCTATGTTGGTGATTGGTGAACTTCATATAATTAAGAAGTGATGACTTTAGCCAAAATCATTTTACTCTTGCATTATTGGACTATTCTGATTATGTTATGTGAATGTCCTTGTATGACAATGAATAGAAGTGCTGTGTTTTCTTTTCTCATTTTGGCAAAGCGTAGCTGTTAATAATTTAATACATTAACACTGAAACTTATAGATAGTTTTTTATGCATTCACTGTATTACTTGCTGCAATTTGGGATGGAGCTCTGTAAGGGACTTTAAAGTGATAGAAGATGACATGTTTCATGCAGAATGGTATGCTTATCTGTAAATATTAAGCTGGGGAATCCCAACTATTGTTTATTTACTATATTGTTAATATGCAATAAAGTAGTAAGTAATCTGTGACTGTTTTGGGCTTTGGCTGAACTTTAGGGAATAGATAGAAAGGATGTTCGGATTGTATGTCACTTCAATATCCCAAAGTCAATGGAATCATTTTATCAAGAATCTGGCAGAGCTGGACGTGATCAGTTGCCATGTCGAAGTGTTTTATATTATAGCATTGACGATCGCAAGAGAATGGTTGGATTTTTATGTCCTGATATTTTTAAACGCTACTATAAGGCTACATAATTTCTGAAATCTTAAGTGCAATAATTTCACTATTGCAGGAATTTATTCTGAAGAATCCTCAAAACAAGAAATCAAAGTCCTCAAGTTTGGAAGATGCATCGTCAAAGAAGTCTCTCGATGATTTTAGACAGGTGGTCTTTTCACAAAAGCAAGACAAGGTGAGGGGAAATAATGGAATTGTGAACTGACTTTGCCTGGTCGTGATTGCAGATGGTTGAGTACTGTGAAGGTGCTGATTGCCGTAGGAAGAAAATTCTTCAGAGCTTTGGGGAACAGGTGGGCTGTGCTTTTTATTTTTATTTAAGATTTTTTTTATGCAGATAATATTTTATGTTGATCATCCTTTTCACAACTAAGAAAAAAATAATTAAATTTTATATAGACTTCAAGTTCATGGTTTTTTTTGCTCTGTTTAAACTGAACTCCTATTTCCTTTTGTTTTTCTTTTCTACTCAAACTGTAGGCCCCTGCATCTCTTTGTAGAAAAACATGTGATGCCTGCAAACAGCCAAATTTAGTGGCCAAGCACCTGGAGCAGTTAAGTTCCTCAGCAGCTCGACAGAAAAACGTGCTGGCCAGAGTTGTTATAAACAGGTAGTCTGGTTTGTATTATTTGATAAATTTATTTAACCTGGGTTAGCTTATTTATATTTTATCCAATAACAATTCTTTAAACTCCTAACTATCTTGCTCTCATCTCTTTGCCGGTGTTTTGTGGGGCTGATGAGTTATGACAATGTGCTAACTGTGTCAGTAGGAATTAGAGGAAAAACAAGTTTATCTCCGTGATAAACAAAATTTGTTTACCATGGGGACAAAAGTGTAATTTTTGAAGTGAATATAGGTAAAACCGCTACCTGAAGTAGCGGTTTATCCCAAAACTGCTACTTGATAAACGAAATTTGTTTATCACGGATATTAACAGGGGCAGCCTCGTAGGAATCAGTCATGTTGGAATATTTTTTATTTGTCTTTCTTTTGCTGATACACTTCATAATGTTCATTATGTGCTGTCTTCTTTTTGCAGTGTTCTTATTTGCTTCCTTTTGTGCCAATATTAATATGTTTCTATTTTTCTGTGAAGTTCCTCAAACAATGTTGATGGAGAAAGGTATAGTGAATTTTGGAATCGCGGTGATGATAAATCTTGTGATTCTGAAGAAGAAATATCAGATTCTGATGGTAATAACCTATCTGGCTTATTGGTTGAAGTTTACTAGAGAGCCTTATGAGCTGGCAGTTATTTGTGATTGAATTTTGATTGAGTGTGGTACAATGTACAATAGCTTTATCTTACTATCATCACTGAATACTTTCTTAATTCAGCGGAAGGGGAAGCATTAAAAAGCCTGAGCTACTCAAGCTTGCCATCAAGATCTCGGTTAAGTGAAAAATTTGATATATTGCAGCGAGCAGAAGAAAAGTATTATCAGAACCAAGGCTCTCAGAAAGAGGTCTGTTTCTCTTTTATATATTCTATTGTTATGCCTTTGCCAACACATGTAGTATTGTAGTCATATGCATTTAGTCGGCCTTCTGTCTTCCTTCCTTTTCTTTATTGTACATTCTTATATCCTATGTAATCATATCACGCTAATTGCAGACTAGTAGAAAAGACAAAAATTTGATATCCAACACATTAAGAGAATCATGCAAGCAACAGCTGGCAAATGCTTTGAAGGAAAATCAACGACGACTTGGCAGGTTTAATCTGTAGCTTTAACCTCAAATTCAAATCATATGCTTTTTTCTTAGTCTCTTTCGTTTAATCTTTTTTCGCCTGTTTCTTTCTCCTATAATTATTTTTAACTTCCTATTTTTGTCTCAAAATAATTGTCATGTAAACATTCCTGCTATTCACATTATACTTATGAGGTGGCAGGGTTTTGTTTGGTTCTTTGTCTTTATAATTGAAGGATTAAGTCAGGAATGTGTGATACTCATGTGGCATATTGTGGGACTCTAGTCAACTGAAGCCTTTATACTAAGATAGTTCTTTCATGTCCCTTCAGAAAAAGATGTCTTTCAACCAATACAGATGTTTTTCAATATCTCTGCCCCAAATCCTCTGCTCTTTCACTTAAGGGCAGTGGCCACATTACTGTATTTATTTTCCTCCCTCGAGAGAAGCTACCTATAGCTTGTTTATTTCCATACCTTTGAAAGATTGAACAGGAGGGGACAAAATTAGCTACTTCTGTATGGTTTTGTTTTTTTAGTACTTGGGTGTTATATTTTACTGATGAGGCCAATTTCTTCTTTTTCTTTATACAATGAAGTAGTTATTTTCTAGTGAAATCTTGGCTTGACTCTTTTCCTTGATTACCACTTTACAGTGTTGACATCGAATCAGCCGTCACAATCCTTGAAAATGAATGCTACAAGAAATGTGAAAAAGGCGGGAAAACATTTTATCTATCACAGATGGCTAGTACAGCAAGGTGGCTATCAACTGCAACTGTAAATGATCTAACTAACAAGCTGCAGTCCAACACCCCAAAGATGGACAACTTGAAGAAAAACGAGGTTTCCCTTCTAGAGCCAACTTCCTCAAATAATTCCATTAAACCTATGAAAGAAATTATCTATGAAAATACTAGAATTGATCCATCTGCAACTGCTCAAACATCAGAAAGCATAGCACAAAAAATAGTGCTACCGCCTGTTCCTTCCTTCTCTGACTTTGTAAAAAGCAATAAAGCGAAAGATGGTCCAGCCACTCAACATTCTAACTCAAAAAGGAATTCAGCAGATGTTTCTGGTACTGCTGACTAGAGGATGAGGTCGCAGTAGTCTTACATCATTTTTCTCTTCATTTGCCTTCTTACATCCTGTACTTCATTTCTTCAATACCTCTGGCTATTGACATACAGCATGTATCTCATCTCCAGGCTGCCCTTCTAGATAGCAGTGGCTACAGCATGTAGGCCGGTTTGAACCCATAACATGAATGTTTTTCAATTTTGAAGAATAACCACACTTAGTAATCTATAATGTTGTGAAAAGTTGAAAACAAAACGCCTTTTATTTTATTTATTTATTTTTTTCACTTGATTGTAAATTTATTTTGAGGGCTAAATAAGCATCGTCCTCTTTCCTGTTAATTTTTAGGATTGATTTTCAATTGGAAAATGGAAGAAAAAGTGCTGTATCTTTTCTAACCTTAACATTGTAGAATGCAAACCTGTATCTTTTCTAACCTTAACATTGTAGAATGCAAACCTCTAACAACCATAATAGCTAAGTAGTTAACAAATTAGTATGAAGTAATATCCCAGCTTGAATTACTCATACTGTTTCTATGAGCACTAATTTTGCCTAGACCTAACAAAGCTATCCCAACTCGAATGACTCAAACGTGTAGAAGTAGAGAACAAGGTAACTTTAATTGTATTTGATTTAGTTTTAATTTTGGCAAGATCATATTGCGAAAAATGAAGAACAACAAAACACACAAGACAACTAATGTGAGCAAGATTCACAAGAACAAGGTGAGTTAGAAATTATTGCCTTAAATCAAAATTGATCATATTTGTTCCGATCCTAATACTTGTATTAACACAACTAAAGTATACAAAAACAAAATACCGGTTGTACCTAATTAAACACAACTCAATCAAGTCCAACGTAAAGGAGTAAAATGACTTATTAATATTCAATGGTTACTAAAGCACACTCAACTAAACAACTCATTTGCCACCTCTATTTTCACCTAACACTCCAAAATTACAAGGGCGATATCGGTAATTACCAACGACACAAAAGCAAATTCGAGGCTGGCTTGCGCAAAAAGGCACCAAAAGCGCTACTACTTCCCCCACTTTAAACCCCCAAAATTCTTTTCCTCATTTCCCAAACTCACTCTACTCTCCTTGTTTTCTCTCTCCAAAATTCACACTTGATTCAGCAGAACAACAACAAACAAGCATGAGTAGAGGCAGCGGAGCAGGCTACGATCGACACATTACGATCTTCTCTCCTGAAGGTCGTCTCTTCCAAGTTGGTATGCTCAATTTCATCCTCAAGATCTAACATTTTGATCCAATTTTTTCATATTTCGATCATTTTCTAGGGTTTTTCGCTATTTTTGTTTTCCCCCTTTTCACATTTTTCTGGGGTTCAATTTTTGTATCAGAATATGCGTTTAAGGCAGTGAAATCTGGTGGAATTACATCGATTGCTGTTCGTGGGAAAGATTCAGTTTGTGTCGTCACCCAGAAGAAAGTTCCTGTTAGTAATTTTCCTTTTTTATTTTATTTTTTCCATTAATTTTTGATGTTTTGGGGGTGTTTTTGATTGTTTTTGGTTGATGTTTGGATTACAGGACAAGCTTTTGGATCAAACTAGTGTTTCACACCTTTTCAAAATTACCAAGTTTATAGGGTTGCTTGCCACTGGAATGACAGGTGGGTGATTTGATGTTTTTAATGATTTTGGGTTTTCAATGATTATAACAATGAAGAAATGATTGAAAAAAGTTTGGATTTTGATTATGAGAATTTGTTCCAAAGGAAGTTGTAAATTAGTATTAATCATGAAAGTAAGTCGATGAAATCATGATGACAATTGATGAGTAGAATTTGAAGGCTTGAGTCATGTTATCTTGAACTCGTAGTTTAATGGATTGAAGATAGTTTTGATTGAAATATTTTAAAAGTCTGGAATTGTTCTCGGTCCGAGCTCTTGGATGCTGTTGTTGTGATGGGTTAGTCATGGTCATTGCTATATGAGCTTTGTTTTCGATGAGTGAATAGAGCAGCTATTGTGGATCATGTGTGTAATATTGTTTGTACTATAGAGTATTTATAATTAAAGTTGATTGTTCAATGGAATTGGTTGAGAGGAATTATTGACTTGACAATTTTAAATTTTCATGAATTGATGGTTTGAAAAAATTCATACCATTAATGTGGTGGCTTTTTTGACAGCTGATTCTAGGAATTTGGTTCAACAAGCAAGGAATGAAGCAGCTGAGTTCCGCCATAAATATGGATACGAAATGCCAGTGGACTCATTGGCTAGATGGTATGCATTTTTTATTTACTAATTTCAACTGATAATGAACCTATCTTGTTGACTGATAAGAGAAGCTAGTATTTTTTGTCTTTAATATGGATGATCAATTTTTTAGTAGGTGAGAAATTCTTGTTTAAATTTAGGCTGGCTTTGTTTTGTGTTTGCTGTTAAGTGTATACAAACTGGCTTGTAATTATTATCAAAGTGGTCTACAAATTCTGAAAAGTGAACTTACTTATAAAAGAGGCCTTGAATAGAAAATTGGAGGTTTCTGATTTCATTAGTTACATGGTTAAACTTTATTTTCAGGATTATAACACTGTACTTTATTAGCAGAGGTGCAACATCTTTTTTTAGACCCTGGTGCTGTTCACTTTTTCCCCATTTGTGCCACATGTAGCATTGAATCACTGAAATGAGAAATCATTCAACCTTATATTGAACATAATTAAAAATGTGGTTACATGTTGCATTTGTTCTGCTTCATGTCCAATGACTAATATTGTGTGCCGGATATGTTTTCCTTGTCTATTAGCATCATTTTTGAAATTTGTGTAATGTAATCAAAATATTGTTGCACCATTCTCAACGATTATTGAATATTCAATTTTTTTAATTTTATTGAAATACTTTGTTTTCAATCATCAATGTATATCATGCTCTCTTTCTATCCTTCAATGAAAGAGGTTTTCCTTTTTTCTTTTTTTTTGGTTTTGTGTTGTTGGGGGGGGGGGGGGGGGGTCACTGCTTTTGGTTAATGATTTTCTGACTTTGTTAATTCTTTTTGAAAAGCCCAATGATGGAAAATTTATAATTGATTTCATATAAGCCTCCTTTTCATGAGCTGCAGCTTTGGTTCTTGGCAATGTAAACTACCACCACTTCCACCACAATTACCACCTCCTTCTTCATCGTCGTCTTCTTCTCATTACTATTATTATTACGGAGTATTATTATTATTGTTGTTGTTGTTGTTATTGTTATTATTGGCATTGTCATCTTGTCAGTATTGCTGCTGCTCTGGAAGGGATTGGCTTTAGTGAAATGTGTGAACATAAGACCAGTTTGAACAAGTTCAATAAGAGCTGAGGGCTTGATTTTTGATAAACCTTACACATTTTATCGTTTAGGATTTTGATTGTTGATATTTTTTCCTTTTTTTTTTTTTTGATCTTTTAACTTTGCTAGAAATGTCATTTTTTTTTTTACAATAAAAGTATTATTTATTAATTTTTCAAAGAAATAGGAAAAAATTCATTTACCCCCTTGCGCTCGCGCGCTTGTGTTTAAGCAAGATTTGACATTTATTAAAGCAAGAAAGTCCTCAGCTAATGGCCTAATGAAAGAAGGCTAGCTGTGCTCTACTTTCCTTGACTTACTGAGCTATGCAACTTAATACTGTAATGACTTAATGTGTATACAGTATAATAATGACAGTCACAGCTTCTTAATTGTATGACTTATATAATATCAACAATCTGCTCTTCTGGGATTTATAGTGTACGGCTGATTCTCTCCTTTTTTTTTTTTTTTTTTTTTAAATTAATTTTGTTACACGGGTTCTGTTGATGTTAAATCCCCTCACCCCTTCCTGTTTTGGTTAATTGTTATTTTCAGGTGACTCAATATAATTTTTGTTGGGATATTGATTCAAACGTTAGTTTGTTAGTCAATGTATGGCACACATAGTGGCTAAGTATTAGGATTAGTTGATTTTAATATTTATCTTTTTATTAGAATTATTAATGGGTCAAAGTATGTGATTTCAGTTAGTCGAGTTTGTTAGCGGGATTGTATTAGTGGCCCTTGATTTATTGATCATGAAATATCATGGGTTTAATGGGTCCTATTTTTAAGGTATTAGTAGTACATAGCAACATATATATAGTGTAAAATAGCTAAGTATTAGTAAGGAACAATGATCCCATGATCATTGATCATGCTAACATTAACCCACTAAACTAACCCACTACTATTATGACTCCACCAACACAAATTAATACTGAAATAATTAGCAGAGCATACTCCTATACATTAGGAGTTAACTAACCACTAACAAGTTGAAGCAAATATTCCAACACACCCCCTTGCTTCAAATTGGATTACAATAATTATTTGATTTTCACGCTTGACCTCGACAAAATTTACTTTTGCTTTTATAGCACTTTGTGATGCACTCCCAATGCCTTACTTTCGGAGAACCTCTCTCCGTACAATTTTTTGACTATTAAACTTTTGGCATGTGATTTTGATGTTATAACTCATTTGTTGTTTGTGTATAGGATTGCAGATAAGTCTCAAGTATATACCCAGCATGCTTACATGAGACCTCTTGGAGTAGGTGTGTGCCAAGTCTGCTTCTGCTTCTCATAACAAATCTTTTTCTCTAAGCTTTATTTTGTGATTTTACATTTGGCCTTTCCTAAATGCCTTTTTTTTTTCTTGCCTATACATGTAGTTGCTATTGTTATTGGAATTGATGAAGAGAATGGACCTCAGCTATTTAAATGTGATCCCGCTGGCCACTTTTATGGTCACAAGGTACTCTTTTTGGATAAACTAATCTATGATATGCTCCTCTCATATAGAGATCTTAAATATCTACGGTTGAACAATGACAACTTATAATAGTGCTCAAATAGTGTCGCATTGCTTGGTGTTAACTCAAGCTGCTTAGTTTAAGTTAAAATTAACTTATAAGTAAGGTTGGAATTAGGCTGGAATCCATATTTTGCACTGAATTGAAGGCCCCTTTAACCTGTTGTGATTTTCATCCATGAAAACGTCTATTTTCTACTTGACGCAGGATTCTTAACCAATAACTACCTTTTATTGAGGGGATAATTCTCATAACCACCCTGAAGTCTTCATTTGAATTTTCAAAGTCACCTTTCACCATCAATCACCCAATCTGTAATTAAACATCCCTTCTTCAACCCGAAATCCCTTTATTGAAGTCTGGTACTCATATGATTTTGCAGTTTTGACTTAATTTAGAATAGATACAAAGCCCATGATTTCAAGAACAAAGAATTATGAACATCATTTAGTAACAATAAGTTCTTCTACCCTCCCCTTTCTCTTAAACTCTTACATTCAATTCATCAACATTTTGTGAATTACTCTTAAACAGTTGTGCTCTATTTTTAATTTACCTCTCTTTAAGCCTACTTCCTCCGTTTCAAATTAATTGTGACAATTTCCTTTTTCATCCGCTTCTAATTAATTGCAACATTACCTTATTCAATAATGACCCACTATTATTTTATTTTTTTTCTCTTCCACCAACCCCACTTACAAATTTTTTATTTTATTTTCTTTTAATATTTCTCTCTCACTAGTAATTAAATATACCCCAACTATGGCACTAACTATACTTATATTTCCTTTAAAAAAAAAATCGTATACTTTATGTCATAAAATTCACACTTTGGTTAAACCCTTTGATTTTCCTAAAACTTTGTGCAATGCCTACCATTACTATTAATATGAAACTGAAGGTGTAAATACTAATTGTTCTCATCGAAAGGAAAGTAGTGACTGGTTTGAGTGATCAATAGCTGTCCCTTTTGGTGGTCATCGGTGCACACCACCATTTCTATCTGTCAGATGATAGATGATAGAGAGAGACTGAGATCAGGCTGTGTTTTGTATTGTCCTTCAGATTGTGTGTTCACTTGGGTGGTCATTGTGTTTGTTTTGGTAGTTGAAGATGGTGGTGATTGTAGCCTAAATTAAAGAGTAATATTAATTAACATGCTTACTTGAGAGATAAAATCGGGTTCTTAAGGATTTTAATCAAGGTTAATTAGATTAAATTCTAATATAGGAGTTTGTAACCAATTTGTGGTTATTTAGTTGCTAATTGTTTGATTAGTGCTAATTGAAGGTTATGTGAATACAATTAAAGACTTGAGGGTAGCAAATCTAGGTTGCTTGGTTTTTTATTCCAAGTTAGGGATGATTTTGTGAATTGTGTTTTAACTTGCTTGTTTTTTTTTTTGTTGAAATTAACCAGGTATAATTTATGTCAGTTTTATTGTAGCAAAGGTTTGGAAACAATTTTGACTATTTGCTTGTTTATTATAGGCCACAAGTGCTGGAGCTAAAGATCAAGAAGCCATTAATTTTCTGGAGAAAAAAATGAAAAATGATCCTGCTTTCTCCTATGAGGAAACTGTGCAGGTATGCAATCTAGCCTGCTTTTCTTTCGTATCCTCAATTGCTGCAACGATATGCGTCTTCTCTTTCTTACATTCTAGTGTGAAGGGAAATATGGAAAGGGGGAAGTGGTTGTCAAATGTGAAATCAGCAGTGCTATACTGATTAATTATTTATTTGGAGGATCCACTTCTTTTACTTATTCTTGCAGATTTTTGTGTAAAATATGTCTTGCATTAGGGCTAAGAAAATATTTAGTTCAACTAACGGTTGTTAGTTATTATTTTGTTAGATGTTAAGTTTGATATTGAAATTTGCCTTCTGGTATGTCTATGGACTGAAGCAGTTGATATAATCTGACGTAGAGAGTAGAGACTGGTGTGCTAATACGTGCTAGACTGCTAGCTATTATGCAATTGCTTTATTTTGTTAATTCTTATTTGTAAGAGGGTGTTGTGCCATTGCGTCCTTACTGCTTCATGCCATGAGCTGGGAAATTCCTGAGTTAAATTGTGAAGTTCGTGAAAAGCTTTAAGCTTTAATCAATCAATCAAAGCCTTAATTCCATAAGTTGGGTAGACATTTGTTATGATACTTGTAAAAGTGGTAATTTATGTTTTTGAAAATTTACCTGCAAAAAGTATGTCCCATTCGGTGCTGTTGATGTACATCTATTAACATTTACGGTGTTTACTAGCTCACGTCTGTGATCTGCCATTACTCTTTGCTAAATTTTTATTTATAGATATGTTAGTGGATACATCTCGTGTTAACAATAGATCTTTTTTTGACGAAAACAATAGATCTTAACGTGACTGAAAATTTTGTGTTTTTTTTACTTGCAGACTGCAATCTCTGCTCTTCAGTCTGTTCTGCAAGAGGATTTTAAGGCCACTGAGATTGAGGTATTTCTCATGAAGTTGCTTTGTATTTAATTTGTTATGTCTGTTTATATTTTTGTTCCTAATGCAATACGTATCTTGGAAACAATATTGGACTTGGTTAACTGATTAGACTTTTAAACTGTCTTCATGGGTGCCCTTCGGGAAACAAAAATTCGAAATTTTGTTGCAGAAACTTATTGCATAGGGAACTTCTGATGCAAAATTAGCTAATGAAATATGCTAATCTGTTTAATTCGGAAAAAAATTATCATTTTATCAGGGTTATAATCATAACAGCATGAGTTGCCAATTGTTTCCAGGTGGGAGTTGTTCAAGTGGGGAATCCAGTTTTTAGGTCGCTTGCAACCGAGGAGATTGATGAGCACTTGACAGCCATTAGTGAGCGTGATTGATTTGGATGTGTTTAACTAGGTGGGCTGGCATAGTTTGCCAAGTGTGCTAGTACTGCTGATGCAAAAGACGTCCTCAACCTCCTAACCTGAAATTGCAGTAGCCCTTGGTAGAACTCTTTGCCTTTTATTTTAACTGTAGCATCAGATAATTGTTGATGTTTCAAACTTAAAGGGGGTTATTATTGCAAAGAGCATCTGTGCAAGTTGATGAATATGTTTTAGATGCTTGGTAGCTTTGCACTAGATTGCTGCCTTCTCGGTTGTCTCTATTTGGCAGCCAAGGCAGGTGCAGGTCATGCAATAGGTCATTCCCTTTGGTTTTCTTCGACAATCTTTGTGCAATCTTTTGTATGAAACTTGAAGCTGTATCTTAGAGGTGGATTTTTCCATGTGAGAATCATATTCCTTACTGTCCAAAGTGAATTGATGCATAATAAGATGAATTGAACTTAATTAAAATTGAATTGAATGGAGTCAATTGAATTAATTATGAAAAATAAGCCTGAAAGAAGTAAAGAACAGGGTATTTGTACATATACAAAAGCTTATAAGATGGGTGTACTTTGGAAGTCATATAAGTATTTCTCAAAGAGAGGCATGTGAATCTTGTAAAGATTAATGCTTAATGTAAAACTACCATCTCCATGCGTGGTTGAAATCAAGAATGCCAGCCCCTCGTATTGAACACCACCATTTCTGGAAAATTTTGGACAACCCCAACCAAAATCTGCTTCATAGAAAGGTATCATACCCCAAGAATTTATCAAAAGATTTGGACTAGTAACACTGTCTGCCGCACGAAGAACAGCCATTGGATTCGATTGCAATTCTAAGTAATCAACAGCTGATTTCAAGTATTCTACATCTTGCATTCTCTCTAATGTCTCATGTATCTTACTTGCAGTGTACCATAGCGGCTTGCTCACAATGTCTCCTACTTTGGCAATACAAGCTGCAAAGAAGACTAACTTACCGTAATACCCTTTTAGTAGGGTTCGCCTTACTTACTCTCTCCTCTCTACTCCGAAATCCTCGGCAGAATTCCGATTTAAAGCCTCGTCGTATAATACCTAAAAAATCAAAACAAAAATCCACAAAAATCATTAATCAATCAAAAATCATATAATTAGGGAAGAAATAAAAATCAATTTTTCAACTAATACAAACCCATTAGAGAGAAGATCATCGAAGAGATTCATATGAGCATTAGCAGGAATACGTTTAGATTGAAGATCACATTCAGTGCTTTCGACGGAATTTAGCGTCGGGAATTTGAGGAGAGAGAGTGAGAGGAAATACTAGAGGTGTACGGCGGTTGTTGGGGATGGGTGGGGGAGGGATGCCGGCACCGAGGAATGGGAGGGAGAAGGTCGCCAGCCCCTGGCAGGGACTGGGCTAGTGGGCTGTAACAGTGGGTAGGGGATGAGAGTATGCATTATAAACCGGACTCACGTGAAACAGAGTCACACAAAACCTCATGCTAAGCAAGTTGAATCCACAGAAAATCATCATGTCATATTGCGGTTTAATCCCGTTTAAATGCCTTTGAAAATAAATTAATATCAATCCAACGAGACCATATAAAAGATACCGAGTACAAATATATGAAGTATAATTTATTAAATATTGTCATATCAACATTTTATAATTTTAACTACATAAATAGTGAATATAAATGAAGAAATTCATGGAACGAATGAAGTATATAATATCAATGGTGACTCGGATTTAGAAAATTAGCCAGATCTACCATACACAATGCATGTAGAACTTGAATGATTGATCATGACAGTTTTGAGAATATTTCAAATACTAAAAAATATATTGTATATATATAACATGATACATTTCGAAAGTAACAACAAACATAGAATCGGCTAATTTGATTAACAAGAATGTGTGAATTCTTATATAAAATTCCTTTTTTCATTGGAATTTAAGAGCTAAAAGTTAACGATACAAAAGCTGAACCAACCTTAATACACTTAGAAAGATGAACATTATGATCTTAATACTTACAAGAAAGACTTCAATTCAGATGCCAAACATAACCTCAAGAGTTGTCAAAACTTGAACCAACCCAACAAATCCAAAGTGACTCATACCGATATCCAAGCCACATTAATATACTACCTCCGTTACATGTTATTTGCAACGATTTGACATAAAGTAGAGAGGAAAAATGTCTAATCGTTGCAAATAATATGTAATGGAGGTAGAAAAAATTAGGATGAATCAAATTCGAGATGACCAAAATTGATCACACCCAATTCAATCCACCTCTACACACCCAATTTAACAACATCCCAACATCGCCTCGGCATAAAAAATAATCAACACAATAATCATAACCTGGCCATACTCCCATATATGATGTTCATATTTTGGGAATAATTTTGTGCTCATTCAAACATTTCTCAAAGTGAAGCTTGTGAACTTTAAATATATTAATGCTCAATAAAAAGCTACCATCCCTATTTGGGTTTGGACCCAAGAACCCTAGACCTTCATATTTGATCCCACCATTTCCCAAAAATTTGGGCTGACCCCAACCAAAATCTGCTTTAGAAAAAGGAATATGAACCCAAGAGTTTATTAAAAGATTTGGACTTGTAACACTCTCGGGCCCACGAAGGACTACCACAGGTTCTGGTTGCGATTGAAGGTAGTCAACAGCTGATTTCAAGTATTCAATGTCTTTTGTTTTTTCTAATGCCTCGTGAATCTTACTCGCAATATACCATAACGGCTTGTATATGACATCTTCTGCTTTCGCAATACAAGCCGTAAAAAAAACTAAGTTCCCAAAATACCATTTAGGCATGGTTGGATCGTCCTTTAATTTCGACCTTGCATCAGTTGGTATGTAGAGCTTCACCGGCTGATCATTTGCTAGTCCGCGCACCTTGCATGAACTTCGCCACACATGCGCAGCTACCACCTCGAACGTACTTAGCATGTAGCCTTTTGATTCTGCTACCGGCATTGTCGCTTCGAGTTTTAAGGCTTCGACTAGAGATTTTGTAAGATTGAAGTGACCCTCGATAGTTGCTGCCATATCACCTGGTTCATAGTAATGATTTAATAATGCATCTTATGTTACACTATTGTCATTTGTCAATAAACATATTTAACTGCATTGCTACATATTCTATGTAGGTTCGTTTCACTAAATCGGTTGCATGACACATTTGGCTATTAAAATCTTTGGTCATATATTTGACAAAGAAATTGTATTAAAATATTTATTGAGACAATCAAACAAAATCATAAATTGCTACATGGTGATAATAGTATAATACAATACTTCTTCTTCTTCTTCTTTTTCTTTTTCTTTTTCTTTTTCTTTTAATTTTAATTTTATTTTTTCTTTTTAATTTTAAAATGTTCACGTTTGACCGAGGGCCCGAGGCACATGTTGCTTTGGTAGTTTAACTATTTGCAATACTTCCTATATTATTTAAGTGTTAAACTTTGACTAAAAACATAAATGCTGAGAAAATACTAGGGGTCTCTATAATTCGTATGAAAATCGAAATTCAATCTAGTCTAAACTAATTCGGATCAGATCCGAACTTTAAATCGGATTGGATTGGATTGAAATTTTTTGAAAATTCGAATTTTTGGAATGGATTGATTCTAATTGGATCCGAAATAAATTAAATATTGAATTGTAAAATTAAGCTTGTATGGATATGGACTTATTTTATAAAATAAATTAATGACTTGATGTACAGTTAACTATTTTGAAGACTTGTTGAACTACTTAATCATGATTTGAAGACTTGTATTAATGTTAAGTCTTGGACAAATCCTATTTTTTAAAATTGAATAGTTATTTTTATAATCGTAATAGGCGCTAAAAATACTGTATTTTAATTAGGATTTTCGGATCGGATTCAAATGTTTGGTTTTTTTTTATTCGGATTGGATCTGATAGGATTGGGAGTGAAATTCATATCAGATCGGATAAGAAAATTGAAAATTGAATCATATCGGATCGGATTGGATTAAATTTGGCCTAAATTTAAACCAAATACTGAATATAATAGATATGTTTAGACACAAATTTGACCATTATGATCTCTAATTATTTATTACGACTATTAATAATATAGTCATTTGATATTATGAAAGTATTTATCGTGGTCTGTGGCACACTCCATCAAGGGGTTTTTTTAATGCAACAATTTGACTTTTATACTATTCTTATATATACTTCTTTTGTTTTAATACTTGCAACACTTTATTAAAATGGAAATATTGTAATACTTACAACACACTATATTTGGAATTTGTTTCATTTGGTAGAAGTTGATTATCCTTATTTAAAGCTCATGACTCACTTAATTATACTCTAATGCCCTGTTCACTTCACCTTTAAAATATAATATTAAGGAAAAAAAAAATCATTTCAGTAAAAATAATTATTTTAGTTCAGCAAAAATAATTTTATCAGTTTAGTTTAGCAAAAATAATTTCAGTTCAATATAATTAATTTAACTTTAGCAAAAATAAGGTGAAGTGAACAGGACATAATATAGTCATTTGATATTATGAAAGTATTTATCGTGGTCTGTGGCACACTCCATCAAGGGTTTTTTTTAATGCAACAATTTGACTTTTATACTATTCTTATATATACTTCTTTTGTTTTAATACTTGCAACACTTTATTAAAATGGAAATATTGTAATACTTACAACACACTATATTTGGAATTTGTTTCATTTGGTAGAAGTTGATTATCCTTATTTAAAGCTCATGACTCACTTAATTATACTCTAATACCCTGTTCACTTCACCTTTAAAATATAATATTAAGGAAAAAAAAATCATTTCAGTAAAAATAATTATTTTAGTTCAGCAAAAATAATTTTATCAGTTTAGTTTAGCAAAAATAATTTCAGTTCAATATAATTAATTTAACTTTAGCAAAAATAAGGTGAAGTGAACGGGACATAATAAAAAACAGGCAACTATGTATGAATTAACACTAACGTATTAAAAATTAAAATACTTATAAACTTATAATGAACTAACCTTTGAAGCCGTTTGGTGGCAAGGGTGGTAAACTTGGCTCATACTCCAAGTGTTGGAACTTGACCTGTGGTGGGTTACGCGGAGCAAGCTGACGGATAGCCGTCCGGTCGAAGACGGGTGCAACGGGGATGTCAAGTCCCCGTACAAACCTTGAAAAATAGTTGATAATGTAGGCATGTGCAATACCATCAGCAACGTGATGATGTGAAGCAACACCCATGGCTACACCCCCACACTCGAAGCGAGTGATTTGCACCATAAACAAAGGAAATGAGGACAAACCCTTAGAGTAATCACACGTAGGAATCACCATCTTCCGTAGCTCGCAGTAGTTAGGCTTACCGTCATCAAGATCAGTAATCTCATGGGCTGTTTCGGCATCAATGAACAAGGCCCCCTTCGCATTGCAATTGATTTCAATCTCATCGACACCATTCATCTTTAACCTACCCGCTAACGGGTAGAATGGGACTAAAACTTTACTTAGACACCATATTAAAAATTGTGTATCAAGAAATTGTGAGGTATGATTCTTTTTTATGTCTTGTGCATGGTAAACGTACAAAACAGAAGTATGTGAATAAGGCATACGTACAACCGTATCTAGGCGTGAGAGCCTAATACTTTCATTAGGCGTCTCGCTTTCGGGACATACCATGGTGCGCTCATTCACCTTCAAGCTCATCTTTCTTCTATTCTATTTTAAGTTTTTTGGTTTGTGAGTGTTAGGGTGTATGTTGCTAAGAAAGAAGTTTGGGGTGTACCTGTGAAAAGGTTGGCTATTTGCCTTTTATAATAATCCCTTTTGTATCCAAACAACTTTAACTTTACTAGTGAGCTCTCATTTATCTATACATATACATGCAGTTGGCTGAAAGAAAGTATTAATCTATAAGGGAGTGCTCTGTTCACCTTACTAGATCTGCACTTATTAGATTTTATTGTTTAGACCTAATCAAATTTAATAGAGCTTGTTAAATCTTATTGAAATTTATTGGACTTGATTGGACCTTATTATTATTATTATTATTATTATTATTATTATCTGCGAATTTGATAAGATAATTATTTTTGTGTCACTTTGATTTGACCGTTAATTATTGCACAAGTTGAAAAAATGAAATGATATTATTAAATATCAAAAAAAAAAAACCTACAGAGTCAATTAATTTACAAGAAATTGGTGGGGAGTCGAGATACAATCTGCCCCCCTCTAGCTATAGCGAACCCGATCCTGCTGAAGATGTGAGCAGCTGCACGAGCACCAATATCCCGAGTCTTAGCGAACGCTTGAACCCGCTTCAGCAACACAATAGCATCCTTCTCTAATTCCCCCAACGAAGAAAAGGAGAAAGGAAGGAAACCATAGCCAATAGCCCTGCAACGCGCCCCATACTTGTCCCGCTTCCGCTGAGCCGCTGCCGACACAACACGACCAGGAAAATATTATTATTATTATTATTATTATTATTATTATTATTATTATATATACAAAGTACATAGAAAATAATATTGTAATACTAATAAAATAACTACGAAAGTAAATGGTATTATTAATATATATGATAAAGCAAGTTGGGTAGCTAATAAATGCAAAGTATAAAATTTACTCAAAAAGAAAACGTGCAATTAAAATATTTTCTCAAAAGAAATACTTGTCAACTAAAAAACCGGAGGTAAGTATAATATATATGATACATAGTATATAATTAATATTGTTTATTTTTTTTAAAAAAAGTACTTATTTAATATAACCTCATTATAATTTTTTGGAACTTATTAGCCGGATTTATTTAACATATTAGAACTTATTGAACCTTATTGTAATTTATTTGAACTTATCTGAACTTATTAGGCTTAAATTTTATTTTTATAAGGTAAAGAGGACATGCCTTTAATACTACTACCTCCGTTACATATAATTTGCAATGATTAGACATTTTTCCTCTCTACTTTATGTCAAATCGTTGCAAATAATATGTAACGGAGGTAGTACATATAGTATTTAAGTGTAACCCTAATTTTTCCATCATTACTATTGTGAATGCTTTTTTTGTTTGTTTGTTTTGGAGACCATCATTAATGCCTGTTATTATGAGAGCTATGATTTGGCTTAATTATATTAGGCTCACATATAATTATTTTATGAAATTAAAAACATTGACATGTGATTTGATAAGATAGGCGGATATTTTATTATATATATATAAAAAAAAAAAAAAAAGATAAGAAGATCGATATGTGATCGACATCAATCAATAAGAGTACTCATTTACAAAATTATCACTTTCCCTCCCTCTAAATAATGAGGTTTTGTATGCTTATTATATTAGTTAATGAAAGTCTAATATGATGATGTGAGCATAGGAAGTGGAATTTCAGTATAGATTTATAGCAAGATATAATTCTCCCAAAATGAGTTGCTTGCCAAGTTTAAGTCCCCTTATGTTGAGGAAATTTACATGAGTTCTAATAAATTCTTGTGCTCAATTAAATCAACTATGTTACTAAATTTGTGCTCAATCAAATCATGTTACAATACTTCGATCCTATTTGAATATCTAGTGGTTAATTAGCATTTTGTATTTAGCCTTTGTACTTTGTTTTTGTACAAATTGTTTGGTATATACGAAGTAGTTATTTGATTATAGCTTTAATTTTTCATTGAACAAAATGACCATAAGAATATGGGTGTCGGGAATAATTAATTAAATTCAATGGTATGAATGCGATCTGTTTGGCACATTTAGGTTGTTGGGAATTAAATAGATTCAATTATATGATTTATATTAAACTTGCGACTTATGATTTACAAATAAATGAAGCAACCAAAAAATCCTAATATGCTATACAAAAATATGGATTACAGTGGTGAGAGGTCCACATGTTCACTATTTTCCAAAAAAACAACTAATTGTTGGATGGTTGGCTCACTTGGTCAAACTCTTATTTGATCAGAGAGGTTTAGGGTTCGAATTCTATTTAGACTATAAAAATTGTGAGGATTGATGCCTGATCAGGGTCTACCTTATCATTAAAAAATACTAATTCCAAAAAAGAATTGTTTTACTTTCTTTAGAGTAAAAAGTACTCCGTACGAGTATATTACAACGCATATGCATGCTAGCAATAACTACATTACGTATACTTCTTTTTTTTTTTTACTTTTTTTTTTTTTTTTTTTTTTTTTTTTTTTTTTTGTAATTGCACTATTTGGATTTTAACATTATTTACAAATGCAACCTGCTTTGGCCATATTTTGTAATTAATCCGTAAGGAAAAACATAGTCATATGTGTTTTGGGGTATTTTTTGGAATCCCTTAGGATACTGGTTGCGTTCGCCTGACAAGTAGATTCGGACACCTGCAAAACAACTAATATTCTGTTCGCCTCCGAATCTCCGATGATCAAGTTAGTGACCGAAAACAGAAAAGCTAGAGAGAGAAAGTAGAGAGAATTTGGAGCTATTTAGTTCAATGTTATATCCCAATTCACCCCTCCTACCATAAATGATTGGGGTATTTATAGGGGTGAAAAATTGTGCCCCTTTTTGTACCCTAAATTTCCGCGCTCTAATTGGTTGCACAATCAGGTGATGACACATGTCAGATGGGGGCGCCGTTTTGATTTGCGACATTCTCGGGATTTGGGCTTCTGATGTAAGGAGGCCCTTAACTCTCTTTTCAGGTGCTCTTTTTAGGCTTACACGTGTCATCTTCCCATAGTGACACACCACGTGTCGCTATGGGATTAAGATACCCTAAACAATATGGATTCTACTTAAATTCGTCTCAATATCTACTATTTAAATATTGAATTTTTTTTTTTTATAATTTTTAATAAAATACGAAGTATAAATAAAGATATCAATGAATTAATAATTGCATTGATAAGCATAAAATGACAAACAGTGTAATTAAAAAACATTAAGAAAGTGTTTTTATCGAAGGTCGTGGATTTGACTCTCCTAGCTTTCATTTTTCAGTTCTTTATTTTGATCGCACTACCCAAATGGTATCAAATCCTAATAACCACAAAAATTTGATCACATTGAGCAAGATTTTTTTGGTAATTCTTGTTAAGGTGAGACTGATGATGTAATAGATTTCTTCTAAACTTAAAGACTTGTCAAATTAAATTTTATTTTTTGTTTTTGGCAATTCTTTTGACATGTGCACACTTGTAGACACCAAAAAAAAAAACCCTCTTCAAATAAATTCCAATATAGAAACAACCATCATTGCCTAATTTGGTTCAGTTCGCATAATGTATTAAAGAATTACTCGAATGAATTTTTTTTTTAATTTCCCCTAGCCAATTATCATTTCCAAAGCAATTTTATTCATTTCAATAGCCCAAACACTTTTTCTATAGCCTAAAATATACAAAATTTAGCTCGATTTTCTTTTTTCATAATTGCTGCTCAAAACCAAGCAAATCTGATTTCCAAGTCTCATAAATATTATTCAAATATTATTATCGCAATATAGATGAACATTAAACTCTTTTTACATGACCCTAATTGGAATCTCATTGATCTAGGTTACATTCATGTAGTTGTGTTTATTAGAAGCCCACCTAACAACAAATTGCTATATTTGGTAAATCCTATCACACACTAGCACAACCAAGCAAAACACAATCAAATTGAATGATCTCACCATTAAGGCCTTGGCGGCCGCATGGCATCCATCAACAACAAATATATTGAGTCCACTTGACAAGTTTATGATATAAAAGTTCGTTCTATTCCAAATCATATACTCCCTCTGTTTTTAAATACTTGCTCCACTTCCTTTTCCGGCCATTTTTAAATATTTGCTCCATTTTCTTTTATGGAAAGCTTTTACAATATTTAATTCATTTCTCACAGTTAGTGGACCCAACATAATACACTCTCTCCTCCTATTCTTCCACTACTTTTGTTTTTTTACAATTTTTTATTTTCTCAACTACCCCACTACCTCCATATTTTATTACTTTTTCCAATTTCTCCTAAACTCCGCGTATGGAGAAATGGAGCAAGTATTTAAAAACGGAGGGAGTAATACAATAAAAGAGTAATTCTTATCCTTATAAAGTGGTCAACTTGATCTCTTTTCTTTTTATCCCACATACTACCTCCGTTAACAATTATCTACAACTTTTACCAAAAATGGACGCTAAAGATTATGTGCAACATTTTCAAACCTTTCTATATTTAGTAAAAAAAATTTAACAAATTACAAAAATGCCCTGACTTAAAACTTTATAACATCAATTACATTCTTAAAAACATGATTAATTAATTACTAATCTAACTGCTTCTATCAAATTTAATTCATCTCCCCCAATAACTCATTGAAATCAACCAAACTAGTTCAAAATCATCCAATTTCTCCACATTCAACCCTATTTTTTCACCTTCTTCATCTTCCCCATTACCTTTCTCCCTCCTCCTTCAAACTCATTCTAGATCTGGTACTACGAACAAGAAGACAACGTAGGTTGTTGTCAATGGGTTGGATGGGTAATCAGTGGGTGTGGCGGTTTCTTTGGTGGTTTTGGGTTTGAATTGGGGTGGGTCGTGATTCTGGGTTCGAGTTAAGGGTTTAGTTTCTGGTGGGTTGGTTATTTTCGGTGGGTGGATTTCGGTGGGTGGTTTTCGTAGGTGGTCGTTTTCGGTGGGTGGTCGTTTTTGGTGTGTGGGTTTTGGTGGGTGATCGTGGATTTAGGTTCTGGGTTCTGGTGGTTGGGTTTTGGTGGTTCCGTTGGTGGGTTTTGGAGGGTGGTCATCGATCTGGTTTTTGGTGTGTGTTCGTGGAGGTGGTGGTTTTGTCGGTGGGTTTCGGTGGCTGGGACGCTGGATGGTTCTTTCATTTTAAAAATTTTTTTTTTTTAAGATTTGGATTGATTAACTATTAATGACATACCCTTACTTTTTGTTAAGCACCATTAAGAAGTTTTGCATTGGAGTCCGTTCCTCTCCCCCAAAGTTGCACATAATCGTTAACTAACGGAGGTAGTATACTCAATTGTGTGGTTTGAAACTATGTAAACTGATAGAATATACGATAGATATTATTCTGTTATAGTAGGAGATATATTTTGTGAATATTTGTAAATATCTTTTGAGTTTCCTAACGTGATTAGGACTCACGATTGTAACCCTATACTAGGTTAGGTCCCGTGCCATGCACGGTTATTGACAAAAAAAATTATGTACGTATATACTTATCAGTGATCATATATTGTAATATCTCATTTGTAGTCATTAATTTTTGTCTATCTCAATTGTATCCTTAAAACGGATATTGTGTTTGCCACATAAAAACTTATAGTGGAAGATTGTATTTTTTAAAAATATTTACAAAGATTATATTTTGCTATTCTATTTTCCATATTAATTAGTTAATTGAATGTGAATATTTAAAAAAGATAAATATCATTTTTTTTTATTTATATAGTAATTAAATTACAAAATTTTCCTTAAATAAATATTCTATTAATTTTTTTTTTTAAAAAAATACTAAGGACACACCAGAAACTGACATGTGCCATTGCTGGTGTGTCTTTTAATATATATTATTGATTGATTATTGATTATTGATGATATTGATTGATATATTCTATCATAAACTACTCCCTCCGTCCCTAAATTATATTCCTACTTCTCTCTATTATGTAAGGAATAAATGCTAGAAATAGGAATGCAATTTAGAGACGGAGGGAGTACTTTCTTTGTTTTACAAATATTACAACAAATACTATTTTAATAAGTTTCATACTATAACATTTCTCTATTTATACATGTTTTCTCTCTTTCTTGCTACTCACCATGAGTCCATATCGATCTTTATTCCTCTCTAATCTCTCTATATTCTTAAAATTCGTGTTCTATCCCCATGTTGCAATATTTAGAGAACAAAGGAAGTATAAATTCAATAGTAAAATATGAGACCGCCATCTCAAATTAGCTCTGTTAGTTTTCACTACACATTACTCTCTCAAATTCTCAACTACTTGAAAGCTCACATGATGATTTATGAGAGCTGCGGCTTGGATAATATATTATATGAATACCTTTGAATCGGATGGGCTGTTTAATGCCAGATAGTTTTGAGGTATATGGCTGACTTTTGTCCCTACTTGACAAGTGAGCCTTGCAATCAAGGCTACTTGCCTTCCTTCCCATTTTTTTATTTTAAAATACCTTTAATTTGCACTCTACAATAACGAAACCCCCAACTAGAAGAGCCTCCACACGTTTATAATGACGAACTAGTTATTGGCCCGGGTGATGCCCCGCTTCATTATAATTTTATAAGTTTGATACAAACTAAATTTATAAGGTTAATATTCAACAATCTTTATAATTAAGGGCCTGTTCACTTCAGCTTATTTTCAGTTCAGTACAGCTCATAATTTCCTTCACTCAGCTCATAAAATATTCAGTTTAGTTTAGTTTAGTTCAGTTCAGTTTAGCTCCAAGTTCAGTTCAGTTCAATTCAGTTTGATCAGTTCAGTTCAGTAAATGTGAACAGACCTCTAAGTAAATGAATATAAAATAATAACTATTTAATTGCATTGATATACATAGGATATATCAAATTTTTATGTTGTATACAAATAAAATATCAAAATACTCACCTACAAAACTTGTTCCAAGAGGCCAGGGTAAGTGAATCGTTTCCAACGATTATAATTTGTGGCTAATTACTCATTAATTACTCACCATTCATTATTCAATTGTAGAATTCCAATTGATTCACAATTGATCATCGAGTACAATCTTTACAAATTGCTCCAATTCAAGCAATTCAATAATGATATAATATGATTATTCATTAAGACAAATAATTAAGACCATTATAAATAATGTCGGTTACAAACTTTGAATTGGAAGAAAAAACTTTTTTTTTTTTTTTTTTTTTTTACTAATAATTGAAACATCATTGACATGAATTGCTTATGTGGCAAGTTTATATGTTTCAAAAAATAATGTGGCGTAATAAAACAAAAAAATTGACACATGGCGGAATGACACTCCTTACCTTGGAGTTTTAATAATAATATAGATACTTCTTTATTTTTTTAGTTGCATCAGCCCATCTATACTTATTATCTATAAATATAACTAAAGTAACAATCACTGACATCATCCCCTATTTAAATTGTACAGATGTCAAGTTATGGTAAAACAATTTCCCGCCTATTATTATTATTATTATTATTATTATTATTATTATTATTATGTTTTTGAAACCTTCTTATTTTTTACCTTAAATTATTAAATTATATATACGGAGTATTTTTTTTAAGACGATTGTTATATTATGTTACTTTCTACTTATTTTTCTTACATTATTATGGATTTATAAAAACTATCTGGCTTCCAAATATAATTACTCCCGATTAAAGAGTACTTCGTATTGTTAAATTAGTTAGATTTTAATTATCTTCAAAATTATTTAGATCTAAGGGCATGTTCACATTTACTGAACTAAGTTGAACTGAAATGAATTGAACTGAACTGATTGGAGCTGAGCTAAACTGAACTGAATTAAATAGAGTTGAAATGAATATCATGAGAGAAGGAAATTAAGAGCTGAATTGAACTGAAATTAAGCTAAAGTGAACAAACCCTAAATACCATTGCAATTAATGGTTTTGTTTCTATATTTCTTTCTCATATGAGGTACATATATAAAATATATTTGTTTCAAAGGAATTTTTTATGTCGTGCATCGCACGGGGCTAATTTAGTTTATAACTATAGATCACCGTGCATGGCACTGGATCTAATTAACCTAGTTATTATTATTATTTATTATATTTATTATATATTCAAAAGCGTTTCTAAAAACGTTTATGTCTCACGTGCGCCACATCACCACTCAATAATCAATGGCATCGTGCCACATCACAATTCAATATTTCATGACAATGTTACTAAAAAACGCATAGAAAGAGGTTTGAACCCCTAACTTCATGGAATGAATATCACACATCTTGCCCTCCTAATTACTAACAATAATTTATGCTCCATTCATCTACATAAATGTAGAATAAAAAAAACAACCAAACTAAAAATAAATGAAACTCATATTACTCTTTCAATTCTTTTTAATATTTTAACATTATATTCTAAATTATTAATACTAAAAAAATTCAAACACTTCACTAAAAAACAAAAAAAAAAAAAAAAAAAAAAAAACTCTAAGCAACATCCTAGGTAACGCCTGGGTCACCACACTAGTTCTATATTAAAACTAGCAAATTCCTAATTTAATGTACTCCCTTCTTGTGTCAAAAAAAAAATGTACTCCCTTCTTTCAGAAATGTTTGACTCACTTTGCATTTCTACGGTCTCCAATAAACATCTTTGACGATGAATGTCTTTGGCTATATATATGTGAAAATCATAAAAAGTTTATATTTAAAAAGTTTAGCAGAGAATCTAATAATAAGAATTCACATGCTAATGTATTATCATTGTATAAATCCACTCCGGAACTAACTGAGTTCCCGAACAAGAACATGAAGACAACAAGTTGAGAAGACTAACTTGGTCTGCGTTGAAGACATCAAGTTCCATAAGAACTTGGCCTGCGAAGTTCCAGTAGAAATACTGGAGAAGTAAAGACAGCAGGAACTCAGTCTTGGACTGCGTGAAGCCCAAGTATCCTGACTTACAATATTTGACGAAGCAATTTAGTTTTGTTTAAGTTTATATTTTCTAAGATTGCTGTAAATATATTAGATTAGTTTTATGCATGAAATTTATTAGAAACGTGACAAGCTTGGCAAGCTTAAAATAGGAAAGTTTAATTTAATTTATGAAAATATTAAATTCTCTTAAAGATTTTATTTTGTAAAAATCGGTTCTCTTAAAAAGATATTATTCTTTCATGAATTTGAAATTAGTATAGTGCACCCGGGTACACCATGCGCATGGTGCACCCGAAAAGAACATTACGCTTATTTTAAAGAACATTAGAAAAAAAAAAAGAACATACGAGTGTTTGAAAAAGAACATGCTAGTGTTTGAAAAAGAACATGCATACTAGTGTGTAGGAGTTTATAGGTACTACGCAGCGGAAATAACATATATGAATCATATTCAATAAAGTACCTAATCCCAAGAATCACATGCATAACACACAAGACACATAATCATACCTTTGAAGCGTGAATTCCACGAAGCTATTCGACAGGCAAATCAGGGAGAGAATAGAGCCCCAAGTGTTGCTCCTCTACTTAGTCCACGAGATTCGAACGAGCCGTCTACCAATACTAGATTGGTCGAGTGATTGAGGAAAACCGCGATCACCACCTTTTCGGACAACCGACCACCGCACGAACCACCACCACCACGAGACACCACCGCGCCTAGGAGGAGGAGAGAGCCGTGAGAGAGGGAGTATGAGAGGGGGTTGGTTTCGTGTTTGCTAATTAGGGTTTGATCTAAATGATCAGTTAATTCCTTGCCTGCAAACCTAGACACCTAGTCTATTTATAATCTCATTATAATTAGACTAGGGCACGAAGCCCAATAGCCTCCCAAAGCCCTATATGGCCGGCCACCTAGAGTGATGAGGCCCATGATGGGCCTCGTCCTCTAATGCTCGATCTAGCCCCTTTGTGTGACCTTATAGGATCCGTCCAATTGGGCTTTGGCCTATTTTACTAGTCCAAAGATCGTAAGTACCTCTAGCTATGGCAAAACGACGACCCAAATGTCCGGACTTAATTATCTCCATAATTTGATCCAATTATATATCTAGTAATTGCACACGACGAAGACATAACTCCTTCAATCTCCCACTTGTCTGAGACAAGGGTGCAATATTCAAATTCCTTAAGTCAATGTATATGTCGATTTGATAATATGATTGCATCACATGTCGAGATCATATTAATTTACAAATCGTTTCTTGAAATCTGAGTTAGAATTACAAAACCAAATGATTACTGAGTAATGCATTTGAACGCGGCCACGTATTTTCTGAATTCTCCCTCTTCAAGCGGCCATGACACATTTCCTAATTTAATAGGTAGACTCTATCCAATCTTGTGGCAACAAGCCTCCCACTCAACTTCTGAAATAACCGGGAAACATCCTTTATAATCTCCAGTTACGGGTAGACGTTTGAATGTACCACAGTTATAACATCCATTGAATGAAATCAATGTTCCACTCATGTCAAAGGAATCCACTAATATATACGGAAGCTCTATACTTGAACTTCAAAGTAGGTCAATAGTTCAATCATGCATCATTCATGCATATCCAAGTGATTGATCGAGCATCACTATGCCCCTATAGCCCATGAAACCGAGCTATCCAATCAATCTTACATGCTAGTCCATTTATTGAAATCATTTATGTCCACTTTAATGATTTCGAACTAGGAACTTAAATAATATACGGATTTTGTTCACCTGTGGGGTTTCATACACCAGGTCTCTAAAATAGATAACCTGATGAGCCCATCAATCCATAATTATTTTGGACATTTTATTTAATTTCAAAACCATAATTAAATAAGAGAAATAATAATTTCTGTTTTAAACATAATTCTGCAAATTGATGTATTTTCTTATGTAATATGTTTCCACAAACATACACAACTTAAATTTACATAATTTGCTTCAATCCAAGACTTTAATATGACTTTCATACCTTTGTCTATGGAAGGGGTTTAGTGATTTCTCACTCATAATAAAACTTTGCAGAACGTGACCTTCCGCTGGTCAATGATCTCATAACTGAGGCGATATCTCATATCCATTTGTTTTGATTTGTGATGTGACCCTGGCTCCTTTGTCCTTGTGCAAAGGTGACCCTTTAGTCATATTACATTTTAATCCGAACTTCCTCTAAAACTATCCGACTATAGCTTAATACACGTATTCTGACATTGAGCATGCAATAGTGCTCTGCTTTGAACTCTTCAAGCTCACTGTACTTCTCCATACTAACAAAATTGTGCGTCTAGATCAAAATCTAGAGTCATCTTGCCTGTTTGGAGAGAACTTGCATTCGTAAAACTCTTGACAACTTGTTTATCTTTAACACCATAAACTAGAAAAATTCCTTTAGTGCTTCTCAAGTACTCAAGGATTTGTTCTTGGTAACTTTCCGTATGCTTATTCTGTATTTGCTTGAAACTTGCTACACATGCACAAGTCATATGTAACAATTTTCTTTGTACATTTCATGGTACATGTAATGGTCCCTTTTGCAAAAGTATTAGGTCCACTGCCTTTACAACTCAACTCAACTAGCTTTTAGGGCACTGAGTTTTACTGAGTGTAAAACCATGAAACATGGGAAAAGATCCTCTCTTAGAATTTTGCATCTTGAACTCGTCAAGAACCTTATCAACATAAGTCTCTTGATTAGGTCCAGTCATCCTTCAAGATTCACTTTGTGGATTTTGATTCCCAATATGTACTCAACATCTCCTAAGTCTCCCATATAGAAACAATCTTTCTAACCATTGCTTGACTTATTCAAGTATTGATATATCATTTCATATGAAATGTATGTCAACTACATACTAGACTAAGAAGACCAATTGCTCCCACTAAACTTCTTGTTTCTACAAGATTTCTTTTCATTCTTCCAAGGTAATCAAACTGTTTGATTTCCTAATGAATATTCCAACTCCCTGATGCTTACTTCAATCCATAAATGAATTTCTGAAGTTTACAAAACTTTCTAGGAATTTCTGAAATTCAAAACTCTTAGGTTGTATCATATACATGCCATCCATCAAGAACATTTCATGAAGGTGATTTTAATTTCCATAACTAGAAATAATCCGAATAGGCTTACATGACTAATAGGTTTAACCCTATTTGTAAGACTATCATGGACTAGCACATCTTTACAGACATGGAGTCCATTCTGGATTTCTTGGCTTTAAGCCACTTCCTGAGTTGGCACTTGTCCAAAGCTTGCTTGTAGGTATGGATTCCAACCATTCCAATAGGAAAATTTTAGAATCCACCTTTTACTAGAATTCCAACAAACTGTTTGTTTTAATCCTAAGTAACCTACGATAGGTGTGAGCGACAATAGAATTAATCTCTTCAACTTTTGAAGTATTTCATTCTAGTAGGACGATAGAAGTCTCGCTAGTTGAATTAGCTTGCTTCGACACACGTTTCATCAAATTAGCTGATTTCATGCGCATTCGTCTCTGATGTAGTGTTATCTACATCTCTTTGTTGCTCGTCTCATCGAGATCTAACTTTACTCCCACTTGGCTTTGTAGGAAGACATTTCTTTCTATAAAGACACTATCGCGAGCAACAAACATTTTGTTTCTACGCGATTGTAGGAATAATACCTCTGATTTAGGGTTTATTATGTCATCTTTGTAAACATTTTACATAGATTTCATATTCCCTCAATCCTGTTTAGAAAAGATTACTTTGGAACATTTCCAGTCTTTCTATTGCTTTGGTGAAGTTTCTGTTTAGTATATTCACAATTGTTGTTGTTCTAATGCATATCCTCAAAACGATATTTGTAAATCATTAAATCTTGGATCGAACCATGGCAAGCAAAGTTTGATTCCTGCTTTATACATACATTTTAATTGTAATGTTCCTGGATTATGAACTAATTCAACAATTCTTTTAGATGATCATTTGTTTTGAGTTAAACATTTATCACAACAATCATATTGTGGTGCTAAATTGTTTATCCCAAATTTGATTTTACATTTCATTTTGGAATTTTGAACATTTCAATGATTCCAACTTTTATTTCATTAAGTAATCATCGACATATTTACTTAAATCGTTAATAAAAGCAATGAAATAGTTAAATCTCTTGCTAATTTTTGAATTTATGGTACACTCACATCATGTGTTTGTGTTTCAAAAGGTCATTTTAGCTCTTTTACCCTTTCAGTTAAAAGGTAACTTGGTCATTTTATCAAGCATGACTTCTAATTCTCAAGTGATTCATAATCATATAAGAGTAAGAGTCCATCCATGACCTTGGATGTGCAAATGGTTTATGTGACCTAACCTTACTTTATTATAAGTAAGTTTACGTTGAATCATCTAATTTTACTTTTGTGATTTACTTATATCAATGTCATAAAACCAGAATTAACTCATATCTAGCAAAATGAAAACAATTTATTACCTTGGTCATGAATCAACGTTTGTCCAAGCCAAGTAAAACCAAATCAGTATTCAAAACAAGAAAACCGAAATATTGTCTCATCAAAAACTGGAAATAGTTCTAAATGTCATGATAAACTAATCAGAAATTAAAAACTATGAAGCTATCTCTGGCCACTCAAATACTTCTAGTGCACCTTCAAGCTCCATCTCCATGCTAGTTTCACTTGTTTGCAGTTCCTGCGCAACATCATAATGTTAAGCACTGCAACTTGGTATCACATACCTTAGTGAAAGTTAAAATGATTATAACTTAATACCTGAGGTTGATGCTCCATTCTTCTTCTTGAGGAAATCAAGGTATTTCTGGCAATTGCGTTTCCAATGCCCCTTCTTCTTGCAGTAAAAGCATTCACTCTCACTTGCAACTTTGGGTTTTGGATTCGCCTTAGGCTTTTCAGGAGCCTTGGCAACTTGCTTGCCCTTGCTCTTGGCATTAGCCTTTTGCCCCTTCTTCTTGAACCCCTTTCCCTTCTGAATCATAAGAACTTCCTTCTTAGGTTCCTTAGGGATTTGTTTCTCAGCACTAACCAGCATTGCATGCAATTGACTCATAGTCTTTGCATTCGCAGTCATGTTAAAGTTCATGATAAACTGGTTGAAACTTTCTGGAAGTGAATGGAGAATGATGTCTGTTGCCAAATCATCACTAATTGGGTACCCCAGTTTCTCCATACTTTGAATTAGGCCGATCATTTTGAAAACATGATCATGAACTGTGGCACCCTTCTCCATTCTACAATCCATAATCTCACGATGAAGCTCATACCTTTCAACTCTAGCTTGTTTCTTAAACAAAACTTTGAGCTCTTCCATGATTGAATAGGCATCCAGGTCCTCAAAACGCTTTTGAAGACTAGGTTCCATAGTAGCAATCATTAAGCAAGTGATAGGCATAGCTCTATCATGAGCTTCCTTGTGCTTCTTGATATCTGCCGCAGTTGGATTTTCTGGCAGAGGTCCTGGTAATGGGGTATCAATGATATCCTCCTTGCCTTCAGATTTCAGAACAAGCCTTAGCATTCTTTCCCAGTTGGAAAAGTTTTCCCCTGTCAACCTATCCTTTTCAAGGAATGGTCGCAAATTGTAAACGTTGCTGTCATTGTTACTACGGCTACCCATCTATGTCAAAATAAGGCAAAGTTTAATAATTATGTTTAATAAATTAAATTACCACAAAACATATTCATTTGGTAACTTTAAAACACTTTATTCAATAATTAAATGATCCCAATTGAATTTTTAAGTGATTCCAAGATCCTTTATTTGTGCAATAATTGACCGGACTGAGGCCCTGCCATCAACCATTACATTTTCAAGGTGAGTAAACTCTTTACTGATTACAACTCTTGTAATTCTTGGTTGAATAATTAACCATCACATGTTTAATTATTACCCTTAGCTTCAAGGTTCTAAACTGATCTTTAGGTAACCTTGTTGAATTTAACCAATTAAAAGTGTAGAACGTGATCTACCCCCACTTCCCCAAGATATATTATGACGCTCTGCTGAGGCCGACCCATCACAAACGATCAAGGTTTTCATCGGGTTTTTAATTGGAAAAGCTGCATCAATATTACTGGGATCTAGATTCATTATGTTGTGATTATTTAGTGAACTCTAGCGCATCATCAAACAACATAAATAAACCTAAACATGCATAATCTACTAATGCAATAAAATATGACATAGTATGGCCCCTTAGTCCTAAGAAAACTAGAAATGAAAATGCTCCCACTGGAATCATCATGGATCTTCATCCACCTTGCTCCTTTGGGCCTTCACTTCATGGGCTTCTTTTGGGCTAACACCATTTGAATAACTATTCTATTTACATTAAATAAAGGTTATGAAAATACTCAACGGTACGCAGACCGTATTTAGATTACAAAAATACATCACGATACGCAGATCGTATTTAAGAATCTATGGGCCATACTAGTCTATATATAGCAACATAATATCATATATTAGAAAAGTGCCATATAATAAATCACTCAACATGCTTGTCTAAACTATAACATCTAATGATCATAATAAAGACAACGCATTTCCTAAAATATCTTATATTTTAATCATAATTAGATAATATCATATATTATTCATGACGGTTTATAAAATATCATATATTTAATTTAGTCATGAGATAGAATCAAATCATATTTTAATCTAGAAAGATAAAATCATATTTAATCTTTCATGATTATCCTAACTAATTTAGGAGATTCTATCCTAATTACTAGCCAATCAAATAATTTTATAATCAATTACATCCTAATCTAATTATGGGATAATCACATTATTTAAATCAATTATTATCCTTTTGGAATATGCTCAGAATATCCTCATCAATCTTATCCTTAATTAACCACTTTAATTTAGGATAATTATCAAAATAACAAACTAAATATGGATAATATCAAATATAACAACTTTTGAATATTTGATTTTATCCTTAAACAAAAAGATTTTATCCAAATAAAACCAACTTTATCTTTTAAAATAAAAGATCATATTTTGAAAATATTTGAACTTATCCAAAATAAAACCAATTTTATCCCAAAATAATTCGTAATTATCCTGAAATAAATTTTTTTAAAACAGAATTTTTTTTTTTGAAAAACCGCAACCACCAACGCCGCCCACCGTGGTTGGCTAGCCGAAGCTAGCCACGGTGGCTGGCTGCCGTGACAGCAGCCACTGCCGCAAGGGCAGCAGCGTGGCAGCTGCTACTGCTGGGCTGCAGGCCACCGTGCGTGGCCAGCCGAGGCTAGCCACGGTGGCTGGCTGCCTTGCAGCAGCCACTGCCGCGCAAGGCAGCAGCAGCACCAAGCTGCAGCCGTGGCAGCAGCCGTGCAACGGTTGCACGCTGCTGCCCACAGCCACCCTAGACCGCCGCCCTCCCTTCCCTCCCTCTTGGACGCCACCTGGTCGGCAGCCGCCGTGGCTGCGCCACCCAGCCGCGGTTGCCGGCCAAAATAAATTAAATTTTTTTTTTTTGTGTTTTAATTTAATTAAAATAACATTTATCCTAATTAAATTAAATTAGTCCATAAGATTAAAATTAAATCATATTCAATTTTAAAATAGGGTTCATCATAAAATTAATCCCAATTTAATTTTAACATTTAAAATTAAATCTATGATCATACATAAAACATTTTTATGCATGAATCAACCTAATTAAAATTATGAAACATAAAACAAATCGAATAAAACCAAAGTCAAGCACAAAAATCATATTTTAGGGCTTGGAATTTTCGAAATTTAGGGTTAGGGTTTTCGAAATTTTCGAAATACTAGGGCATAATTCGGTCTCTTTATGGCTATTTGAGCATAATTAAATCGCATTTAATCGATTCCAAAAGTTTAATCACATTAAAATAATAATCGAACCATAATTAAATTAATTTCTCCCTCTTAATTGATTATAAAATTAACGTGGACATCAAATAATCGTATTATTATGATCTAGCGCGTTAATGCAAGAGGCTAACTGATACCACTGAAGGAGTTTATAGGTACTACGCAGCGGAAATAACATATATGAATCATATTCAATAAAGTACCTAATCCCAAGAATCACATGCATAACACACAAGACGCATAATCATACCTTTGAAGCGTGAATTCCACGAAGCTATTCGACAGGCAAATCAGGGAGAGAATAGAGCCCCAAGTGTTGCTCCTCTACTTAGTCCACGAGATTCGAACGAGCCGTCCACCAATACTAGATTGGTCGAGTGATTGAGGAAAACCGCGATCACCACCTTTTCGGACAACCGACCACCGCACGAACCACCACCACCACGAGACACCACCGCGCCTAGGAGGAGGAGAGAGCCGTGAGAGAGGGAGTATGAGAGGGGGTTGGTTTCGTGTTTGCTAATTAGGGTTTGATCTAAATGATCAGTTAATTCCTTGCCTGCAAACCTAGACACCTAGTCTATTTATAATCTCATTATAATTAGACTAGGGCACGAAGCCCAATAGCCTCCCAAAGCCCTATATGGCCGGCCACCTAGAGTGATGAGGCCCATGATGGGCCTCGTCCTCTAATGCTCGATCTAGCCCCTTTGTGTGACCTTATAGGATCCGTCCAATTGGGCTTTGGCCTATTTTACTAGTCCAAAGATCGTAAGTACCTCTAGCTATGGCAAAACGACGACCCAAATGTCCGGACTTAATTATCTCCATAATTTGATCCAATTATATATCTAGTAATTGCACACGACGAAGACATAACTCCTTCATAGTGTTCAACAAAAGAACATGTTTGTAATTGACAAAAAACATGACACCCGAAAAGAACATTAGGCATATTTTAAAGAATATGGAATAAAAAGAACATGCTAGTGTTTGAAAAAGAACAAGCTAGTGTTTGAAAAATTGACCTTGCTTGGTTATCTTCCAGTTGGCTTCGTTACTATTTTTTTTTTCCTCCAATTGTTCTTTTTGAATAACTTTTACTTCATTGCTTTAAATATTTTTTTTAAAAAAAAAACCCCAAATTCACAAAATCAATTGACTTCAAAATTATTGACGAGAAACAATTTGCATGTACAAAATTTATACTTACATTTTACTACAAGCCATTTGTTCAAGTTTGAAGGTTGAATTGTTGAAATAAGTTCAATTTTTTTCTTGGGTTTCACTTTGAAGATGAACGTGTTTGCTGTTTTGAATTTTTTTTAAAAATAGAAAAAAAATTGAAGATAGAGAGAAAAGTTCTAGAGAGAGAAAATGATTACTTTTTTTTTGGCATAAAACCGAACTAGATTAGATAAGCATCATAAAAGGTGGGACATGGGTAAGTTATTTTCTGAAAATAAATGAAACCTCCATCCCATTTCTCGCGTTCTTTTATCAAAGCCTTTATGTTCATTTATAAACCCATGCTCTTTACAATCCTTCTTAATGTTCTTTCCGCCTTTTTTAGGGGTCTGCGTTGTACGTCTTCGGGGATGTCGTTTTGTACCGGGTGCATCATGCGCATGGTGAACCCGGGAGCACCAACCACGAATTATCATAAATTTATCTTTGTTAAGTTTTTCTGAAAAGATTTTCTTTACAAAAATGATTTACTTAAAAACGTGTTTTTGTTAAATCGACTGATTTAGTAAAATCTATCTTTTGGAAAACCCTACTTGCTATACGAGTTCATCTTGTATATAAAGTAGTAGTCACACCATTTTATAGGACTTGTGAGTTTATGCATGAAGAATCTGAATAGTGTTTAATTGTGTAAGTTTGCCAAGTCTATACTTTGTCATATTAGTTTTGGATTCCCTGTGTACCTTTCCTTTCATATACTAGAAGTCAAGTGTTTGTACTGCCTAAGTTTGATTGAGTGAATTGTTATTGCATATTGTATTGTAGGTCGCTTAAGTGAGGCTGAGTGACTCAGGGAGTACTGAGAGAATCTAAGTCCGCAGACTTAGATTGGGTACAATAGGGTTCTATGTGTAGCAAGTTCAGTCTAAAACTTGTGAGTTTATAATAAATTGTAACTTGTGTGTTTGCCCTATTATAGTGAAGTGTTTTAGTGTTGAAAATCCCTTAGAGGGTCAAAGTTTTAATTCCAGTTAGACCCTGGAAGGTTTCCTCGTAAAATACTGTGTGTTGTGCAAGTTCCTTTTATATTCTGTTTTATATTCCGCAAAAGAAGTTACTGGAACTCACCTACAATTCACCCCCCTTCTTGTAGTCCTCGTCTCAACTAACATCTGTTTATACTTTTGTTTCTAATAATGCAATACGTGTCTTGGAAACAATGTTGGACTTGGTTAACAAATAGGCTTGTGAACTGTCTTCAAGGGTGCCCTTCATATGAAACTTGAAGCTGTATCTTAGAGGTGGATTTTTCTTGTGTGAGAATCATTTGCCTTACTGTCCAAAGTGCCTATTTTTCTAGTACTGTATTCATTTCTTCACAATTTTTCTGATTTTTTTTTTTTACCATTGTCCAGGGGCAGTGATTAAGTTAACCCATGTTATTTTAAAGGAATTAATATAGTCAAAGATTAAAAAAAAAAAAAAAACATGTCAAAAGTCACAAATTAAATAACTTCCCTAATTCAATCTTTCCAAAAAAATGATAATAATAATAATAATAATAATAATAATAACTTCCCTAATTAATTAATTATTAATAACATAATAAGGGGAACCTTTCTCCGTAGTTAGAAAGTTCTTCTGTTGTTTATCATTACCTGTTGATAGGTCATTAGGTCTTGTGCTTTTTGACTGAATAGAGAAATAATATGATAATATTAAATATAGTAAGATGAATTGAACTTAATCAAAATTTATTTAAGTTGAATTATATAGAGTTGAATTGAACTGATTATGAAAAGTAAGCCTAAAAGAACAGGGTATTTAATTTGTACATATACAAAACCTTATACCTTTGGTGCACTTTGGAAGTCATACAAGTATTTCTCGAAGAGAGCCATATGAATCTTGTAAAGATTAATGTTCAATGTAAAACTACCATCTCCATGCGTGGTTGGAATCAAGAATGCTAGCCCCTCGTATTGAACACCACCATTTCCGAAAAACGTTGGACAACCCCAACCAAAATCTGCTTCATAAAAAGGTATCCTACCCCAAGAATTTATCAAAAGGTTTGGACTAGTAACACTGTCTGCCCCACGAAGAACAACCAATGGATCCGATTGCAATTCTAAGTAATCAACGGCTGATTTCAAGTATTCTACATCTTGCATTCTTTCTAGTGTCTCATGTATCTTACTTGCAGTGTACCATATCGGCTTGCTCACAATGTCTCCTACTTTGGCAATACAAGCCGCGAAGAAGACCAAGTTTCCATAATACCCTTTTAGTAGGGTTGGATCCTTCAATCTTGATCTTGCATCAATTGGTATGTAGAGTTTTACATGTTGCTCATTTGCTAATCCGCGCGCCATACATGCACTTCGCCACACATGCCCTGCTACCACCTCGAATGTACTTAGTGTGTAACCTTGATCTACTACTTTGTGTGATGCTGCTTTTAGTTTCAATGCATTTATTTGAGGTTTAGAAAGACTGAAGAGTCCTTCCATAGTCATTGCCACATCACCTGATACATGTAGTAATGTTGGTTATTTTTCATCAAATGAAATTATGAGTACGTGTAGTATTTTATGTACACTTTTTATAGTGTAGGAATAGGTACAACAGATTAATGACGTAAATAAAATTTGATTTCGATTTTAAGTTTAATTGTACCATATAGGAGGTGAGCCATATTTTAAGTGGTTTTTTGCTACTTCTATTCGGGGGGAGATAATTATAATTAACAAATATGTTCATAATGTTGTTCTTTATTCTCAATCTTGTATTGTACCTCTATTTTTTATTATTATAATTAATCTTCACTCCAATCCCCATCTCACACTCTAACCCAGAAACTTCAAACTTTCTTTCTCACATACTTCGTATTAAACACCTAAATGCTTATTAATACAAAGTTACTTGTAAGCGAAGCATAAAGAAGCATCAGAGAAACTTATTTAAGTTTTATATGGAGTATTACCACTGTTGTTATTTAAGTGCCCTACTTTGTTTTTCGCACTATTCACGTGCATTGCTTTGATCAATGTTTGTTCATTATATACATAAGATAAAACATAATCAATGAGTTCTTGTTAATCGTCTCAAAAGTTTCTAACTATCAACTTTTGATAAATTATACTTGATCATAAATCATAATCCAAAATACTGTTAATCAAAGTTCAACTGTGCATTGACAAATATACAAGTCAAAATGCATGGAGCACTAAAATAAAACTAGAGGGAATATGATTGAAATGAATAGACAAAAGGTTATAATATGTGTTGATATAATAAAAATATAAAAAAATTCTCCAAGCTAAGTATGAACTCGTAGCTAGTTCTTTCACATGAATTAATTTGGAATACATAACTTAGACTACTAAGTTACTAGCAATCATACAATCCACGCATATTGAATATGCAAATGTGTGGTATGGTGTAATTTTACAAGAAGACGAGTACTCCCTCTATTTTTATTTAAGTGCCCCAGTTTGCAAATATCAACTTTTTATAATTTATAATTATGAAAAATTAAAGATATAATTAGTTAAAGTTGCGCATTGACAAATGTGCCGGTCAAACCAGAACACTTAGATAAAAAAAGCCGAAGTAGATAACTACATTGTCTACTCGTACTTACCTGACAAAAAGCCGTGTGGTGGTAATGGTGGTAAACGTGGCTCAAACTCCAAGTGCCTAAACTTGACCTGTGGTGGGTTGCGAGGAGCAAGCTGGTGGATCAACAACCTCTCATGAACAGGAAAGACGACGAGGTCAAGACCACGAGAAAGCCTTGCCCAAGAGCTAATGAAGTACGCATAAGCAATTCCATCACCAATATGATGACGCATGGCTACACCCACGCATACACTACCACATTTGAAGCGGGTAAATTGCACCATTATTAAGGGGATTGAAGAGAGCCCCTTTGTGTAATCCCACGTAGGATTCACCATTTTACGGAACTTATCATTAGGCTTAAAGACTCCGTCTTTATCTCTATCTCCATCTACGAAATCATTAAGGGCATAGGGTGTTTCGACCTCTATGAATAGCACCCCTTCCGCGTTGCAATCTACCTCAATTTCATCATTTATCTCATTCTTCCTTAATCTACCCGCTATGGGATAGAATGACACTAAGGCTCTACTTAGAGCCTCTTTCAACACGACCATGTTGAAAAATTTTGAGGAATTATTGTTTAAGGTGTCTGGTGGCCAGTAAATGTATATAAAAGAAGTATGTGAAAAAGGCATACGTACCAGCATATCTAGTCGGGAGAGTCTAAGACTTTGATTTGGGGTCTCCCTTGCCGGACAAACCATGCTGCATTCTTGCATTTTTAAAGCTCATATTTTTATCTCCTCTCTTCATTTTTTATGGCTAGGAACGACTTTAGGGAGTCATGATGATTCAGATCTAGTTTGGAAAATAACGCTATTATAGTATTATCTTTACTTCGTACGTCATCAAAACTTGGGCTACTCATTTTAACGTAATACAAAATGTTTGATGCATCATTAAATTATACATATGTATAGCCTCTTATTTTGAACTCACTCACTAAACTTATTGAGCCCGAATGAAGAAATATGATTTTGTAAAAAAAAAAAAATTAGTCGATCAATTCATTTTTTTAAGTGTTACGCTTGCCTTAATCATAGTCCATATTGTTAAAAAGTGTTACATACATTTACATTAATTTCAAAGATTAGCTAACCATAGTTTCACTAATTAAAGGGTTACAATTTTGAATGCCCTTTAACCCATCTTCCTTGACTAGACCACCAAACTCCACCACCAACACTTCATACTACGGATTCCACCACCTCAACCACTAGCACAAAGCACCTATTGTAACCTTTTTTATTTTTTATTTTTTTTTTCGATAAGAAGAAATAATATCATTAATGAACTATAACATCATCTACAATAATAATAATAAAGATTTGTAAACCACAGATTTAGAGAAATTACCTTAATTTTTAGAATTAAAATCAAAGTACCTATTGTAAATTTGTGTTATTATACATAAAAGATGAACAATACTTATTAACATTATGAATACATGAAAGAAAGACATCATATATGAATATATCAATCCAGATGAAAATTATGAACATTATGAATACTTAAAAGAAAGCCATCAATTCAGCTGCATATGCCAAATTTAACCTCAAGAGTTGAAAAAATTTAAACCAATTCAACTGATCCACATTGACTCGTACCATTATTCAATCCACATGAATATTCAGTCCACCTCCACACACCCAATTTAACAACATCCCAACATCGCCTAGACATTAAAAATAATTAACACAATCATAACCTGGCCATACTCCCATAGTCCCATATATGATGTTCATATTTTGGGAATAATTTTGAGTTCATTCAAACATTTCTCAAAGTGAGGCTTATGAACTTTAAAAAGATTAATGCTCAATAAAAAGCTACCATCCATATTTGGGTTTGGACCCAAGAAGCCTAGACCCTCATATTTGATCCCACCATTTCCCAAAAATTTGGGCTGACCCCAACCAAAATCAGCTTTAGAAAAAGGGATATGAACCCAAGAGTTTATCAAAAGATTTGGACTTGTAATACTCTCAGGCCCACGAAGGATTACCACAGGTTCTGGTTGCGATTCCAAGTAATCAACAGCTGATTTTAAGTATTCTATGTCTTTTGCTTTTTCTAAAGCTTCGTGAATCTTAGTCGCAACATACCATAATGGCTTGTATATGATATCTCCTGCTTTTGCAATACAAGCCGTAAAAAAAACTAAGTTCCCAAAATACCATTTTGGCATGGTTGGATCGTCCTTTAATCTCGACCTTGCATCAATTGGTATGTAGAGCTTTACTGGTTGATCATTTGCTAATCCGCGCACCTTGCATGAACTTCGCCACACATGTGCAGCTACCACCTCGAACGTACTTAGCATGTAGCCATTCGCTTTTGCTACCGGCATTGTCGCTTCGAGTTTTAAGGCTTCGATTAGAGATTTTGTGAGACTGAAGTGACCCTCGATAGTAGTTACCATATCACCTGGTTCAAAGTAATGAATTAATTTTATGTGTTATGTCACAGCAATATACTAATGCTTAACTCCCTCCAAGAAGAAAAATATATATATATATATATATATATATATATATATATATATATATATATATATATATATATATATATATATATATATATATATATATATATACAAATGTTTAACTACGTATTCGTAGTTAAGCACCACCCTTGTTTGATTGTTTTAATAAAACAATTGCATAACACATTAACACACATTGATGTCTATTAAGATCTTTATTTATAAATTTATAAAAAATATTGTTTTTGAAGGCCCTGTTCATTTCATTTTTTTTTAAAAAAAATAATATTAAGTAAAAATAATTTCAGTTCAGTAAAATTCAGTATCTTTAAAGAAGATATAAAATTGAAAATCAGCAAAAATAATTTAAGTTCAGCAAAAAATATATTTTTTAATATATTTCTTCTTTAATGATACTGAATTTTATTGAACTGAACTTATTTTTACTGAAATAAAATAATTTTTACTGAACTAAACTTATTTTTAATGAACTAAAATAATTTTTACTAAAATGAAATTATTTTTACTTAATATTATTTTTTCAAGGTGAAGTGAACAGGGCTTTACGACAATGATTATAAGATTTATTGAGACAAATCAAACAAAACTCTTGCCCCATTTACTGCGACGGTTTCATACTCCTTTCGTTATTTTAAATATTATGATTTGACCAGACACGTATGCCAACACATAATTTTGATCATTAATATAATATATCTAATAATCAATTAATAAGACTATAGAAATTTGATACTTGTATATATTATGAAAGTATACATTGTGAGTTTGTGACATACTCCCTCCTTTTTTCTTAAATGCAACAATGTAACTTTTGTACTATTCAACTAACAATCCAAGTGATGCATTATTTAATAAAAACGAAAAGAGTAAATAACACATGCTATCATGTAATATATTATTGGGTTCCTTCAAAAAAAAAATGTAATATATTATTAGGTAAGTCACGATGTTTATTTTCATAAAAGTTGTTACTATTACACAATTACAGATATTAATATCCAAATTTATGTCATCTTATCAATGTGTCAATTACCGTAGTGGCGTAGTGTCATGTGAGACCATTAGATTTATAATTAAAGTTCAACCATTTAGTGAAGTGGATGACGACAAATTTCCATGTACCACAAAATCCAAAATAAATTTTAGTTAGTACATACAAGTACAATATAATTTAACACATACTGTTGGTGTGTATTGATTCAAATTATTAGGGATGTTATGGTTTCTTATCTTTTTAGTTAGTTACCACTAGTTGCTTAATGTTAGGAGTCAATAATAGTAGTTACTCCCTCCGTCCCCTTTTGATAGTCTCTTATGGGTAAATTTTAGTCCCAAAATGTTCACCTCATTTATTTTTTCTAACCATTAATATTAATTTTTTACCAAAATTCCCTTCAATTTGCAATACTTGTGCAAATTTAAATTTCTCATGTAAATTTTGTTTTCCCATGCACTTTTATTACTTTCTCTCTCTACTTTTTTGCATACCCAATGTCAATTTACTTTTTCAATGAACTTTTACTATTGTTATTTGTGTTTATTAATCCCCGTGAAAAAAACTCATAAGGGACTATCAAAAGGGGACGGAGGGAATATTATTTTAGTCAATGCTAATGGTCATAGTGTAGTGGTACGTGGAGTTTGTTTCTCCGCTTTGAGAATCATATAGTTAGTGGGGCTTAATAGTAGGGATTAGTTGTGCTTAAGGTTAACTTATTTAAGTCGTAGAATGCTTTGTACTTTGTCAAGTTAATTATGGAGTATTATTATTATGAGTTGTTTCATATGTTTTCATTATTGTTTTCTCCTTTTCTAATTTACACAAATAGCACTAAGTTTTCTCCTTTTCTAATTTACACAAATAGCACTAATACATACGGAGTACTACGGTAATAATAATAAAGTAAAAATAAAATTATGGTTAATAAACCTGTCAAACCCTTTGGTGGCAAGGGTGGTAAACTTGGCTCATACTCCAAGTGTCGGAACTTGACCTGAGGCGGGTTACGCGGTGCAAGCTGACGGACAGCCGACCTATCGAAAACGGGTGCTACCGGGATGTCACGTCCCTGTATAAACCTAAGACAATAGTTGATAATATAGGTATGTGCAATACCATCAGCAACATGGTGATGTGAAGCAACACCCATGGCTACACCCCCACATTCGAAGCGAGTGAATTGCACCATAAACAAAGGGAATGAGGATAACCCTTTGGTGTAATCACACGTAGGAATCACCATCTTCCGTAGCTCACCGTAGTTAGGCTTACCTTCCTCAAGGTCAGTAAGCTTACGGGTTGTTTCGGCGTAGATGAATAAGGCCCCCTTTGCATTGCAATCGATTTCAATCTCGACACCATTCATCTTTAACCTACCAGCCAACGGGTAGAATGGGACTAAAATTTGACTTAGACCCCATTTTAAAAAATCCGTATCTAGAAATAAGGCGAAATTGTTTTTAATATTTTGTGCAGGGTAAACGTACAAAACAGAAGTGTGTGAATAAGGCATACGTACCACCATATCTAGACGTGAGAGCCTAATACTTTGACTAGGCGTCTCACTTTCGGGACACACCATGGTGCGTTCATTCACCTTCAAGCTCATCTTTCTTCTATTGTATTTTAAGTTTTCTAGTTGATGGGTGTTATAGTGTATGCTGTTGATAAGCAAGAAATTTAGGGTGTATGTTTAAAAGGTTGGGTATTTACATCGCCTTTTATAATATTTCATTCGTCTTTAAAAGATTTTACGCTTTACGAGCTCTCATTAATCTATACATGCAGTTGCTTGACAGAAAATATGTAGATTGAGTTGTCATTTTATTTTGTGGCATGACCCTAGTGAAAAAGACATTTAATAAATTATTTGAGTGTAAACCCTAATTTTTCCATAATTAATAACATTGTCTATTTGTCATCAATGTTTTTTCTTTTTTTTTTTCCCCCTTTTTGGAGACCAACATTGATGTCTTTTTAATGAGAGGATCGGATTTGACTTATATTAGGCTTTCATAATTTTTTATGAAAAAGATTATGTGATTTGATAAGAAAGGAGGACATGTGATTGACAGTAATTAAGAATACGGTGTGGTTTGGTTAATTAATATTTTGATTCACAGAAGTCTAATACTACGAAGTATTTTTAAAAGTAAAAACTAGACAGATATGTGTTAAACGCGGTTCTGGGCCGCACCCGCAAATCAAGAGAAAGAGTCCACTTAACAAGTCCAAGGAGGTTCCATCCCAAAACCTTATGGCAATAGGAGGAGTAGCCCCTTAGCCTTATAAAGTGTTTAACTCTCTCTTCTTCAACCAATGTGGGATACTTACATGTGGTGATACTTGGACGGTTTATCTTCAACAATATGTATGGTTGACATACGACTATACGAGCATTGGAAGTGGAACCTCACCGTAAGTTATTAACTTCGTTCTTGTGCTCAATCTAACCATATTACTATTACTAGATTAGAACCCGTGCGATGCACGGTTATATAAAACCTATTTTTAATCTGTACATTTTTAAAATAATTCGCTATTATACATGAATATATATAAGAATTGCGTATATTTTGTAATTTAAATTTTTTTTATTTTCTCAAAATTATGATATATTATTTGTTCGACGTTGTGCAATTCATTGTTAAATGTAGGAGGTCGTGTATTAGTGTGCTATTTAAAATTGTTTAATTTTCTTAAGATAAACTGGTAAGTTTTAGTTATAATGTAGAAGCTTCCAATATTTAAATTACTAAAATGTTAAATATGATAACTCTACCAAAAAAAAAAGATGACATCATCATTTCATTTAGGCGGGAAATTTTTTATTGAGAAAGCAACACGTGGACAATGATGACGTCAACAACTTCTGTTTTAGTAATAGTTAATAGATTACTCAATTCTTCGGAGGTATTGTGAATTGTGATCATACATTTAGCAATTAGTGTACATTTTGTGTTAGTTTATTGTAATTTGTTTGTGTACAAATTGTATGGTACGTAAATAAACAAATGTTAAATTATACGGAGTAGCTTTAATTATATAGTAGTATATCTTTTACTCTATTCTTCAATACTCAACATAATTACAATAGTTTGACTTCAACACTATTCATATATTAACTTTGACAATTTGACTACATTTTTTTACTAATATATATTAACTTTTTTTACTACATTTTTTTTTTTTACTAATTTATTATTTATACTCCGTTATTACTATCACACAATTACAGATATTAATAGCCAAATTTATAGTTATTACTGTTATTAGGCCTAGTTTCTCTCAAGTAGTATAGCCAAGTGCTAAGTCTTGGATTAAGTATATACTTCGTATATAATTACTAAACCCACTTACACAGAATCACACTTAGGCTCATCCTTCTTTTTTTTTGACAAGTAGGCTCATCCTTCTTATTCTTTCTATGTGGGACAAATCACATAAATAACATTAATGTTGAAAATACTTCCAACAGCATATATCATCTGTCTCGGTCATATAGATTGTTGGAAATTAATTAAATTCTATGATAAGAATTATTTTGTACCCGAGGTCTATACTTTATCAACAAACGAATTTACCTAAGTCCTAAAATGCCCTGAATATATAATGTTATACTGGTAAAATATACGGAGTACGGGGTTCTCATGTTTTGGAACATATGCTTCAAATTTATAGTGATTAATTCATTCTTAATAAATAAGAATTTGCTCTCCTAAGTGATTAATTTGTGTTAGTAGAGTATAATAGTAGTGGGTTTAATGGGTTACCTAAGACAAATGATCTTCAGATCATGAAATCACTTTTTGCATTGTTTTGTAGTATATATGTTGTTACATATTGTTCTTTCAATGGATTGAATACAAGTTTGGTTTTTTTTTTCCTCTCCCCCAACTCTCTATGTACAATTTCAATTATGCTAGTTAATTAATTTAAAATCAAAAATTGCAAAGAAAAGGGCGAGAGTACGATATAAAAATAAAATATGAGGCATAAAAAAGAGAAATGGATCGAAAGTTACGTCTTTTTGGTTGAAAACATTTTCATGGAAAATGATTTTCAATTGTTTCATTTCTCCATTTTTTTTTGTTTGTTTTGTTAAAGGATGGATCGGAAAACAATTTTCATAGGTGGAAATATACTTTTAAGAGGAATAAAAAAAAAAATACATTTTTCTTCTATAAGAAAGGTATGCCACATGTTCTTCCTTACTCCTTAGTCCTCACTTCTCTATTTTCTTTTCACAAATTCTTATATGTGACTGGGCACCGGGCACCGGTGTAGCTAGTCATTATAAGGAGTTACTTGGTTAGCGTTAAAAGGGTTACTTGGTCAGTGTTATAGGACTACTCGGTAATAAGTGTTATAGAGTTAATCGCTCAGTATTTCTGGAGTTATTCAGTTAGTGTAATAGGGATTACTAATTCTTTTATAAGTGGCCACACACAAAACAGACTGTTTTCTTTTACCTTCTCAATCCTTCCCCTCTCTTTACGTCTCCTATTTTCCTTTTTATTCATAAGTTCCTATAACCAAACAAAAAAAAAACACTTTCCATAAAAAACAAACGGGGTCAAAGTAAGTAGTATAATGAATATGTTCCCACTGCTTAAATAAATTATATGTTGGTAGAAAGTTCAAATTAAATGGAGCACCAACTAGCTAGTTAATTAGGGCCTTCTTATTTAAGATTTGTAGAGGGACGAATTCACAAAATTTTAGCAAGACCCAAATAAATCTACCTAGATATACATATGTGGTCTAACGAAACCGTATTTACAACATGCGTTGTCACTAGCTCACTATCACTAAAACCATACCCAACCATAATATATTGTAAATTTGTAACTACTAATTTATTCTTGTCAGAAGCTCCTCAATTGGATAACTGTCATTATCAAATGAATAAGAATTCAATGGATTATAAATGAAGTGATAATCAGAGTCACGTCTACCATCCAGAAATAGAAAGGTTTACCACAGTTCACAAATTCTGATATGCACAACATGTGGCCAGTTGTTGTTATGTATTGAGATAGGCATGTATTGTGATATAATATCATATAAGATATGATTTAGGGCCTTCTCATATTTACTAAATTGAGCTGAACTGAACTGAACTGATTGAAGCTGAACTGAACTGAACTAAACTGATTGGAACTGAACTGAACTGAATTAAGGGTCTGTTCATATTTACTAAACTGAGCTGAACTGAACTGATTGGAGCTGAACTGAACTGAACTGATTGGAACTGAACTGAACTGAATTGAGCTGAAATGAATATTTTATGTGAGAGGGAAATTAAGAGCTGAACTGAACTGAACTGAACTGATTGGAACTGAACTGAACTAAACTGATTGGAGCTGAACTGAACTGAAATTAAGTAAATATGAACAGACCCTAAGCTGAAATGAATATTTTATGTGAGAGGGAAATTAAGAGCTGAACTGAACTAAACTGATTGGAACTGAACTGAACTGAACTGAACTGATTGGAACTGAACTGAACTGAAATTAAGTAAATGTGAACAGGCCCTTAGGAAGTTAAGATAATCAGGAATATTAGGGGAAAATACAATGAAAACAATATAGAGAGAACTATTTTCCCCAATTTTTAACATGGTATCAAGAGCCTAGGGAGATCCTGGGATAAACACGAGAGTTCGTGTGGGAAAATGAGAGAACCTTAAACACGAGAGTTCGTGTGAGAGGAGAGAATGAAAAAACCCTTAATCACGAGAGTTTGTGTGAGAGGAGAAGAAAAAAAAATATTACGGGTTCGAAAAGAAAGACGTTACCGTTGTATTGATTGATGGGTTCGAAAAGAATGATGTTCTCATTAAATGAGAGAAAATATCATAACAACGAGAATTATTGTAAATGGAGTGATCAATTCACCCATTATTCATTATCAATTTTTTTTTAATAAGTATACGTTATTTTACGTTATTTTCATAATTAACGTATATAAAAGTATGAGAATTATTGTGAGAGTTCACAATATAATTTTTTTTTTTTTAATTTTTTTATGAGATATCGATTTTGTGATTATGTTGATCATGGTGAAATTTGATGATTTTAATGAAGCGGAAGAACGTGGCATGATCAAGTATTGTCCAAGATGCAGATGTTATTTTATTGTCCAAGATGCAGATGATTATGAGATAGGAATGTATCGTAGAAAAATATCATATAAGATAGGAAATTTTGTGTAGAACTACCCTAAAGATAGGGTCATTTGTGAACAACTACCCATTTTTTTTAATTTGTTTAGAACTACCCACAAGTTTGAAAACATTTGGGTAGCACTACCCATAAACAATTTCCGTCCAATTAAGTCGCTATCGGAGCCCAATTTTTCACTTTTGCCACCCAATTAACTCTCCAAGTTTGTTTAAAGGTTTTAATTCACCTTAATTAACCTAATAAGGGTTTTAATTAGAATTCATTTTAGGGTTCATGAATGTAAAATTATCTGGGGATTTTGATTTCTAAGGTTTGGGGGTTTAATTGAATTGGGGTTTTTGTTTATTTTAGCATTAATTGGCCATTGCCCTCCTTCCACCCCTGTGAGAGGGGTTCGATTCTCACCCCAAGCAAATTGGATCCCTTATTTCCCCCCAACTTGCAAGAGAATTCTTCTTACCTCAAAAGCATTAATTGGCCATTGTAATTGATAAAAGTGAAAAATTGGGCCAACATAACATTTTAATTGGACGGAGAACGTTAGTGGGTAATGCTACCTAAATGTTTCCAAACTTACGTGTAGTTCTAAACAAATAAAAAAAAAATGGATAGTTGTTCACAAATGACCCCTATCTTTAGGGTAGTTTTACACAAATTTTCCTATAAGATATTATTGTGAAAAGATATACATGAAATATATTGTGAATAGATTTAGGAAGTTAAGATAATCAGGAATATTAGGGTTAGGTATTCTTACTGTCTATATATATTGTAATGCGGCCAATTATTATGAATGGGAAAATACAATAAGAAAAATAGAGAGAATTGTTACATTGGGATCAATTAAGTTGATTAGGTGAAGGTGAGAAAAATCGTAAGCAATGTAAGGATGTCTGAAATTGAGTTATTCCTTATTTTTATGAAGATTTTAAAATTCTTTATATTTGATTTACTTATCAACGCGTATTCTGTGTGGTTGGCCACACCGGGATTATTTATTCAGGGGTTACTCGGTTGGTCAGGGGTTACTCGGTTGGTCAAGGGTTACCTCTGAATAAGTAACCCCGATCACGTACATGGTGTGGTCAGCCACATATGAAACTTTGTGTTTATACAAAAACATATTATTATTATATTTGAAATAAAGTTTATCTTATGCATGCATAGTATATATGAACATTAAGTTAAACTCTTTTACATGAACGTAAATTCTAACATGAACGTAAATTCTAAAGCCTACCCAAACAAAGCAAATTGATGAATTTGGTAAAACTCATCATATAGACATATACACCGTACTAGCACAACGAAGCAAAGCCTACCAAATTGAATTGAATGATCTACGACCCATTAAATCCTAGGCCGCATCCATCAATAAGAGAGATTTCAATTTACAAGTCTATGGATCAAATCATGTATACTGCAATAGGAAGATTAGCCCATTGGTATTATAAAGTGATTAACTCCCTCTCCTTCATAGCTACACCGACAGTACACTCAATTGCGATAGTTTGGAAAGTTTATCATTCAACACTAACAAATGACACCGCCCATCTCAGACTTGTTTAGTGTTCACTACACATTTATGAAGAATGCCTCAACTACCTGAAAGCTCACATGATGAAAGCTGCAACTTGGATATATCTTGTTCCCTAATATGAATAATGCCTTTGAATTTGCTAGGTTGTTTATAATGTAGAAGATAGTCTTTAGGTATTTCGGCCCTACTCAATAGGTCCAATCTCTATGTTCATTAACCCGGGTAACCTTTAATTTGCACGCCAAGATAATCATACTACCAACAAAAAGATCGAGCCTTCACACGTACATGACAAATACTTCCTCTGTTTTTTTTAGTTGCATCGGCCCTTTATTTCTATCATTAAACTAATTAACTATAATTTAACGTATATAACTAGTTAATTTGTTGATATAACTGACCATGAGAAATGACAAATTAATTCTTGTAATCCCAACATTAAGCTGATGAATTATTGCGGTCTTGTTACACTCTTACACGAAAACATCACTAGCAATGTTTTGTTAAGAGCTAAAAGCGTGCCTAATCTTCATACAATTTTATCAAGCTGAATTATATTATACAGTTTCTACAACTTGTTTAATGATAATTTACCAACAAAATTGGAATTTAAGCTCCCAAGGTAGAGGTTTCCCTCATACTCCACAGCTGAAGTTACGAAAGAAATGACCGTGCCCTCAGGGTCGTCGAACCTCTTCAGTATCTTACCGTCTTCTGATACCTTCATCACAGTAGCTTTATTGTGAGAAGCTTGGACAAACTTTATCAATCTGGGAAATGTTGCTAGCAAATGTTTCGCAATCTTGGAGGTGTGCACAAACTTCATTTCTTTGTTCGACAACTGCGTTAATTTAAGCATTAGTTGCTACTTGACATATTTTGGTACAATTGTGCTATCAAATATCTGAGAAAATACAAGTTCATCTTAATGATAAACAAAATTTGTTTATCTAATGGCATTTTCGTAAATAAGTTAACATTTGTGGGACCCGCATATTAATAAAAGTTGTTAACTTATTTACAAAAATGTCATGCTGACTGGAGTGAATTGTTGATATATTTACAAAAATGTCATTAGATAAACAAATTTTGTTTATCATGAAGATGAATGGGGGCTCCCTGCAAATATCTATACTAATTTATTAAATATGTCACGTTTCACAAAAGCAACACAATGTTTGTGCCTTTTATTGTTTTCCTACACGAGTAAAAACTTGTACGTACTTGGCATAAGACAACAATATTAAGTTTATGCTTTAAACTTGTTTTTGTTGGCCTTAGGGCCTGTTCTCTTCAGCTTAATTTCAGTTTAGTTCAGATCCAATCAATTCAGTTCAGTTTATTTCAGTTCAGTTCCTAATTTCCTTATCGTATAATAACAATTGATTTCAGCTCTATTCAGTTCAGTTCAGCTCTAATCAGTTCAGTTCAGTTCAGTTCAGTTCAGCCCAATTCAGTAAATCAGAATATGCCTTTAATACTAACTCACTCTTGTAAAAAAATTATAATATAACAATAATAATATTAACTCACAAAAAAAAAAAAGTTCATGATTGGTAAGCATCATCATATATGAGTACGTACCTCTATCAATGCAATCCAAAACGACCCGTCTGGAGCAAGATTGATATTATCTGGTGCACCAGGAAGATTATCTATAAATATCTCAGTCGTCCCCTGAAGATCGCCTTGTAACCAATATTTTAAGCATCTTGACCTAGAAAATTTAAGTAACATAGACCACCATAGTTGTCATTAGTCCAAGTTCACACAATAAAACTACATGTATTTCACGTCGTACAGAGTATTGTTGAGATGTCTGAAAAAAGAAGTCACTATGATTAATTATAAATTCCCGTAACATGTCAATACTTTAATGACTTAATCCAATGAAGGAGATAAAACGTAACAAATATAATTAAGAAATGACACACACAAACTATAAGGCAGGTTAGGACAACGTGAGTACGTGACAGCTAACCAGAAGTAACTTATTCCGGACAAAGAGAGTAATATATATACAATATCGATAAACATTGATCTATCATACTCACTTCCACGTTTCGCATACCAAAAGGTAGCGTTGGTCACTTGAGAGGGCTACTCCATTAGCAAAGTAAAGATTATCTAGCAATAATGATGTCTCTTTGGTTTGAGGATTAAACTTGAGAAGCTGGCCATTTGGTCTGGCTTCCAATAAATCAAAGAACCAATTGTGGAGACCAAATTTGGTGCTTGCTATGCTAAAGTACAAGCTTCCATCTTCTCCTTCTATCACATCATCTGCAAACCTGTTTTCATTTGATAATTATTTGGTTACATAAAAACAAATTAAATTAAGGATCTTCTTAATTAAAGAGGGGTAATGATGGTAAATTATATAACAGATAAACATTTTTCGTAAAAGCTTAATTTTAATTATAATTACAATATACCAAGTAAACACAATATTTTGGTGAATGATCTTGAATTGTCATAAATGGAGTTAGTTTTTAGCTAATTTATTACTCCACTTTTTTATATTTGCATCCCTTGAGTACCTCATCTTAATGTTAATAGGGTGTCCAAATTGGAAATTTATGGTGGGAGAAAAAGTGTTTATTAGTCGGTAAAGTCAGTATATACAACGGTTGTATAGGAAATCTTTTGAAACATACAATAAAGAATATAAAACTTGATTATAAATAGGTCTGATGTACAAATACATTGATTTATTAGGATAATTTCCTCGTGTAGAAAGAATTATCTTATAGAGTCGATCAATGATAATGTCACTTTTTTGTTACTTCTTAAAATATAGAGACGTCATGACGTGGTGTATAGGTTCTTAGATTATGAGAAAAAAAAGTACAACTTTTAAAGGTAATTATTGGTTGATCTCTAATTGGTTTTGCAATTGTATACTCCCTCCGTTTTTAAATATTTACTCCACTTTTTATTTTCTTATTTGAAAAACTTTTATAATTATTTATTAATTTTTTCTTTCAACTAGTGGACATAACATAAAATCATACTTCTACTTTGGCTTTTTACAATATTTTTATTCTTAGCTTCTATCATCCCCAGTACCTCTATATTTTATTACTTTATTCAATTTCTCCTAAATTGTCGCGCATGGAGAATTGGAGTAAGTATTTATAAATGGAAGAAGTATAAGAAACGTTTTAATTGGATGTTTATTTGACTCGAATTATAAACCTTTTAGGTATGCATGGGCCATGGGCCTTACATAAGTCGTTTCTGATTTTCTCCCAAATCATGGCCCATGGGCTTTGCGTATGAATATTTGTATTGGTTGTGCATCCTTTTCTTAAACTTAATAAATCTACTCAAAATAAATGAGTGCAAATCTACTTGCATTATGGATGTTGAATTGTTTTGGTGGTATATGCATGATGTAACTTATGAGAAAGTTTTGTCATGAATTTACTTTTCCTTTTTCAACATAATTATATTTAAACTAACAAATTTATTAATTAGATATCATCATCTTTTTTCATTGTGCTTTAGCCAACAACTTACTTTGTTTCTTTCTTGAGGAGGGATAGTGATCTAGTAGATGGGTAGTTCTTGTATACAACTTGTATACAGTATGCAAGTTAGGGTTAATCCTTTCAAATCAGATAAAAGTCAACTTTAATGTATAAAATGTTGGAGTAATTGCGATTCTAGTAATGCAAATCGGAGATTTACCAAGTGAGTGTACGAGGAGTTAACGAGGGAGTGATATGTGCAAGCTAAAGATCTAGCGAAGGAGCTATAGCTCTAGCAAGGATAGATAGCTTTGGCAAGGCCGAGCTATAGCTCGGGTAATAGAGAGCTATAGCTCGCTGCTGCTCGTGGTCGCTGCAAGGCCGAGCTATAGCTCGGATACGAGAGAGCTATAGCTCGCTGGCCATGTGCTTGCGACAGGGGCGAGCGAGAGCTCGAGCGATAGCTCGCACGCTAGCTCGCTGCCGTAGTTGCTCTCTGCTAGGCCGAGCGATAGCTCGCTCGACTGCGAGCGATAGCTCGGTCGATCAGTTTGCTTTTGGGCGGTGGGCTTGCGTGGGCTAAAAGACCTAATTTCTTGGCTTGTTCTTTACTCCATTATATTCATATAAATACCCTCATACCCCAAAATCAATATACGTTAATTTCATTATTGAAAATACCCTAAACACAAAAACACAAACCTACCCTTTGAGATCTGAACAGTTCTTGAGCAATTCCAACCTTTGATTCGGGTACACGAATTGCAAAGGTCGTTGTGTAAAACTTGGGGGGCGTGCGTCATCGGAAAACCTGTACCGGTGGTGGCGTATTTCGCTTCTAAGTCAGTGGGTTCCAAACCACGGCACAACAGAAGGAGGACAGGTCTATGTCTCCAGTATGGCGATCGAATTTGTTCTAAGGGAAGTTCTTGATTTGTCTATTATTATTCATGGAATCAACAGGTATTTTTCCAACAATTTAGAAGCGAAATAGTATTTAATTATACTGTTGATTTCTTGAATTTGAAGATTGTCTATATTTGATGATATTCAAGAACCCTAATTCATGAAGACTATAAAATTTGGTCAACGGAATATTATTTGTGTATCTCCGGTATCGTGATGGAATTTATAATGGAAGTCCGATTCTATTTGTATAAAATTAGTTTTAATTAGAGACTCTTGCGATTAAGATCAAGACGGGTCATGCGTTTCTCAAAGATTTGATCTTGTGTTTGTTCGACGTAAATTTAAGGAAGTTTAATTCTTTATCATCTGAGACTACCAATCTAGTGGACTTTATGTCAGCATGAATTAAAAGGGAAAAACCGGAAATTTCCATTGAAGGGTCGGTGGAAGCGGTGCAATTCAAGGAGCTTATTATTTATTTGGTATTACCTAAAGTACGGTTGGAGTATCAAATCAAATGGCATTACATATGGCTTCGCTATTTAATTATAGCAAGGAATAAAATGGACTAGTGTCAGACATGTTATGATTGAAGAAATTTGTGAGTTCATGTGCTAATCAACAGATGCAATGGGTAATCTTGAGGAAGTCTGCGGGTAGCTCGTGCCAAGTTTGGTAGAGTGTGTAACAAGAAGTTTGAGATGTGTGGCCATGCGAGTAGCGGACACCAGTCAAGAGTGATCAATGTCACATAGATGTCGTAGGCCGTAAGGGTTGAACAAGCTAAGTTCCTTCTCAACTTATTTGATTACCTCATGTCTAGAAGTGGCCGGGTTTTCTCCATGCTTGATAGCAGAAGTGAAAGGTATGATTTGACAAGGACTAGTAAAGTTATGCTAGTCTAAATGTTATGAACTCCACATAAGGTAAGAATAGAAAGTAAGTTTCTTTGTCTTAATTATAGCTTATATATACTGTGTTTTTGCTATGTGGGGTTAGCCTTATAGTTGTGTTGTTCACCCAAGTTGTAGTTGTCTTCCCTGAAACGTTGACAGGGTCAAGTTTTATTTTCACAAGGTGTATGATGTGAGGGTTTTCTAGCTATGAAGTTTATTCAGTAAAGTACATTTCATATGGCATGTGTGACCAGTATGTATATGTGTGGGTGACGTATAAGTTGAACTATGAGCTATGTATGTAAGTCTCTATGACTTTAATTTAACGGTTGATGTATGTGAAGTTTCTCAAGTACAATGTATATCATGTATTAACTTATTAACCTTGGTTGATCATGTCGATGCTTTTGTCTCTAAGCTTTAGTCTGGCCAAGTAGTTGAAGTGTGGATCAACTCAGGTTAGCATAATGGTTAAGACTTGAACTAGTTGAGTTCCGTCTTATGTTTACTTTCTTCTTGAAAGGTTTAGATGGATTGAATTCTTGGTATTCTAGTAATGGTGGATAGGAATCCGGAATCATATAAATAGACCATGTTAAATGTTACTTGAACTAGTTTTGAAGAGAAGAAGCATGTTAGTTTGAAAGTAAGCTCTTGTTGAGTTTTATGTGCTTGAGGTTTAGGTCTTGCCTTGCCATGATATGTCTTTCAGTTGTAAGTTTCTTTCAAAGAAATTGAAGGGTGTTTGTTTACATTGAAAGGAGGTTGAAGGTAAGATATTGTATTTTTCACAATATACATGTAAGTTTGGTATTGACCCAATTTTGTTACTCACCTGTGTTATGAGTTTGTCTGTTTTGCAGTAAGGTTGTGTAAGCTTCCTAGCATGATTGACTAATGATCATAGGGTTTGTTGTTGATACAATCATATGAGACAACTCAAGGTATGAGGAATAACCTTCATATATTAAATTAACTTTTGTGGTTAATGTGGTGAGTGGACTAGACAAGTCATGTGGGGGTCAAGTGTCTTAATTTAATCTATGCCAAGATGAAAGTACGAAATGATGAGATGAGTGGTGAGATTCTGGATGGTAAGATCATTGAATCGACCAAGGTATGTATCGAACTCATTCTCACTATGTAGAGAATTTAATATGATGAATATGTTGATCATGTTAAAAACCAGATTTATTGGGTGTGAATTAGCTTTGATGTTTGATTCAATATGCTAATGATTTGCAAATATTTTGGTTTAAGATTTTATTCTTGACATGATGTAGCTTTGCAGAAAGGAATTTGTTCGTTCACTTAATTTGTCTAGATAGCATTGTCCAATCGTTGTTGGAGTTGGAGTGATGCAGTGGACAAAGGTTAAGTAAATAACAAAGCTTATGATTACCCTGCCAGTGTATGTTTTACAGGTTGATGGGTTGTACTTTGTTTGAGTTAATTGCAAAGCAAGTGTGACGCACTATCCGGTAGGAAGCAAAGATCATTGCTATTTAGGGATGATAAGTGTCAAGAATATAAGTTATTGCAAAGTGAACTATGGAAGTTTGTCCGTTGTGGGGGCAAGTTGATCCTCAAGTTCTCTACATTATTTTCTCAAGTGTCTTTGTGTGTGTTGATAGGAACTACGAAGGTAGTTACCTAGTAAGACAGAGCTTGTGGAAATGGTATTCTGGTGAGAGTATGTAAAAGCAGGAAGAGTCAAGCAATTCCTTAAAAAAAAAGGATGGAGCACAAGTAAGTGCTTGGTCGTCTAAGGAAATGGTGTTTTAAAACTCCCATGTGGTTTTTCATTCCAGTGACGAAGTGTCAGATAATGAGTCTACGCAATTGAGGTATCTGGTTCGGTAACCCTCTAATTTTTATGGTTATGAGATGCCTTGCTAGACCTATTGCTTGATATTAACAGGTTGAGTTTTAGTGTCCATGACCCAGGTTGGGTGGTCAGATAAGACAGTTTACATGGATGCACCGATGTGCTTTTAACTTGAACTTTTGTTCTAATTGAGTCTGGAGCCTAGTTTGGTTGACTCATTGTTGTTTTACACTGTTGGTGTATGTTGAATCTAACTCTTTTGAGTGGTTTTTTGACCAGGTGATTCAGAGACAGGCTGAGTGTGGCTCTTAATGTCATTTGTCCAGATATTCTTTGAATAGGACTGATAATGACGCCGACGTAGAGGTTGAGCATACTCTTAATACCTTTATCCCGGTAATCAAGAGTGAGGAGTGATGGTGGTCTTAAGTGACCTGGGCTGTCAGCTCTAAAACTGCTTGAGTAGGGAATGTGCAGTGAAAGGTACCGAAGAGATAGGTTGAGCGTAGCTCTTAATGGCTCTAGCCCAGTCGCTCAAGAGTAGGGAGTTATAGTGATCTTAAGTGATCAGGAACTATTAGCCCAGATACTACTTGAGCAGGGACCGATAGAGACACCGAAGATGAGTGCATCTTGCCCGAAAGCTCGTTAAGCTGCGGCTAGATGGTGCACTGTTGAGTGCATCTTGCTTGAAAGCTCGTTGAGCTGCGGTTAGATGGTGCACTGTTGACTGATGGAGGTTGAACTTAAATGTTCTTAATGTTTAGTTCCATTGCATAAATAGTCCTTGGATTTGCAAGGTGCATGTGAAGGTTCACATGTCTGCATGAATAGTCCTTGGATTTGCTGGGAATGCTGAGAACACCTACGTGGGTACGAAGAGTGGCGCTCTTCAAGGGAGGATTGGGCGTGATCCTTCTGAAGTACTCATGAGATCCCAAGTGTAGCCAAGATTTGCGGAATTGCTTAAGCTCTAAAGTCAAGGTATGTGTTTACAAGGTCCCTTCTTCGCTCCTAGGAATTCAAATCTTAGGATATTCACTACGGAAGTGTTGAAAACCTTGTGCACTAATGTGTTAGTTCAAATCTTCGGATACTAGCATTTAAGTACTAAGACTTTCATTTACTGTTCAGATTTCATGATCTCCTGTCCGTTTTGCATTAGTGGGGGATTGTTGGAGTAATTGCGATTCTAGTAATGCAAATCGGAGATTTACCAAGTGAGTGTACGAGGAGTTAACGAGGGAGTGATATGTGCAAGCTAAAGATCTAGCGAAGGAGCTATAGCTCTAGCAAGGATAGATAGCTTTGGCAAGGCCGAGCTATAGCTCGGGTAATAGAGAGCTATAGCTCGCTGCTGCTCGTGGTCGCTGCAAGGCCGAGCTATAGCTCGGATACGAGAGAGCTATAGCTCGCTGGCCATGTGCTTGCGACAGGGGCGAGCGAGAGCTCGAGCGATAGCTCGCACGCTAGCTCGCTGCCGTAGTTGCTCTCTGCTAGGCCGAGCGATAGCTCGCTCGACTGCGAGCGATAGCTCGGTCGATCAGTTTGCTTTTGGGCGGTGGGCTTGCGTGGGCTAAAAGACCTAATTTCTTGGCTTGTTCTTTACTCCATTATATTCATATAAATACCCTCATACCCCAAAATCAATATACGTTAATTTCATTATTGAAAATACCCTAAACACAAAAACACAAACCTACCCTTTGAGATCTGAACAGTTCTTGAGCAATTCCAACCTTTGATTCGGGTACACGAATTGCAAAGGTCGTTGTGTAAAACTTGGGGGGCGTGCGTCATCGGAAAACCTGTACCGGTGGTGGCGTATTTCGCTTCTAAGTCAGTGGGTTCCAAACCACGGCACAACAGAAGGAGGACAGGTCTATGTCTCCAGTATGGCGATCGAATTTGTTCTAAGGGAAGTTCTTGATTTGTCTATTATTATTCATGGAATCAACAGGTATTTTTCCAACATAAAAGAGTCATTTTTATATGATTTGAAGTGATCATACTGAATACAGTTAGCAGACATACAGTAGCTTGGAGCCGTTTAAGTGCGAAACTAGAGTTGTTACTCCATCTTCATCAACCTTTAGCAAACCCTACAATTAACACATACATAGTATAAAGTAAGTTTAATATTGACAATTAAGTTCATACTAAGATAGAAGACCCTATATTTAGTAAATCAACCTCTTCTGTGTCACAAATAACAATGCCACCCTTAGCCAAGGTAGTCAGTCCAAGTAATGTGGTACTATTAACCCACTTCCACTTTTGCAATGAACCATTATTTTTTAGCATTCTTTGGATCCAACCATCTCTACCAGCTGTGTAAAATGTCCCATCCTTATCCACGCACACATCTTCTGCATCCTTCAATTGCCCTTCTCCTATCTTTGTCACATCCTACATTATTGGTCCATTCATATATGTCAAACACACATATAAATTATCTTTACAATTTTTGAAGCTTGCATTTTTATTTTTTTTTATTTTTTTTTTGTTAGGAAATTTACTTTATGTTTCTATATACAAAAAGTAAAATTTCAGGTACACATTCTACACAATTATAATATATATATAAAAAATATATAATCCTAGAACTTATGAGATGTGCGAGTTTTAAATATATAAAGTATGTAAAAAAAAAATTTAAAAAAAAAAAAAAAAAAAAAAAAAACCAACAACAACGGTGCAGGTGTGATTGTTGGTTCAATGTTTTATACTTATTTCAGATATCACCTTCCAAAAGTTATTTTTATTAAGCAAGCTAAGGGCATACAATTCAACTTTAAAAAGCAATTACTTTAATTAAGAAATAAATTATAGTTTAATTAATAAAAAGCAATTTTCATTAGTTTTATTCAATAAAAATGACAAACTCACATAGTCATATAGCAAAACAAAACTACTCATTGACTGAACTCAGCTGCACTGAACTAAACTGAACTGAACTCAACTGAACTGAACTCAGCTGAACTAAACTGAACTGAACTGAATATTTTATAAGAGAAGGAAATTAGGAGCTGAACTGAACTAAACTGAATTGAGCTGAATTGAACTGAACTCAGCTGAACTGAACTGAATTTCAACGTAAGAGAACAGGCCCTAAGTACTGTATAGTTTAGTTTAATTGCTAACAATATGTATCAATCATTCAAAATCAATGCTAAAACATAATTTAATTTGGTAAATTAATCTTAACTTACTAGTAAAAGTCAAATGATTTGAAGTGTACACTGTTCAAGACAGACCTAGCTTATATATGTAGTCAAATACTTGATAATTTTATTTTAACTATTACCCTCTTTGTGTTTTGTCTTTATATATTCGGAACTTGAAACAAAGCATGTATGCTAATAAAACTAACAAAGAGAAACGGATGAAATACTATCAAAACTTTAGGCATGATTTGAGTAAAATACTAAAATTCTTTTTTTTTTTTTTTTTTTTTTTTTTTTTTTTTTTTTGATGCGAAAAATATTAAAATTTATAATATCCTAGATAGCTACTTTTTGTCAATTCTCGAGGTTGGACAATAAAAAGTATATACTCCATTAATTCAGTTAATTATGAACTTACCTGTAAATGGTTGTTGGGAGGAAAGAGGGAATTAACTAAAGATGGTGAAGGCACATCAAGTATTTGAGGTGATATGGGTGAGAATAAGTAGATTTGAAGAGCCAATGCTACCACAATTCCCACGAAGAAATAGGCTAGAAAGGTGAAAGTGTTTTTGAAATCCATGGTATGGTTAAAGAGTAGAAAAATATGGTGAAGAGATAGAAATCAATACAATGTACTCATTGAATGATCTTGCATGATCTTTAATGTGTGGTGCACAATGAGATAAAGATAGTCGTACAAATGTAACATAAGAGGTTACATTCTAGTCATGAGCTAATTCGAAAAGTATAACTCTATGGGACCCGTCTAACTGAGTGTCATTTTAATCATTTTATAAGTCATTTTAATTTGTCCATAGTTATAATTATAACGTTACGTCTCGGTCCTTCATTTTAAATTTATATGAACTCGTTGTAACTGCATATATACCATACTCTTTTGTAGTGATTTTCTTCCTCTATCTGTCTTATGAATCGGAGGACCGGTGACTTCAATTACTCATTGTATTTCATCGATCATAACACAACTATGGTAAGTTTCAAGTTATGAGAAATATCTGCATGCATTATTGCAGTTCTATATATTCATAAAAGTGGTGCAGTGCTAAAACACCAAACCATAATAAGGTGCTTGATCCAAGGATCAATTCTCACCCCCACTCTTGTGGCTCTCTAAACACTAAAAAAATAAACTTGTTGGCGTGTTCATCGCAAGTCCCACATTGAAAAGATTAAAGAAGTGAAGAGCTCCTTATAAATGGAACCACGACGCTCATTAAAATGAGATTTTTTGAAAGGTGTCCAAAAACAAATCTGTGTAGACTAGTCCTAAAGCGCACGGACATAAAAGCTTTATGTGTGTGAGACACTATTATTAATTTATTGTACTTTATTAACGGTCAATTATCATGCATAGTCGATACATAATTAAGTCACATTTATAATGTTGTACCAATTACACAAAATGTCAATAACAGAAAGACAAGAATAGGGGCACACATGTTTGTGATGATCTTCCTTAAATTCAAGTAACGAAGCTTCATTCAAGAGTTCACGAGACAATGATGAGGCCGGCAAAACTAACGTACTATTGTTAGTTTGTTACTATGGATAATCCAAACTTTGTGTCTCATTTTTGGTAACAATATTCCTTAGAATTTAGCTACATAACCATCTAATTAATCAGACGTTTATTGTTACAAAATACGTCACCCTCATCAACCAGGAGAAGACGAGCAGTAAATAGTAAAGAGGGAATTTCCAGGATATTGCTCCAAAGATGGTGGTACAGAACTATGTTGCATGGCCTTAATTATATACATGCATGCATGCATGCATGCATGACCAATGTTCCATTTATAAAAAGAGACTATAGCAAATTGGAAAATTTTATTTAACTAGAGCGTATCCGGTGCTAATGTATGAAAATATGGGATATGTTATTCGCCAAATAAGACAACACAAAGTGAAATGTTGGTACGTAGTTATTGGAGTCCCTTGAAAAAATAAAAAATTAATTAGGAAATTAGTAGGATACAAAGTTATAAGTATTTTTTTTTTAAAAAAAAAAAAGTGAAATACTACATAGGATTTGAGTATTGACATTTTTTTTTTGAGGATAGATTGTGGTAAATTGTTATAAAAATGACCTTGGACATATATCTTAAAATCTATTGTTCCAATTTTGTAAAAAAAAGTTCAAATCAATGAAGAGTTTCATGTCTTATTAGCTAGACACTTTCATTACCATGGTTATTAGGTCACAAACTTTAATTATTGTAAAATTATTTGGCTTTACACTTTTTCAAATTAATTATGGCCTGTTCACATTTACTTAATCTCACTTCAGTTCAGTTCCAATCAGTTCAATTCAGCTCCTAATTTTCTTTTCTCATAAAATATTCGTTTTAGCTCAATTCGGTTCAGTTCAGCCCAGTTCAATAAATGTGAAGGCCTTAAAGTTTTTCGTTTACTATTTCATAATACAATTCTATTAAGATTGCAATAATGTAAATATCAATCGTTAATTGATAAAACTCGTGCATCCCACAAGCTTAAATCTATTTTATACTCCGTACAAATTATATAGTATGCACCTAAATTAAGGATATAAATTAATTTGGACACACCTCCGTGTGAGAAGAACATAGAAAATTATGCTCTCAAAATGGGGGTGTGCCAAAGTCATTTCACGTACTATTTTAACCCTACACTATTGTCATGCACGAACTTGAAGCATTCTCAGAATATTTTGAGTAGTATCATTGAAGATAAGAAATTACCCAGAAGCTCACTCTTCTGTACTTATTCCAATCATCATGATTCAGTGATTCACTCACCCTTTACTTAAATTTTGTCAATTTTCTACTACAGAGTACTTCATATTTTTTTTTTCCGGGGTTTTTTTTGTTTTGGTTTTTAAAAATTTTGAAATTGGGTTCTAATTTTGAGGATGAACAACACTCGATTTCGAGTTCTTTTTAATGGAATTTCAACTGTTGTGTTTCTAATTTTCATATATAATTCCAACATTGCCAAAAAATGGAATTTGGGAAGTGGGGTTTATGATGGTGCAATTATAGAAAAAATTCATGGGGTTTCATCAAATGTTAGTAAAATTACTTTATCTGATTACGAAACTTGTTCCAAGATTTTTAATCATAAGGGTTATGAAAACAGCTGTGATTATGTTTTTGATCACCCAGAATGTAATTCAGGTGGTTATTTCAATTACATCAAGTTTATTTACTGTGATTGCAATAATTACACCATTTTTGGGTACTTAATTCTTGCTTCTTGGCTTGCTGTACTTTTCTATATGTTAGGAAATACTGCTGCAAATTATTTTTGTTGTTCAGTAGAAAAACTTTCAGAACTTCTGAAAATGTCTCCTACTGTTGCTGGTGTTACCTTGCTTCCTTTTGGTAATGGGGCAAATGATGTTTTTGCTAGCATTGCTGCTTTCACGGGCCAGGGTTCCGGTGACGATGTCGGAATTAATGGTGTATTGGGTGGTGCTATGTTTATTACTTGTGTTGTTGCAGGGGTTGTTTCAATTTGTGTTGCAGATAAAAGGGTGCAAATTGATAAGACATGTTTTATAAGAGACTTGTGTTTTTTTCTTTTTAGTGTAAGTTGTCTTACATTGATTTTGATTATTGGTGAGCTTCGTATTTGGGGTGCTTTGGCTTATGTGTCAATATATGTGGTTTATGGCATGTATGTTGCTGTAACTGAGATTAGAAAAAAGAAGAGTAGGGGTTCGAAATGGGGTGAATTGACTCCGTTGCTTCCTGTGGTGGGGAGATTCTTTTCGTTGTGTAATGGTGAAGGGGAGGGTGATCAATCGTCGTATGGTACATTGGTTAGTTCTGATAGCCATAATAACCCGTCTGAAGCGCCCTCGAAATTGCCACATTGGTTATGGAATAATATTAATGTTGCAATTTATTCAGATTGTAAAAAGTCTTCTTTAGAAGATAGATCTAGGCCTTTGTGGGGTTGGAATGATGATGGGGAGACAAATGTGGAATCACCATATTCGATATCTAAATTATGTTCAATTTTGGAGATACCCTTAAGTATTCCTAGACGTTTAACAATTCCTATAGTTGAGGAGGAAAGATGGTCTAAGGTGTATGCTATTGCTAGCGCGTTTTTAGCCCCAATTCTTCTAGCTGTCCTGTGGAATACACAGGAAGAGCATGCTCCTTTGAGTGGGAAAATTGCTTATATAATCGGGTTTTCTGCTGGTTTCATTTTCGGTTTACTAGCCTTTTTATACACAATCCCTGATCACCCACCTCGTAGCTTCTTGTTCCCTTGGGTTTTAGGTGGATTCTTGATGAGTATCACATGGTTTTACATCATAGCAAACGAGCTTGTTGCTCTGCTTGTTTCGTTGGGTGCTATATTCGGTGTTAATCCATCAATACTTGCCTTGACCATATTGGCTTGGGGGAATTCAATGGGCGATCTAATGTCAAACACTGCTTTCGCAATGAATGACAGAAATGGTGTGCAAATCGCGATGTCAGGAAGCTATGCAGGTCCTATGTTTAATACATTAATTGGTTTAGGTGTTTCTTTGGTGCTTGCAACATGGTGCAAGGGTTCAGAACCTTATGTAATTGAACAAGAGAGTAGTTTGTTCATCACAGTTGGATTCCTCGCAGCAGGTCTTATATGGTCACTAATCGTTTTGCCTCAAAATGATATGCGCCCTAATAAGATATTAGGTGTTGGCCTCATAACCATTTACGGTATCTTTCTGTCTCTTCAGATCAGCATTGCCTTGGTTTCACGCTGACATTCAGCGTAGGTACTATAGAGCTAAAAGGGCGGGTGATGAGAATCGATCTCAAGATCTCCTAGAACCGAGAAGGATTCTCTAACCACTTGAGCTATCCCTTACTCTTAGGTTCTGTACTTTTGTGTTGCAGTTACATATATTTAGATAGTATTAGCTATAATGTATATCGCCACTTGTACAGTTACTAATACAAACTATGTATTTTTTTTGGACTTGTCTCTTTAGTATATGATACCAAGCCATATAAATAAAAGGGATTATCAGCTGATTGGTTGTGAATTTGGGTGCATGATTTTACTATTTGAGTATCGTATTGTATAAGCACTAATAATGCCTCTATATTCAATAAGTGAGTGCCCTTTTCTTTTCAATGAGAAGTTTCTTGTGTATCAAAATTAAGAACTGTTTGGAGTTTCTCGTACACTAATTTTTTTTACACAATATGTCCAAAAACTTTCGTTATCAACAATTTGGCCTTTGGTGGAAATTAAGCTGGCATTATAAAATCTAATGTAGGCCTATGGGGCCGTTTATCAAAATAAAGATATATAATCCAACATATTTAATTGGTCCATCATCAATACAAAAAATGATTTTAAGATTTTTAACTTATAATAAAAGCAATGTTTTGTATACTCTTCTTACATACAATGATACAGGTAGAGGTGATCACGAATCAGATTTTGCCCAAACAATTTTCCTCATTTTGGGCTGGACTAGGCCCAACTTCATGCCCTAATATATGTGGCCAAACTCACTTTTTAGATCAAAATAGCGCACTTTTTGGGTCAAGGTGTAAAGCTACCTAAAACTCAAGCGAAAAATAGATTCGGCCTGGGCCCAAAAATTCTTCCCAAATCCAACATTTTTCAAGCCGGACTTATTTTTATCAGGTATAAATGATGGTGTGTCAATATCAATCAAGAGTGTGTCAAAATCAATTCAATTTTCCGTCAACATGATCATCAAATTGTGTTCTCATCATTACATCTATTTTCTTTTAAAAATTTTAACAAGCACATTATGCGATATTGGTGAGTGCTACTTTAGGGATGTGTTGGAAAACGAGGTTACGAGGGTATATAACTACATACCGGTGAGTATTGATGACTTAACGAGTTTCCATCATTTTTTATTTGTATGAGCCAGATAATTCACTATATCTTATGAGCACTGAGGGTCATTCTTTTGGAGATGGAGGGAGTACTAAAGTACTTTGTATTGTCAGAATATTAATTCAACCAAAAGGTTAAGCTTTGTTAAGGTTTGTGATTTGTTTATATACTCTATCATGTACCTATACCCTCACATATGAGCCCTTTGGGCTTGAAATTTGAAATGTGGATGAAACATGGGTCTTTTCATATCGGACGCAAAATATTCCACTTGATTATGTATGGAGAGGTGGATGAGATTTGAACTCGTAACATTTTTGTCACGTCAGCTCTTGATATCATGTTAGATGGACAATTTTCAACCAAAAGTTAAAGGTGATTTTTTGAAACTCGTGATTGGTTTACATACTCTATCACATGTTATGTAAGATGATGACAAAAATATTGAATTATTCATGCATATTTCCTTTTAAATATATATCACCAATTCACCATTAATATTAATATTTTTGTTAGTTTAATACAGAGTAAAATCACCTATTTTGGAATTCAAACCTCAATCTAGACGATAGGGCTATTTCATAGGTTATACTAAGCGAGCAAAGAAACTATGAGCAAGGCTCTGTTCACTTCACCTTTAAAATAATTAGTAAAGATAATTTCAGTAGTAAAAATAAGTACAGTTCGGTAAAAATAAGTTCAATTTAGTAAAAATCAATAACTTCAAAAAAACATAATAGAGAATCGGTGTAAATAATTTCAGCTTAGTAAAAATAATTTAATTTTATCAAAAATAATTTTAGTTCAGTACAAATAATTTCAATTCAGTTCAGCAAAATTAAGGTGAAGTAAACAGGGTCTAAGTAAAAACAAAGCAAAAATCTAGATATTTATTATAATTAAGATTTACCTTTAGAATAAGGCATTCAATAAACCTTCTAGTAAACACTAACTACTTTGCCTAAAAATGTAGGTTTGAAATCAAATGGTGTTATAGTCGTCATTATTCATTAAGGGTTTTTATTACATAATTATTATTTTTCAAGGGTACATTGTGCATTCAAAACTTTATATATAGGGGCGGGTACACAATGCACTTTTTAAATTCTTAGGAGTACATGGACAATTTCCCAAAAAATAATTGTTTGTATTATTAATTTATTACTCCAGGCAGTATTATTCTAATTTAATTCTACTTTGCAAATTTTCACTACATTCACATCAGATTATGTTTTCTAATATTAACCCATAGTATTGAATAAGCATATCTAATGTTCATCGTTCAACATTTACAACAACAAATTACTTCCTAAATTTCTCGTAATCTTATCATGCTAGTCATTGCATACAAGAATGTATGCAAGCTTGCAAAGACTTGGTTGCATGATACAACTTCAAATTTATATTATACTACAATAAATTAAAGAGTTAGTATAAAATATAATTCAAAATGACATGGGTCCGATAACTTGAATGTTGATGTATAAAGGTTTTGATGATGAGGAACTTAAATTGAAGCAAACTCATCTAATAAAGGTTTCTCAAGTGTTTGTTTAGCTTAGGTGAAATTGATCTTGGAGATGAAAGAAGTAGCTGATGCTAAGAAGCCTCGAAGAAGCTCTTTATTCAGAAAGTTATTCAAAAAGAAGAAGAGTTCCCTCACAGGAACTAAGTTCCCTAACAGGAACGTTTCTTAACAGGAGCCTGAAGATGAAGGACTAAGTTCTTTGGAGGAACTTGGTAATACGTGAAGCCCAAGTAATTCTTCCAGATCAAAAGCACAGTGCAGCAATAGTTTAGTTAAGATTTTATCTTCTAGATTTATTGTTAAATATGTTAAGTAGGATATGCATGGAATTTATTAGAAGCGTGACAAGATGGCTTGGCAAATTAATTATTTCCGGAAAATATAAAAGATAGAGTTCGAAAAAGATTTTTAACTTAAAAGCTTATTTTCTAAAAATCTGTTGATAAAAAGATATTATGCTTTTTAACTAAATATTTCTATCTTATTTTCTGAAAAGATTTTCTTCACAAAGATTTGCTTAAAACCGTATTTTATGATAAGTTAAGTTTAACTTATTTATCTTTTTGAAAACCTACTTTCTATACGAGTCTTACTTGTATAAATAGTAGAGGTTGAATTGAGTTTAGGTTTTCAGTGAGTTTTATGCGTGAAGAATTACAGAGCTTAAATTGTGTAAGTTTGCCAAGCTTATAAACTTGTCATATTAGTTTCGGGTTTCATGCATAGCTTGCCTATCATATACTAGGTGTTTATTATTTGTATCTGGTTTGGGTTATTCGGGTAGAAAGTATTTTATTAATTTTGTTTATTGTGTTAGCTTCTGGTGAGAAAGGGAAGATTTGTACTTGGGGAGTACGTGTGAGTCTAAGTGTGGTACTTAGACTAGGTAGAACAGAGTGCTGTTCTGTAGTGAGTTCCTTTAGGAACTTGAGAGTAGAGTCTTTATTATAGTAGGTTGTAACTTGGTGTTTGCCCTATTATAGTGAAGTATTTTGTGCTTGAAATCCCTAAGGTAGGGTCGAGGTTTTACTTCTAGTTGGGCACTAGAAGGTTTCCTCGTAAAATACTGTGTGCTTTACAAGTTCCTATTTTATTCTGTTTTGTTATGTTTTATATTTCGAAAAATAGTCACTAGGAACTACTCTACAATTCACCCCCCCTCTTGTAGAGTTCGTCTCAACTAACATTGAACAACAATAACATACTTCAAGTCCGACCCACAAACATGAGCAAGAAATGTATAGTATGGACAAACATGACCTAATAGCCTATGAATAATACTTGGCCACTTGCATGTTTGTTTTATTGGGAGATATTGGCAAATAGCATGCAATATCTTCTTGATTATGTGGTATTTAATATCTTTCCTACATAAGGACATTATTTGAACCAAATTTCTTATTTGGAGCAATTGGTATGGTAAGATATACGAAGTATATGAATAAAAGTATCAAATAGATAAAGAACAAAACAACTAAAATACGAGCAACAATAAATGATGAAACATTTTGGACATTTATATGGTAAAAATTGAAGAAAGTGATCAACTTATAATTACAATAAACTAATTTAGCTTACATGTATTGTAGTATTGGTACAATTATAATTTAATTTTCTATTCTAGGTATCAACTAATCAACTTTGATAGAAATAGCTAGTACAGATTTAAGTACCTTGTGCAATTGTGCATAACACTCCAAGAGTAAGATAGAAATTGCGGATTTAAGTAGCTTATTAATTATTATATACACTCTAATGCCTCTAAATTCAAGAAGTGAGTTTCCTTTTCATTTCAATGAGAAATTCCCGAGTATATATCAAAATAAAGAAGATGTTTGGAGTTTCTCATTAAAAAATATCATAATATTTAAATAAGTAAATATTATTGCCAGCAATAATTTGGCCTTTTGTAGAACTAGCATTATAAAATCTAATAATGGGGCCCATCAAAATAAAGATAATCCAAAATTATTAATTGGTCCACCGTCGACATAAAACGTCAAATTGTGTTCTCGTTAGTCGTTACACCTATTTTTTATGTGCATTAAAATGCATATTATTAGACCTTTAATCGATTATTTATAATGGTTTATTAGTGATTTTCGAGTACGGGTCCCGGCTAATATTTGTTTTTAAAATGATCAATTCTTTATCGAATTATCAAATTTTAGTATAAAAAAAAGTGATCATGTAGTTTAGCATATTTCCCTCTAAAAAAAATAAAAATAAAAAATAAAAAATAAAAAAAGTAGTTTAGCATATTACAAAACTTTATTTAACGATGGCTAAATTCTATTGATTTTTTAGTGTTATTGAATGTAACTACTATTAATAATAATTTTTTTATTGTTTAGTTGATAAATAATCATAATTTGAGCAAGTAGTGTATGATTTAGATTATCTTAATTTAAATCTATATCACAATATATTTATTTTGAAAAAATCATGTTGTTTAGTTGATGAATCATAGTTTGTGTAAGTAGCATACTATTTAAGTTACAATAAATCAATTTTGTAACGTATTTATTTAAAAAATATTTAAATCAGAGAATATTTTCATGTGTCATTTTCACTAATAGACAATATCATTAGTTCATTACTACCAGTTGCGAATCTTGCGATCAATTTAGGTCAGATAATTTAAAGCACAACGCTCAAATTAAAGTTTAATTACTATATGTAATTTAATTTAAAATAAACTTTTGTTGTAAGAAAAACAATACTTTGTGTAATTTGTATGTAATACTTCCTCCATAACAAATTAATCGATGAGTTTCTTTAATCAAGCTAAGTTTGCTGATGATCGTATATGTCTTTAATTTTATAATTGTAAAAAATACTAATTAAAAATTTATATTTTAATTAAATATACATTGAAACGAATCTAACACAATCTCACGTAATTATATTTTTTACATCTAAATTCACAAATGCTGATAAAAATAAAATTTATTAATAGTATCAATTATTATTATCGTTATTATCATGCAAAGAAACGCGTAATTGAGATACCCAAGTTAAGAATAGATACATATTTTTTAGTGATCAAGTCAAATTGTAATCAAAGCTTAAAGCATACGTTAATACAGTAATTTCTAATTAGAATTAATTATCATGTGACGTGTTAAGAGGATGTTTTTCTTTCATATTTTATGTAAACATCTCATATAGTCATTTAATTTTTTTTTTTTTTCAGGAATATCTCATTTGATAGTCCACGACTCCACGTGTATGGAATTATCAATTAATCATGACTCATGCTGTCGAAGATATACTAAATGTACTTTTCAATTATTCTTCATTAAGTCCATTAATCTAAGATAGCGTGGATTAGGTTTTCAATTTTGACTCTTTCTCTTTGTACGATGTATAAATTATAAATTATCTAACTATGCGATGAAATTGTTGCAATTGGCCAATAAAAATGTTTTATATTGGAAATGGAGAGCTGTAAAAAATAGAAACAAAAAAAAAATTTAAAAAAATAAAAAGAAGAAAAAGAATCTAAAAAAATTGATCCGATTATTAATAATTCTATACAAGGGTAAATCATGCATTACTGTTTACTGAGGTTTAAAAAGAGACAACTAAAGTCTTTTTTAACTTGTACGTAGTATCGATCCCTGTATTTTTACAAGTGTAAATCATGCATAAATTACGGAGTATTTCTGTATTTTTGTCAAGTACGTACATCAACTTGTACGTACTTGACAAAAATACAGAGATACTCCGTAATTCATTTTCATGTACTCCGTATTCTTTAAGCTTTGTTTATTATTACTTTGTCAACGCAATAATCAAACTAAAATGGGGTGAAGTGGTAGAGTAGTAACATTTTTCACACTTCATTTTCTTAAGGTCTAGCGATCAATCTCATAAGACTCATTTAAAAGATTTTCTTTATATCATCCTTTCAAGTTTCAAGTGAGCATTCGACTAAAATAATATAGAGTAGTATATAAATTCAAAATATAAAAAGCTAATATATAAAACATTTGAAAAGTTTAATAATAATAATAATTTGACCACTAAAGCATTGAATTCAACTAGAATATGTTAAGATATTATTGTACCAAAACTTAAGTTGAGGTGTCAACGTGCAATATCACCATATTGGGCAATGGTCAGTTGGGAGATTGCAAGGTGTAAAGTTAAGAAAGAGGTTACGCTATGCTTAGCCATGTGTGAACCGATAACGTATAAATGGATACTTTTTTTTTTTTTTAAAGACATCTTTCAAGTTTCAACATGTTCATACTTAGCTTTGGTCATCTCATTTTATAATTTTAATGTAAAGGACATTGAGAGTCTTACTTAATAGTTAAGACTAGCAAGTAGCAATTACTATACATAAATATTTAAGAATCCACTCAATAGTCCAATATTCGAGTTATCATTTCATAAATGTCGGTAGTATTTAAAAATGTTATACTAGTTAAATTCATGAGTTTTATTGTTTATATGCACTTCACGTCATAATCAAGTGACTTGAACATTACACTAAATGTCTAAAAAAAATTATCTCATATATCCAGAGGTACAATGCACTATATGATGTCTTAAATTCATCTTTCATCCTTGTTAACCAAAGAATATACCGTCTATGATTAAAAGCACAATCACCACATCAACGTATATTTCAAGAAACAAAAATAGAAGTATAATCTTTATTTACGATGTACTAATACAAGTATAAGGAAAATACCATTAACCTTTTTGTATCGACCGTGTGCACAAAGTAACGATTGGCTATATCATACATAGACCTAGTCCCAAATACTACAAACAAAATTGACACAAACAAGTAAAAATTCCCATAAAGTGGCAACCCCAAAATCTCCTACCATTTGTTTCGTGTCGGCCTTTGTAGATTTGCAGTTGAATACGACGCGTAGCGCAACGCAAATACTACTTCACAAATATTCCCAATTGGTTGAATTAATCCTTTACACCTTAGCTTATTTTAATGGCGTCTATATATATATGATATCAAATCAAAGAATCACATTACATTCTAACACCTTCTACTAAGAAAATCAACTCTTCTTCTTCTTCTTCAAACTCTCTTTCTTTCTTTCTCTCCTAATTTTTGGGGAGAGAATTTGTGAAAAGTACCCTGAAAATTTGAGTATCATTGAAGAAAAGAAACTACCCAGAAGCTCATTTTTTTCTGTACTTGTTCCAATCATCATTTTTCACTCACCCTTTACTTGAATTTTGTCAAATTTCTACTTTTTTTTCTGGGGTTTTGTTCTAAATACTTCCTACTTTTCTGGGTTTTAAGTCTATTAAAGAATTTTGTTACTGGGTTTCTATATTGAGGATGAAGAACACTCGATTTCGTGTTCTTTTTAATGGAATTTCAACTGTTGTGTTTCTCATTTTCATGTATAATTCCAACTTTGGTGAAAAATGGAAGTTGGGAAGTGGGGTTTATGGTGGTGGAATTCAGCAAATTGGGGGAAAACATGGCAGAATTGTTGCAGAAATTCATGGGGTTTCATCAAATGTTAGTAAAGCTACTTTATCTGATTACAAAATTTGTTCCCAGATTTTCAAGCATGAAGGTTATCTGAACAGCTGTGATTATGTTCTTGCTCACCCAGAATGTAATTCAGGTGGTTATTTCAATTACATCAAATTTATTTACTGTGATTGCAAGAAATTCTCCATTTTTGGGTACTTAATTCTTGCTATTTGGCTTGCTGTACTGTTCTATTTATTGGGAAATACTGCTGCAGATTACTTTTGTTGTTCATTAGAAAAACTTTCAGAACTTCTGAAAATGTCTCCTACTGTTGCTGGTGTCACTTTGCTTCCATTTGGTAATGGGGCACCTGATGTTTTTGCTAGCATTGCTGCTTTTATGGGCCGGGGTTCCGGTGACGATGTCGGAATTAATAGTGTTTTGGGTGGTGCTGTGTTTGTTACTTGTGTTGTTGTAGGAGTTGTTTCACTTTTTGTTGCAGATAAGAGGGTGCAAATTGATAAGACATGTTTTATAAGGGACTTGTGTTTTTTTCTTTTTAGTATAGCTTGCCTTACATTGATTTTGTTGATTGGTGAAGTTGGTATTTGGGGTGCTATAGCTTTTGTGTCAATATATGTGGTTTATGGCTTGTATGTTGCTGTAACTGAGATAATTAGTAAGAAGGGGAGAGGTTCGAAATTGGATGGATTGACACCATTGCTTCCTGTGGCGGGGAGTTTCTTTTCGTCGTGTAATGGTGAAGGGGAGGGTGATCAATCGATGTATGCTTCGTTGCTTAGTCCCGATAGCCATAGTAATTCGCCTGAGGTGCCCTCGAAACTGCCTCATTGGATATGGAATATTAATGTTGCAATCTATTCAGATTATACAAAGTCTGGTGTAGAAGATAGCTCTAGGCCTTTGTGGGGTTGGAATGATGAGGGGGAAATGAATGTAGAATCACCATGTTCATTTTCTACATTATTTTCAATTTTGGAGATACCATTAAGTATTCCTAGACGTTTGACCATTCCTATAGTCGAGGAGGAAAGATGGTCTAAGGTGTATGCTATTGCCAGCGCGTTTTTAGCCCCCGTTCTTCTGGCTGTTCTGTGGAATACGCAGGAAGAGATTGTTCCTTTGAGTGGGAAAATTGCTTATTTCATCGGTGTTTCTGCTGGCTGCATCTTCAGTGTACTTGCCTTTCTATACACATGTCCTGAGCACCCACCTCGTAGCTTCTTGTTCCCTTGGGTTTTTGGTGGATTCTTCATGAGCATCATATGGTTCTACATTGTAGCAAATGAGCTTGTTGCTCTGCTTGTTTCGTTGGGTACCATATTTGGTGTCAACCCATCAATACTTGCTCTAACCATATTAGCCTGGGGGAATTCAATGGGTGATCTAATGTCAAACACTGCTCTTGCAATGAATGACAGAAACGGAGTGCAGATCGCTATGTCAGGAAGCTATGCAGGACCTATGTTTAATACACTGATCGGTTTAGGCATTTCTTTGGTGCTTGCAGCATGGTACAAGGGTTCAGAACCTTATGTTATTCAACAAGATAATGGTTTGTTCATCACTGTGGGATTTCTAGCTGCAGGTCTTATATGGGCTCTAATCGTTTTGCCACAAAATGATATGCGCCCTAATAGGCTTTTAGGTGTTGGCCTCATAATCATATATGGTATCTTTCTGTCTCTTCAGGTCAGCATTGCCGTGGTTTCAGGCTCACAGTCGATGTAGGTTCTGTGTTGCTGTGTACATAATAGATAGACTCTTGGCTATAATGTATGCCGCCTCTTGTACAGTTACTATATACGAAGTACTAGGTATTTTTTGGACTTGGTTCTTCAATTTCTGATACCAAGCCATCTTAATGGAAGGAAACTGTTGCCTTTTGTAATTGGGTCATACTGTATTAAGCTCTAATAGAAGTAAAAACATCAGTTTCTCTGCTCTGCCCAATCTTGTTATTGTACTACGACATTAATATAATAATGCCACTTGTTATTTAGTGTCCTCGATCAGTTGTTTTTCTTTCGCTTGTTGTATACTTATAAGACGATTAGTCTACATATATACTATAGAATCAGATTATCTTGCTAGGAACACATAAATCACAACCATTGTGAATAAAATCGTGTATCAGAATGTTCATAGATCGTGATAGAAGTATAATCTGTCACTTCATTTATTTTGGCTTCTTGGTGACCATCACTGACCAAGTTCTTTTATCGGACACGACGAATGTGATTACATTATTGATGAGCTAGATGTGATGGTGATTTTGAGTCTCTTGGTAAAGTGATGTATACTTGAGAATGTTGATAATTAAGTAAATGTTTCTTCTGATCTTGTTATGTGAATGTCACACAATGTCACTCTCCGAGTAGCCTAACAAAGTTTATCCCAACCTAATCTTATCTGTAATTTTGTTAAACCTGCTCCATTAATATCAAACCTAATTGGATTTTTTTTAATTGATTTTTTTCTTTATTAGTTGAGTGCATCAAAGCTGTATTACTTTACCCAAAGAAAAGAGAAGGAAAATAAAATATAGCCTTGCTCTCTTGGTGGTATGTACATCATGCTCCTGATTCCTGAATCCTGATTATGCTATTGCTTGCAAGGCTTCAATTTTCCTATTAGTATATTTGAAACACCCAAAAGTGGCATGGGTTGGGCTGGTACACGGGCCATTTGAGCCCAACACATTATGGCCTAGCATTCGCACAAGCCTATTACAAGTCTATTATTTAAAATAAAATTATAAGCTCGATACGACACAACACGAAAGACGGCATGAAGTTCAATTTTAAATTTTGACTTGAGCAACTTATTTTTAACCAATTAATTAGATTTTAGAAGTTATTACATCCCCCCCCCCCCCCCCTCCCCAGCAGCACAAATCGGCCTGTCAGTACATGTGGGTTGGGTTAATGAGACTCTCTTAAATTCTTAATGCCATAAGCATGTCCAAATCTTGAAATTTACATAAACCAAATCAAAACTACATAGACCAAAATTGAGTTAACTAACTCAAATCCAATAGATCTAAACCAAACTTAAGCTAAATAACATAACATATACACCAAAATTGAGTTTATTTCTTCAAGGATATTTGGAAATGTGAGCCTTGAGAAGTGTGAGTATTATTTTTGCATGGATTGAATTATACTCCTACTTGTTTGATGTTGAGATGACAAAGACTCTAAGTTAGGTCAAATTGTACTTGGATGTTTCTTCTATTTTCCTTATTTAATTGGAAAATACAACAACGATAAATAAATAAGATAAGGCAACTCACATAATTAAATCAATCATATGTTGCAAGTAGCTTTTAATGCTTTTCGACTGGTTGGTTACTTGGATTGCCAATCAATAATTGAAAATGATGTGGTTCGGCCCAATATAGTAGTGTACCCCTTCACTTTTAGGACGATTTTTGTAGTTTTATGATATACTCAATATAATGACACTAATTTCTCTCAAGAAAACTATATAAATGAAGAAATGCAATGATGCAAATGTATACTTTCTCCAAATTTGGCTAGGAATTGCTCTCTATGCTATGTCTTCATGATAGGTTGTCGTACACCTGCCAAAAATATATTCCTAACACAACCAACTAACAATGTAGTAGGGTAAGTAGGGTCGAATCCACAGGGAGATGATATTCAATCTAACCTCTAAGGATTGGAGAAACTAAACAATTGGTCATGAGTTGGGATAGAAAAGTGGTCTAAATTAAAATTGAAATAAAACAATTAATAAAAAAGACCTAGGGTTATATTTCACCAAAATTATAGTTTTAAATCTATCAAATATCAATAACAATTCAATCAATCAATAATGTAGACCAATCGCTAAGCCTACGACCGGATCTTAACGCTCTCAATTCAACATATGTAGTTCGGTCGCTAACATAATCAGAATTGCTAATTGTAGGCAAGCCTCTAAAAGTAAGACTTTTTGATTCAAATTCTTATTAACAATAATTAATCAAATAATTAATCAGGTTGTTAGATTAAAAATAAAATACTATCAATTATAGAAATCTATAATAATACAAAAAATTAATAATAACATCAATCAAGATTCATTATATAATGTTTCAAAAAAAAAAAAAAACAAAAAACAAAAAAAAACAAAAAACAAAAAACAAAAACAAAAAGATTCATTATATAAACATGGATTCCCAAACCCTAGATAAAACTACTCAAGCATGAAATAAATAATTAAAACTAAATCTAACAAAGAAAACAAAAGTAAATAAATAAAATTACCTCAATAAATTAATGTATCAAACTCGTGGACAAATCCATGGAGGAATCCATGGAGTTGTCCATGAAAAACTAGGGCTAGATCAGAGTGAAACCTACAACAAATGTCAAATATTAAAAGGTACGTATATAAGACATAAGAAAAAAATAATATCCCTTGAGTATTTAATTATCCTAAAACTAATCTAAAAATTAATATTAAAATAAGATAATAAAATAAAAATAATAAAGTCGTCTAATGATTGGTCGATTGAAAGAGTCATAGTTGATGTAGGTTGCCTTGGTGTTGCGGACGCCCAACCCATCACCCGATGGGTGGTCGATGGTCGAGGGCTGTGAGGAAGATGATAGATGAAGCTCGACCATCGCCCGATGGTTTTCCAGCAGTCAGATCAGTCTCGAAGGCTTGTTCGTGCGGCTTGGCCATCGCCTGATGGCTAGGTGCTGGGATGACAGATTCGCAGTGCCAAATTTAAAGGGTCGTATCTTGAGATCTAGGATCTGTATTGGGACATGAAACCTATCAATGGAAAGGTCTTCAAGTCTAGTTTTCGACGCAATTTTAATCGCTTCAATCCAATGTATAGAACTCAAGTTATGATCAAAAGAGTGATCAAAGGTCTATTTTGACACTTTGAAAACCATCGTTTTCCTTCGTTTCCCTCTCAAATTCATCTCCGAAAAATGCATAGTGATTCTTGTGGATGCTATTCATACTTAGTATGCTTATATACCTCGATCTAAGCTTTCACAAACAAATATCCTTCATTCAATGCCTCGATTCATCGATGTTGTATCCTTTCATTGTCCGATTCTTCCAAACTACTCCGAAAGCGTCTAAGTAGTTATAAAAACTACTTGAAACATTAAGAAAACACAAACAAAGCGTAATAGAGTACAAAATGAACAACTTATGCATATGCGACCTAGAAAGTGACAAAAAGACCTAAAAAACAACTATAAAACTAAAATAAACGTGCTTATAAATCATATATAAATGTGATTCATCACTTCACACCAACTCATTAGAAATATCACGAACAATGTCAATATGTCAATTAAGAAATTATTTTGTCTCTCCAAAATACTTGAAAATCCAGAAATGCTTGGTATTGTTGGAATGGGAGCTTTTAAAATTACTCACCAATTATTAACAAGTAGCAACCAAAGTTTGATGAAAATGGTGGGGCACTAGCTTATTTTGTGACTTTGAGTTCTTTTTTTTTTTTTTTTGTTTGAAACCTTGTGATTTTGAGTTCATAAGTTTGCTTAAAACAGTTAAATTAAAAGTGCTTGTCTAAAATTAGTTGATTAATTAGATCCATCATTTTATCTAAGATTTTACAAATTGATTTTAAGCCCTTAGCAAAAATCGGGCCTAAATCAAGCCCACACCCCAAGCCCATTTTTTTTTTTTTTTTTGGGATAAACCTATGATTCTATGAAAGTATGAAGCATAACTTGTTGACGTTGAAGCCTCATGGCCTTCAAGCAGTCATGCACTCATGTTAGATTGCTACTCGACGTAGGACTAAAACTAAACTACTTTCTGTTGTAGCTGGTACTATTTTATACTTTCTCTATTTTTGTATAGACATATTTATTTTATCATATTTGCCAATGAACAAGATCAATAATTAAATTTCTACTTATGAACAAATAAAAATACAAAAATATACATGAAGTCAATTATAACTAAAAATACAAAAAAAAAATATAACTAAATCTTACTTAATTATGTTTTATCATCAATATATATTTGTATAGACATGTTTCTTTTAATTTTACATTAAGCGTTAATTATAACAAAATTTTACATTATTATGTTTTTAATTTTTTATCATTAATATACATTACAAACCTATTAAAATTACAAATTTTCATATGTGATTGGCCACACAGTGTGATCGGGGTCACTCGGTCGGTGAGAGGTTGTGTGGTCGGAAAAAAAAAAAAACAAAAACAAAAACAAAACACAAAAAAAAAAACTAAACTAATCTCAAGCCTTCAACAGCTACTTTGACAAAATTAAGTGTTGTAATAACGGAAAACAATGAGTGGATGCTATCAACTTGTAATTGTTAAATGTTTCTATCAAAATAGTTGTTTGGTGATGATATTTGATAGTAACTTGTTGAAATAGTATACATATTTGAATAATGCTAATTTTAAGGAAAAAGTATACTATACTTCGTAATAGCTTTTGTGAAACACTAATTCAAAAGCTAAAACCTATCATCCACATCTATTTTGTCAAAGTGTCAAAGACTACTATATGAATTAAACACTCGAAGCTATTTCAAAACTTGTTGCCGATAAGGTTCTACTTTAACAGTTAACTTTCAATAGGTAAAAGCTCACAGATGTTTCTAGCTAGCTTTATCGAATATCCTTTGGTTTTGCCAATAAAGCCTAAAAATAATATGTCAATATATTAAATACGGGTCTGGGCCGCACACAAACCAAGAAAAAGAGAGTTCGTTCACAAGTTTAAGGAGGTTGCATCCCAAAATCATATGGCAATAGGAGAAGTAGCCCCTTAGCCTTATAAAGTGTTTAACCTTCTATTCTGCAACCAATGTGAGACACTTACATATGGTGATACTTGAAAGGATTATTTTTCAACATTCTCCCTCACATGTAAGGTCCCTTTTAACTTTGTCTCATGTGATTTTTCGGGATAGAGTGCTTCTTCACATACTCCCCCTCACATGGACCAACTCTTGGCCCAGTGAACTTTAGCCATTTAAGGTCCCATATCGTGGGCCTGGCTCTAATACCATATTAAATATAGGTCTGGGCCGCACCCGCAAACCTATAGAGAGAGAGTTCACTTCACAAGTCCAAGGAAGTTCCATCCCATCCCAAAACCATATGGCAATAGGAGGAGTAGCCCCTTAGCCTTATAAAGTGTTTAACTCTCTCTTCTTCAACCAATATCGGACACTTACATGTGGTGATACTTGAAAGATTTATTTTTCAAAACAATTACTTGTATTAGAGGGCTAGATACAGTGGACATGGAGGAAAGGAAATTTATCTCCAAATTAATCCTAATTAGAATTGAAGTTTAACCTTTAAGGATGAAAGATGTTTGCTTTTTCATTAAATTAAGTTTAGCTTGGTGATTAAATTGTACTTGTTTTCTAAATTCCTATATAGTCAAATACATATTGTGATATGATGAATCTAACAAGATAACACGTGACAATTTTTTCTCATCCATAAATCACAAAAGTTAGTCAAATTAGAGTTTGTGAAGGAAAAGGATAATGGACCCTTGCGCTCAAAGTAATTTGACACACTCAAAGTAATTTGAGTATAAATTAAACTCCAAACCTCAAAGTTAAGAGGTGCAATACTTTTCATTACAATAGACTTAGAGGTTCAGTTCACATGATCTGATTTGGATTAACCTAATCTAATTTTCTAATTCGACTAAATTTTGACCTAATTTGTACACTAATCCGTAAAATAAAAAAAAAAATCAAATGAAATGTCAATAGGTTCATTTTAATGTTCCATAAAAAAAAGAAAAAAGATTCAATTTTTAATATGTAATTTTCTAATACGTCGTCTATTTTATTTAGTTGCATCACTTTGCAAAATATGGATTCCTAGGCAATTTTAGGAGATGGGAGAGATAGAGAGAATAAAAAACAATAGACCTATATGATAGGACAGAGATAGTGAGAGTTTATTCACTAAAAAGGAAAGTGATGTAACTAATTAAAAACATTTTTTTTTCGAAAAGTGATGCAACTAAAATAAACTGGAAGAAATATGAATGTTTCATAATATTTTACAAAATTAAAAAAATTCAACGATAAATAAATGTAAATAATAAGATAAGATTTGATATGACCTAACTTGATCTAGTCTAAGCTATTACGGGTATTTCTAATATAAGTTGATATGCGGAGTAAACTTAAATTAATTGAATTAAATTTTCTTTATTCAATTTTTATATTTTATTTTATTTTATTTTATTTTTTTTGCTTTAATCTCTCCATATGCGTGAGCTTTCTTCCCAATTTTATACTCCCTCCGTCCCAAAAAGAATAACCCATTTGGCCAAAACTTTGTCCCAAAAAGAATGACCCATTTGCGTTAAAACACCCATCAATTTGCTACAATATTTGTACAAAATTAGCTTCCCCATATAAAAATTTGATTTTCCATGTTATTTTATTACTTTCTCTCTCTATCTTTTTACAAACCCCATATAAATTAATCTTTCCAATATACTTTTACTTCTTTTAACTTAACTTCCTTAATACCCACGTAATCAACCCAAATGGGTCGTTCTTTTTGGGACGGAGGGAGTAGGTCTTTTCCATTTTTTTTTGGGATTTAATTCTCATCTTTGAGTTTTTAATTCTTATTTATGGATGAGAGTCTTATTTTTGGTGTTTTAATAATTGAAAAGGTGATTTAGATTCATATAAGTTAGGTCTTGTCATCAACTCTACAATCAAAACATAGAATAAAAAAGTCCCTACTCGAAAAGATGCAAAAACATTGAAAATTACTATTTGTGTCAAGTTTGAATTGGAATATGAATTGCACTGCGCGGAGAATGCAAAATAGTCATTGTAAATGTCATATGACTATTTATTAATGATATTATTCCTTTTTGTAAAAAATAAAAATTTATTTTTCTTTTTGACCAATTGGCTTTAGGTACAGTGGTAAATGAGACTACACTTGGTAGGGATGACCACGCGTTCGATCCCCGTAAAAATAATTGGGAGGAAATTGGAACCTAACCCACCCAAAATTGATCACTAAATCCGAATTAGTCATAAAGGTGAATCGAGTGAAACCAAAAAAAAAAAATTTTAAAAAAAAAAACACTTCACTATATTAAATTTTTCTTCTAAGAGCAAGTTTAGTCCCAAGTCCTAAAACTTGGGGTGACATCATCATTTTGAGTCTTAAGACTTATGCTTAAGGGCCCGTTCATATTTACTTAATTGCAGTTCAGTTCAGTTCAGTTCAGCTCCAATCAGTTCAGTGCAGTTCAGTTCAGTTCCTAATTTCCTTCTCTCATAAAATATTCATTTCAGTTCAATTCAGTTCAGTTCAGTTCAGCTCCAATCAGTTCAGTTCAGTTCAGTTCAGTAAATGTGAACATGCCCTAAGACTTTTCCTATTTTTCTTCTACAATTTCAAGCAAATTTCTCAAGTTGAATCTTGAAATTTCAAGACTCAACTTTTAAGATTTGAGATTGAGACTTACCTCACTTTAATTTTTAATATCCTTTTTTTTTTTTATATACTTTTGTACATATAATATGTCATATATTTGAATTTTAGGTTTAAAGTGATAAATTTTTGCAAATCTTGACGAGCCTTAATAAGAATTTGATGACATTATTTTCAATGGGGATCACAAAAAATAATGTCACATTCAAGTTTTAAGACTTTGGCTAAACTTGCTCTTACTGTATCAAAATTTTCTTTGAAGTAATAAATGTAATAGTACTACGTTTCCTCTTTGTACGTCAAATCAAACTGTACTACTCTTCTCCCCGAATATTGTACTACGTACATTGCTAATTAGCCTATCAAAACAACCAACCTTCTAAACAGTGGCGGATCTAGCGGGGGTTCAAGGGGTTCAGTTGAACCCCGTTAGATCCGGAAAAAAAATTAAAAGTTATTAAAAAAAAAAAAACCTATAAATAAAATATCTTAAACAAATGTTTACTATGTTAGGCGCTAGCTCAATTGGTTTAGTGACTCTCAATTGTACCACAGATCGCGGGTTCGAAACCCAGGACGCGCAACTTTATTTATTTTTTTTCTTTTTTCTTTTCTCCCTTTTTTTCCCTGTAACTTTCGTTCTTTGTTCTATTCAATTGTTCCCTTTCTTTTCTCAATTCTCATACACTGCTGCTTGCTAAAACCCTAACTTTCTTCTCCATTTTTTCTCACTTCTCAAATCTCAAGCCGCCGCACAGAGCCACCGAGGCACGTCACGCGACCACGCCTGTCGCCACTGCTCACCGACGAGGCCACGAGGGTCGAGGAGGCGACGCCGACGATCTACTCGAGGTAACATTCTCTCACTTACTCCCTGTTTTTTCTTTTCAATTTCTGTTTTTTCTTTTCAATTTCTGTTTTTGAGTTTTAATTTTGAGTTTCTTAATTGTTAATATCATAATATGTTGATTAATTTGCAGTAGATGTAGTACTAATTAATTTGCAGTAATGCAGTAGATGTAGCACTAATTAATTTGCAGTAGATGTAGTACTGATTAATTTTGAGTTTTGATCTATGAATTATGAATTAATTTGCAGTAGATGTAGTACTAATTAATTGTTTTTTAAATTATTGTAGTGTGACCATGAAAAGTTTGGAGCATTTTTGGAATATGAAAACTCGAAGAATGCTTTTGTAATTTGCATTTTTTTTTTATGTATTGTATTTTGACATTTAATTGATGTTATGTATTGTTGTATCGGATCATTTTATTTTGCAATTTTATTGAAATTTGGACTTATTTTGTTGTTTACTTGTGTATTGATATTTATTTGAACATTCTATTTTATACTTGTACACCCGATTTATATCCGTGCATTTGGATATCGGGTGTTTGATAAAGTTCGAACCCCCTAGGTCCAATTCCTGGATCCGCCACTGCTTCTAAAACAACGAAATTCACAATTTTAGAACAATCACTATTTCTCGAACAAAAAATCAAACAAAACCCCTCAGAAAATCTTCCAAATTCTCCAACAACAAACAACAAATCACCCCCAAATTCCAATCTCTCCCCTCCAAAATTTCAAGATGATGCACATGACTTTTTACTGGGGTACAAAAATGGTGTTACTCTTCGATTTCTGGAAAACCGATTCATGGCTAAGTTACTCACTCGCTCTCTTATTCTGCTTCCTCTTCTCCGTCTTCTACCAATACATGGAAGATCGCCGATTGTGTGTTCTAGCCATCGGTATCGTTCCACCGCCTTCGGATCAGCCGTCAACGCCGTTTCTTCACCCTCGACTCGGAACCCGGTTGAGCAAATCGGCTCGATTTGCGACGGCCGTGTTGTTTGGGGTGAACTCGGCAATTGGGTATGTTTTGATGTTGGCTGTTATGTCGTATAATGGTGGTGTGTTTATTGCTATTGCTTTGGGGCTTGCTGTTGGGTATTTCTTGTTTCGTGCTAAGGAGTATGAAGCTTTGGTTGTTGAAGATGCTTGTGCTTGTTCTTGATTGGAATTTCTATTTTTGTAATTTTACTTTTGATTTTACTTGTAATTTATGTATGATTATATGTTGGTGAATTTGTTGGAATTATTGGAATTTGTATATCGATTGGTTTGGGTGAATTTGATCAATTGGGGTTTCATTGATTCATTTTCAATTGCTGCTTTTATCTTGTTTATGTCTCGAGAGTAGTAAAGGACAATGATGTAGACGAGAATCATCGTTCTCTTTGGAATTATTAAGTTGGTGATATTTAAGATTCTTAATGGTGTAATAAGAGTGCTAAAATTGGCGAAACAATTTGTTAAGTAGGCGAGAGAAATTTTACCTAAACTAGTCATGTGCTTCAAACAAAACAAACTAGAGATGATCAACCATGGTCTGTCCTGATTTTGGCCGAATTTGGTAGAATTTACGGACTATATTGCGGGTTTTGGGCAGGATTTTTGGGCACGGAACATGTGCCGTGTTAGGGATAGTTTGATGTTAGGCCTGATCAAACTGGTTTGCCCCTTCTTATCGGGTTGAACCATCCTGACGTTGTAAAATGGCCGAGCCATGATCACCTCTAATAGTAATGAAACTAAAGTGAATACGGATGATGTAAAACTCTAATTCGATTGAATAAGTTGTACAGTATGTGTATATGGCAATATGAAATAATGATCTCCAATTCATTTCATTGATCATTTGTTTCCTCATAGCTCCGGCACATTTGTTGGTCACCAATTAGTCTCATATCTCATGGTTTCGACGATTTGTCAGTGGCAAGTCTTGACCTTAAAACTGATTTCTATGAGAAATAGCTCTTTGAACCATATGAAACATGGCATAGGACATACCTTGATTACTATGACGCCAAGACATGAATCTACAATAAGAGACCTCAAATTATGCAAAAACTTGTTAGCGTCATGGTGAAACATATCTAATTATCCGTCACTAATGTTCAAAAAAAAAAAAAAAAAAAAAAAAAAAACATATCTAATTATCCATCTTTTGAATAGGGTTGGACATTAACAGTCTGATCTACCACCAAAATTTGAACCACCCCTTGTATTTTGGGTATAATAAGAGTCTGTTCTCTTCAGCTTATTTTCAGTTCTTATCTTAATTTCCTTCTCTCATAAAATTTTCAATTCAATCCAGTTCAGTTCCAATAAATTCAATTCAGCTTAGTCAATTAGAACAGGCCCTAATAGGCTAATACTCAGCCTTGACCATTATAGTTTTTTTCCCTTATAATAAAGACCGCCTTTAAACTTAAGGACCCTGATTTTTACATGATTACACCATCCAATCCTCCACGTGTTTGGAATAGGTTTCAATCTGTTCAAGTTATTACTAGATTAATTACCCACGCTATGAATTCTATGTCGTTTACCTCTGTCTCATTAATTGGAGAAGATATGTGCGTCTAAATTTTTCATTATGTTGGATTTAGTGTGGTCGAAATTCCAGAAGCCCTAACTTTAAACGTTAAAGGTTCTTTATGAGCGTATGATATTCCTTACAAAAATTGAAAAATCTAGATTATAAATGTGCCTATTGAAGTATTCATGATTCTTCTGAAAACATGATGGAGTTTACACAATTCCATCACTTTAATGAATATATACTCGTCAACTAACATCATCTTTAAAGATTGGTGTTAAGACTTAAGTCATATGGGAGTGATCCACCAATATGATGTGCTGCCTCCTACACACTCATTCAGTGTTCCTTGTAGGGGTGCTAATCGAGTTGAAGCAACTCGCGTGCCACTCGGACTCGACTCAGTCAAGTCTTAGTTAAACCTCGATTCGAGTTGGCTCGTGCTCGCTCGAATCAGCTCGAAACTCGATAAGTGTACAACAAATTCAATATTTTTTTTGTTATTTCTATTTTTAAAAACAAAATTACCTTGATACTTTTTTTTTTTTTTTGAATGGACCTTGGTACTTAATTTGTTTTAATTAATACACTTTCTTAGGGAAAATGTATTTAAAGAGAAGAAATGTAATCAACAAATGTTTGAAATTCAAATTAAAGACCTAAACCTTTAAACGAGCAGCTTGTGATCGACTCGGCTTGACTCGAAACTTAACGAGCACAAGTCAAACAACCCTTTGCTCGTGATTGACTCGCTCGATTAGCACATCCTTGTTCCTCTACTTCCTCCTATACATACACAATTTTTTGTCCACTGTTTCCTTTGAACTACTACTTGGTCAGTTTTTTGTCTATATAATGAGATTTACTATCGTATAATTCGTTCATGTACTCTCTTATACTTTTCATCGTGGATTTTTAAGTCCTTGTCGTTCATGACTATCATGATTTTTGTCTATTTAAGGATTTTCTCAAGTTAAATTTTGTTCCCTTTTTATCACATCTTGCATTCATTATATTATTCTAATACTTTATCCGTTTCTATTTAGTTGACATGTTTAATTTAGACCCATATTAAGGAGAGGAAAGAGCATATAAAACAAGTGGGATGCACTAATAAATACAAAATGTAAAACTTACCCAAAAAGGAAATGTCAAACTAAAAAAAACTTCCTATAAGAAATATGTGTCAACTAAAATAACGAAAGTAAGTAATTCCACTAAGATTACACTTGAAGTCTCTAACAATTACATACCAATCACCAAAACACCTACCATCCATTTCAATGGAAATGGAAGTGCAATGCTAAAACTTCAAAAGCTAAATAGTATGGCATCGTCTTTATTGAATGCATAATTACAATTGTTTTCTTTTCCTAGTCAAGTAAGTGAGCCAAATGCTAATGTCAGGTCATCCCAAATCAAAACAACATGAATGAACAAAAGACGTATCCTTTATCCTCTTTCACAGTTTTGTTCAAATTATTTATGCACATTTTATATAACACAAGTGGCCCATTAGCTCAGCTGGTTAGAGCGTCGTGCTAATAACGCGAAGGTCGCAGGTTCGAGACCTGCATGGGCCAATTTTTTTTTTTCCTTTTGGTTTCCGTTGTTGCATTATACATAGAATATACTCTGTACAACAGTATATAAAGCAATGCAATGTGACAATATACATAAGACTTTTTTCTTATTACTCAATTATCATCAAATATCTAAGCATAATCATTAATTACAAATAATTAACAGCACAAATATACAAAGATAGCATATACCCGCTTCGTCCCACTACAATTGCCCCACTTTTCTTTTACGAATGTCTTATATTTGCTCCAAATCTTTGTTGGATAAAAGTGATGATAGGACGTACATAAAAGCCTGTAATAAACAAATAATAACCCCACGTGCTAAACTTTAATCATTTCCTAATACGGATTAAAATGAATTATCTCATACTAAACAATCTTAGTGGGACGGAAGAAGAAGTAACGTAAATGTAATAACGGTCAATCTCGTTCTGGCAGATGAAAGCTAGCACCAAGTAGACTCATGGTAAATGTAATCAAGAACAGCAATGACTCCAAAAACGAATGCCTGATCAATCCCTGGTTGCACAACCACATGGTACAGATCTTTGCTTGTCATCACCCTTTCTATTTCCTCTTTTACTCCAACCTGCCATTTTATTTATACAACAATCCACAATAAATATACTAAATCAGCATATAATAATGTCATTAGCAGCTACTCTATGGTCTATATATGATGACATTGTGCTATGATTTTTTACTTTTGATTCAGACCTAGTTACCTTGTTTGGTCGACAGCATATGATGACATTGTGCTATGATTCTTTACTTTTGATCATTATTCTTATAGTAGCTTCATACAGATACATTAAATTAGTACGGACTACGGAGTATCATGTTTTGAATACTTCTTTGGTTTTCAAACACAATAATTCGTGAAAACAATAGTCACATATACTAATTTATAATTTCTTATGTTGAAGAGAGTCTAACTGCAACGAAGTATAGAGGATCTAATGTAAACCTAGTTGCATAAACTTAATTTTAATGAATTGGAAGGATGAGACTAATTTTAATTTTCGGATAGAGGAGTGTATGTATATATAACTTCCAATAGTACTCTTAGAAACCGATCATGAAGCTTATTTAAACTACTCCCTTGGACCATGGTTCAACTTTAATTTAGTTGTCACATACATAGTTCAAATTACTATACACTAAAGAGTATCAATGTGTCAATTAATTCCGGACACAGTGAGCTAAGTATGTTATAACAACTTGTAATCTATTGTACGTAGCCTAGCTTGGTTGATGTGGTAATGTTGGATGTACAATAATGCATTATGTACGTCCTAAGTTCAATTGAACAACATTTCATGGTGGTGATGGAATAAAGTTAATCCCTAAAATTATCCACTATATATGGTGTATGTAGGTTATAGAGGCCAAGGGAATAAGAATATATATCCACTATCAAACTTGCATTTTAAATTCGATTCGATCATGGGGGAGTATGTGATCATCATCAAATTAGAAAATACCTGTATATACCTTTTATTCGGATTTAATTGTCACACTAGTACATATCGGATGAAGTAAGTAGATTCGATATGTCAAGAGGCTAAAAGTAAAAAAAGCGATCAATTTTAAGGGATCGTTGAGTATGTACCTGTGCTATGATATTTCCCAATGAGTCCACAATGCTGCAATTCTTATCAGGAAAATGGCCTTTGATCTCAAAGTTCCAGTCTTTAAGTTGGCCACTAACCTTGGGCTCAATTGAAATTCTAACTGGATTGTTTGTTGGGAAGCATGCGTTTTTATTAGGTTCTTTTATGCTGAAAACCGACTTTTCCAATCCTTCATAATCATAATAGCCTTTCCATTTCTTGTATATGTTTAATGCTTGAACCAATCCACCCTATTTTATCATAAGAAAACATATAATATAATTATGATCAGATTAAATTAATTACTTACACCAAATTGTTAGGAGAAAATCTCATTTTACAACCTCCCAAAACTTGTAAAATGTACATATCCTTTTATATAGCTGGCTAAATAAGTTTGTACTTGAAATCACATGATCAATTTTAACAAGGACTAAAACTTACTCGACTACAAACTTATGATCATATATTATGATAAAGCATTTGAAAACTTGAAACCAAATTAAACAACTCTTCATCTATCTATGAATCATATCAATCTGACTCAAAACTTTAAGGTGAAAAAACAACATAATTAAGTTGATTGTACATAAAGGTACCGTAATTTTAGATATACTAGCGTATAAATGTATGTACATGGAATAAAATTACACACCTTTAATTGGCGAATAAGAAGAATATTATCACCATCACCATCGCGAAGAATCAACTCTCCCTTTTTTCCAAGGATCCCACAACCATCAACTTGAAACACAACCTTTTGGCTACAATCGGTAACCACAAACCCGCCACCACCCACCGCTTGCGGCCGCTGCCTCACCACCAACACAACTTGTGAAGATGAGCAATACATCTTGCTTATAATTGGTAACAAGTAATTTGGTTTTGATGCTTCCATATTTGGTTTTGTTTAGAGTCTTATACTACAAAAAATATGTTCATGAAGCTAAGGTTTCCTAAGGGCCTAACTTCTTCTTATAGAAGAGTTTGCTCAAAAAAGATCATGTTCTTTTTATTATTTTAAATATAAGTTTATTTTAAAGTGTAATTAACAACAATGCATAGAAAAAAGTAAGGTGTTCAAAGTTTGGCCGACCTTGACTTTGCATAAATTTATACTTCCCCCATTTTTTAATACTTGCAACACTTTTCTAAAATGGAAATATCACAATACTTGTAACATACTATAAATGGAAAGTTATTTTTAGAAAAAGATATACTATTTCCCTTATTTAAAACACATGGCCCATTAAATTACACTATTAACAACCACTCACTTCATTTTAAAGTATATTATATCATGTGAACCCTACATTTCTTAAATACCGTGAAAAAGTGTGTGTTACAAGTTTTAAAAAACGGAGGAAGTATGAAAAATAGTTTAAGCATCTTATTGTATAGCTAGATAAATGTTAGTTATGGCATGCATTGACGTTTCGTGCAAAACATAATAGTTGGCCAATCATTTCCAATAAAAAAAGTATAGAGTTGCGATGGTAGATATAGTTGCCCTTTTTATGCATTTCAAAAAGAAATACGTGACTTTTTGAAATTTGGCAAAGGTATGAAAATAGATAATATTAGACGTATGTTGTAATATATAGAGTAGAAAGGAATATTTCAAAAAAAACTTTAGAAGTTATTGCTTTAGATGATATGTATGGTGAACTTAGAAATTAGTTTTTGGGTAGCTTGACGGGTTTGTTTTGGATTCTAGTACTATGACTTGTTGAATTTGTTGTTTCCTTGCTTTAAAGATCATTGGTTATTGTCTTGATTAATGCCTTTGTTCGTTTCATATAAAATAATTAAATATGCGATTATAATCTTATCTAAATGATTTAGCTTGTTAAATTACAATTATATTTTATTTTAATTGGAGGAATATATTTGATTTAAAATAGGTTGTTTATATGTCAATTAATCTGATTAGTTCAAGTATTAAGAGCCTGATATTCATACGACTTGTAATAGTTTGATCATAAGCTAGCGGTTAACAAAGAACCTATAATTATAAAATTAAATGATTACTCTTAATTCCTTATACATAACAGAAATAAACTTAATCTAACTTGAATGAACATTAGAATAATCATAACAAATAAAATTTATACAATTTCAACCTTATTAATTCTAAAAAACTCAACTAATAACTCTTTAGGCATATTCTTATATTGACACATTATTCCAAGCTCTCATATATGTGCATCATAAGTATTATAACTATGACTTGGACAAGTATTTTTAAAACTAGATTCTTAACAAATCAAAATTGACTCAAATAAAACTAACCTAAAAAAAACTACATGACTAATAAGTAATAATGCTTATTTATGTGTCCATCATAAGTTTTGAAAATCATGGAGCTTGAAAATGGATGGAAGCAAGTTGAAACTAAACTAACACAGCTCATTACACAAATTTAATTACTTAATATCACTTTTTATTTATTTATTTATTTTTGACGAATAATATGCCATATTCAAATCATTCAATTTTCACTCGACTATATGAGATTCAATTTGGGTCATATTTTTACAAAAGTCAAATTATCTTTAACGTCATGTCAAAATTCGTTCATATAAATAATACACTTTAATTTCATATTAATTTCTACGAATCTCACAAGTTGGATCAAGTAATTTGGTACAATTGTACATAGATTTGGAAATTTTAATCCATACCTTATACCCAAATCCAAACTCTACCCAAAAGTCACTTGACTTAATTTGATTCGACCAATACTGACCTATAAACAATGCTTCTTTTTTTTTTTTGTTTTTTGTTTTTTTTTTTTTTTTTTTGAAAATTATAAACAATGCTTCTAATATTAATACTAAAGTTCTTTAAAAAAAAAATATATATTAATACTAAAGTTAAAAAATTGACTAGATTTGACTAAAAATGATCAAAGTCCAAAATCAACCTGAACGAATCGTGGAAATTCTCAATAATATCCCCGACTTTTTTTAGTTTCAGTAACCCTAATTTTTTAAAATTATCCAAAACCTCTACTTACTAATTCAGCAATTAAACATGACATTAGTAAGTAAAAAAAAAAAAAAGTTAAATCACAATTAACCCATTTCTCTTCCTCTGTCTCTGTTTCCCATTGAGTCGCCTACTAATATTTCTGTGCTCCATTAAAACAGCTAATGAGGTAATTTGTTACTGTTTCTTATTGTAAACTTCGAATGTCAATTTCACAATCTAGGGTTTATTGTTGATTTAATTTAATTTAATTGTTGGTATAGTAAATTTAGGGTTCGGATTTTTTTAACTATTGGTTCTAATTACTAAGGTTCTGAAAAATCATAATGAGCAATATGCTGCTAGAGAAGAAAATTATGCTCTTAATTTGATAATTGAATCAAATGTGCCGTTTTTTTTTTTTTTTTTTTTTTTTTTTTTTTTTTTTTTTTTAGAATTATGTGATTTTATAATTGAATCAAATTTGGTTGCTAATGTGTTGCACGCTTAATTTGATTATTCTAAACATTGTTTTTCTTAAAGGATGGTGTGCTTTATTTGCTGAATTAGCATTTGTTGAAGTTTGGAATTTGATCAAAGATTGAATTTATGTTTAAAACACTTAATTGAATTATGAGATTTTCTTTAGAGTTGAAGTATGCATGGTATTATGGTAGATGTTAAATGTTTACAAACAGAATGAATTTGTTGGGATTTTCTTGAATGGTGACATTTTGGTTTGAGTTTATTTTATTTACTTGGGCATTTATAGGTGTCAATTCAGGTGTCCATCACGTTTAGTGAGATAGGTCGGGTTTATTTCAAACTTGAGTCATGCTAAATTAATGTCCATGCTAGTCCTGAATTGGGTATTTTTCGAGTCGGCTTGGTCAAGTGGGGTTTTGACACCTCTAATTCACAATGATTGTAGGTCGGATTTAAAGGTTGATGACTTATGGGGCGGGAACATTGCGGAAAAAGATGTTAGTGATGAAGAGATTGATCCTGAAGAGCTCGAAAGGCGAATGTGGAAGGATCGAATCAAGCTGAAGCGAATGAAGGAGAGGGGGAAGCTGGAGGCCCAGCAGGCTGCTGAGGAGAAAAAGCCTAAGCTGATAAGTGATCAAGCTAGGAGGAAGAAAATGTCTCGAGCACAAGATGGGATTTTGAAGTATATGTTAAAGTTGATGGAGGTATGCAAAGTGCAAGGATTTGTGTATGGGATAATTCCGGAGAAGGGAAAGCCGGTTAGTGGTTCGTCTGATAATTTAAGAGCATGGTGGAAGGAGAAGGTCAAATTTGATAAGAATGGTCCTGCTGCTATAGATAAGTATGAAGCTGATTGTTTGGCAATGAGTGAAGGAGCTAATAATGGAAATGGAAATGGTCAAAATGCTCTGCAGGATTTGCAGGACGCTACTTTAATGTCGCTGCTGTCATCATTGATGCAGCATTGTAATCCTCCTCAGAGGAAGTTTCCTCTAGAGAAAGGCGTGCCTCCACCGTGGTGGCCTTCTGGCAATGAAGAATGGTGGTCAAAGCTGAGTTTGCCCAAGGGTCAGAGCCCTCCATATAAGAAACCACATGATTTAAAGAAGATGTGGAAAGTTGGGGTTTTGACTGCTGTGATCAAGCACATGTCTCCTGATATTGCAAAGATCAGAAGGCTTGTTCGGCAGTCTAAATGCTTACAAGACAAGATGACTGCCAAAGAGAGTTCAATTTGGTTAGGGGTTTTAGGTCGGGAGGAGTCCTTTATCCGGCAGCCTCACAGTGATAATGGAATGTCGGGTATTACAGGGAGCTCACCGGGCACATGTGGTGAAAAGAGGAAACATGCTGCTAGTAGTGATAGTGATTATGACGTTGATGGCATTGATAAAGATGCAGGATCTTTTTCTTCTAAAGATGAAAGGAGAAATCAACAAATTGATGCAGAAACAACGGGTGAACTCGTGATCAATAATCCCTCTTCTGTCAGGAGTAAGAACCCTGTTGAGAAACAAAACAAGAGAAAAAGATCTCGTGGAAAAGCAAGCTCAGTTGATCAGCAAACCACCCTTTACATGGATGATCAACATTTGACATCTAGTGATCCGCAGTTGGCACCTATTGATCAGCAAACTGCACCATCAACAACAGAGAATTTGGTGAGTGAACCTGCAAGTCTTGTGTCTAATTTGGACCATAATAATGCAGGTTTGAATGATTTCCGGATGCATAGTAACCAGCAGGAGAATGGCTTGATATATATCGAACCCTTCCCTCCTTTGGACAGTGATATATTGGGGCAATTCCATCCTCCAGCCTCTGATTATGGCCAGTTTAGTCACTTTTCTAATGTACATCCTCCCAATTTGATGTCTGGACTTAACATGTTTGTTGGAGGCCAATCGTTCCACCATCCGACTGTACAAGGTGCTGAGTTGCAACATAGTGATACTGATTATCCATCAATTCAATATGGGCAAAGACTTGATGAGCAGCGATTGCAGCATACCATTAGTGAACCCCAAACAAAGCAAGAGGTTGTTGGAATGCATCTTCCATCCACTAACCCAACCGAGAATGATATCACTGGAGGCCACTTGCACCATTATGGTGTTGATGCATTCCAGCAGGAAAAGAATCAACCCTTTGGTAGTCATCTCGGATCTCCCTATAATGGCCTTTCTATAGATTTTGATCAATTTGATACTACTTTCTCTGGAATTGAGGGATTTGGTTTAGATGAGGATTACTTAGCTGGTAACGACCTTGACTTTTTGCAATACTGCGGAGCTTAGAATGTCGGAGTGGGTGTTTTTTGCAGCTGATATTGTGAGTTATGATTGTCATTTTCTTCCTGATATCTCCGGACTTTCATACTATGACAACGATTTAGTTTATCTTAATTATCTTTTTCAGGCAGCGCTTCAGGCAAACTAAATTAGAGATGAAGTTTGAGCTTGTGCAGTGTTACTAGATTAGTTTAATTCATATATCCAAACAAGAGTACAATGATCAGTTCTTGAGGATTTGACATTATGTTATTGATATGTTTGGATTGAATAGATTTTGTATATTTGGTTTGGTTTTTTATCCTCTCATTACGAGGCATTGAAATTCTTCAGATTTGATCATGATTGTAAGTGCTGTGTAAGGTGGAAAATAGAACATTATGTTCAGCATTGTGGTTAATAAAGGATAGGCTAGACTAGAGCATCACCAAGTACCGATTTTTACCCAAAACATTGCAAATTTAGATATGAATATTTCCTCACTTGAACTATATGACTTCCATCATTTACTTGATTGAATCTAGTTATAATTTGGGTTGCAGAAAATAGGAGCATGTTTATAATTACTTCGTACTTTGTATTTTTAATGTGTAATGACTACTTATCTCTTTGAGCAATGTAGATAGTTTTTATTATGGGCTATATATCACTCATTTGGATGGTGTAGAAGTATCACATTGCCTTTTCTCGACTGTGCATTGGCGCCTTTTGACGGTGGTTTAAACTACTAGTAATAGTGACTTTCTATTGGAATATTATGGTATTGTCAAAATGACATTTGAGGGAAGTTTAGGTGTGTTGGAAGGTTGTAATGGAAAGTAATGTGCGTGAATTTATTCCTTACTTGATGCTGTAATATTTGTCTGTTGCAGCCTGGGAAGTCCCACTGTGAGAGACTGAGAGAATTGGTTAAAAATGCTCTTGATATTGCAGAGTCAGGATATATATCAGCTTCCTGTTGTAGAGGCCACAATGTAAGTGGTTTCACAATTAGCTCGTGAGTTGTGACGGGAATGTATGGATATCTAGCAATATCTAAACATGTTGACAGGTTTGATGTTTGATCATTTGGCTTTTGTGTATTCAGCATCTAATTTCGTGTTTTTAACTGTTTTCTGTTACTGAAGTGAAGAGATAGGGAAGAACAAGTTTAATTCTATGATTAGTGCATTGATCGGGAGTGATTTGATCAGGAATTATGTGATGATTACGAGTTGGTGTGCTAATATGTTGATATACTACCTTCGTGTCCTATTCCACTCATTTATTAGATGTAGGGAAAAAATAATCATTTTATATCTTTAATATCATGATACATCTACTTCTAATTTATTAGGTTATTTTTACTCTTAACAATCTAAGTATGAAAAAATGAGAACAATAAGGAACAAAGAAAGTAGTAATATATGCACTTTTATTCTATTCGTGCACAATTCATCATGCACTCTTGCCATAGTCCATGAATCGTAAATATCCTTTCTTTACCTAGGACTAGGAGGCATTGTGCTTCAATGGATCATCAGACATACGAAATACACCCATATCCTTATGTGTACTAGGGTACTTTGATATGGATTATATTTCATTAATTTTTTTTAGCAAACTTTGTTTTCAATATACTCAAGAAGATAATTTTGTCAATGATTTTTCATCTTAATTAAAAAATGTTGTATAATAATACGAAGTACTTAATTAACCTTACCTATATCCTCTAGTTTTAAAACTAGCATTACGTACCCGTTTCATATCCGTACCTATTTTTATACAACCTAAGGCCATGCAATATAATTCAGTGCCCAAAAGCCAAAGGCAATGCATAAAGAAGAGGTTCGTGGAAGTAAAAGCTGTAGAACAAAGCAAAGTTAATAACTTGGTACAAGTTCTAGCAAGAATCGTCAGTTTTTTAACTTTGAGGTAAAAAGAAAAGGCCAAAACAAAATTCAGAAATAAAGCATTTTTACAGCAGCAACTTATTTCTACCAACTTTGCTCTCAAAATCAGGGATCGTTTATTCTTTTGTTCACATACGGTTAAAAAACTCATCTTTACTCTGCACATTATTTCTGATTTTGTAAGAAAATTATTATAGCATTGTTGTACAACTTGTCGGTCCTTTTTCTCACCGGTTAAAGTGTTTTATGTTTACTAATTTTAAAAAATATTACTATAAATAAACATTTTAACCAGTAGTTATATACTGTATTGTATCAAAAAAAAAAAAAAAATTCACATACATGTATTGTGGTTTTTTTTTTTTTTTTTCTCACCGGTTAAAGTGTTTTATGTTTACTAATTTTAAAAAATATTACTATAAATAAACATTTTAACCAGTAGTTATATACTGTATTGTATCAAAAAAAAAAAAAAAAATTCACATACATGTATTGTGGTTTTTTTTTTTTTTTTTTTTTTTGATTCATATGAGCCACAAGGGGCGGGAGAAATTCTAGCATATGCTGGGGGCAAGGATCAATCCCGTAACCTTGAGGTTATGAGATGGGAGTGCTACCATCAAGCCAACTCCACATCCTTACATACATGTATTGTGTAGAGTTGTGTTATAAAAGTCTTTAAAAACAAGCTTGTTACAAAATATTTATTGCACCATAGACATCATTTATTAAAAAATAAAAAATTCATCTCAAAATAAATAAGTAAATAAAATATGTGATACAAAAGCCTAAAAGGTGACAAAGTCTTTAGTTACATACAACAAATTTGTCATAATGAACGTGGATTATATGTTACAAATATTTAAAACAATCAATAAAACTATTAATGGTAAAATGTGTATTGAATATTAATCATATGATAAAAAATTATACGAAGTAGGTAATACTCAACTCGAGTATGGATGAAACCAAGTTGACACTACTAAACTGAATAACTCAATTGTCAAATTTAGTTAAACTCATAATACTCCATATGTTAACACACTCGAAATATAAATAACAAGTTGCCCATTTATATGAGATTCAATTTAAGCCATAATCCTTTCGTTTTTTTTAGCATAAGTCACATTACTTTTAACTCAAATCAATTTCGATCATGTAAATATCAAACACGTTTAATTTCATATGAAACTCATAATTCAGATCAAGTAATCGGATACGGATACGGTTACAATTACCTCTAGGCTAGGGTCTAGTGGGGCAAGTACATGGTGAAATCTCAGTCACTCACTCCTAGTCACTATTAAGAATTCACGTGTGATATTCAGGCGAAGAAAGGCGTTGTGCTTATCGCCCGTTTCTTCTCTGCTAACACTGCAAAAATAAAAAGCCAAACTTCACCCCACCACACCCACTACAACTCACACCACCAAATATTTGTCAGTTTAATTATTTTGTGTTTTGTGTGTATTTTCTATTTTGTGTAAGAAACCAGAGCACATTTTTCCATTGTTATGTCACTTACCCATCACTCAATATTTTTTTATAATTGTATTTTACTGTATATATCATCATATTTTCAACCATTGTACTCCAATAATTCTCGCTAGTTTTTCTTTCAAACAAAATTTTTCTTGATTAGTCTTGAGAGAAGACAAGCCTAATTGTATTACGGAGTAGTGTATTTTTCTTTCAAACAAAATTTTTCTCACTAGCTTATTACGATTATTATTATAATTTATAATTGTTACAAGAAATTCATTTATTTCCCAAATATTTTTTTGGTAAAAAATGTACAGTCTTAAATAATGTAAGTCATCAATAATAGTAGCAACTGTACTAAATGTCCACCCTACGCCTTAAATGTCATGTCTCTACATTTGTTACCCTGTTTTTCTTTCTTCTCTTTCTTCACTCACTTAATTGTTTTTGTCAGAAAATTACACCACACTCTAATGAAGAGAGAGAGAGCGATTGCGATAGTTGTCTATCACGTTAGGCTATTTGGCTAACTTGTTCTCTATTTAACAGACTTCGAAACAAATGTGTTACGAACTTACGACTATATAAGTATAAAAAACACCACATGAACCTATCTATTTAACCCGGGGTATTAGGTAACCCAGTACAATACAATTCGTAAATAATTTCATGAATCGGATTCTTTGATAGAGTTATACTACCATTACATATTATTTACAACAATTAGACATTTTTCCTCTCTATTTTATGTCAAATCGTTGTAAATGATATAAAACGGAGGTAGTACTCCGTATATGTTAAAAGAGCAAGCTAGTCATTTTCATTTATTTATGTATTGTTATTTCATACTTCTATATCTTAGCAGTTAGCACTTTGGCCTCTCTACCAACCCCATACATACTTGCTATTTCTTGTCACTTTGTAATATTGTTGCTCACTTTTAGATAATCTTGAGTTTTCTCATTTCTCATTTCTCAAGCTAAGTTTGAGGACCTTGGGTTAATTTACTGGTTGTATGGCAACTACTGAAGGCTCAGGCTCGGGTTCGGGTTCGGGTTCGGTTTCGGTTTCGAACTCGAAGGTTCAGTCACTGCCACCGCCACGCCCGAAGTCGCCACCGGATTTGTATGGACGGAGAAGGGAAATGGTTAGACTTCAAGTGCTTGAAAGAGAGAAAAGCTTACTAGAGGTTAGTGACTTTTTTTTTTAATAATTTATTTATACATGTTTTCTTATTATTAACAAAATTACCTCTTAAATTATACATACAAAAGTAGTGTTTACATAAGGATAATTGTTGTTTTAACTTTTGATTGAGTTGGTTTAATAATTCAAGTCAAATTAATGAACATTGTTCATGTAATACTTCTTAGGTGAAATTATTACAATTCAAAACATGTAAGTGTTTGATTCCCTACCTAATATTATTTCTAGGCTTTTGAGGAATTACAAGTGAGATGGTATGTACTTTAGAAAATAGAAACCTAAGCTTACTCCAAAAACAAGTACTTTCTAAGCTTGTCAATTATATCTAAACAGGACTAACACAATCCTTTTTGGTCGGTTTTAAAATAACATCTCACATTATTACTCCCTTCGTGTCATTTTACTTATCCTACTTGACCCAAAAAGCTTATGAATTATTTCGTGACAATTACCTTTTTTTTTCTCACATAATTTCACATGAATTTCCTTAATTTAAGAATGAACTGAATTTCCTTAATTTAAGAATGAACACATTCTTGCTTCAAAAAAAAAAAAAAAGAATGAACACATTCTTTTCCATGTCCATTTTATATCCCTTTCTTATTCTTTTTTTAAATCACATGAGCCTCCTTAATTACGTGTTAAAACATACGAAGTAGTATATTGGTCTACATTAAGAATGAATGCACATGATTTTGGTGTCCAAGTAATTGCGGGTAAGTTTGTAAGACGTGTATGTCTTAGCTTTTCTGGGCCTACAGCTCTACACATGTATGGTAAATTAAATTCTTGACTTTTTTTTTTTTTTTTTTTGCTGCTTTTTATATTATTTGTACTTGGAATAAAAAGCTCAGAATTTGCTGCATTGGAAAAATGGAATGGTTGTGATTTTATTTTTATTTTTAGTTTCATTCATGAATCATGACTTGGGTTTTTTTTATATACTTTGTATATTTTTCTTTTTTGGGGTTTAAAAATACTGTTCTACAATAGTAATAATCTGATAATTCTCTGGACAATGCAAAACTCGAAAATTGCATCAGTTCTAAAACATTTTGAACTAGGCAAAAGAAAAAGTGGAAGATTTATTTCTTTTTATAGATAAAAACAAGCTTTAAAATGTCAGTATGTTACCAGGCTAAAGTAAGAAAATAAAATTGTCACTGAAATTAAGGTTGTTTGCATGTTTCTGGTATTTTGGGCTGGGTTTTACTCCGTATGGACTTTCAAAGAAGAGTCACATATTCTATAAAACTATTTTTGTATTCTCTTAATAAACTTTTACAGAAATAAAATAACTACAGAGTATTTTTCTATTTTGTGCAATGGGAATACGGAGTGCAAAACTCCTTGGTACTGTATACAAGTGAAAATTATTAAAAACTGATATTATTAAATCAGGCATTGAAATAAATCTAACAAGATTGCACGTAACTATATTAATTCTTATACATTAGTGAAAATAAGCATGGAGGGAGTAATATTTTAATGTAATGTTACTAGATATGTCTAACATCAACATTTTCAAAGATATGTCTATCAACCTTAGCTTTGATGGGAAATTATGTCAAGAATGGTTGGACTTTTAAAAACCCATGCAAGTAATCATACTACATGACAGTAACAATTTGCAACAATACTATACAACTGTTTAATCATGGGCCGGCCCATGGCTTGGGTGGGCCTTCTTGGATTTGCCTATGTGTCTATAAATACAGTATATTTAGCCACCACTAATGTTTCTAATTTTGCATTTTCTTAAAAATAAAAAAATAAAAAAAATAAAAAAAAAACCTATTTTTGCTGAACTAATCTTAAGTGAACTTAATTGTGCTAAACTTTTGCTCAAAGCAATTTTAAAATGAGACATAGGGCCTGTTCTCTTCAACATAATTTCAATTCGATTCAGTTCCTAATTTCCTTCTCTCATAAACAATTTATTTCAGTTCAATTCAGCTCAGCTCCAATCAATTCAGCTCAGTAAATCAGTTAGGCCCATAATTAGAAATGTCAGTAGGGCGGGTCAAGTAAGAGACCCGCCCTATCCCCGCCCCAGTGGGGCGGGGATGAGTCTTGGTTTGGTGGGTGGTGCGGCGGGGATGGGGATAAAAATCATACCCACCATGGGTGATGGGGTGGGGGTAGATTTTATATTGTACCCGCCCCATCCCCGCCCCACTTCGTACCCGCGTCATCCCTACCTCACACCCACATATATATTTTAATCTATCTTATATATAAAAAAAAATTATGTAAAATAAAATAATAGATATAATAATTTGTATACGATTATTTTATGACTAAAAAAAGTGTGTAATATTAATATCATTGTATTTGTTGTAATTTATATTAAATATGTTGGATTGTGTATTAGGATGTGGGGATTAGGCGGGTCTTAGGTGGGGATTAAGTGGGGATGGATATCCAAGTGGGGGTGGGGCGGGGATGGTTTTGATATTGTACTCGCTGGGGTGGGGATGGGATGAATTTTGGATCCGCCGCAGGGATGGGGATGGAAATGAAAATTTTAGGTGGGGATGGGGATGGGAAGGCTAACATCCGTCCCGACCCGCCCCATTGACATCCCTACCCATAATGGTCAAATGATGTAGACGGGATACAGTTTCATATTTTGGATACCCACCCAAAGATTTAAAATAGCTAATGTAGTTGACATTGTTAAATAAGGGTCACAAGTAATATATGCTAAACAAAAAAAAAAAAAAAAAAAGCCACAATCATGCATACATTTATAACTCAAACCACAATGACCATAACTTGTTGTCATGTAATTTTCGACCAGAAACCACTCTTTGTTTGATAATTGATAGATCTACATACATTAGAATGAAAGGAGAATCGAAGAAAGGAGGATAGGTGAGACCTTCTAGCGTCTTCTTCCCCTTAGTTCAAGGGTTCAATCCTCATTATAGACACAGATTACAGATTGGGAGGAGTTATGTTGCAAGGGATAGGCTTGAGTACCTGATTGATGAACCTAACATCAACCCCTATGTATCTATCCAACAAGAAATAATAAGCAATAGAAGTTAATGTTGAGCTTCAAACTCCAGGCCTACTTAATTTCTTTACTAACGATTCTTTAAGTACCATAACGACGATAAAATTATTTTCCTTGCTGAATCCTTCTGTTATAAGTTAGTGTATACTATTACCTGACTTGTTAATGCTTCAACATTCTAACTAAAATTTCTTGCAAGCAGGAAGAGTTGAAATTTGCCAACCGCCTTCAACCTGCCTCCAGATGCTGCAAAGAGTATGCTTGGTTTTGCAATAGCCTTGTATAGCATCTGTTTTTTTTAACCTTTAGCATAATAATATAATATACAGCATTTTAAAGGTTTATCTTGAAACATGCTTATTTGCGCATTGATCTGATTAATTGGCAGGATTGCTGATTTTGTCACAGCAAATGCAGATCCATTGCTTCCAACGTAAGATGATTTTAATGTATATTCACAAACTTGTAAGGTAATCAATTATCGCTTAATATATATTGTGTCTGCACGACTGCACATAATGCAGAAATCAGAAAACCGGCAAGTCCTGCTATCTATGGAAGTGGCTCTGGTATGTTGTTCTCGTCCTACCTCTTTTCTCTGCTATTTTAAAACTAGCAAGTTCAGCACTTCAGTTCAATGTATGCATGATGTAGTTGGTTTATCTGTTTATGATCTTGGAAGATGTTTTGCAGAATCTTTGTGTTGAATTTATTTATTGTCCAAATAATTTTTGTCGGACTTTGATGTTAGGTAAAATTTGCAGTTGAAAAGATAATATTCCCATCATCGTTAAATAATCACTCACCTGATTACAGGGGCATTCTCAAATTTACATAAAGTAATTACTAATCAACCTTCGCTCTTCAAATGTACACATTCACCACCAATGTAGTCTTTCGTTAAAATCTTCGTTATGGGCTATGTAACTGTAGAGATACTCAACACTTGTACATTGGTATTACACTTACACACTTCATTTTGATCCAAAGTGGGAAAATTGTTTTATAAATTGATGTGTTCGACACTTGGACATGTACGTGTTTTGACACTTCTAACTGAGTCTAAGTAACATAAATTAGGGATATGAATAAGGTTATATGAGAAAGTTCAAATCAAACTTGCTAAATTTATAAAATGTCTTATTAATTGAGACTATTTGAAATAAAGATGTGGCCTGTTTTTTGGAATAGGGTGCAAGTTAATTGTGCCTGTTAAATTAATTTATTCAATTTCTATTATTATTTAGTAAAAACATTCCGTGACCTAGAAAACAGATCATAAATAAAGGAAAAGGAGGAACAAGTAGCTAATACTCCATACTGCACTGTACTTTTGACCACCGGTTTCTCTTTCTCGTTCTACCAAATTAAAGTATTTTTCCTGTTAATCATGGGATAATTTGACCCTACAAAAAGAAAAGAAAAAATTAAAGTGTGAAAAAGATAGATATGCTTGATACAAGAAAAAATCAAGGAATTCAGGAGTTATCTTAATCATGTTCTGGGCACTTTTGTCAATGTCATGAATATGCAGTGGGTCATCGTGCTTCAAGTTATCATGGGTTTGCTGCTGCACTGGATGCACAAGCTGCACTATCCATCTCAAAAAACCACGGTGCTGTTCCTGTCGTTTAAAAGACTGCTGCTCGTGCTTCAGCTGTTCATTACCAAAGTGTAGCTGTTGGTGTAGTAATCCTTGCTCCTGCTGCTGTCCCAAGAAACCATGCTGTGGAAGCTGTGGAAGTTGTGCAAACTGTTGCAGTTGTGGAAGCTGTGCAAGTAGTTGCAGTTGTGGAAGTTGCGCAAATTGCTGCAGCTGTTTAAAGTCTCTTCCGTGCTTAGACTGTTGTAGCTGTGAATGTAAATGCTCTTGTCCGAAATGCCCAGCTTGTTCAGGGTTATGCAATTGCTCTTGTCCGAAATGCCCAACTTGTTCAGGGTTATGCAATTGCTCTTGTCCTAAATGCCCAACATGTTCAGGGTTATGCAATTGCTCTTGTCCTAAATCCTGTTTAAGCTGTATTACAAATTGTTTCTGTCCCTGTATATGCTGTTAACTTTTAATTGATATTGCAAACATGAAGCTTTTTGTTCATTCCCTGGTTGATTTTCTCTTAATCGTTCTGTCAAATACAAGATTTGTGAATAGGAGGTAGCAGTATCAAAATTTAATCTACGTGAAGACATCGGGAAGAATGGAATCATAGTTAAAATTTCATTATGTAGCTAAACCATCAAACAACACACCATTGAGGATAAGAGTTTCCTTCCATATTTCCGGCCCAATTACATCAAATCGAATGGGCAACACCGCAACATAATTTTTCTACCTCTTGATTGAAAAGCTAGACTAACAATTCTATTCTCAACTACAATACCTTACAGTTAAGCACACTTGAGCACACTTGACGACCTCTTGTTGCTCCCACCCCCCCTGTAAAGCATGCGAATTTGATGTCAACTGCAACGATTTGAAGATTTGAGCATCATGCTTCTATCTTGAAACTGCATTTACAGCTGCTAACAAGCATCTCGAAATCAGGTGATGCTGCAGAAAATGCAACCACCCAGCTGGATGATAAATAGAACTTACATCACTTGAGACCATGTAAAAGACACCGGACTTCTAACTTGGTATGCCTTACTGGTCCATAAAAGAGACCCGAAAGCACTTTTTGTAGTCGGAGCTGTTTTACCCTTCCTTGCGGTAAAAGTTACTGTGTATTTCTTCTTCTCACCAACATTCCTGAAAAGAAGCCTTGAAGGCCTCACCTTCACTCCTACTGATGGGGGTGCATCAACATGAACTTGGTACAGAGTTCTGGCAGCACCCACATTGGTAAGTTCACGGGTATAACGGACAGTCCTTGACTTGCCAAATAAGACAGAGAATGATGGGTAATTTAAATCGCCAGGATCCGCCAATTTCCTTGAACAAGTAATGTTTGGCCGTTTGGCAATGATTTGGCGATGCAATGGGGTGTAGTCCAAGGCGCAAAGAAAGGCAACATAGTCATCAACTGAGATATCATACACTAAGCCTGGATTCAATGCCTTGTGGGGGTCCACATGACCTGCTCCATGAGCCCACGGGTTTGAGAGAGATCCATCAGTGGCATCACGAAGTGGCTTTAGCATGTTGTCGTGGTTGTAAGCAGTGGTCATGAGAGCTGATTTTATCGCACTTGGACTCCATTCAGGATGCGCTGCTTTAAGCAATGCTGCTAATCCACTAATGTGTGGGCATGACATTGATGTTCCTGCAATCATCACATATAAATAGAGTCAACAGCCCGGATTCGCAAAAATTAAATTCTACATCACCCATTACATATTCACTACTTTAACAATATAAAATATCATTACCATACAGGAGCATCTAACATCGGCAAACCCTTTCTAGAAATTATAAGGATCATGAGAGACATAATTCAGGATGTAAGATGGGACCATGAAATCAAATAAAGGTAACATAGGCCAGCTACTGCCATTCTAATATCCCCATAACCTGAAACCGCAAATCAAGTTGCTGCATCACTTTATAAAAGTATTAGTACTAATCATTTCATTATGACTAAAGTCACTTAACACTGGGTAAATTGGCTGCAAAGAGGGGACATCCCCTTTGTAGCAAGGACAATTTATGCTTCCTTATCGCATTGACTAATATAATAAGCATGATTAAAGGTAGCATGCCAGTTAACAACTTTCTGCTGTCTTCAACATTCAAGACCAAAGTATGCTCTACAACTCTACAAGCTTAGCTTACAAAATTGGAACACATATCCTAATCTAATTCGTGTATGTTGGTGCATTCTGTATATGATTAAAAGACTTTTGTAGACATTCCAGGACTACATAAGATTATTGGTGTAGATTATTCAAAGCAGAAAAATATCTTAAATGGTGCCCATGGAAGCAGGAAAATTGTGAGTGCCAACTATGACATTTTTTATACGCCCTTCAACCTAAAACAACAAATTATGCTGCCTGCTTTCAATAACCTTTCAAAATTGAAGCATGAGTAAGCCTTATCATTTTGGTCCAAGTTTTTGAAGTTTGTAGCCTTGTAGGTTACCAGAAAAACATTGATTTCTTGTTAAATTTTTTTTATACATGGTCAATGGAAGGTCATCAAACTATAAAACTATATGCTCTCTTAGAACAGGGTAATGCTTAATTACAATTTATTGAAAATACTCACCTAACTTCTAAATCAAATAATGTACGACTTTATCTTACAAACTAGATCACATTAGAAACAAACATGAAGAGAAGCACATTGCCACCTTGTAATAGTCACAATATTTACTTCTAAATCAAAATCACTATGAAAAAAAATTGCGCATGCAAATCATCAAGGCTCAAAAGCACCAACCCTATTGATAAATTTGGACAATAAGTTCACAATTCAAGATGCAGATGAGTGCATACATTCAACAAGTGACAAATACCTACTGCCTCAATAAAGTATAATTTTATTGAGGAAGCAAGGTCAGCTACACTGCTTAATATTTACCACGAGATGTAATCGCAAACATACACATTCATAATTCAGCAGATTCTATTAAAATCAAGAACATAGTATCAGCCACAGAGCCAGTGTCTTACAGAAGAAATCAAAGACCCATGGAAGCTAAAAAAAAAATAAAGGAAAGCATTTTCATGGATAATTGTGGTGTATACTGTATCATGCTACAATGTATGATATTAAAACTAACTATATTAACGTACATGCTCAAAATCATGTCACTACCCACTACCAAATATAATTACTAGGTTCACATAAAGAGAAATTATATCACCAACTTGAATCAAACATCTCAACAATATTTATTACATCACCTGCATTTACTAGCTATAATCCCAAATTTAGTAAGTCTTGCATTTTTCAAATTAATTCAACAGCATAACAACCGAAATTGGATAGGTTATTAATACACTCCGACGTAAGTATCCAACATGATGCTAGTGGATTTTAACTAAGATGGTTGAAGTATTGTATGGTGGCACCCAAGACTTGGGATCAAATCCCATCTAACTCCGACATAAGTATCTAACATGATGCTAGTGGATTTCAACTAAGATTGTCTAAGTATTGTATGGTGGCACCCAAGACTTGGGATCGAATCCCATCTACTTTGCCCTTTGTGGCTCTCTCTACACTAAATAAACACGACGCTAAACAAGATGATAATGTTGGATGGACTCAAGAAGATAGTGTTGGATGGACTTCCAATCTAGGAGAGTATAGCTATTATCATGAAAGCGATCCAACATTATATTTTGAAACTAAACTGTAAGAATTTCACTCCTATCCTATTCACCTGCATTCAATAATCATCAATCAATACACACCAACCATATTTCCAAAAACATAAACACATCCAAATATACCAGAATCTAGTACCATAATTCAACAATCAAACAATGCAAACATTCAATTACACAACTCCAAAACAATAAGTAATATACCTGACATTATATTGAACTGAGTCTTCCTAGTGTCTTTCTCCAACCCAGTAGGTCCAGCAACCTCAGACCAAGCAGCCAAGATATTAACCCCAGGTCCGATCACATCCGGCTTCAAAATCTGCGGCGTAACCATATTCGGCCCACGAGAGCTAAACGCCGCCACCACAGGCGACGGCCTCACATTCAACACGGTCCCTCCGAAACTCAACACGGCCGTGGCCTTCTCCCCTGCACTCCTCACATACTCCCTGATCTCATCACCCATCTTCATCCCCACCGCCACGGCCGGCAACAAATGACTATCCGCCACCAATTCCTCCCCACTCGCCGCCGTATTCGCCAATATCATCCCAACTCCACCTGCCTGCTTCACCACCTCCCCCTTCTCCACCCTCGCATTCACCCCACGATCACACATCACCACCTTCCCTTTAACCAAACTCGGGTCTAATGACCCGGGCATACACAAATTACTCGACCCATTTCTTCTTCCATTACCACCATAATACAAACCACGGGTAATTCTCCCCATTCCTTTCCCACTATACAAAGAAACCCCAGTAAATTTCTTGCCATTGCCTAAAACAGCAAAAGCAGGGAAATCACGATCTAATGTACCCGCACCAACAGTCATAATCCACGGCGCCGTGTTCGCAAGCGATGCCCGTGTTGGCCCGCTGTTTCCGGCGGAACAAGACACGAAAATCCCCTTCTCAATCGCTGAAAACGCGCCGATTGCGATGGTATCGCGGAAATACGGCGCTGATCCACCGCCTAACGATAGGGACAACACATCAACGCCATCAGAAATCGCCTTATCAATTCCAGCAAGAATATCAGACCCAAAACACCCTGTTTTGAAGCATACTTTATACGCCGCTACTCTTGCACGGGGTGCCATCCCCCGTGCAGTTCCACTAGCATACCCCAATAAACTAGCATTTGCTACATGTCCTCCTGCAGCAGTACTCGCAGTGTGTGTACCATGCCCGTCGGTATCTCGAGGCGACACGATGTCGTCCGAGTTCATCACCCCTCCCGACGCCATCTTATACCCGTGCGAGAAGCTCCGTGCGCCGATGAGTTTGTTGTTGCACGCAGAACGAGGGAACTCCGGGCCTGACTCGCACACCCCCTTCCACCGTTTCGGCACGGGGGGCATGCCCGTGTCGTCGAATGACTTCGACTCAGGCCAGATCCCAGTGTCGAGAACTCCGACAATTACATCGGAAGCATCGAGGTGGTCGCCGGCGGTCAACCCTTCTCCGGCGACATCAAGCCCGAGAAACTCCGGTGTTCTAGTAGTATGCAGAGTGTAAACAGTATCCTCGTATACTCCGAAAACGGCGTCGTTTTTCCGCAGCGCTTCGGCTTCGGAAGCCGTAAGCGTTGCAGCGTAACCAGAGTAAGCTTCTGAGTAAGTGTACAGAAGAGAAGGCGAAGAAGAAGAAGATTCAGAAGAAGAGAGAGTTTCAGAGGAGAGAGAATTGAGGTTAGAGGAGTACCATTCATGGTGGGTGTTAAAGGATTCAGGTTTCAGGTGATGATTCATATGAACAATGTAAGTTTTCCTGAACAAACTCGAATCCGCCATTAAAGGGTAGCATTGAAGGAGAAAGAGGGGGAAGAGGAAGAAGCAGATCTTGAGTTTGGACGCCATTAAAATGGAGTTTTTGAAGGGTTTTTTTCTGGGTAGTAACTGAAATTAGTTGTTGTTTTAGAGGAGAGAGAAAGTGGGGAATTTGGCGAGTGTTGTCATGGGGGAAGAAAGGAGGAGGGATGGAAGGAATTGCAGGAAATGTTGTCGGAGTTTATAGTGTTTGAATTTTTGAAAATAGGCTGAGTTTTCGGAATAAATTACAATAACTGCCACTGTTTTAGTAGTTTTTTTATCTTCTTCATTGATAAAGTGTGGATTGTGGGACCATTTGATATTTTCAAGTGCGAGTGAATCTCTCTCTCGTTTTTTTCCCGTTTGTTTTTGAATGAACTCGAAAACAAAATACGGATTGTAGTACGCCTTAATACGGAGCATATAGACATTAAATAAACCAGATTAGGCAAATTTAGTGTCATTTTGATTCAAAATTCATTGTATACGTATAATTAATCAGTGTAAAACTTTAAGTTATAGTTATCTTAAATTATGAATGGATATACTGAGTAAATGATAAAAATTTGATATTTAAAAATTATGTACTATTTCCGTTCTTTTTTTACTTGACCCACTTTGACTTTTGCACTATTCACCAAGCCTCCATTGACCATCTTTTATGAATGATATGTAACTATGTAAGGGTTTAACATATTCATGTTGGATCTTTTTGAATTCGTCTCAATAAGTACTATTATAATATATACCAGTAACTTTTATAATTTTTTCTTATGGAGAATTAGTGTTATTGATCATTAAAGTTTTACATCAGCAAACGTGATTAAAGAAACAAGTCAAGTAAAAAAGAACAGTGAAAGTAGTAGAGTACATTGTAACAATTTTAATAGGTACTAACATGAATCTATTAATCTTGTATAAAGTATAAGTATTGATCAAAGTAATGTGTGTAAATTGTATAGAACTTGAATTGAGACAATTATTTTGAAAAGAAGGAAGTACTATTGAGATAATATGGTTTTGATGATTATATTTAAGCAAGTGGTGATTAGCGCTAAGTTCAAGGGAACGCATGATGTTGTAATATGTCAATCGGCAACATCTACCTACATACATTACATCATGGTGCGAAACTTGTACTACCTCCGTTACATATTAGTTGCAACTTTGGAATAATCCCCAAAGTTGCAACTAATATGTAACGGAGGTAGTAGATCAATTGAGAATCAAGTTCCAAATTATAAAGCAAATTAAGTTCAACACGATGTATCAATTAATTTCCTGGAGCAAGTTCTTGTAAGTAAGCCACATAAAAGCATTTAGAGATGCAGTGGATGACAAATTATGCAAAAGGTAGGAACTTAACGATCTTAAAAGGAACAAGATTGATGTTATATCTTTAACCAATACTGGAATGCCAAAAAGTCGTTAAACAAACATGAGTATTCTAGAATAGGGTTAACATTGAAGGGCAAGTTTTGTGTCTGTGTTATGATTCACATTGTTACCTTTCACATTTCAAATATTCATAACTTAGAAAATTCTTATCTACTTATTATTCCTTATTTCATTCCCATTCTCCCAATTATTATTTTGTTTTTCCATGTGCTCTAAGTTAATATATATTCATCACTTTTAATTTTATGGTTTAGAAATGCAATTTACAATAATGATATTAGATGTTGAGGGATAAGTTGTGGAAGAAGAGAGAAGCAAGTGTTTAAAAATTAATCTAATGCTTCGGAGGAAAAATCAATAAAACTATTTTAATAAGTTCCAACTAAAATGAAAAAGGAATGGCAGCAAACTTAGTGGAATAAAGTAGAGCCAATCAATTAATATGTTTTGGTGATGGAATACAAGAGTGTATGAGTGAAGATTGTCTTTGTTATTATACGCAAATGTTTTGAATATTTACAATGCAACTTTACAAACTAAGTAAGCCCTATTCCATGTAGATAGGGAAAGCTAGGAGCCTGTTCTTATTGACTGAAATGAGCTAAACTGAATTGAACTGAACTTATTAGAGCTGAACTGAACTGAAATGAATATTTTATGAGAAAAGGAAATTAGGAGCTGAACTGAACTGAACTTATTATAACTGAACTGAATAGAAAATAATCGTATGAGAACAGGTCCTAAGTGAGCCTTATATCATTTTTAGGGAAAATAAAATTCTATATGCATCTATTTACATCATAAGAAATTGTACAAAGTTCAGATCTTTATACTCAACGAAAAAGGCAATATTACACTTAATGACACCAATTAACTTAACGCGTACTACAATTATTGACACAACCCCTCATAAAGTATACATGCATCTTATTAAAGTAACAAAAAAAAAAAAAACAAAAAAAATCAAAATATAAGGATCAACATCTATCCTCTCATAATTAGACTCTTTAGTCCTTTAACGCCTTCCAGTTACATCATGTTTTTCGTGAAGGCAATCAGGCTGCAGACTATGTTACTTCCCTTGGTTACTCTACCCCAACCCATCAAGATATTGACCCTTTTTTGGATAGCAAGTTTTCTTATTTTTTACTTTTTGATAGATTAGGATATGGTTTTGCGAGAAGACATTCCTAATCTCTACATGTATTAAAAAAAAAAAAAAAAAAAAAAAAACCGACTCTTTAGTCATCAGAATGAAATAATTTTCTTTTATATAGGATGTACCCTTGTTTTTATATCAATAGTATTAGAAATATATACACCACTCCAAATCTTTTTAACAATTATATCAAAATGAATAATATCCTTTGAGATAACTTCATAGTAAGGGTCTGTTCACATTTACTGAACTGAACTAAACTAAACTAAACTGAACTGAGCTGAACTAAACTAAACTGAACTGAAATGATTAGAGCTGAACTGAACTGAGCTGAGCTGAAATGAATATTTTATAAGAGAGGGAAATTAGAAGCTGAACTGAACTGAACTGAATTGATTGGAGTTGAACTGATTGGAGCTGAACTGAACTGAAATTAAGTTGAAATGAACAGGCCCTAAATTGTATTTTGTTGCTTTTTAATTTTAAGGAAACGTGTCATATAAAACGAAACAAATCTAGGAAGTTTATATATATTGAACATGTTAATACTCGACTAGCATTGATTCATGTTTGCCCCTAATTAATCAAATTATTCAAACATTGATGTTTCAAATGATACATACACGTTGCTAGCTAATTTGTACTAAGTATGTTATTATTAACTCATCTACGATCAATAAATTAATTTTTTAATCTAATGAGTTCATCTCACTTGAACTTAATTTAATACGTATGAAAAATGCGCATCAATTCAAGAATACACATGATATTCCTTAAACTTTTTCCACCCACACTATAAATCTTGATCAATCGACCAAATGAAATACAGTACTTATAATGGAACACGCACTGACCCACCCACAAGCACACAAAATTAAAAATGAATAGAATACGTAGAGAAATTAAAATGGGTAAATTGCTTCATTATCACACTAGACTCTGATTATGCTACTAAATCATTTATGATTGTACGACAATGATCAAAATTTCCACAATAGACAAGTGTCAACCTATTAGAAAGTACATAATTAGTTTAATACTCGTAACTCGTATGTAGTTATAGTTTTGTCTTGATAATTGTCATTCGTACAAGATTTTTAATTACCTCTTCTTCCATATATTCTTTTCACTTGCTAACCAAAAATGAAAAATTTAAAGGTTTAGATACTGTATAATCCAAATTCACTTTACTATACGAATTTTAGGAAAATAAGTTTGGTTAAAAGTTAATAAACTCAAATAATATTCAATAGTGAGTACTCAAATTAACATTTTGTCGGATTTTTTTAGTTGACACACTTTGGTTTTTCCACTATTCACAAATTAAACTTTGACTGGAAGCCTGTTCACATTTACTGAACTGAGCTGAACTGAACTGATTAGAGCTGAATTGAACTGATTGGAGCTATACTGAACTGAACTGAGCTAAAATGAATATTTTATTAGAGAAGGAAATTAGGAGCTGAACTAAACTGAACTGAACATATTGGGGTTGAACTGAACTGAACTGAAATTAAGCTAAAGTGAACAGGCCCTAGCTTAATACACAGTCAAGTGAAATTTAGTTAGAAAATTATCTAAATATACTTTTTATAATTTATAATGTTACTAATTGGAGATTTAATAAAGTTATGTGTTGGCAAGTATGATGAAAGAAACATAAAATGAAGGTAGTATTTAATTGAAAAAATCCTAATGTCCTTTTAAAAGTAAAAAAAATATTAAAAAAAAAAATCAATTAAGTTCAAATAGATTTATTGAGTTTAAATAAGTTCTAATAACACTCTCAAGAAAGGAAGGCGAGATTATAAGGTTAGCATTTACAACAAGACAAATTGGGAGGTTAGGATTGACATAGAATTGTGCACTAAACGCATGGAACTCCCGTCTCTATCAAAGTGTAACGGCTATATGATTAAGAATGAATACATTTTTGTTGTTGTCATACACACCGACTCAAAGAAGCTGGTCATTGATTGGTATGTATGCCAATTATTTTCTCCTTTTGACTATCAAAGCCTTCTCTCTCGAGGGCGTTATGGGTGGATTAAAGGACACTGCAACCCCACATATATGCTACTTTTTCCCTTTCTTTTTTAACAATGACTTCCTTAATTTTCGCTATAGATAATACGAAGTACAAATTACTAGTGTCCTAGTCGTACTCACAAAATTCTAACTTTGTACTCCCTCCATCCCTTAATACAATGTCTCTTTTAAGCAATTATTCTTTATATAATAAAGAGAAAGAGGCATTGTATTAAGGGACGGAGGGAGTATTAGTTATATGTTACGTTAGTTTTTCCGAAGTATTTTCTTTTAGAAAAGAAAGGTACACGGTGTTAATGGTTTCCAGTTACATAAAAAGACTAAAAATGGCTAAAAATCACCCTATTTTAAAAAGAGAATTCGAAGTCAAAGTACAACCAAAAAAAGAAAAAGGGGCTATAGGTTCCCCTATCTCAAGGAGAGAGCCCGAAGCCAAAGTACAACAACAAAAGAAAATAAAGTAAATTAAGGGGCCATTTGGTTGGAGTTAATAATCAAGGGAAAAGAGAATGAACAAGCCTCATTCTCTTTATTGTGTTTTTTTTGTCACTTTTTCTTATTCCTTTTACCCACTATTATTTTTGAATTTACCCAAATCTATTCTGCATTGATTTTCCACTAATCCTAGCTTAGCCTTTTACATTCCCTTTCCTTAGCCACCACTACCATCATACCTAGCCACACTACGGAAAAACCCGACCACTACACTGTCGCTCTTCCCCAACCCTTAGCCGCACCTCTCCTTCCCCTTGCCGTTGCTCGCCGTTGCCCGTAAAGCTCCCCTCGTCCCAGTCGAAAGACTACTCCACAACACTGAAAACCCTAAAAAGTCATCCCTCTTCCCGTAAAACCATCGATCACGCCTTCCCCCACCCTCGAAACCCTAGCAGCTCATAGTAAATAGTTTTAGATTAAACTTTAATAGCCTTTTTTATTAATTTTTAATTGAATTTTTTTTAACATATTAATTGAACTTAACTAAGTTAAACTTGTTCCAATATAGATAACCTTCGAAAACTTTAGTTCAAAAACAATAACCCTACTGATGCTCAATTTATAAATATAGTACGAAGTATTTTTTAAATAAATTCTTCCTTATATTATGAAAAATAAAGAAAATCAAATTTGATTGCCAACGTTAAAAATTGTTTCACTTAAGAGATCCAATCTGAAAATCTGTTTCACACTTTGAATACCTTCGATTCACAATCAATTTTCAACATTCAAACGTTAAAAAATGAAAATGACTACACATTATTCAATAACTTCACCCTATTAAAGTGAATAAGTGATCATTCAAATTCATTCGAAAGTTAGTTCAAGATCAAGGCTAACTATTTTGTTTCTATAACCCGTGATAAAAACAATCAACATTCCACGGTGACACAATTAAAACTTGATTTGACTAACACAATGATTAATTAACATTTAACAATAAATCAATGATACGTACGATGTCAATTGCCAATTTGCAAGTACACGACATAAGAGTTGCGGTACGCGTTATGACTAATAATAATCATGTGTGCTTAATTCAGCACAAAATACGGGCTACTAATTTTAGTGGATTTACAACTAGCATCCACACTTCTAAATCCCCAATTATATAAAATCTTGGAGATTCATTTTATGTCAAATCTTTCAATTTAATTCAATGCCTGAATTTTCTAGCTAGTGCTCATTTATACAGATAGATTATTTGCACATGAATTTGTTAAAAAAAAAAATCTGCACATGAATTTGAGTTACTAAATTGTAAGCCAAGATCCCACCAATTTTTGTCATTTTTTATTTTTATGACCGTGAATTATGGTGTCACCAAATCATGTTATATATAGTGTTATACATTTATTAATGTGTATATGTGGATGGAAGATGATGTTGATTGTTTAATTTTTGCCACTTCTTTAATGATGCATTTGATTCTTTCTTCTTACTCTTAATGAAGTTATTTAAGTCTTTTAATCATACGTGTAGATAACCAAGAGTGTGTTTGTAGTTTCATTGAACTACCTTAGAAAATGATTAGGTGTGTACGTAAAATAGAATTGAAACATTTAATGCGTGGTGTCTAAAAATAAAAGTGTCAAACATGTATAGTGAGAAGTTAGAATCTTTTTTGAGAGTTAATCTTAGAAGAGACTACAAGGTCGCTAAATTTATGATGCGCCAAATACATATTTGCTTCTCAAAAAACACGTTTGAATCTCTTATTGAGCGACAATGTTTTTCAATGTTTGGCATTATCCACCACAATATTAACTTGCTTCTTAAATTAAAGTTGTCAAGTTTAAGGTATTTCATAATGAAAGAAAATGAAGCAACCTAAATCGTCATTTCTAATCTCAGACTAATCCTAGCCCTCATATCAAGAAAACTTGATGAATAGACATAGTTTGAGGTGATTGATTAGAAGATGGATGAAATTTCCTTTGGAATCTCTCTATCATGTACGAGTAATAAATATGACTCCCGTAGAAAAGAGTGATACGAAGTATGTTATAATGATCGGTCATAATATATTTAGTACTCCGTAGCTTTTTTTTTTCGTTTCGAGAAGAAGCACTCTGCAGCTTAAGTCAATATTTCATGTCAATCAACAATTTAATGTTTAATATTTCTACTTTTAGTAATTATTTGGTTATGTTATTTACACATAGAAACAATAATTTCTTACTTCTTAGGAATCTCCAATGTCCACAAAATTTAATTTCCTAAAATATGCACTAAAATATGCAAAAATTTGTTTAGTTGAATTGGATGTGAGTAGGGATGGCAATGGGTCCTGGACCCGACCCAGACCCGGTTGGACCCAATCCATATTTTAGGGTCTGGGTCCTTAAATTTTAGACCCGATGGGTCTGGGTCGGATTAGGGTCTAAGCTTAATGGGTTGGGTCTGGGTCCGGGTCCAAAAATTGTAGACCCAAACCCGACCTAGATCTGACCCATGGACCCATTTTTATTTTTAATTTATTAATTTTTTTATAAATACTAAATATATATCAGTTATAATATAATTAAAAAAAAATCACTTAATATACTATGTAATTAGAGGTTGAGAAGATAGACTTTAGTGAAAGTGAGCAATAAAACAACAAGCAACCAAGAAATTAAGTTTTTGTGGAGTAAGATTTTTTTTTTTTCTTGCATTGTCTTAACTTTTTAATTAAGAAATTATTTGTGTGTCAAGAATATGAACAAGTTTTTTTTTGTTAAATGCGTTTTTTATTATTTTGACGTAGTAGTATATTAATAAATTTACAATATAGATAAATATTATAAAAAATCAATAAAATCATAGTTGGACCCGTTTTAGACCCGAGACCCGCTAGACCCGATGGATCTGGGTTTGGGTCTGATTTTTTTAGACCCAGTGGATTTGGATCGGATCTGGGTCCACCTCTAAAATTCCGGGTCTGGGTCTCAGTGGACCCGACCCAGACTCGACCCATTGCCATCCCTAGATGTGAGTAATAATTATGAAATTTATTTTGGAACACCTCCTAGTGAGTAGAGCATAGCAAATTATGTTCATACACTGGGTGTACCAAAATTTTTCCTCAATACTCTATATGTTCATGAATACTTGCAAAGTTGCAATAGTATGAATTTTTACTATTTATTCATCAACTAACATTAACCAAACTTTCTTATTAATATATAAATATCAAATAATGGATTAAATGCATTATTGTATATTTTCTAAATACTCCCTCCATCTATCCCTAAATTACAATCCTACTTCTAGTATTTATTCCTTACATAATAGAGAGAAGTAAGAATGTAATTTAGCGACGGAAGAAGTAATTTGTATCAATATTACTAAGGTTTGTTGATAAAATTGCACATATACTGATATACATGGTCAAACTATTGAAAGTATTCAAGAACAGAGTGTGTTACGGAGTAAAACTATGTATCCTGACCTAACTATTAAATGAAGAACACCTAGGGAAAGAAAAATTTAATGAAGTGTGAAATTTGAGAAGATATAATCGTTGTGTCTCACAAACCAATGTAAAATGTTTGAATGGTCCAATGAATTTAGAAGAAGAAAGAAAGAATGAATGTACTCCATGAAGGGGTAGTTTATTGGAAAGAGAGGTTAATTGTTCTGTTGCACAACTTGTGAAAAAAACAACAATAAAAGTTGTCATACTTCATTTATGCATTGTAAAATGTGAATTTGGTGTGTTTATTATTTGTTTTTTGTAAAGAGGAGATGCTTTTCTCTCATTTTACCGTATAAATTGGAAATTGCATGATGCAATTGCAGGCCACCTTTCGATTTTATGCCTCTAAATAAGTCTTTTACTTTATGAATTGAATTTTTTTTATTGTAGTTTGATTATCTTGTTCATTAAGTCTCCTATGTAGCAGATCCAGATATATGGAAAAAGATTTTGATAGATTTATGTTTTGGAGATCAGATATATTACTCCTCTTTCAAGCTAGAATATAAAATACTCCGTATTATTTGCTACAAGTGCTTTCGACACTTGGTAGGAAGAACACCAAAAATATGGATTTCGACACTTGGTAGGGAGAACCCGTGTTCGATCCCCTGCAACAACAATTGGGAGGGGAATGAAACCTAACTACCTAGAACTGATCCCTAATCCGGATTAGCCCAAAGAATGAACCGGGTAGAACACCAAAAAAAACAAGTGCTTCCGATACACTTTATACGAATTAACCTGGTATGGAGAAGTTATTGTTGGAAGACTTATAATTGCACCATTTACAGGTGGACAACTTAACCACTTATAGTGCTGGGTTAACTAACACTCGTCAATCCACCACCGAGGCCCAGTCTTTCTCACAGCCCTGAATCCCTAATTCCTTTTCTTTCGGCAGGGCTCCTGGTCCCTGCAGTAGACAAGCACAAGGCTACAACCCACATTCATTTTTATACTGTCTCACTGGCGTACAATGAATTTCCTCAATACTACTACACCGTACAGCCGTACTAGTCTGTACTCATTCTGATTAAACAAGTCATTTGACAAAGTAAAATTATTTTAAAACATTATGTTGTTGATGATGTTGTACTATTTGAAGATTGTATTGATGATTTGATACATAAAATAAACTGGTATGTACTAACACTATGGAACAGCTCAACTGTGAAGTTTTGATCAAATTCTGATATAATTGTCATAGTAGTTTTCACAAATTATATTTAAACAATGAAAAAAAGGAGGAAATATTTGACGAAAAAGGTGCAATATTGGACAAGATAGAGCTTTCTCTGAAAGCAGTACTAGCAATTTTGGCCAAAGCATAAACAGCTAAATTGATTTCTTGATATTATACGACAAAAATCAATGGATCCGTCATGTAGAAAGCAGTAGATTAGCAGCAAAACAATCAAGAGTTTGGCACTCCATTTATTGTTTTATTGCATAACAGGTAAATTGATTTCTTGATATATTGTTGACGCATCAAGAGATAAGTAAATTCTGTTTTATTGCTTATTAGTATAACAATATATTGCAGAAAGAATATGCAAACAAACCTAATGGACAAACTTGACGGGTTTTAAGCCATCGGCTGATGCAGTGGAAATGAAATGCATGATTGCACACTCCTACAAAATAATTCCAAATTTGAGCCAAGTGAGAATTGATAGGCCACAACTGATAAAATTTACAGATGTTAGGATTACATCTTAATAATATGACAAACTATCAACCAAGATAAAACAACTGAGCTATGAACCAGGGAAAATAATTATTTGCAGCTAATTCTTGCATGTAATCCTCATCACATTATCACAACAAACATTTTAACTCACACAACCTGAATCTTCTGATTCTTCTCTTCTTCCCTTCCAATTGTATGGTTGCTTAAATTTCATATTTTCTGTTTTTTTATAATTAGTAACTATTTGTCAATTTCTACATCTCAAGTATTTTTTCCATAATTACAACAGAAATTACCGAATGTAGATTATTGGTTGAACACTTGATCTTGAACTATGAGAGAGGGAGAAAAATGTGGTCTTTTCATGAGAGAGAAATTATGAAAGATGCAATGTATTGATTTCTAATGGGACAAACGGTCTATTCTTATTTTTCTGGGGGTATTATCGTCCAATAAAACTTTCATTAAATGGGTATAAACAGCTCCCGAGAAACTGAAAGTAGAAGCTTGGCTTTGGAGCTTTTGTTTCTAAGCTCTTTAAGAGCTGTTTTGGGCTTCTACATAAACATAAATTAGCTGTCCTTGAAACCCTGTTTGGCCCAATTTAGATTCTTTGGCGGAGAATTACTAGGCCAAACATTAATCAAACAATTATTTTATCAAACAATGTCGGAAAAATTGATGAGTCAACGGCTAGATTCTAGCTATAGGTTTTAACTTACAAAAAAAAAAAAAAAAAAAAAAAAATTATATTCAGGTTTCATTTTGCAAAAAATAACAAAAAAAAATTAAAAGGTAGTTTTTGCTAAAAAAAAAAAAAAAGTTTTTATTTAACAAATTTTCCTAAACTTTAGTGTCGCTGTCTCGTGACCTGCCTAAAAGTTTAGTTTTATATATTAGTTACTAGATTTGTACCTGTGCGATTTCCGAGTTGTTTATTGAATTTTAAGATAAATTTTTATTCTATATGTCAAACTTTAAAATATATCATTGATATAAAATTAGTTAAAAATTGATGTGCTTTTGTGACGATTTGCGATCTAGTAGACATGTATTTGACTAATAATAATGTTTGTGAAAATGTTCTATTTAAAACATAAAAAAAATTAGCAAAAAATAAATTAAATAAAAAAATTCAAAGCCGGTTGGGTTGGCCATAACCCAAAATTTTGGACAAAGGTTGAACATTTCTTGACCTGTAACCTGAAGTGACCCTATTCGAGATGACTTATGACCTAGCCCTAGTTGACAGTTCTACATAGTAATAGAATTATATTAGATTGTGAAGTGTATTCTTTTAACCGATTATTATATATTATAAATTAACGCTTTACGTTTTGAACTACTTCTTTCGCTCCAAAAAATATTATGATATAAAAAAATAAATTTATATGATAATTATTGAGAATTATTAGCTAATAATTTTTTTGAATAAAATTATAATTCAATCCTGACTAAAAGTTTTTTTTTTTTTTTTTTTTTGACGGGAACTAAAAGTTTATAATATACAACGACATATACTTCGTACAAAATATATGATATGTATATTTGATAAATCCTCGCTCCACACCCAAAATCAGATTTTTTGTCTTTCCAAATATATTTTTTCCAAATAAGGTATTCAATTTAACGTAGAAGTCCCCTATTTGAAAAGTTGAACAGCGCCTATGTTAAGATAATTAGCAAACAAAGCTTGATTTATTCCTCCACCATCATAAGATATTTATACAAGAATTGCCTTGAGCCACAAGGACTAAAGTCTATCTAACTTAGGAAGTTTATCATACTTACCTAAGATAATACTAACAATATAGCAATTATTTATCTTTGCCAATTAATAAGATATTACTAAGATATTATATTATCTTTTCCTAATAGCCTATAAATACATTGCAATTTTAGCCCCCACACGGCCACGCTGCTGCTCCGTGTATATAATTTGCACTGCCCATTAGAGTCAATAATAATTCAGGTAATTCCGATTCGGTATCAGTAGTAGTGCCGAAACTAACGGGTGAAAGATGAGAGAAAATTTAAGAACAATGTTAAATAAAGTGGTGGATGTGAAGGAAGCCAAGGAACAATTATCATTTGCACTGCCAATGATACTCACTAATGTGTTTTACAATCTGATTCCAATGGTTTCGGTTATGTTTGTTGGTCATCTCGGTCAGCTACAACTGGCTAGCTCTACCCTCGCCAATTCTTGGGCTACTGTCACCGGATTTTCTTTCATGGTTAGAATTCTCTTCTCTCTTTTGACGTTTAGAATTGAATGTGTTTATTTCGATGGTTTCACTCTGAGGGTTTAGGAGAGTGGTCGCGGCAAGGGTAAAGGAGGCTGGTTGGTTCGGCAGCAGGGCCGTCTTTGATAAAAATTAGGCCCTAAAATTTTTTATGGACCAATTTAAATTGGTAAAAAGTTCATTACTTATTATAGAATATAAATATATAATGAATTCGGATTTCTTTACAATAAATTTATTAATAGCTCCTCTTTGAGATGGGTCAATTCTTTTTTTTTTTTTTTTTTTTTTTTTTTTTATATATTTCTTAAACATACTAATAATAATACAAAAAATAAAAATAAAAAAATTGCCAATGTTAAAACAAAAAATTAAATAAATAATGCCAATACAAAAAATAAGGTTCTTTCAAACTTGCCAGTTAGGTAGAATTAAGCAAGAAGATTTTTACGGAATAGTTCTTTAGGAATTGTTTAGAATAGAGATAATTAAGGGAGTTTAATTTGTGTGTTGGGGTTTGTTGGAAATTAAGTTCAGTTTTTACGGGGAATGAAATGATGAGAATATAATAATATTGTTAAAAATTAACGTTGTTAGAAGCTATAGTCAAGTCTTTAATGAGAGGTCCTCTGGAAGACTAATTATAATCTTCCATTAGTAAAACCTTTTGTGATCGTATATCTTGGGAAAAGCTAAGTTCAAATAAAAGTATATATATGTATGTGTTATTTAATGATTTAGTACTGTATAATAGATTTATTTATTTGATTAAGAGTTAATTTTAATTAATTTGATCCATATTTAAAAATGTTAACTTTGCCATTATTGTAGATTGGCTTAAGTGGTGCCCTAGAGACATTATGTGGGCAAGTATTTGGTGCAAAATTGTACAATATGCTAGGGATTTATCTTCAAGCATCATTTATGATCTCGATAATTTTCTCCATAATCATATCTACAATATGGTGGTTCACCGAACCTATATTGAATATACTACTCCATCAAAATTTGAACATTTCTAAAGAAGCAGCAGTTTACATGAGATTTCTAATACCAGGCATATTCGCATTTGGTCTTTTACAAAACATCTTGAGGTTCCTCCAAGCACAATCTGTGGTTTTACCCTTGGTTGCATTCTCACTCGTTCCGTTACTCTTACATTGTGGCCTTAACTATATCTTGGTTCATTTCACAACCCTTGGATATAAGGGAGCAGCATTGGCAACCTCCTTGACGTTTTGGTTATCGCTTATAACTTTGGTCATATACGTTAGCTTTGCTAAAAAATTCGAGCATACTTGGAGAGGGTTATCGAAGGAATCATTTGACCATGTCTTCGTCTACTTGAAATTGGCATTACCTTCGGCTGCTATGGTTTGGTGAGTACATTATTGCTTGCTCTAATAGTCACAATTAGATTTCTAGATGTTTTTATATATTTTGGACACTAATTTTAGTTCTCAGTTTGGAGTATTTGGCATTTGAAATCTTGGTGTTGTTGGCTGGCCTCATGCCAAATTCTGAAACAACTACATCACTCGTCGCAATTTGGTACGTACAAATTGATTCTATTCTCTCTGTCTTTTCTTTCTTATGATATATATGAATGAATCATTATAGTATGATAGTTGAGAAGATAATTGTGCTCATCTCATCTAAACAGTGTCAATACGGAAACAATAGCTTACATGGTTACTTACGGGCTGAGTGCTGCAGCAAGGTATGAAAGCAAAAAATATAAATTTTTCACAAAATTGGACTAATAATAATTTTTTAAAAAAATTATAATTCTTAACAATTACCATGACAGTACGAGAGTTTCTAACGAGCTTGGAGGAGGGAAAGCAAATCAGGCGAAGCATGCAATGGGTGTGACACTGAAGTTGTCGATTCTCCTAGCCGCTTTTATGGTGCTTGTTCTAGGCTTGGGACATAATATTTGGGCAGGCTTCTTTAGTGGCAATGCTAGTATAATCAAAGCATTTGCCTCCTTGACTCCTCTGCTTTGTACTTCAATTTTTTTGGACTCGATTCAAGGCATACTATCAGGTTGGTCTTTATATTCATTACACATTTTCTTCCTCTTTGATTTATCTCCTTCATTTAATTCATCCATATTCTATGCTGTTTTTGTGCACAAACAGGGGTATGCAGGGGATGTGGTTGGCAGCATTTAGTCATGTACATAAACTTGGGGACATTCTACCTCATTGGTATGCCCATTGCATACTTAGTTGCCTTCAAATTTCGGATGCATGTCAAGGTAATTACTCCATTTATTTTTACATTTTTCCTTCGCAACAGCTCAATACAAAACTTTAACCAGTACTGTAATATTTTTAACTATCAATAACTTGAATATCAATTAACTATTCAATAAGACGATTTCAACAAATACCTACAAAATACTACTTCGTATATTGTATGTTAAATCACAAACATTAGCCAATTTGGATTAAGATTAATGATTCGCCTACATATCTAAATCTGTGGTTTAGGGCCTTTGGATCGGTTTAATCTGCGGCCTCGTCTTGCAATCTAGTTCGCTTTTCCTGATTACTCGACTCCGGAAATGGACACCATTTGAGCTCTCAACTAGCGGCAATGAGAATTCAGTTGAGCTCTCAACTAACGGCAATGAGAATGAAATTCCATAAAATGCCTGTGGAATACGCAATTATGTACTTCGTATGATTACAGCATGAACTCTAGGCTCTTCACTCAAGGACAATACAATCAATGTAATGTTAATCATGTACAAATAGTGCACGTATGAAATATTACTGTTGTAACGGCGTTGCAAATTTGCAATGACAACTTCTAACACGTTAACGTCAACTTGCATAGATAAAGCGTAATACATAGACGTATTGTTAGCTTGTACAACAAACCTAATTTTCGAAGATGAAAACTTCTGGCTGTTGTTGTTCTTTTCTTGCTTGCTTTTTGTTGATTTCTCTAATTTTAGCTTTGTAATCAACAGTTGGACTCTTTTTTTTCTTTTTTAAACCAACAGAATTCAAAGTGTGGAGGTGTTAATAAATTAATATAACTCACATTTTTTTTTAAAAAAAAAAATGGGTTAAATTATATTAGCACCTCCACACCAATATAGAATTATATTATGGCCTGTTTTTTGAATCATAACTAGTGTGTGGCTCGAGCGATGCTCCATGTTGTTACTTTGAACACTTGTAATCTGAAGGATAATGATAATACAAATGGGATTATTAACTAATAAAACAGTTGAGCGTACGATGGAAGACAAGATTGTAAAGCCTAAAGCAAATAAAATTGTTCCAAATAAACAACGAAATATAGCATAATTGGTCATTCAACATCAGTCTTGTAAGCAATGTTAAAACGGATAGGACATTTTCAATTTAGCAACAAGATGGTCTCCATAAACAGCTGTGCCAAGTTCCTTCTTTCCACCACTTTTTTGTACGCAGAAGTCGAAGGGCTCAATAACTTCATCAAAATTAGTCTGTCCATTCAACATAAATTTACCTTAGTGTAATGTCTATGAAAACAATAGCTTTAATTTTACACATAAATTAAACATTGAGTTAAAGAGTCTCAATTTTCATTAGATGATCAAATAGAGGCTAACCTCGTAGAAGTAAACTGCACTAACACGATATTTTGGGGACGCGTTGATAATCCGATGAAGAGCAGGATTGTACAAACCATTGGACAGAATCTGCAATTGACAACATCGATGGAAGTAGAATTGTTTTTATAAGTGAGTTGTATTTCAACTTTAGGCTTAAATATTGATGAATAGATGATTATGGACCTTTAGCATATCACCAAGAATGCAAATAGTTGCGCCAGGAATTGGAGGAGCAGAGATCCACTCTCCAGAATTGTTCATAACCTTCAACAACATTTGATGTTAATTTTTCAAAAAATAACTAATAATCAAACAAAATACCGAGTTATATTAAATAAACTATATATGATTTTACTAGTTTGATTCTCATGCAAAAAAAAAAAAAAAAAGAAAAGAAAAGAAAAAAAAAAGAGCATAATGAAAATATGTACCTCTATAGCTGATAGACTTTCATCTTGATTAACCAATGCCAAAAGACCTGTTGATCAAGAGCATTATGAAATCAATTTTGTCACATAATCCCTCTCTACCTATTTATTTGATTTTTCATAGTGTTCAAGACTAGTCTTAGAACATATACTTCGTACATCTATATTTTCATACACGTAATAATTATTAAAATGTAATATTATTAATAATATACGATGAAACGAATATAATAAAATCACACATAACTATATAATCTTTTCTTTTATACAGATTTGCGGTGATTTATATATGGTCGAAATAAATATTCAAAGTTTGACCCCAAAATATGGCTATGGGACGGAAATATAGGGACAAAGAAGATAGAAGCCAATAATTTACATTTCCTCAAACAAAGACTTACCATAATCTGTGTGCGCTCCACTAAGGTTATGTACAAGATCGTTGTAATACAAGGTAAACGTTAGTTAAGTTAACAAAACTAAAATGATGAAATTCAAGAATCCAACAAGAATCTAAGATTAAGTTATGTACCATCCCATCCGTTGTGGTTCGACATTTGATACTACCGGAGGATAGCCTATCAACCTTACCGCCCAAAATGGATCTCCTGCAATACAACCTTCAAATTCATTGCCTGATCCGCCCAAGGCCAATGCAATACCTCTCATTATCTTTCGACTAAGTTCTGCTCGCATGGTTGTATATACAAAGCAAATGAATCTAAATTAGATCAAAGTCGAGCGCATACATGTATACAAATTTTTATCTTATATAGGATAGGTTGAAACCATGCCTGTAGAAACGTCAATGTACTGCTTCAACACTTCTTCAAAGTTTGGAGGATTAGATGGCCTACATATTATAAAGAGAAGTATACGTAGTTGCATTAGATTACTATATAGAGTCATATTATATACTAACGCTAGAATTGTTTCAACTTTTTTTTTTCACTAGTCATATTGAAAATGTTTAAGCAAATATACTTTGTATGTAACAAGAATGAAACCAAGGTATGTATATAATTTGCCACATACCATAAGTTTGGTCCTTCCATTGGTTTTCCCTTATCTCCATACGTTCCATCTTCGAATTCTTTGTAATACTGTAATAACAATTTAGAATTAAAGACAATCATTCTACAAATGAAGTGTAGCTACTGGTGTAGTAGACAAAACACACAACTACTTATTAATTCTTATGCAATCTTTGATAATATTTAGTTAAGCACATTGCATTCAAGCATTCAACTAACAACATAACTCGAAAATCAGATCAAAAAGTGAGGGAATACGAAATATTTACTTACATCAATAGCTTCTTGCACATCAGGTTGACCACTGGTATAAATTTTATCAAGTTCTTCATATCCTCTACATTAAGACCAGGTCACGATTAATATAGCTAAGTGGATATGATAAAATTAGCAAGTAAAGACCATTTATTAATGAAACTATAGAGAGCTCAAGTATATATGCCATTAAACCTATATCCAGTTGCTGCGGTCATCTTGATTTTCATTTTCTCTTCATGAGGCAGACTGAAGAACTCACGTATGAGATCTCTCACTTCCTTCAAGTGAGAGTCTGGGATGCCATGACCTCTCTAATCATCAAAAATTGAACCATTCAATAGTATGAGATACTTCGTATAAAGTAGTGTAAGGATCGGTTCTTTAATTTGCACCTTAAAATATGATAGATATTCAATTAAAATAATTTTAGTTTCGTAAATTTAGTATATTTCGGCAATAAGTGAAGTTTCATGAACTTTTTTATTTTTAATGAAACTTTCATGAACTTTAATAACTTTAAACAACAAATTTAGTAGGATATAATAAAAATAATTTAATTTCAGTAAATAATTTAAGGGTAATGCTATATGTAGCCCTAAGGGCTATATATAAGCATTAAATATACTCTTGAAAATTGTATAAAATTAGGAATTCGTGACAAAAACACGCGTAAATCAGTGTAATTAGTGTTTATATTTTCATGATTTCTTAACTTTTTATGATTTTCAAGTGTAAATTTAATGCTTATATGTAGCCCTAAGGGCTATGTATAGCATTTTCCATAATTTAATATTAAAAATTAAAAAAAAAAAATAGTTTGGCAAAATGTAATTTAAGTTCATTCAGAGCAAACTAGCAAAGTAAATATTAGGTGAAAACTTATACCCTGACCTAATTACATAGGATCTAGGGGTTATTGGGTTAATAAGCCAACACAACAACATGCAATGACACTCTTAAAAGACTACTGCAGCTAAATAAATATTCAATGTACCACGTAGAAAAGCCCATGCTCTCTACAAGCTTTATTCAGTTGTTGAACAATTCCGCAAACTCCAGCATCCTTAGCCATGTTTGCATCATCAGCTTTAGCAACCAAAGGACTAATGTCTGCATTAGTATTTCATCAGAAATATGAAATGCAATTCATGGTGAACTCAATTTAAAGTTTTAAAAATAAAAATGATGCTCCTTAATTACAAATAACAGAATTATGTATGAATGTATCAATCCAGTGTCTAATAATCATAAATCACAAATATATATATATATATATATATATATATATATATATATATATATATATATATATATATATATATATATATATATATATATATATATATATATATATATATATACAAGTATAAAAGTATTAACGATAATAGTATGAATATATATTATTGTCATGTAGCTTGGCTTAGTTCGTCGTGCATCTCAGTGAACGTAGATACAGATCAGAGTTTGAGACCAGCAGTGCACAATTTTTTGATCTTTATTTTTTCTTCTGCCCTTTTTAGCTTAAGGAGTTTCGTATAATTAGTCCTTGTAATCTACCTTTCTAATTCATTGTCATAGATGTCGAAAGTTAAATAAATTTAAGTTAATTCATAAATAAGTTCTAAAAAAAAAAAAGATCATTATTAAGGTGACTTATTTCTTTCTAAAGTAATACAGTATATACTATAACCTTTTATGAAATCTCATGAGACTAGAAAAACAATTTATTAACCGTCAAAATATCAAGGAAGGATAGAAACAATGAACAATTAGAAACCGTTGTATAATACTTCGTATCCTATATATAAAGTGAAAAAGGGTTTTGGGTGATAAATTTCACTTTCCCAAAATACCCCTCTCATTTTTATCTTTTATCTTGTCTTTTTTTTAAAAGAAAGAAAACCTTTCATTTGAAAGAGAAATAGAGAATATTGAACTTCATAGATTCACACGCACAAATTTACGTGCATCTCTTAGCTTGTTACCTATAATTGGAAATGAATTAAGTTGGGACATGATTGAAATCTATTCCGAAATTTTCAACTCGAAGTGTAGAGATTGAGAGTGAGATTGAGAGTGAGAGGGAAGAGTGAGAGTGAGGATGAGAGCATTACAATTGCAAAATTTTTATAGCCTCAGCTTTAGGGCTGTTGGGCTGTTGGGCTGTAGGGTCGGATATTGGGCTGTGGGCCCCAAATTCTGTTTCAATGAGCGATTACTTGTGGAAAACACATTTGTTGTGATGGAAACTCATGTGCTTGTTGATGTGGTTCTTCCAAATTCCAATTCATAGTATGGGCTGAGGCAATAATGGCAAATTACTCAAAAATTAAAAACAAAAGTATAGTACTTGTATAAGATATTGTTTTTTATATGATTTTTTGTTACAGATAATTTATTTAAATCTTAGAGTTATTTTGACTTAAAATTAAAGTACACTAGATGAAGCCCGTGCAATGCACAGTTTATTTGATTTTTTTTTTTTTTTTTTTTTTTGTATTTATGAGCTAAAATTTGTTGTATATTTAGATAAAATTCCTAATATTAAAAGATAATATTTAATATTTAATTAATTAAAACTTAAAAATCTCATTCGCTAATTTTGCTTACGTGGCATTTGAATTATTTAATTCTAAAAGAAATTAATAATCTCTTATTTAATTGGCCACTCCTAAGATTTATAATCCTATATGGCGCGCTGAGAAAATTAGATCCTACGTGGCTCTCTAAAAACTCGGGAAAAAACTCCCCTTTATATATATATATATATATATATATATATATATATATATATATATATATATATATATATATATATATATATATATATATATATATATATATATATATATATATATATATATATATATATATATTAGATTAGATTAGATTTATGATAATCTATCAATTATTTTATTTTATTTTTTTGGTGAACATCATTAATTTTATTGATTTCATAAACAATTAAATAATTTATATGAACTGGACATATTTCGCAAACACTACTTATCATTCTACTTCACAATTCACACCATTGACCATACACTCAAACTCAAAGGGGTTTTTGCTAGTTTATACTTTATAGGTTTAGTTCAAAATATCTATACATTTTTCAACCAAAATGAACAACTTGGTAGATGATGTACGTAATACGGAATATATGGGAATTCATAGAGGTGTTGATTATTATTGGGTGGTCACTCGGTCAGTAATGAAACTAGTACAATGTCGATCGATGGCTCATAATTGTAGCATGTTAGTATGTGTCCCGAATCAATTTACCCCGATCAATGTATTGACTTATAGTATATGGTATATATCATGTATGGTTTTGTTATAGGAGAAGCATATAAACTTTATATACTTCATCCATTTTTGAAAGTTTGTCTCAATTTGCATTTACGCGATCTTCAATAATCATTTTTTACCATAAATATTTTCGGCTATATATAAGTGAAAATTATAAAAAGTAGATATTTGAAATAGGCAAATTTGTCAAAAAAAAAACCCTTTTAAATGCACCATTTTGAGTAAAAAACCTTTTAAAAGTTTTTTTGTTAAAAAAAACTTGAACTTAAAAATTTTTTGTTCAAAGAAACCTAGTATCCCTAATTAACTCAATTAACCTCTAATCTCTTCTAATTACTCTCTAACACTCACTTAACTATTAAATAATTAAATTAATTTATAAATAAAAAAAAATAAATACCACCACCACTTTAACCACCAACCCAACCACCTTCCTTTCTCTCCCCTTCCCCTGGTAGCCACTCTCACCACCAGTGACCCAGCTCCACTGCCGCCGACCTCCTTCCCTTTCCCTCTTACCACCTTTGCCACGAAAACCACCTCCAAACGACCTAACCCCCACCTACGACCGACCCCCTCTAAAAGCCTAACCCCGACAACCTTCCTACCCACCACCTCAGCCGCGAAAACCACCCCAACCACACCTACTCGATTGGAATTCCCGAAATACCACAGCCCACAGACATCTATCTCTATCAGAATTCCCGAACGGACTGTGTTTTCTTCCTCCCTCTTCTACTTCACTTTTTCCCCCTTCTTCAACCACCATCAACATTCAACCATTTACAATTATTCAATTTTGAAAACCCGAAAATGTTGCTTGAAAACATGGCGCTGAAGATCGGAAATCGCCATTGACGGGGTTGATTTGCTTAATTTGTGGAATTTGTTGTGATTTGCTCTTTTTTTCTTTAGGTTTTGATAATCTTAAGGTGGGTAGTCGAGTTTAGGGTTTCGAAAGAGGTTGGCCGAACGTGTAGGTGGGTTACCGGAGGTGGAGGGTTTAAGGCAGCGGCTGAGTTGGGGGAGGGGGTTGCTGTAGGGGAAGGGGAAAGGGAGGAGGGTGGCTGGTGGTTAGAGACTTAAAGTGGTGGTGGTGTTTTATTTACTTCTCTGTTTTCTTTTACTTGCAACACTTTCCTAAAAAGGAAATGTCACAATACTTGCAACACACTATAAAAGAAAAGTTACTTTAGGGAAAAACTATACTATTTCCTTATTTAAACCACATGGCCCCCTAAATTACACTCCTAACAATCACTCATCCTATTTTAAAGTTTATTATATCATGTAAACCCCACCTTTCTTAATTACCGCGCTAAATGGTGTGTTGCATCTAAAGAAAAACGGAGGAAGTATCTTTTAATTTATATATTAAATAGTTAAGTGAGTGTTAGAGAGTAATTAGAAGAGATTAGAGGTTAATTGAGTAAATTAGTGATACTAGTTTTCTTTGAACAGAATTTTTTAAGTTCTGGGTTTTTTAACAAAAAAGCTTTTAAAAGGTTTTTTTTTCGTAAAGTGGTGCATTTAAAAGGTTTTTTTTGACAAATTTGCCTTTGAAATATTTATATTTATTTCTGGTGTATAAATCATACAATTTGGTCAAAGTTAGGGCCTGTTCTCATTGGCCGAACTCAACTGCACATGATAAGTCGATATTATACCGTTATTCTTGGGTTATTTGGAATGCATTTACCATAGAATTTCAACTTATAGTTCGTGTTTTTGTATGTTTTATATCCAAGTTGGACTCGATTTCGTTGTTTGGTTGTTATATTGTGATTTCAGGATGAAATGGAGCATTTGGAGTGATGATGAGCATGTCACGACATTTTGAGGTGGATTGGAGAGCTTCATAAAGAGATTTTCAAGTCATGAGAAGTGTATTGGAGTGCTAGATGATGATTGATGATAATGCTACATGGCCGTGTACCATAAGCTACATGGTCGTGTACCATAAGCTACATGGTCGTGTACCATAAGCTACATGGTTGTGTGATTCTTCCATCCATGCTTACATGCTACATGGCCGTGTACCCTTAACTACACGGTCATGCGATAGTTCTAAGTTCGAGTGTTTGCTACACGGTCGTGTACCACGAGCTACACGGTCGTGTGATTCCATCTCCGTATGAAGTCCGCCTACACGCTCATGTACCTCTCAACTACATGACCGTGTACGTATATGATGAAATATGAAGATCAAGTACGGTCAGCTACACGGTCGTGTACCCATCAGCACACGGCCGTGTACGTGTGCGTAGGAGATTTATTTTTCTTTATTATTTTATGTTTATTTTTAGGAAAGTATAAATAGGGGTTTTAACCCTATTTTAAAACATCTAATTTTTATTATAGCTTTTTCCATTCTACGTTGTTTTGTGAGAGAACACATAGAACTCCATTGAAGCATCCATCTTAATTCAATTTCAAGTACTTCTCTTTCATCTTTAATCTCTTTAATTTTCTATTGTTATTATGTTTTCTTTAATTATTTGTCTTGTTATTTCCATTATCATGTGTGAGTAGTTTCATAATCTAGGGTTAGGTTGAACCCTAATATGGATTGATGTGTTACTTGATTCCCAATTCCCAATTTAATTAATTTATAATTCCTCTTTGTTAGGGTTGGTTTTATTATCAATGATTAACTAGAAATAGTATTATTGAATGTGATTAGGTTTACAACGAAAGTTGATTCTTAATTGATTTTAGAACCCTAATTAAAAGTAAGAGCTTTTATGCATGAAAATAGCTAATTGTTCTTGCTAGGACTTATAGGATGCCGTTCTCAATGTCTTTAATATGTATGATTCCATGAAAATAGGTATGATTGCATGTCAGGGAAGCTATTAGTTGATCGAAAGAAACTCTTAGTATTGTTTTAGGGAGTATCTGTCCTGTGGAATGTTTATTGATTTAATTGAGGGAAAGGGATTGTTCTATTGCATTGATTCATATTAGTGGGGATACTTAATCTTAGATGTTTTTAGTTCTTGATTAATTTCATATTATTATTATTATTTATTGCTTATTAGTTAATATTGTTCTAGTTTTGATCTATCGATATTGATTGGTTACTTGCTTAGTAGTTACTTGAGTCTAATTAATTAGTTGAACTATAGTCTCTTAGGATCCGACCCTTACTTGCCCGTCTACATAGTAGTGGTCTTGTTAGGTTGTTTTTTGTTAGGTACGCGACACGCCTATCAGGACATAACTGAACTGAACTGAACTGAACTCAGCTGAACTGAATTGAACTGAACTGAAATGAATATTTTATAAGAGAAGGAAATTGGGAGCTGAATTGAACTGAATTGAGCTGAACTGAACTGAATTTCAACGTAAGAGAACAGGCCCTTATTTTATTTTGACCACTTGTATAGAAAGTGAGTCGAACTTTAAAAAATGGAGATAGTACATGTTTTAACCTATCTAGCTTAAGGTTGCATTTCGTAATGGTAAAGTTTTGGGGTGAGACGGACTCATATAAGTCCACCATCTTCATTTTCCTTCTTCCCCTTTCGATATCTCTCCTCTTGCCTATCAATGGTGGCCAGATTTTGCACCACTCCCCGCATTCTCTCCCGCACCTCCCAACTTGCTGGCGATGAAGAATGATCATATGCAACTTGGTTAGGCGATTAGTGCTTCGAATTTGGAGTTTTGAGATGATCTGGAGAATGACCAAATCAGTGTTGCTACTCTGTTGAGTTTGGGGAGGTCGAATTCTATTGATAATTGTTAAAGGACCAACTCAACCAAAAGCTTAAGCTGATGGTTGAGGCCCAAGAATATGTTTTATACTCTATCACTCCCCCTCACATGAAAGGCCCTCTAGGCTTGAAATGTGGATGCAACACAGGCCCACCCATACCTGGTGCGAATTAATTCCACTTTAAAGGAGGGGTGGATGAGATTCGAACCCGTGACCTTTTTGTCACGCTGGCTCTTGATACCATGTTAGTGGACCAACTCAACCAAAAGCTTAAGCTGATGGTTGAGGTCCAAGAATATGTTTTATACTCTATCACTCCCCCTCATATGAAAGACCCTTTGGGCTTGAAATGTGGATGCAATACAGGCCCACCCATACCTGGTGCTAATTAATTCCACTTCGAAGGAGGGGCGGATGAGATTCGAACCCGTGACCTTTGTGTCATGCTGGCTCTTGATACCATGTTAAAGGACTAACTCAACCAAAAGCTTAAACTTATGGTTGAGGCCTAGTAATATGTTTTATACTCTATCACGCCCCCTCACACAAGAGCCCGTTTGGGCTAGAAGTGTGGATGCAGCATGGGCCTCCCTCATACCCAGCGCTTAATATTCCACTTGAAAGTGGGGGGTGGATGTGATTCGAACCCGTGACCTTTGTGTCACGCTGGCTCTTAAGCTTTTGGTTGAGATGGTCCACTAACATGGTATCAGAGTCAGCGTGACACAAAGGTCACGGGTTCGAATCTCATCCACCCCTCCTTTAAAGTGGAATTAATTCGCACCAGGTATTGGTGGGCCTGTGTTGCATCCACATTTCAAGCCCAAAGGGCCTTTCATGTGAGGGGGAGTGATAGAGTATAAAACATATTCCTAGGCCTCAACCATCAGCTTAAGCTTTTGGTTGAGTTGGTCCTCTAACAATAATGGTCGAGATAAGGAGGATTTTGGTGAGGCGGCTTTGTGGCGGTGGTTTTGGGTAAATTTTATTAATTTAATTTTGGGAAATTTGATTGTGGAATTGTTAATTAATGATAAAATGTAGGAGTTTGTTATAGATGATGTGAAATATGAGGGTTGAGGAGAGAGAAAATATTGTAGTCATGGAAGAAGAAGAGGTCAAAAGGGTAATGAATGGTGACACATATCGCTCATGTGGCGCCAAGTCATGTGGAAGGAATGGTGACACATGACAGTAGCATGTTGTTCCTTTAAATTTATAATATTATAGATGTGAATTTTGTGCATATGTTATTTGTTTTTTTTTATAAAGAGGAGCTGAGATGCTTTAATCTCATTTTACCGTATAAATTGGAATTTGCATGATGCAATTGCAGGCCACCTTTCGATTTTATGCCTCTAAATAAGTCTTTTACTTTAAATTTTTTTATGTAGTTTGATTATCTTCTTCATTAAGTTTCCTATGTCGCAGATCCAGTTATATGCAAAAAGATTTTGATAGATTTATGTTTTGGAGGTCAGATAGTTTACTCGTCTCTTTCAAGCTCGATTATATACTCCGTATTATTTGCTACAAGTGCTTTTGACACATTTTATACGGAGTTTTACAATATGGAATAACTTGGTATGGTGGAGAAGTTATTGTTGGATCGCACCATTTCTCGCCTTCAGTCACGAAACCACCTTTGCCCTTAGGGCCAATGAAATATTCAAATCTATGAACATATTAGAATCTATTCACAATTGCACATTATAATTCTCATTCAGTTTTTTAAAGCTAGCCCTTAAATCCTAAATTACTCAAAAACATCACAAATTTATAGGTGGACAATTTAACCGCTTATTGTGTTGGGTTAACTAACACTCGTCAATCCACCACCTAGGCACAGTCTTTCTCACAGTCCCGAACCCCTGACTCCCAACCTTTGCCCTTCCCTCTCTTGTAACTCAGTCTCACACCCACTTCTAACTCCCTCGTCTGAACCGGAAATCATCCTTTTCCTCGTCCCAATTTATCCTCCCAAAACCGCCTATTTCTCATTCACACTACCAGATCGTTGTTACTGAGAATTGTTGTCATGGTGTATATAAAGTCTCGTAAGGAAACTGACGCTAATGCGCATTTGTACCTTGCTTTTAGCTAAAATAGCTTCAAGAGAATTATTTGTTGTGTAATTCCTCTTCTTTCTGCAGGTCTCCTGGTCCGTGCAGTGGACAAGCTCAAGGCTACAACCCACACTCATGTTTAATACTGACTGTCTGTATGACGTACAATGAATTTCCTCACTACTACTACGCTGTACAGCTGTACTAGTCTGTATGTATAAATTATTCATCTGATTAAACAAGTCATTTGACAAAGTAAAATTATTGAGACATATAATAAACTGGTATTAAAAGTTGTACCAACACAATGGAACAGCTCATACTGTAAAGTTTCGATCAAATTTTGATATAATTTTCATAGTAGTTTCCACGAGTTAGATTAAACATTGAAATAAGGAGGAAATATTTGACGAAAAATGTGCAATATTGGACAAGATAGAGCTTTCTCTGAAAGCAGTACTAGCAATTTTGGCCAATACCGAAACATTGATTCTTGATGTTATAAGTCAAAAATCAATGGTTCCATCATGTGGACTAGCAGCAAAACAATCAAGAGTTAGGCACACTAGGCACTCCACACATCTGCACACACCCTCAGATTTTTGGGTTTACATCAAGGTAACAACGCTAATGGCCATACTTCTGAAACTCCCACTCGCTGTTGTCTGGTAGATAAAATAACAGAAGAGACTTAGGGAAATTATAGCAATAATAGACAATACGGATTAATATATTGCAGAAAGATTATGCAAACAAACCTAAAGGACAAACTTGACGGGTTTTAAGCCATCGGCTGATGCAGTGGAAATGAAATGCATGATTGCACACTCCTGCAAAATAATTCCAAATTTAAGCCAAGTGAGAATTGATAGGCCACAACTGATAAAAGTTACAGATGTTAGGATACATCTGAATAATATGACAAACTATCGACCAAGATAAAACAACTGAGCTATGAACCAGGGAAAAAACACCAATAGACATCACAGAAACCAAGATTTCATATAAAATATAACAAAACAGAATGTAGCAAGTGTCATAACAACTTAATCAAATTGCTACCTCAAGCATCTAACAAAAAAAAACTATTATCTGCAGGAGAGATTTCAGACTGCAATTCAAACACTGAGAAGCAAGTTGTTCAGACTATTAATATTGACTTCACGGACCCAAAACTACGCTCATGTATCACCAAGTGTGTATTTATACCAAATTGTCAATTTAAACAAGCAGTCATACTGGAATAAAAACATGCAGTGAGGAGTTGTTCAAGAGTCAGTCTCTCTATCAGTTTTTCACTGCTGTTCAAGCCATATTATAGGATCCCTACTGAAATATACGAAAGTTCTTCTAAACTGTACATAAAACTACATTAAACAAAGTTCTCCACAGAAATAGATATGTATCTATGAAATTTGAGTTTCAAAATTTGTTTACTTACTTTTTTATGTATTCTTTTCCCTATACTTTAGGATTGGCATGGGAAACAGATTATGAAAAGATTATTGAATATGGACAATTATGTCTATACAAATTACAAATTTAAAATGTGAAAACAAATGAAAAATAAAACACCCAGAAATCAAAGCACATTAAAAGAATGGAAATACAGAGGACGAATACAAAAAAGTAAATTTTATAAAATAAAATTAAAAAAAAAGGTTAGATTATGATACTTCAGGTGATTTCAAATCACAATGAGGATATCATGGTACTCTCAAGGTGCTTAAGAATCATAAAGAGAATAGCCTGTAGATACCCCATGCAAATGCTACAACTACGGGCTTACACATTCAGAGACCATGTTACGTGTCTACAGAGTGCAGAGAAATCACCGCTTTATTATGGAGTAGCTTCCAAAACAGTAGGCCCAATCCTCTAATTTATACCACATTATAAGAAATCATTTTTTTTCCCGGTTTCATCAGATAGCTTACGATCATCTTTGAAAACCATTTAACCCTCAAAACAATGTAATAAAGCAGCTACTTCAATACTAAAAAGTTCATATTTCTAGCAAAAGCTAAGACCGTACGAGCAAAAGTGATCTTACAGGATAAGTCCAAACATCTATACTTTTTTAAAATATTTGTTCAGATGTTCACACTGCAGCATCCTACCACTTCAGCCAAGTATAAAATTATCAGACATGCACAATTAACCCCACACCCACACCCAACCAAAAAAAAAAAAAGGTAACATTATCAATACCAAACCAATGTACTCCAACTCTATAACATATAATCTACAACAACACTCGTAACCAATAAAAGTAACTCTATGTAGTTTGTACTGTGCCCTATTTCTTCTGAGCAGTATTGAATGCATCCATATCAACTCTTCAACTCACGAATTATCTCAAACACTAACATAGTTCTCAACCAAAAAAACCATTATCTCCAGTGAAACCGAGGAACTTTTCAATCATTTATCATTCCTATACCAAATCAACCAACCAGTAAATAATTAAAAAACAATCCACTTGCTCCACTAGTAAACACTTTGAAAAGATGGTCAAACATATTCGTAAATCTTATCTGTAAAGGAATATTGAGATAACTGTGCACATTAATGACTAAATTTCCATATGTCTAAGCTCTTAGTAAGGAAAAGATTTCCTTGGTATCACCATAGCCAAAACAAGGCACCAAATACACGCATGAAAAACAGCACCTAAGGCTCTACACAAAAAGGCAAAAGCCAAAAAGTATGATCGACTTCGAGGCTCTTGGCAAGGCAAGTTTGATAAGGCACAGTAGAGGCATCGTAGGCAGTTGAAACTTGAAGCAGACCATTGAAAACCCATTAGTACGATAACAATACAATATCAATCAAACTAACTGTGGTTATGGATGCCTAAATGCACATAGCTAAACCTATATTCAACACAAACTATAAGCAACACTGTTTTAGATAGGCCCACAGGAATGCATATAGACTAATATACCTTTCAATCATAGAAAAAAAGAGTCCCAGACCTTAATCTAAGATACATATATCATTGTCACAGAAAACCAGCAACATTTTATAAAAATAAAAATAAATTAAACAACATAATGTGTTTCATACTCTCATGCCTTTTAAGACATTTGTCCACAACCGTCCACAGCATAGTCCTTAAAGTTGTAGAGATGTAACTTTCATTATTTAAAAAAAAAAAAAAAAAAAAATCAAGTTCCAAATCTCATACGAAGTAATTCTTAAGAGAAAGATCAACAAATATATTTGGAAATCAAATCTACCATGCTCACAACCAAAGCCTCATATTAACCAAAGTAACCAATTCCAATTTTAGAAACTGGATTGTAAGATCAAATACTATAAGGAGGTAAGCTAAAACAGAAACCCTTGAGATAAATTATTGCCTTTTTCATCTTTATTCAGCCAACAGTCATTTAGAGCACCAAATTTCCTTGTTAGAACATTAACCAATAGCAACATTTTCTAACATAAAACAGTTATCACAATCAAATTTGTGACATCAAACCCAAAGCTACTATTACCCACAATTATCCCAAAAGCCTCCATTCAGAATTTATATTAACATGCAAATCCCACAATTCAAAATGGTTAGCCCTCGAGCAGATTTAAAATCCCCAAGCTACATTCATTCATCTACTTTTTCCTCATCAAAATAATTCTCAAAAACAATACTACGTACAAACTAACAAACTCTCAACCAGAGTACATCAGAACAACTGTATTTGTATCTCCCTTTCTCCAAGGCTCTAACTTCACATTTCTATCGAGGCTTCTAAAAGAGCAGCAATCTCCCTTTCTCCAAGGCTCTAACTTCACATTTCTATCGAGGCTTCTAAAAGAGCAGCAATCAACTCCACTACACAATTCTAAATAGGCTTCTAAAAGAGCAGCAATCAACTCCACTACACAATTCTCAACATCATACACCGTCCACTCTTAACAGCAATACGTCTCCTGTAATTGTTGTAAACACTGCCTATCCGATACCACACATTTTCAAAATTTGTGCAATGTAAACAAAATAAACACACCCTCTCCCACGAAGTATGCTCAATCGTAGATGTCAAGCATTCACATATCAAGCCACGAACTCAAATTCCGAAATTTCACAATCTTTCTAAAATTATATTCAATAACTCAATTCCAGCACAAACATAGAGCATATAATATCACAAATATTCAACATCAATAATCGGGAGAATTCAAGAGAGAAAAAATTACCCCAAGCAACAGTACACTCTTCACTGGTAGCACTCGCCTGGTTAGCTTGGCATTCAATACCTATTCAAACACAACATCAAAAAACCCAAATTAATTTCCCAGGAAAAAAATAACCCAAAAAAAAAAGTTTAAAAACTCACAAAGATCCATGATGTGATTCCTGCAAATAGCGCAATTATCAACAACAATATCTGCAAAATAAGAGCCCAAAAATCAACAAAAAAAAAAGCACAAATCATCCAATAAAAACAGAAAGTTAGGGTTTATAAGAATTGGAAGTAAAAAGAGGGGTTTAGAATTACCCCAAGCCCAGAGAGAAACGGCATTCCATTTCTTGATCTCAAAACGTTTCGGTTTCTTGGATGAAGAAGAAGGACCAGGAGCAGAGCTGGAACCGTCGCCTGCAGGAACCATTGCCACGTCAGTCGCCATTGATGGAGTTTCTTTTTCTCTCTCCTCGTCAAAGAAAAAGGTTGGAAAGTAATGGAATTTTTATTTGTTCCTTATTGTAAAAAAAAAAAAAAAAATGATTATAGATTGGGTTTTTTGTGTATATGTTTAGCCCAAAAGGAAGAAGATTATGGATTTTTAGGAGAGCCCAAAAGAAAATTAGTGTAGATTTGGGGTTGTAGGGGTGCTTCACCAGCCCACTTTAGAGAGTTGTGCTACCTGTTAATCAAAGACTTGAGTAATCTGACCACGAGAACAGACACCAGAAATGACACGTGTCATTTCTTGGAGTTGTAATTTCCCTCCAAAATGTTTTTTTTTTAAAAAAAAATTTTTTGGTCAATTCTTCTTAAACAATCTTCTTGTATACCTTTTATATAAGGTAATTCATTATTATTGCACAAACTATGTGTCGATCAAAGTTTGTCAACTAATTAAAATGATAAGGGGAAGAGTATTGTATCGGTTACCTAGGTGTCTTTGCTCTAAGGTATAACTTTGGTAAAAAACAAACCATGTTATTTTATGCGTATTATAAATGTTATGATTCTTTCTAATTTATTTATTTTTTTAAAATTATAGTAGAATTAACTAAAGTTTGTAATTAAGAGAGCATTGCAAGGTACCAACCTTGGTGTCTTTTTTAAATTAAGAACCGGTATAAAACTAAGTTTTTTTTTTTTTTTGAAACAATTAAACTAAGTAATTTTGTTTATATTAAAAGAAACTATAATTCTCTCTTTTGTGTAAATTATAGTATAACTTTTTAAAGATTGTAATAATTCATAATTAAATTTTGTTAAACCCGTGCATTGGACGGGATCTAATCTAGTAATTATAATATTATATACACTCTGGTGTATGGTGTACTTAAAGGTAATTTTTTGCTCATTTGACAATTAAATGAGCAATAATCATCAAAATGAACGAATAATACCTTTGGGTGCATCATGCACCCGGGTGTATATAACAATCTCTCGGTTGGGATTGGGGATGTCAATGGGGTGGGGCGGGGCGGATGTTGGCCTTCCCATCCCCACCCCCACCTAAAATTTTCATCCCCATCCCCATCTTCGCAACGGGTCCAATGTTCATCCCCCATCCCCGCCTCGGCGGGTACAACTCCAAAACCATCCCCGCCCCACCCTCCACTTGGATATCCATCCCCACCTAATCCCCACTAAAGGCCCGCCTAATCCCCACTTAAGACCCACCTAATCTCCGTCTCTCAAATACACAATCCTACATAATTAATATAATTAAAAAAAAAGCATTTTTAATATTACACACATTTTTGTTTATAATATAAGTGTAGTACGCTATAACTAATATTTTATCACGTTATTATTTTATAAAATTGTATAAAGTATATAATTTTGCTTGTTAAGATAAATATACGTGGGTATGAGGTGGGGATGGGGCGGGTACAACTTAAAATCCACCCCCGCCCCATCATCCATGGCGGGTATGGTTTTTATCCCCATCCCCGCCCCACCACCCACCAAACTGAGACCCATCCCCGCCCCACTGGGGTGGGTCTCCTACTTGACCCACCCCACTGACATCCCTAGTTGGGACCGTGGTCACAGCCTCGGGTATGTCGGTGGATAAGATCTCTAAAATTGAGTGGCCAACTAGATTGTTTTGGCATTTTTTTTTATTTGTTAGAAAGGGGTTAGGGCTTGTTCTCATTGACTAAATTGAACTGAACTGAACTGAACTGAACTCAGCTGAACTGAATTGAACTGAACTGAATATTTTATAAGAGAAGGAAATTAGGAGCTGAATTGAACTGAACTGAACTGAAGTGAATTGAGCTGAACTGAACTGAACTCAGCTAAACTGAACTGAACTGAACTGAATTTCAACGTAAGAGAACAGGCCCTTAGTGGTATACTCCACATAGAGTCATCTTATTCTAGGCCCTATTTATAGATAGTAAATTTTCTTTATCTATTTATTTATTATCATAAATTAAAGTATAGTCTTGAGAGAATACTATCTTAATTTCTTGTTTACCTTTTTTTTTGATAAAAAGAAGGAAATTTATAAGTTTCTTACTTCTTCAATTTTAGATTAGTTTATAACTTTCATATTAGTTACTTATGAAGAAAAATTCATTTTATTATTTAACATATTTCACCAACTAATATTCAGTTAATTATTATTTGTGTGCTTTATGAACGCATATTACTACATTAGAAAATCTCATTAACTACAATCTTCGAATATCCATTATATTCTCCATGAATTAAAGATGCTAAAAACATGTGTCAATATTATATTATATATGAAGTACTTCGTATATTACATCGCCTAGACAAAATAAAGTAGGTAATAGATCCGCAAGATATGCGACACATAAGATATTGTATGTTGGCTAGGCCAGCTCAATTGATATTTCATATTTGTATGTGTTTGATAGTTGTACCAATACCAATTGCTTGGCTGTTAAAAGCATGGACGTGCAAACAAACAGCCAATTTATTTAGTGGCGCTACCAAAGTTTGATCAATCGCCGTTGCTCTTTATTTGTCCTTGATTTGCTGCTATTTCTTAGCAATGGACGAAAGAGACAAATTACATTATTATTATTACGACTAATTCGTATTTAGAAGCCTAATTGGTTGATTAACATAGTTATATATTTGCTTGACTTTGATTCTTGTACTTAGTAATCCTATTCTTTTTTCTTTTAATTTTATAATTGACATTCATTAATTTGACATCCATATGATCTTTCACATATGGAATTATTTTGACGAAATCAATAATCAATCAATAATCAATACTAAAAGACACACCAACCATGACACGTGTCATCTCCTAGTGTGTCCATAGTATATTTTTTTTAAAAAAAATAAAAATTTATTTAAAGAAACAAATAATATGACAAAGATACAATAATGACAAAGATATGAATATATATTCCCACCATCAATTATGTCACAGAATTAAGGAAACAATAATAATCACCAAGAAAATATTTACTAAATATACCATGATTATCCTAACATATATACAGTGATATAAAATTATGCAATTTTTCCCTTAAAAAAATCTTTGATTTAACAAAACTAAGGAAAATTTAATTTTAAATTTGCTGACTTAAGAAGGATACCCTTCAATAAAAGACTTAACAAAGATTAAAATAAAAATAATAATAATATATAATAATAATAATATATAATAAAAGGTCAATAGACACACTAGCAATGACACATGTCAATTTCTGGTGTGTCCTTAGTATATTATTTTTTTTAATAATTAATTACTACGAAGTATAGTTTATTTAAGGAAATTATTTTAGAAAAGATGTTTGTTTTTGTCAAATATATAAAATGAGCAATAATATTTACCATTCTTATTCAATTTTGTTCAAGATATTTTAAACAATTTTTACATTTTATGCTATAAATAAATTAATTTGTCAAAAGAAAATATGGGGTAATTAAAATAACCGTGCATGGCACGGGAACTAACCTAGTTTATTATCTATTGTGAAGTTTGAGGAGACTTTTTTGCGTTAAAATGAGGTCAGTTGATTAATGACAATTTAAAGAGTGTTGAGTGTCAAATTTTACATAAACTACTAAAATAACTAAAGTAATGTAGTTGACTTTTAAGTGGAAGAAAATAAAAAACGTAAACATTTGCTTAACTTCAATAGTTCAATTAATACCACTTATGCACGCTAAGTTAGACCGCTACTCCGCTATTCCACTTAATTTTTTTTTTTTTTTTTGACAAGAGCAAATGAACTACAAACTAAGAAAATGAAGACACAGTACGACGACATTTCCTCGCGATGTCGTTAGCCCGTTTTACCTGTTCCCTTGAGACCTTTAGGATTGTGCACCTCAGGAAAGAAGCCCCCACTTCCCTAATTTCCTTAATCAACCAAGTAATCGAGACATCCTTACCATGATTATCTTGCAGGTTATTAAGGAAGGAAATGGAGTCAGAAAGTAGAAGGATACCATGTTTCCCCTGTGTCCTAGCCCATTTCATTGCCTCAAGACATGCCCAAGCTTCACATTGAACCGCTGAAGAGGCCACCCCACATCTTCCCCCTTCCATTGTCCTATCGGTACGGCTAAACTTTACTGCCGCCCAACCAACCCCTGCTCTAGAGGTCTTCTTATTCCATGACCCATCAGCTTCCACAATGAAGTTATAATAACCAGTCATGTTCCTTCCCAAATGCACATGATTAAAGCCAGGGGGAATGATTGGGTCATTACACCTCAACTCCCTTTTGGGTTTTCCTTGATTACACTTATAAATGAAGCTTTCATGGTCTTGCATTGCTTGGTTTATAAATTCCTTCACCAAACTCGCATTCCCATTAGCATTCTTGAAACATCTAGCATTTCTTGACTTCCACAAACCCCATAATATTGCTATGAACAAAGCACTACGAGTACTATACTTACCATCCTCGCTATGAAAGAGCAGGATATAGCTTTGGATCCACTTCCTCAGAGAACTGGAACCAGTAGGATCATGGCTAATAGGAAGGGGGAAATCACCCCAAACTTCCATTGCCAGAGAACAATAACGAAAGAGATGTTGGCTGTCTTCCGGATCCGAGCCACAATAATCACAAATCTCCTCAATTAGTAACCCTCTTCTTGCAAGGTTGACCTTAACAGCGATACTATCATGGCTGAGTCTCCATAGGAAGATTTTCCACTTAGGTTGGATGTCTAACCTCCAGACCAGCTTTACAAACTCTTTGTCACTCATTGAAAAAGAGGTAGGACTCAACCCTGCCTCCTTCATCAGAAAATAGTACCCCGTTTTTACCGTGTACCTCCCAGAAGGGTGAAACTTCCAATAGATAAAATCATCATCCCCTTTATGCGGGAGTTCCATTGCTAAGATAGCCTTTGCACTATCCCAATCAAAACACCTCCTTACCTTTCCCGCATCCCAGGAACCTGTATTTTTGTCAATGAAGTCCTCTACCATCCAACTTAGCGCCGCTCTCAAAGTTTGGTTAGAATTCACCATAGGAATCTCTCCCTCCACCCAAGGCATACTGATGGCCTTTACCTGTTTCCCATTACCAATTTTCCAAGCAAACCCTTCCTTGAACACCCGCGAAACTTTTTGAAGGCTAGACCTTCCCAAGGAAGGAACACCCTTTCTTTCATAAGGCCTAGCCATATTGCACACACTACACGATTGAAACCCTCCATGTACTTTAGAGAGCAAAAGCTGAGGATTTAAGTGCATCCTGGAGGATTGCTTGAACAGGAGAGCATCATTGAGGGCAGATGTACCTCATATTCCCAAACCCCCCATACTCTTCGGGATTTGGATGATGTCCCTACTTACCCAGTGCATCCCCTTGCCACCTTTGTTGGACCACCAAAATCTCGTAATAAGCGAGTCAATCTTGTTAGCAATGCTTTGAGGGAGCTTAAGACATTTCATAACATGTGCTGAAATACTCACGAGAACCGTGTTGATGAGGACTAACTTGGCCGCTTGTGAGAGGTTTAGAGAGGCCCAAGACACAATTTTATCCGAAACTTTATCCACCAAACATTGGAAAGCCAGCTTTTTCTTCCCCTTAATATCAATAGGAGCCCCTAGGTGAATACCCATATTATCCGTTTCTGGCATAGAGAGGATGTTCTTCACCTCTATCCTCTCGTTATTACCCAAACCCGGAGAGAACTTAACAAAAGACTTATGAAGGTTTAACTGCTGCCCTGAAGCTTTACCAAACCTTAGGAGGATATCCTTTATACACAAACAAGCCTCCTCATCAGTCTTGAAGAACAACATGGCATCATCTGCAAAGAACAGATGAGAGATAGAAGGAGACCTCCTTGAAGCTTTCAAACCTTTGAATTGACCAATCTCCTCTGCTAGCGAAAGCATTCTAGAGAGGATATCCATGCAGAAGATAAAGAGATATGGAGAAAGCGGATCCCCTTGCCTCAGCCCACATTTAGGTGCAAAATGCTCTGAGGTTCTCCTGTTAATGACTACTTTAAAACTCACCGTCGAGATGCATTGCGAAACCATCCTTAGCCAATGGCTAGAAAACCCATAAGCCTGTAAGACCTTAAGAAGAAAGAGCCAGTCAACTCTATCATAGGCCTTTGACATATCAATCTTAACCGCAGTGAAGTTCGAACCCTTTCTTGAATTAATCAAATGCATAAGCTCATGACTCAACAGAGTATTATCCTCCATATACCTCCCCGGAATAAAGGCATGTTGGTATTCTGTGATAATTTTGGAAGGATACCCTTTAACTTGTTAACCAGACACTTTGAGATGCATTTGTAGATTGTGTTGCAAAGGCTTATAGGCCTAAAATGATTTGCTAACTCGGGAACCTGAACCTTAGGGATCAAAACCAAAAGAGACTGGTTCCACTCTTTGAGCATATTCCCTGTTCTCAGAAATTTCTGTACACTATCCACCACTAGTCCTCCTACCTCTTCCCAGTAAGCCTGGAAAAAATTCGTAGTAATACCATCTAGTCCCGGAGACTTCGAACTATGTATACCAAACATAGACTTTTTGATTTCAGTCTCAGAAAACGACTTATCTAGCCCCAACCTGTCTTCCCTCGATAATTGAGGTATATCAAGTTGCCTAAGAAGGAGGTCGATGTCCTCCTCGTGACTACCACTAACCTCTGGGTTAAAGACCCCTTTTACCAAGGTTAAAACCACTTCTTCTACCTCCTCTTGACCTTCCACCCAAACCCCATTATCATCTTTCAGAGTTAGAATTTCCTTATGGGCTTGACGTTGCTTGACTTTCTTGTACATTGTGGGGGTTGGGAGGTCCCCCATCCTAACCCAGTTCGCCTTCATTCGTTGTTTCCAAAAGCTGAAGCATAACTGGCTTTCTGGAACAACAAGATTTACCTGCTGAATATAGGTGTCCCCATCCTGAATTGACCTTATATTGGTAGCCGTGCCCTGTAGCTCATTTGTCAATTTCCTCCAATTAATCCCCCAAACCTTTTTATTGTCCAGGCACCAATGTTGAAGCCTGTTTCTCACCCTACTCAGCTTTCTAGACAGTTGAAACATCGCAAAACCTTGAACTTCTTCTTTCCATTCCGTTGCCACAATTTCCTTTACTTCCGGGAAATTAAGGCACCAATTCTCAAGTTGATAAGGCCTATTAGAAGTAGACTCTTTAGCCTGAGAATAATAATTAATAGCAGCATGATCCGAACAAATGATTGGCTCATGACAAATCCTTCCATCCGGTGAGTGGTGGAACCAGTCCTCTGTGATGTAGGCCCTATCAAGCCTTTCCATAATAAGGCTATTGCCCTTCCTTTTGTTGCTCCAAGTAAACCTTGGCCCCGAGAATGGAACCTCCGAAACATTGCTACTAAATCGCCAGTCTAGAAACGCATCAAGACCCTTAATTAGAACTGAGCCCCCTAGCTTATCACGTCACCTCCACTTTCCACCTGATTGAAATCCCCTATTACTAGCACATTTTTGTACTCATTCAAGAACCATTGTAGTTGTTCCCAAACCAACTTCCTATTTTCTACTTGAGGCTCGCCATAAAGAAAAAGGACATACTTAAAACTTCCATTGGATTCAATGATCTTACAAAAGATGAAGTTTTTGGAAGAGTACAAGCAATCTACTACATCATTACACCAGCTTAAAACTAAAAGACCCCCACTACTCCCATCCGAGTCCCAACCAAAAATGGATGAAGGAGCCAAAACACCTAAAACTAAAGCCGCATCAACAAAAGCCATTTTTGTTTCTGAAATGAACATAAAAGAAGGCAACTTTGAACTTTTGAGCCACACTAAGTAGGGAATTGTAAGAGAGTGTGGGTCATTTAAACCCTACAATTCCACGCCACTACCTTCATATCTCCTTCGGGGGCTGATCCGGGGCAGCCGCCTCACCTTTTGATGCAGATTGAACCGATTCAAACAAAGACACTTGCAGATCAATATCCATGTCATCCCTTACCTCCCTAGAAGCTTATGTTACTTCCTCACTCTTTTGCCTTTTGAAAGAACCAGAAGAAGAATTGTCTTGAGGTCGCTTGTTCTTGTCCCTCATCCGAATATCTCCATCGATATACACCCCAAATTCCCTAGCCATATCGGGATCAGAAATAGCCTTGGAGGCAAACTTGTCTTCCCCATTCGCATCCTTGAGCCAAATAGAAAACCCGCCCTTTTCGGACCACCTATGGAGCCTCTTAAGCCTTTTCCTTTCGACCCACTCAAAATCAGATTCACTTTACCTAATCGAGTCACCATCACAAGAGTGTGGGTAGTGCCCAACTGCCTCCCTAATTCGCTTCTTATCATTCGCACTGTCATCATAGTTAAAAAGATCAGTGAAATTGAAAGAACTAAAAGGTGATACCGAAGTATTAGGCGGGTCAAACTCCGTGAGAGGAAGATTCGGAAGCCCTCCCAAATCCGAAGGAGAAAGCCTAAGAAATGGAGATGTAGTGCCTCTAATAGTACGGTGGATAGCTTGAATTTCCTCCCTTCTTGCACTCCGAATACCCAAAGACAAAATAGTACTCGCCTCCATAATAGTAGCAAAATCATCATCAACAAACTGCTCATCTTCCCCACCTCGCCTTGTCGCCATGATTGAAGGCCCTTCCACCCATTGTTGTGTAGAACCCTCAATAGGAAGCTCGATCCCCGGAGTATGCCCTCCCAAAATTCCTAAAAACCCATTCCTGCTCCTTTCGAACTCCACCGGCGACGCGGCCCATTCCGATATACCCAAAGAGTGAAAGAGTGTGTCGGGCCCTCCACCTTGCCTATTTCTTTGTTGGGCCGAAGAACCTTCATCAACTTCATAAGTCAAGCCCACAACACAATCGCCTAGAGAGAGGTGGCCTACTGCTATTTTGTGGTGCACAGATCGCCCTAGTGGCCGTGGGCCTGATCAGGCTAAACCACCCCCCTCTAAATTCACCCTCATTATTTTCCACATGAACCTGTTCATCAGCAAAGCATCGAATAACACCCATATTAGGGTTACTCGAAATAGGGTTTGGTGTTCGATCACGCACAAATTCAGCGTAAGGGTCTCCATTTAACCCTAAACGCCTCCCTGGTGAGAGTTCGAGATCCGGCTTCACCGGTTCGATCTCCATTTCCACAACTTCCAAGTCATCACTCGACAAATCTTCCTCACCCGTATGAAACTGCTCGCTGCTATCACTCTCTTGCGATGATAAGGGGTCCTCATATGGATGCCCCTCATCAAAACCCACGTCCTCCCTTGGTACTCTCCTGTACAAGGGAGAATCATCTTGGTTCTAATACCGGCGCAGGTCTAACCCGGTGTTCCGAAACCTGTACCAGTCCGGCAGCCCACGGATAAAGTTTGAGTAAAACGGGTACTTGGCAGGACCATAAAGCACGCGAATACCATCCGCTTCCACCTCATTTAGCCTCCGTCTTACCCTACGCCGTGCAACCACCGCGTGCAGCCTGCAGCGAGAAGTGGAGTGGCCGGCCTTACCACATGATTTGCAAAACTTATAGATTCCTTCGTACCTCAAGTACACCCAAATTACCCTATCCCCTTCCAAAGGGATAAAACATCCCGGTATGAGCGGAATGGACAGATCAATTAGCATACACGCACGCAACTCGGCATGAACGGGAAGTTCCTCACCATCATGATCTATTTTCAATATATCCCACATGCCGAAAAATTTGTCTTGCCCAACTGACAGTAAGATAGGCTAAAGGTAGCCCATGAACTCTCACCCATACTATCGTGAGAGTAAAATTCATATTATGTGGAACATAATCCACTTGATACCTCCTAAGATTGATGATTCTTCCATCAAATACTGTTGTACTAGCCCTCACTAGGCTATCTTGATCTTGGTTGTTCCTACATTCAAACAAAAAATAAGGACCCGATCTATGAACCCTTATCTCCCCCCTCATTATCCACCTAGAGTTTACAATGTGCTACACATAATGTTCAGAGGGAGGATGAGGACCGACAAAGAGTCCTATAACACTTGAGTTGAAATTTATAACCCCATTATTGAGGCTAAAATCTGCAGGGGTGGGAATCAGGGGTCCCCCCCTCAGATCACGAATATTACGACCCTCCTGATTGTTATGAGGGTTGTCGTTTGGATTATCTTCATTACTCATAATGAAGACAAGAAGAATGTTAATGAAGAGACAAGAAGAAGAAAGTAAGAATGGAGTGAATTAATGTTTGAACTGAAGAACAGAAGAAGAAGAGACGAGAAAGGAGAATAATAGAATGAGAAAAAAGAGAACTTGAGTTATAGATCTGAAGTTCTTTGCATTTATAGAGTAAGTTTTGTTCTTGGAAAAATAATCAGAGCACGCATGGGAAGCAAACACTGGAGAAATTAAACTCTAATAATGTAGCCGCCTCTATCTATTGAAGCCTGCGCCAATTGGGAGAAGAGAGCAATTACTGCTCGAATTAGATTGGTTGTAGAAACCGAAGGGGCTCTCAGCAGAATTGGGAAGCTAAAATTGCTGATAAAAGGTTGTTTCCTTTTAAGAAAAACGAGGTTAGATTTAATTTCTGAAAATTATATCTTCTTGAGAAAAGAAAAAGAGAGTGAGATTAACCACAGACACAAGAAAACTATTGAGATCCCTTTGTGAATAAGGATTTCTGTAAGAAAGATTTCTGAAGGATAGTGCAGTAGTAAAATCAAGCATGCAAGCACGCAGCTCCTTGGAGGAGAAGGATGAACCCTAGCTATGCTAGGAAAACTCACTTTCTAGTGAGAGATGCTCCCAATTTTAGAGAGAGAAATGTAATTGTTCATTTCTTTGTTATTATTCCACTTAAATTGGTGTTGGGAAAAATACGATACAAAAGTGGTGATATTTTACGCTCCAAACATGTAATTAATGGTATTGTAGATTTATTGTCAATTTTAGAGTAACCTAAATCCTAAGATGTTTATTACTCTTATTAGATGATGTATTTTAGTGCACCTTTAATTTAAAAACTAATGCTACACACTTTTTGAGGTTATAATTTTTTTTTTTGACACAGAGGTTATAATTAATTTGGTTGACATATACACATATTATATCAAAGCTACTTGTAGCTATTGAAAAATTATATATATATATATATATATATATATATATATATATATATATATATATATATATATATATATATATATATATATATAAAAGAAAAAAAAAGAAAGAAAAAGAAATAAAAGCTACTTGTAGCTAAATAGATGTATTAGTTATTGGATTGATCACACAAACTACTAGTTAGTTTCATCTCAAATTTTTGATATGTAAACCTAAGAGGTAAGACCGTAATAGTGTATATAGTATTAGGACATTCTCTGTTTCTCATCATTACAGGTAACGACACACATACATATTCATACATGCATGGTTGGGATTATTATAAAATTACATTTTGCTACTTCTTCTTTCTTTCAAATTTTGCTCATTTTCATTCAAGGGGGTTTTTTTTTTCATACACCTTTTCTTTTATCTCACCCGAATGAAATACACTTTACTGAGTGCAAAGGCTCATCGGTTGATCGAATGATAGGGAATGGTATGTGATGCATGAAAAATTAATGAAAGTAAAACAAATTAGTGTATAGTATATAAATTGACACGCCGACAAAAACTTATTATTCAGTGTGTCAATAAGAGCTTAAAAATGAGTTTAATACACCGACACTTACATGTGCAATTGTGCAACGTTATGATAAAAGACAAAAATAATTAATATGCTCAATTCAAAAACAAGGAGGGAAACATGTTGTTTAACTCCCCTATCCAAAAGTCGAAAGTAGGTAAAATTAATTGTGAAAAGATTTACATAGCTTTTTTTGGTCAAGTAAATAGTCTTAGACACGTTCAAAAATGCCATCTTTTTATTAAAAAAATGTATTCTTTTTAAATTTTTTTAAAAATAAAATTTACTTTTTTTTAATCCAAGTAATGAATATGCCAATTGACATGCAAGAATTTGATTTGTTAGAAGTCACTAGGAGACACAAATAACTTTGTACGGAGTAGTACTTAAAAAAAGACATGATACACATAATGATAATGAACACCACTAACATTACAAATTAATCTCATCTTAAAATAATAATTTAGGAGTAAATCAATCAATTAAAACATGTAACCATTCGGCTTTAATTTTCATGTCAGCATATGGAACATATATAAAGGGCACCTCATCTCTTAAATTAGCTCGTCAATCATGTCAATATATAAAATGAAAAGGACATCAAATTAAACATAAGTTTATAAGAAGGCAACTTGAAGTATCATTAACATATTCTTCTAATCTTCATTATAATAATAATAATAATTTGATACAACTTTGTAACAATTCCAAAAAATATGTATATATAATTTTGACAATATGAACTAATCAATAAAAAAACCCTCATAATTCAAAGAATGTAGAAAAAAAAGACAAACGTATGTATATTGTATCCCTATTCTATTTATCTAGACACTTGATATTTTTGCAAACTTTGTATTTACAAATGTGAAGTTTACTTTTTTTTTTTTTTGTCCCCACTTTTGGGTGTTTTTTCTATCACATGCAAATAATGTTACTAGCAACATATTTTTTTTGTTTTGTTTTTGCATGGACTATGCTCCTCTTCCCATGTGATGGTGGCCCGGAGAGTTAAACCCATTTCTAAGGTTTCTTTGTACATTAGGGTCCGAGTTCACTATACTTGAAGGTTTTGGTGCTCTTATACGGTTTATGTCATGGCGACGTCGGGGACGTTCTTGAAGGTTGTTGTGGTGGTGGCCATTTTCTTTCTTTGTTTCACCTCCCAATTTATCATGGGCGGGACTTTGGTCACTTGGGGCAGTGTAAACGAAGGGTCCGGATGGGATATCATGGACTAGGTTTAACAAGGGTTCCAAGGTTTTTACAACGACGCTCATTGTGGGCCTACTCTTGGGGCGATGGCTTAGGCATTGGTAGGCTAGTAGTGCAGCCTTTTGGGCCCCATCTTCAGAATATTGATCCTCTAATCTTGGGTCCATTAAGCGTGGAAGTCGTCGTTGGCTCTGTAATTGTGGTCTAGCCCACTCGGCTAGGTTTTGTTCTCTTGGAGGACGATTCTTGTCCATTGATCGTCTACCTGTTAGGAGTTCCAAGAGTACGACTCCAAAACTGTATACATCACTCGCGGCTGTCAAATGACCTGAAAAATGAAGCACATGTAACTTTAGTACGTTTACACCAATATACCTTTGAAAGTTAATTAGAAAAGGCATTATTTCAACTAATGTTTAGAAGCCTTAATTTGTAAACAGTCAATTTCGACTCTTCTTACAATTTAATATGCCTGTCAATATTCTACGTCTATGTCATAGAGATATCTATATATATTATCAAATTAAAAGGTCACTTGACTACCTATTAATATATACGTAGTATTATTTTTTAATTCTTCCTTAACAATTATTTTGAAGTGAAGGGATTGTAAATTTGTTATCATATTGAACAAGTTACACTTAATTAAAAGAAAAGAGTTTAATTTGAGTTATTTAATTTTTCTAATATCTTGCTTAATTGGATAATCCATCTATACCCGTCAAGTTAGACGAATATTCTTTGTATAAGTTACTTGAAATAGTCAAATAACTTTCTGAAATGCATATACTCTCAAGAAAAGTTTGGAATATAATTATAAAAATTATGATAATGAATTATTATGTTGTCCTAAATAAATTAAATAAACATGCTTGAAGTATTCTATTATGAAGTGAAAAATATTACCTGTCATGATGTATTCAGGAGCAGCATAACCTTGTGTACCCATAACTCTAGTAGAAACATGGGTGTCATCTCCCTCAGGACCTTCTTTCGCCAGGCCGAAATCAGATAACTTAGGGGTAAAATCCTGTAAAATCACATAATAATTTTGATATATTAGTAACATGTTAATGAAATATGTGTATGTTTTGCTACTTTGTTGTTGAAGATGGGAGATTGTTAACAAGAACATAGTGTACTTACAGAATCCAATAATATGTTTGAGGCTTTGAAATCGCGGTAAATAACTGGGTTCTCTGCTTCATGGAGAAATGCGAGCCCTTTAGCTGCCCCTAGCGCGATCTTAAGTCTTGTTAACCATGGAAGTGAAGCAGAAAATCCTGTAAATAAGATGAATTTGGATATTAGTTTGATAAATTCTGGTTGTTTTCTTTGAACACATTCTTACAATAAATTGTTTGTACAGTGGAAGTCAATACAATATAATGGCATACTTAAGTGTTTCAAGAAAAAAGAAAAAAAAAAGTACTTAACAAACTAGGACATTTCAATTACAATGGTAGGTGATTTGAGAGCTCAACATATTAATGTGATTTGTACAACTATCTTAAGCAGTTAAAAGACGCGGAAACTAATTAATTAAGACAATGCTTCTCATACATTAATGCTAAAGGAAATTAAGGTTTAGTCGATAATTGTTTCTAAACTTTTCCTCAACAGATGCTCTTATTTACATTGTTACTTAACAGATTTTGTTTCAATCATGGTTGCAAAGCCATATATATAGCAAACCCATTACATTACCCTCATACCCATAAATTATTCATAGTTAATTCAACGTAAAAAGTCAAATATAATGAATAATACTGATATGATACGTGCGAATATTAAGGACTACCACAAGAAGACATCAAAAGATTATGTACATGAAAACAACCATCAAATTTGCTTCCTTTTGCTTTCCACCCTTTCCAAATAAGGTATAAACAAAAATCAAGAAATCATGTAAATAAGGCGTCAATATCATTCACCTAATGCACACCTAATCATCTAGACTCAATATGTGTCAAAAAGATAAAAATGTTATGATCATGATCATGGTAGAAAATTAATGAAAGTTAGCCAACCAAAAAATAGAAAAAATTTAAAGATATATAATTAATTAAGTAATTAATTAAATTAATTAAGTTGTTGGTGAACTTACTTCTAAAGAGTTGATTTTCAAGACTACCACGAGGCATATACTCGTAAACTAAAACTCTGTGTTCATCTTCACAGCAATATCCTATCAACTTTACCAAGTGGGGATGTCTTAGTTGTCCAAGCACCTTCACTTCTGCCTGTAATCAATCATTTTTAATAGGACAATTTTAATTATTATTTTGTCTCATAATAATGCAAAAAAAATACAATAATTTTATATAAAAATTAAAAAAATTATTAAAAAAATAAAAATAAAATTTCCCCCCTTCCCACCAACATTAATTGACCATTTCAAAAATCCAAAAATTATAAAAACATTTGTACATGCAAGTTTTAAAAAAAAAATAAAATTAACCGTGGTAATTCTGAACCACCCAATGATTAAAATTCGACGAAAAGATAGAATAAAAAGGTAAAAAGTTCGTACCAGCCATTCGCGATGACCTTGTGGACCATCGAGGTCAAGAATTTTAACTGCGACGGGTTGAGCCTTTAACCCGGGTCTAATTTTATCATCAATGAACCCTTTATGGACCGGCCCAAACCCGCCTTCTCCTAGAAAGTTAGTAGAGGAGAAATTTTGAGTAATCAATCTTAGCTCATTGAGATTAAACTCATGAATGTTAGACCCGGCTAAAGAGATGGATAGATCCTCTGATAAGGTAAGCGAATTCGGGTCACTTAGATTATTTCCGAAACCATTATTCCTTTGAAAGTATTGATGATGTTGATCTGAAGCTGCTATTTTCTTCTTAGGTTTTGGAGCATCAACGGAATTTTCATCAAATATACCACAACATGGCATAAATGTTCGCCACGAGATCTTGTTATCGACTGTCATTATGTTACGTGTATTGTATAAAAATGGCGAATATGGAGTGATGATCTTGAATGAATATGTTATGATGAATGATGAGGTATGTAGCTAGTTGAGCATTGAAATTGTCATGAAAGAATATGAAGAGATAGAGAGAGAAAGAAAGAGAGGAGAGAGAAAGTTAAGAAGGGTGTGTTTTAGAAATGGTGAAAAATGAGAAATGGAAGGCAAGACTTTTAAAGGGAAGAGGAAAAGTTAAGAGAAGTGAGGAAACATCCTATTTCTTGCCCTCTAATATTCAAATCAACAACTACCCTCCACAATACAAACAATTAGATAGAGGTTCACAACTCCTTTTGAATATTTCTTTTTTCTATTGATTAAATTATTTTCGTCGAAATATTTAAAACAAAACTAATTATATTATATTATATTATATTGTATTACAGCGGGGGTTGATTTTTGAAAAGGGTATAACAAATATTGTGGAAAATTTCTTTATTATTGGATCTTGGGAAATATGTGGAAGTATCTATTATGATGTACTACGTATAAAATAATGAGATAAGGAAAGTCTTAAGTCTAATGTATTGGTTGTAAAGGGACAATGACAAAGATACCCTTTCCTTGACTTTGGCTCTCATTTTGCTATTTGACGTTCATTAGTGTCAAGCATTGCTTGCCCACAAAGTTTTAACTTATTTGGTAGGGCTGATGTAGGGATCAATGATGTCAAATTATTACAATTCTACATAATTAGATGTCAATTTATCACATAGCTTGTTTTAGGCATGGTAGATTGACACTGAATCAATTACCGGATTTGAATTTGAAATGTATTGCTAAATCAGAAAACTTTGACTTGATTTTTATGATAACTAAAAGTTTTATGAGATGCTTATAGATCAAGATTTAAGAAATGCTTGGTGTAGCTTCAAGTTTTAAAAATTTTGGTTTTTAATTTACCCTTTAGAGTATCTAGCTTTATACTCCTTACTAACTTCTAAGTCGTTATAATGTATATTAGAATTGTGTCAAAAAATATAATGTATATAAGAAGATGAACATTATTGACATAGATTTAATATTGGATAAGACATACATTGTTCTACACCATAAGTTTGGTAAATAACCTTTGCTTGCTTGTCATTACATATTGCTCCGTATTAACTTAAATTGTATACATATGCAAATTGACTTTAGAAGACAAGTAGAATTTTGTACTTACATGAAGTATAAACTATATATATAGATATAAACAAGTCATTTAATCTTCAATCGAATTTGTATTTTTATATTTTAATTCTAACCAATCTCATCAATTTTATATTCATAGATTATCGTGTTTAAGATTTTCAATTAAAATAAATCGAAGAAAAGAGCTTAATTAAGCTAATTACTACAAGTGTACACTATAGTGAGTACAACATGCATGTCATACTTATTCACATGACAGCTTGTTCTTGGTTGTTACACTAGAAGCAAAAATGTACCATTGGATGGTTGGGCGCCGCAGTAGCTAGAGTGGAGTGTTGTGATGATTAAAATTTTATAATCATCAATTTTTTTTATCATTATTTATTATTGATAATTTCAAATAACAAGCTGGCACTTAAATGCCTAATGATATGTTTAAGTTTAACAATGTAATATATTACTAAATAATCAGCTACTTGTAAAGATTAACTTAAGACAATTTTTGGCTTACAACTTAATTAATACTAGTACGGAGTAATAGATTACAACACTCAATAATTCCAAAGTTATCTCACAAAAGCCAAATTTTGAATCATCTATTATTTCTTATCCAACAAACTTTACTGTTATTATTACGTAAAATATTGTTTAATTATTTTCAGTATATAATTTCAAAAAACACAAATTTCGTAATTTTAACTAAGAGATCAATACGCCTATACGGTCTGAAGCATGGGATGGCAACAAGTTAAGATGTGGCAATTGAATAGCTAGATCATATCAATTTTTTGATGCAAAAGACTAGATAAAAATAAGCATATATATTAACATCCTACCAAAATTTTTATCTCATTATTGTAACAATAAAAATGTGATGAATAGCTAGTGACATTTCTATGAAGTGTGAATTGTGAAACGTATTTCAAGCTAAGGACGGCAACAATTGACAACTTATCTATTTTGGTATAGAGTCAAGTTAAGGTATCAATTGGCTTATATAGATAATAGTGTCCCTTAAAATTCTAATTCTAGAACCAATTTTATTAGTATCCATCACATAAACTATTGGTACTTAATTTGTCTTACTTGCATGAATAAGACCCTCATATACCCTTTTTAGATGTGAACCATGCCATAATTTTAGATAAATAATAAAGGACTTTTCATATTGAAATGTGATTATTTCTTTTATGGAAAAGGTGGAGGCTACCAATAATTATTGCCAAAACATATACTACTCATTTATTAGATATATACCTCATAAATCAAGTTATCAACTACGTCATTCAACCTATTTAATTTAAGAACTGATAAGAGCGTGAATGGATAACCCAAACATGTATGAGGAGAGTTTGCTCGATCCAATCTTATAAGTTGATAATTACTTTTCTATTTCTCTAATGTGAAACAACTTGCATGTGAGTACATGACAAATATATGTTCAACACAAATCCCTTACCATCCAATATCTACATATATAACAACTAGGACATATATGAACTGGTTTTTTTTTTTTTTTTTTTTTTGAAAAATACAAGGACATGAACTATAAATTAAGAATTTATAAAATTGAGAGTCTATTCATTCACCGATTAGGCCAATGTAATATATTTACTTGAAAAACATTAAAAATAAATAAATTGTAATAATAAACTTCATGAAATTTCTGTAAATGAGAACATAAATTAAGATAACTAACGCAGTCCTATACCATACTAATTGTCGTGTAACACAATAAATTATGTTTCTTTTAAACCAACTAATGATATTATGGCTCTTTTTAATGGTGTAGTAGGTAACATTATCCATAATTTGGATAACAAGCTCATTAAAGTGCAAATTATAAATATATATACTAGTATATAATTCGTTCAACGGGTAACTTTACATAACTACGCATTAGCCCAAGGTTTGTATACAATTATGCATTTAGACTAGTATAGTCAACTAATTAAGGCAATTTATATGAACAAAACACTATTATAAAACATTAACAGTATAAAATTTTATAATAATTACGCGGTTAATTTAATATACGGAGTACCATAAATTTGAGTTGAAATGTCATAGAGTTGAAAGACACGGTCACTCTCTCTTTTTTTTATCTTAATTTTTTTTTTTAATTTTAATTTTTAAATTCAATTTTAATAAAAAAAAATAATAATTAAAGATGACTAGGGTCTTACCGTCTTAAAAAGAATAAAGTACACGGTTTCGCTGGCGAAGAGGGCCTGAGAATTAAGGCCAGGTCAGAGGGGTAAAATTGGAAACAGAAAAGAAAAGTGGTAAGACTGAGCAACGGATATAAAAATAACAAGTTGGTAGGTTGAAATAGCACTGTTGTTGACTTCTAGAAGCTTTTTAAGTGTTCTCATTCTTCCAATTATTTTTTTGATTTTACTAGTTGTTGGTGCGCGCGCGATGCGCGCGCCCCCCCAACGCTATGCTATGACTATTATTCGGGATGTCGGGATGCTGTTAATTATATGGTTATTGCTTTGAGTATGCTTAGAAAATGTGGATTAGTGACATAAGTGAAGTTTTAAAGTGACCCAAGGCAGTGATCAATTTGGACATACTAATGTGGTACATTGTTACGGGAAATTGCTATGACATTGATTACATGTGAAGTGTGGTTGGCGTTTAATTTTTGTCCATGTATATGCAGTGTAGATGTATTATACTTTAATATCGTACAGGGGCATGATATATATTAAAATAAAGACCATCTGTATTATGGAAAATTTTTAAAAACAGATGAATTAATTGTTTTATATAAACAAATATATTAATTCATGCCTATTTAAAGGGTACAATAATAATGACATAGGTTGAACTTTGGAAACAAAAGAATCTTGTGGAATATAAAGAGGCATAGCTATTGAGACATGTGTGTTTAATTAGGCTGGACAGTTACTTACTTAATGCCAATTTATTCTGAAAACGTTAAGTTTCCTTTTGTTTTCTTTTAATATGTTTTTTTTTTTGGGTTTTTTTTTTCCTCCTTCCTTTTTTCAACACTGACATGGAGTCTTTTGGGTTGCCCAAGGTTATATATATATATATATAGACTTCTTATTGCAGCGTCGCTGATCTGGTCTATAATCAAGTTCAATAGATATACAACCCTTTGAGTGTCATATTGTCTTGGCTAGGGTTTTATTTTCTATTTATTTGACTGTTCATTGACGATAGTGGCATGGGTGATTTCGCAATGACATTCGTTGTCCGTCTAGAAAGAGATGATCGAGATAAACTGGTAATTCAATTTCTTTAAATTCCCTAATGTGTTAAGGTTTATGCACTGGAAGCGTTCATTTTAAATTTGTTTATGGTCGTTTGTCTTTTTTTCCCTGTGATGTGATTGCTACACCATTTTTTATGTTGTCGTTCATGTATTTAACTATTTATGTATTACAGCGTGTCCCAGTCTGTTATGAGGAGACATTGGAAGATGGATTTCTAAACATTGAATTGTTATTAGATGGTAGCGATGACTCGTGGTTTGCCACTCTATTGCACGAGGAAGCTGATGTTGGGTGGAAGAGGTATCTTGATATAGGGTGGTCAGACTTTGTTTATGATAATCATTTAAATATTGGAGATGTTCTGATGTTTAAGTGGAGAGGAGAGAATTCCTTCAGAATTCGAATTATCTACTGCACTGGAGTTCCTCAAAGTGTCGAAACAGGAGATGGCAATGAAATGGGTGGGTCTGGAAAGAAGCGTGGGCGTAAGGCAGCTCTCGAAAGTGGTTCAAGCAAAATGATTCAGGTAAATGCGTGGCTTGATCAACTCGCAGAAGCTTGTGGTGAAGATTGCTTCAAATTCTGTTTTACCAAGGAGTATTTCAAACAAAGGATAATTGTATGTTCGTTATTCACTTACTTTTTATGCTTTGTATACATTTTGCAACATAATTCATTTCATGCATTTATGATTCTTTACAAATGTTGTATAATTTTACTTTTTTTCTAATTTGTTGCCTTTTAAAATTGTTGTTATTGATTTTATGATTCACAATGTTGTTTGTGTTGATTTGCTTGTTTGTTGATTGCTATTGAATACGTTGGTTGTAGTTTTTTTTCCATTGTATCATGTACGACGAATGATTTAAGTGAATGAAATAGAGTTTCTTTTTCCTTGTAAGTAGTGTGTATATGGATCTCTGTTGTGATACCAATTGTGGGAACCTCATGTAGCTGAGGCCGTGGCTTTTTATGAACATTGTACAACAATAAGAAAGAGCACTTATAGTCAGTTCTATTTAAGAGCATCTAAATCTGTGTATACATAATAATGCTTGTTGTTGCATTTTTTTTGGTTGGTGATGTTTGTAATGTCTGCTTTTCTGATTGACAGAACATTCCATTGTCCTTTGCAAAGGCACATTTCATGACATTCCCTCCAACAACCAAAGTTAAACTACAGAATTTGGATATGCAGTTTGATGTCGAGCTTAAGGTCTTGGTAAAGAAGAACAAGATTATTCAGTGCTCTTTGAAAAATGGAGTTAAGGCGTTCATTGATCATTATAATGTCCATGTGGATGATGCTGGGCTTTTTAAATATGGGAAAGGTTATCCTATAGTGTTTGATGTTGATTTAGTGCAAGGTTAATTACTTAATGGAGAGTTGTTTTAGCCTATATGTAATTGGTTATTTTAGTAGCAATGTTTTGAATGAACTCTAGAAGGTTTACAAGCTATGTGGAAAATATTTGTTATGGTACTTATTGTTCTTGACTTATATTTATTTTGCGTACTCTATTTTTTTTTCTCCGGGAGCATTCCCTGTGTTTTTCATGTCGATCATAAAATCCAAGCATGGTACTTTAGACTGATGCTATAATAATGTTGTTTAGTAGTGCACTGGGTAAGTGAGTTTGTTATTCCAGGTAATATAGAAAGTCATGTTGATTAGTGTTGCAAATGGATATAGTAAATTTGCTATTCATATATGAATTCCAAGCATGTTTGTTGTTTAACCTAAAAAAGAAAGTCTATATTATAACTTCTGGACTTGTGCTTATGAGCAGTTTTATGTATTATGTGTACTACACAGGGGAAAAAACAATAAACTCCTTCAATTACCTTCTTTTTTGTAACCAGAAAAGGAAATTCAATCAATGTAAAGTACATTTATTATTTTCCCAGACTTTTCCTTCAAGAGTATTAACAGAGGTTTGAGTATACTGGTACATGGAATCTTGCTCTGACTCTAAATCTATTAGAAGATATGATTCAGTGAATCTTGGTTTTTATGTCACACCAATGTAATTCAAGAGCTCAATAAGAACAGGTGCTTTGCACCAAAAGAATCTATCGTGCATGTTTTCAATAAAAAGGAATAATTATATGACATGAGATACAGGCAAGAGCTACATTAGGTGCATAGTGTATATGTGAAATATAATGTAGCTTTCTACAAGAACGTGAAAGGTCGCATATGGGTACAATGCATAACAATCAATGCTTAGACTTCTATAAAAGACAAGGTCTTTTGTGAGCTTATTGTTCACAGCTCTTGAACTGTAAAATACTTTTATATTGCTTCTTGTCTTGTGTCAGAGTATATCATCTTAGGGGCAGTCCAAGTTAGCAATGGCAAGTAAGAGCAATAAGGCGTCGTCTTCATCTATAGCTCCTAAGGATGTCCCTTTTTCTGGATATGCTGATTGGATTCAGATACCTTTGTTACGCCGACGGTTAAAGAATTTACAGACTCGGAAGAATGAATTGGAGGAAGAAATGACTGAATTACAGAAGTCTATGCTGCAGATAGATGATGATATCCTGCAGACAGGTAGAAGGATGGAAGAGCTGCAGAATGCTGTGGATACTGCTAGGAAGGTTGGGCAACACCGTCGTGAAGAGGCTGTAGAAGCAGAGTCGGAACAAAGTGTAGCATCAGTCAGTGATAGGAAGTAGAAGAACACTATGATATGCTCCATTATATAATGCCCTGTCAATGATGCAGGTGCTAAGGATTTAGTTTGTCATTTTGCTGATTATTTATTCAGGATAAATGTTATTAGGAAGCTTAAAAGCATTTTAGATATAGATTGTTAACAGTTTGACTCTATATCAGGTTTTTGTAATTGCTCCATGGCATATGTAAGCGCTGTACTGTGTTTTGAAATTGGTGTAGATCAATCTCTCGTGTTGATTGTCAGATTTTGTATAGGATATTTTAGCTTAGAATGCTAGCATGACTGATTTACTTGTCTGAAGTTCGTTAATATTGTTTAACATATTCACCATTGAAAATGTATGTGTGATAAATGAATTTTACATGGTTGGTAAAGATTATTATGTGTGAAAAGTTTGAGTAAATTATAGTATATAAAGCTGTTATAGAGGCATTCAATATTTTTTGATATTTGTTATGTTAGATAGGTGATTAGACCTGTTAAGATGGCAGTGCTGAGGCTGTTATTTATTTCGAATAAGAACGAATAAACTGAAGCTTTATTACTGATTCTAATACTACTACTGTGATAGTGAATATTAATACAGTAATATTAGTTAGATAATTTGGACAGGGTAGATGCATATCCATGCATGATCAAAATATTATATTGAATTTAATATATTTGTGAATTGAAATTTGTTGATCTTGCAACATAAATGAAGCTATTAATATGAGCATGCTTACTTTAATCTGGTAACTTTGAACTTAAAATCAGAGAAGTACTAAAATCTACTAATATTATATATAAGTATCCTGTTTTAAGGATATCAGTACATAAAACAGTGCTGCATTATAAGGCAGCACAAGTTCATATTACTTTGTACAATGCATACTTGCTAGTGCTTTTTTTTGTCTTTCATCCCAAAATGCTAACATTGTTTACTTAACCCTAGAATAATATTCTTAGATACTTAGCAACATTAGTACTTACATAGCTGGTGTTTATTGGGAACAATTGAGTGGACATTTGTTCCTACTAAACCCCCAAAAGATTTATGCCATTCTATATATAGGCAGTACATAGCTTATTCTCACAGTAGCATATTGACTGTTTTTTCCTTTTTAACTAATATTAGTAGCAAAAGTTTGAGATCATATATTGTTTGCCTTGATCAGCATCATGGCTTGTCAACTTGACTGGTAGGAGAAGCAAATTCATCTGTAGCCTGATCCATATTGACTTCTTGAAAGAGTGCAGTCTTCACCTTCTTCCTAGGCTGAACTTCAGCATCATCATCGCTTGTCTTTGTAGCCAAGGCAGGAGATTCCTTGCTTTTTGGTGGGCTGCGTTTGCGTGAAAGCTGAGTCCAATTCGGAAGTACTTCCTTTGGAGGAGTGTTAATCTGCGGAAGCTCAATAGGCTCTAGATTTGAATCAGACAACAGATACATGTCTACATCAAATTCTTGGGAGGCTAGTTTCATTTCTTGCATCTGAGCAAGTTCAGCCAATTGAGTATGCTTCTTAGCTGCTGCATCTTGATATGCAGGAGTAACTGACTTCAGGTCAATCATCAGAGGTTTTTTACCATGTGCAATCTCCTCCATCATTAGTTCTTTCTGCAGCTTTGTCTGCTGCTCTGTTACAGCAGATTCATCTTGGTCTGTATCCATTGCAGCCAATGTTGATTCAGAAGTTGGTTGTGGTGCTTCATCCACTACTTCAACACATTTAAGAGTCCATATGAGCACATTGTTCATCGACAGTTCCTTTGTGGGTCCAACCTTAATGAAAACTGGTTTGGTAGCCAGGACATGTTGTATAGCTGCAAAAGCTTCTAAGTTCTCCTGAAACAGATAATGATTACTGGTCAGCAATGCATATAGAAATTTGCTACTAATCAATCTGTATATTAATAACTTGAAGTGCAACGATACTATCATTCTATGCAGATTCGTCTTACCTAAAACGTAGACTAATTTCGTATATGCAAGAATATGCGTATGGTTTATCAATGAATGAATGTAAAAGTGTCACAATCCATGATAAAGGTAATTCTATAGCATGCAATTTTCAACATAAGAAGGTAAACTGAGCTGTAGATTGTTTACAGTGTTCTTTATGCTGCAAATCTCGGATGCTGATTTCCTGAAGAGTCTTTCTGTGTCGTCATTAAAAGTGGTAAATGACATAGCTCCAGTACTGTCCATTGCTTCAAACTTGAAGGTCACTCTGTTCAATGCGAATGCAATGTAATTAGAATAATTATAAACTATGAATCATAGCCATTGAAAGAGGATATGTGTAAATTACTTATGAGCGGAAACAGTATCTCCTTTCTTGCAGACCGAGCAGCGATAACGAGTTCCTACAGGAAGGCTTGTGCGTTTGGAGCATTCAAGACAGCCAGCATAAGCATGAATTTTATTCAATTCAGCGTTTGGGATAGTGACTTCTATCCATGCAACCTCTTCTTGCATAGTATTAGATGGCTGCATTTACATTATAATGTATATGTTAGGTATAGATTAAAGGATTAGTAATATTAATAGCTACATAGCATTTCCAATGTTTTTTAGTCATGGTATAACCTTTTTGCTCCTAAGTTCTGCAATTGTGTACATTCTCTTCTCTTCAGTAGGGAATCTGACAGTAAGCACCCTAGCTTGTCTATCAAGCAGAACCTGTGGGTATACTCTTGCCCTGCAACAAAGTGAGAGAACTTATTAGTCATAGCGTACATAGTATCAAATAGGCAAACATTTGGAAATGTAATTCATATACCATTCACGGAGCACGTTTGCTCTATCTCCTTGAGGATCATGAATAATTCGAGTTGACATTGTAGTTCCTAGAATGAAACCTGCAATAGCTTAAGTGTTGAATCATAATAGTATGCTATAATTTTGTTATTGTATAATAGAAGTATGAATAATGAAATATCTCACCTCTTGGAGTATTCTGAGCCCTAAGAGCAGTGAATCCGACTACAGTAAATCTATCAGCCCAGTTGGTCAGTGCATTACAATCTTTGACAGCAAGATCATTCCATGCTGAGATGGTGACTGATTGATCATGGCTATCATGTACATGTGCGAATATATGTTACAATTGCAGTTAGTAATCAAGAGTTCTAAAAGGTTAATTCCCGAGTCATTAAAATAGTGAATGTTTCGTTTGTTATATACCTTGTGTCCGTGACAACAATTTCACGAACTGGGCTCTCACGTCCACGTGCATTAGCAATCATACGTGGCTGCTCCTCAACGAAAAGGACCACGACTACAACATCTGGAATAAAAGGAAATGTTTAAAATATTAATCAAAAAACAGGTAAATTCCTAAGATATATAAAAAACTGCAATGAGCATGAGCATACTAAAGTGTATACCAAATCTGTTCTCTGGTTCAGCTGTTCTTGGTATAGTTGACAACGGTTGATAGTTAGGAACAATAGGACCAGCCTCAGAGTTCAAACGCTGCACAACTGTCTGAGATCCAATAGTCATTTGATATGGAAGTTCCTCATCATTGAACTTGTACTGATCATCGATAACACCTATAGTAGCTCTGGAAATTTCATATTTTCCGGTTGGCTTTAGAATATCTTCATAGGCTTGTATTTGTTCTCCAAAAAGAGAACACCGCATTTTGTTTTTCTGTGTGATATATACATTATAAGTACCCCATTTCATAATGGCAAAATGATGTATGAATCTATAGCACATATCAAACAGCAATTATAAAAAACATACCAAACAGCAAAGCACATACTCTTATCCTACATTTCATTGCAGGGAAGCATGGAAATAAGACATATTTTGCTATTACTGTACTATTATATTATTCCCTGATTTTTTTCAGGCGTACTCCTAGAACTGCAACAAAAATCTACAAAACCTAACCCAAAGGAAGCTAAAATAATCATAAAAATTAAATGAAACCTCATTAAGCAATTGAATCTAGCCAGTAAATAAAACAGCAGGATGATACATAATTTCTCTAAATCAACTGTATCACAATCAAAAATATTAAATAACAAGTGCATATGTACATATATACCAATACTGTACTTTTCACATATTCTTTTATTTGTAAGATGCTCAAGCAAATATATGCATTGATGTGTTTTAAACTTATGTGATTTTCTATTATACATGAAACATATAAAGTAAGTTGGAAATAATTTATTGAAGAGATAGCTATGCTAACACTTTGCTGCTAGTCTACTAAACAAACTATCCTATTCAATCCGTTTCTTAGGTCATAACAGATTCAGTACTGATCTAAAAGCCACCATTTGAACTGTTAAAAATCATAAAATCAAAAACAACACCTCAAAATCATGGATCTAATTCAAAAAAATACATAAAAACAGAAAAAAACAATTTAACAAAAAAAAAGCTTTAAAAAACTTAGCAATCAAAGCAAAACCAAACAAAAAGCTAGATCTCAGATGCATATTAACATATATAGTAAACTAATAGAATATATAGAAATTGTGTACTAACCCTTTCATCTTCCATGATCAGAGTTTGGTACACCAGCCCTGGTTTCTTTGGTGATTCTCGAGGACGGCCTTTTTCAGCAATTGTAACTTTGACCTTGTAGTCTTTGCTTTGCGTATTGAGTTCATCCAAATAAACTGATTCGAGTTTCATTTTGTAGATCAATTCAAGTCTAAAATAACATGTAAGATTAACAAAAAAGAAATCAATGCAGTTACTGCACATAAATAAGCTCAAACAACAGGAGTATGTAAGTTGCATATCCATATGCAAGATATCATCAATTTGCTTGCAATTCCAGATTATAAAACATAATTACTTTACAAGTGAATATGTAAGTGATGTAGATGTCATGTACACTTGTGATATATTAATTTCAAAGGAACAGAACATATACAAGTATTTCAATTAAACAGGTTATATAAATGTGAGAATGCATTTACATCTGTATGCTGATTGCATTTCATACTTCAATTAGCCTAAGGATAAGTTCATGCTCAAATTATAAAGCTTCACTTTTGAAGGTTGTACCAACAAACAAAGTATTTTTTGCAACAACATGTTCACAGAAGTTTCAAGCAAAATCAGATGTAAAGGTTGTCTATGCTTAAGAGAGTCATGCATTGTGTTATTGTGTTACAAAAAGGCATGTATTACATAGAAAAGTTTTTCAAATAGCCATTACTCTGTGCAAGTCACAGTTAATCATAAATGCATAGAAGGCAATCAAACATAAATACTGAAATACTAATACTTTTGTCAAAAGAATCTACCAGAAGGATTTATTGTGATCTAACAAATATTCCATTAATAACTTTCTCAGAGTGAAGAATCTTTTTCTACTTTTAGCATGCAGTGACAACACATTAAAGCAATAAACACTCAGATATATGATATCGCTTTGCAGGGAAAAAAATACTGGAATAAATGCTAGTCTATTACCTATTGTAGCATGCAATGACAGTGAGTTTTCTATTTTTTGTTAAAAAAAAATTCGTATAGAATTTATCTACTTCTCATAAATGCAAGAATAATCAAACATCTTATATGATTATGCAGCACCAAAATTAAAGATATAATGATATGAATGTTAGGAGTACCTTCAATAGAAAGCAGAATTCACAGATTGACAACGGTGACTTACTGGCAAAATTAGGATTGCTATTTATAGGCAATCAAGGTAAGTATGAGTAGCAATTAAGAAAAGAATTGCAAATACTTTGCCAATATCCAGAAATCTAACAGTACATAGCCCATACTGAAGTATGGCTCCAACAGTAACATAGTACATTCTATATTTGCCTAATTTCATTCTGTAGATTTCAGTTTTGGGTATCCTATTCTTTTATTGATTTATTTTATCTAAAGAAGAAATGAATTTTGAGGGGAGTTAGGTTTTTTCTTTTTCTTTTTTGCTCTTTTTATCTGTTTTTCGGTGTAGTTGCAAATTATGATGTGATATTGCTAGTCAACTTCGAAACAGTAATAGATATGGGGTGGGAAGGTTTGGTGAGATACATGACTGATATCAATTTTTACATATAAGTTTTATCTTTTTAAAACTGGTTTTCCTCGTTAAATCTGAAATTATGTTGAAAACCATTTCCTTACATTGTTAGACAATATGGAGAGTTTTAAAATCTGAAATTATATTATAAAAATTGCTTCTCCTTTTTATTTTTTATTGTGGTTGTAAATTAGCAAGTACAAGATGTAATGTACTACAAAGGAAGTAAGGAAGAAAGTAATAGTATTTTTGACCATATGTTATTATTACTTCTATAGTAAGTAAGGACTCTTTGTCAAACTCTTTGTCACATGTCCTATGAAGTACAAATAATAGTAATAACATGGTTTCGTATATTTCGCGTGGCTACAGTTAATAGTAAGATTCTTTGTCGAACCTTTTATCATTTCAACTTATGAATGAAGCTTATTATACATTCTATATATAAAGAGTAGACGGGCACTTGAGAGAGCATATCATCTAGCATTCTAATTTTAAATTTAACTTTTCTAAAAATGGTACGTGTAGGGTGCACCGATTTTAGTTTATCCATTTAAGATTTAAAAATGTCAACAATTTTTTTTATAATGTGTGTCAAATCTAATGACTCTCGTTTTCTGTTTGAAGGCTTATGATGATGCCATCATGAAGTGGATACTAAAAATTGAAGACGATAATAAAGACATGGCGGTATGTATTACCACCTAGTCCTATTAATACTTATTCACATATCTATATGCTTTTGTTTCTAACTTGTTAATTGGGTGGTGTGATTCAGGAGATTCCTGTTGTTTTCTATCATATACTATGGAATCAGTGTGGACCAGGTAAAATCTTTCGAGGTTGTGATGGTCCATCATGGGATATTGTTATTAGAAGGAATAAATGTGGAAATATGATTACTGGAATGTATGTTGAAGGAGGCTGGAAAGAATTCATCTCTGATAATGATATTGAGGTTGGAGACACTTTGATAATGTATTATAAAGGTGAATGCACATTTTATACTCAGATTTTCTCTTGCCATGGTCATGATAAGACCCAATTAGGGATTCCAGTAACACAGACAATAGTCACTCGTAGAAGACTTCCTCTAAATGATGCAGAAATGGAAATGCATTTGAACCAAATGCAACAAGAACTCTCAGAGGCATCATTTACTTATATCTTCAATGCTCGGTGTATTCACCAAGGAGTTATAGTAAGTTTCGAATTTGACAGTCTACATGTATATTTATATGCACTATGATTAAATATAAGTAAGGTTATTGATAAATGGCTAATCAGCTAATCTTATGATTGGATCTTCCTGCCATAGATTGTTCCGATAGAGTTTGCTGCAATGCATTTTTGGACAGCAGATCCATGTACAGTTGTTCTCTTGCGTCATAGAAGGTATCAATGGTGTGCTGAGTTACATGTGGTTCGAGAAAGAGGCAGGATCATATCATGCACCTTATGCAATGGCGTGAACTCATTCTACGAACATGCAAGTGTTGTGATCGGGTTAGGTGCTTTAGTGGTTTATCGACCAGGATATCCACTTCTGTTTGAAGTAATGCTTGGACCAGGATAGTTTTCTCCATGAGCTGCTTTGTTTTGCATGTCATCTTGTTGAAGCCCTATAAATAAGTTGTTACTTTACGCAGTTAAGCAACTGCTAATATAACCACTTCGGATTTGTTGCAAAGTTTATAACCTTGCATATTTAGTGTTTGGTACTATTGGTTAAGAAGCAACTGGCTAGATTATTTATGTAAGAAACTTTTGTTGCAGTTTTCATATTCCTGTAATAAACAATGTAAGGAAATTGTCATGTATTATAAAAGATGTTGCAGTTCTCTTTATCACCTGCATAAATAATTAAATGGACTTTTAACAGGTATCCTTGTTGCATGTAAATCAGGCTAGCTAGGCTGGACAAATATATGTAAACACTTCCAAATGAGGGATACATAGGCTCATATTTAAACCACATTTGTCCTGTAACTCAAATCCTAACCTATACATGTAGCCATTAAGTGCTTGTGTTATACATCACGCTAAACGGAAGAATTCTATACAGAGCACCTATTTATATCTAGAACTTACATTAGCAATGATGAATGGAATACATAGATGAGCATACATAATTTGAAACTCCGAATGTTAACAAATTCTCAAGGGAAGATCAAATACTCTGCACTGACATACAAGGAGACAGTCTGTGCATAGACATTTTTAAATAATCAAGCTGCTTAAATGATCACAACGCTTAATTCTGCCAATAACTTGCATTTCCAGTGCAGCAGTATATAATTTGTATTTAGGCAAGGCACCAGCCAACTTGTCCAGACTGCTGTAAAGTACAATCAGCATGGACATATGACTGCTCATAACTGTCATATATGTATATTGGTAACAAGCTGTTTGAAATGTGGTGAGCACTTATGGATGCAAACTTTACCTGGAACTACTGCCATTTAGACTCCCACTGTAAATGCTTTACCCACATATGTATTATATAAGTAAGACTATATATAGTTCTTTGCCAAACAGCTATGCATTTAGTATTGGGAAAGAGGTAATAGTACAGTGTTCTATATAGGCATTATAATGTATTTTAGAATAGTTTTAAAGAAATGTTTACATAATGTGCATCTCTTTGTTCATTCCATGTAATTATTGCCTGATATAACTATGTATATGCACTTAAATTGAGCATCAATTGTTTGAGACCAAATCTGGTTGTAAACAATTAAATAACAGCATGTATAGTTTGGCCTAATATTGCTAGCTTCTTTCCAGCTATAGCATAATAATCCAAAACACATTGTTGATATATTATCGATAGATGTTTTGCTCAGACTATCTAAGGGCACTTGGAATCTCAACTGACATACAGGAGTACTGATACAACTTCCTGCCACCTAAATGATTCCATAATTCAGAATATGCAAACAGAATCCTGCAAACATTAAGGCTATAGTCATATCCAATAAGCGATGCCATGCTTAGTTGCACTGGCAGGTGCATTATATATTAAGCTATATATATAGATTCCTTAGGCCTTTCGATATGAAATGGCATCCATATCTGACACTATGAATAGGTTCACGCATGCATAACTACAGATTTAGAAATTAAAGGGATCTACCTAACAAGAAACAGGCATCTAATATCATCACTTATAAGATCTATATATAAAAGGAATAGGCAGCAAATGAATTACTCCCATAACAACTCTACTCTATTCATGATTTTGCAACCCCTAAAAAAAACAGAAGAAGCTGTAAAAATTTTAAAAAAGAAAAACAACAGAAGCGAAAAATCAAATATCATAATTGAAGACATAAATTGCGGATATTCTACTGCAGGAAGTAAGAAAATGACTACAAATGTCCCAAGTTATATCACTGAATATCGAACATGCTACAGAAATGCTCTGGTAAATTACTAATCCTTTTCAATACTCTAAATATATGAAGCCTATTTCCTGTATGCAGTGGCATGTACCTGTTTCGGTTCTTGTGTATATGTTCTTTTATCTAAAGTGTAGATATACATGATCATCTTTTAACTATGCATTTGTATATGATTATATCTATGTCTGCGACATACTTATCTGCCTATATTTTTACTCGATAACTGATTGATTACTGCATTATTTCTTTCTTCTTATAGCCCCTGCCAGCCAGTTGGAAGCCTTTTCCGGTCCTGTATGTATTCAACGCTATGATGGAGGCCCAATGTGGGAGGTGGAAATTTTAGGCGCTGATTTCCCTGAAACATGAGCTGTGTTTATGTACACTGGATGGGAGAAATTTGTATCTGACAATCAAGTGATGCAGGGTGATATTTTAAATGTACGCTACATGGGCCGTGCAATGTTCCACATCCAAGTGCTAACTATTTCAGATGATAATACTGACACTTAAATGTGCACCAGATGAAGATCATACAAGGCAGAATAAGCATGGCCATAATGCACTTGAAGTGTGATCTTGCTTCGATTATGAGAGTGCATTACAAGTAGTTTCAGTGTATAAGTGTCTCTTATTTCTCTTTTTTTTTGTTTTTTTGTTTTTTTTTTTTTTTGTGTTCTCTTTTTTGTGTTTATCTTCTTTCTTTTTTTCCCCCCCTTTTCGGGTGTGTCTTTGCCTTGCTTGTGGCTCTGTTGATGTTGTCTTTCCTAAGCTAGATGTCTATGTTTCCGTTCAGGCAAGTAACAAGCAGCTTTAAAATTTACAGTTTCCAGCTAAGTACAATACCATCTCTACTGATGTGCTCCTTGCTCAGTTTTATGGCAATTAGTAATGCTATTGCTTTGGTGTACCTATTCAGCACTATTCTTAGTATATAAGCCTGAATATTCACAACAACTGCTAAGAGATTGATTATATGCTGTGCATAGTCTTCCTAACAACCTGAACACATATAATGAGTACATTTAGAACCACAATTTTCCAATCATAACTGTAACCGTTTATACATTTGAAGATACCAAAAAACCACATTAAAAAAAAAAAAAAAAACCAAACAAACACATAAAACAAGAGACAGCCAGAGCATAATGCATATCCTCATTTTTTAAGTTTACAAAAACAAAGGCTGCTTCCTAACAATTTCCTCTCAAAAGTTATTGGTTACCTGGATTTCTCTGCATTGTCTCTAGTAATGCCTGCTTGCCTTAGGACTTCATAAGCTACTACATTTTTAACAGTGTTCGGTGGATATTGTTCTGGAGGCTTAGCATAAAAAACAGTAACATCTTTTGCCTTCTTGGCTCTGGACAAAGCAACATATAGTTGCCCATGAGAAAAACATGGTCGTGGAAGATGAATGGATACTTGATTAAGAGTCTGACCTTGAGATTTATTAATTGTCATTGCAAAACTTAACTTAATAGGGAACTGCTTCCTTTCAAACTGGAAAGGGTAATTCATAGACCCAGATGGACGGAGATTAATCCTATGTATGAAGACATGATCTCCTTTGTACTGTCCAGTAGCTATTACACACTGAATGACATTTGGGAAGAATCGTTTACAGGTAAGACGTGTACCATTGCACAAACCTGACGAAGGAAGCAGGTTCCTTAGCAAGATAACTGGACAGTTTTCCTTGAGCACAAGCTCATGAGGGCTCATTCCACCCGGACACAAGCTGTTCATGAACTCTGTAGGGTATATATTGCATGAATCATTCAACATAGTGTCAAAACTCTTGTATTTGACAGATCTACCCTGAAATTGCTCTATCATAAAGGCATTAATGGAATCCACTTCATCATTTAACGGTGTCAAGATTGCCCGATTGATAAAACAGTCAGCAGAAAGATTGCCCTGCTTCATTTCAGGGAACGTTGTTCTAAGCAGTTCAGAAGCTAAATCCCCTTCTTTGTCACAAAACTGTGCAATCTGAGCTGGTAAATGTATATAAGCAGATTCCGAATCCTGCAGCTCACCATTCCCCAAGGCTAGTAAGAATCTAGAGTAAGATAAATCCTCTCGAGCTCTAATGTTTTCTACCAACCTGTATTTAATGAATTTAGGCCACAAATATGAAGTCACAATACTGGTCTCTACTGCCTCCTTCATTGACCTGTGAGGTACAACTGGCAACACTTGCCTGAAATCACCTCCAAACACAACAACCTTACCTCCAAACATAGTCTTATTATCACATATATCTTGCAGTAGTAAGTCCAAAGATTCAATATTATTTTTTTTAGCCATCGAAGCTTCATCCCAGATTATCAATGCAGTTTCCTTCAATAACGCTGCCAGACTCCCTTGTTTAGGAACATCACAGGCCAATGAAGCATCACTATCAAGTGGGATTTTAAACCTTGAATGGGCTGTGCGCCCTGAAGGTATATTAGCTGCAGCAATACCCGATGTTGCTGTTGGCAAAACAATCTTGTTCATGAGTCTAACCTCTGCATATAAAGCATTGTATAAAAATGTTTTACCAGTCCCTCCTGGACCATCAATAAAAAAAGCTCCTGGTTTCCCTTCAGTGACATATTGCAAAATACATGAAAATGCAGCATTTTGTTCAGAATTGAGCTTGGACCGACATGAAAGGCACTCTTCTGGGATAGGAGCGTCAAGAGCATCAATTATATCTTTTGTTCTCCTAAACTCAGTATCAGCCTCAGCATTTAAATGCTCTAAACCAAACGCTGACAATGATTTGCCCATAGCTTCAAGATATCCCTCAATCGATCGCACAGTTAACTGGTGAATCTTTAACACATTGGTAGCATGTTTATGGCTGAAATCCTCGGACAAAAAGGGGTAGAACTTAAGCCATAAAGCAGAAGGATCAGCTGTCTGACAAAAAATAAGCACTGTGGCAAATAATCGTCGTAAAGCATCAGGCATCTGCACCTCTGAAGCCTCAGACAATGTTAAGTCTGCAATATCATCATTTTCTATTAAACCTAACTTCAAGGCTGCATCATGAAAAGTAGGATATACATGGCCATTCACAGTTCGAAGGTCCTCAAACGAAGTTGGACCCCTGACATTCAGTAGCAGAAGGCGTAAGAAAAAACGCTCCCCTTCTGCAGGATATACAAATGCCAACCGACCAACAGAAAATCTATCTAAAACTCTTTCTTTCCATTGCTTACTACTTGCTTCCCATCTGTAATGCTCACAAAATTCACCATACAGGTGCCCCGTGCCTCCTTCAGTGGCTGCATTAACTGCAAAAAATTCAGTCAGCTGAGTACATGACCGTTTAGAATTAGCAACAACAGCTTGTAATCTCTCATGCGGATGCAAATGCACAGTTTGCGCATTTGGCAAATGCACTTGCAATGGTAGAACTGGAGGATGCATTTCAAATAAATCGAAACTAAATATTCTCCAAGCAGCTTCACAGGGTGATACCCATCTGCCCGACTGGAATTGCTTGATTTCATCAACAGAAGTATCCTTTCCAGGCACTATATTGAATGACACTCTATCATGGCCCTTATATACATACTTATATAAATATTTCACTGCTCTAATCGTAGAGCAGACTTCGACATTTAAGTGGCAATCAAACAGTGCTAAAAGGTAAGGATTATATGGAATAACCCATTGGTTATCAAGATACGTGCCACATATCTTTACCATTTCTCCGGTATCACGCCTCCTGTAGATAGGATAACCATCTTTATTGTTAGTAGTTTCATCAGAAAACTGTTTTGGATAATTATTTTTACAGACTAATGTACCAGCCTTATTACGCATACATGGACACTCTGGATTTAATACGCCACAAGGACCATGCATCATATGTGCCAAAACAGTTTTACGTAGACTGTTTTTACCTATAGATGGTATTTCAGCGCACACAAACTTATCATAATCAGCAGGACATTTCATTTTCCACTCTGATTTCAGTATAATTAAGAAATGAGCATGTGGTAGCCCTCTTTTTTGGAACTCAACTACGTACACCATTGCAGAGACTTCACTAAAGATTTGTTTTTCCATTATTTCCTTCTTTAAAAGTAATAATTTGGCTCTGAAAATCCTGGCTACTAAATCAGGACGGTCCTGTGCTGTTTCACCAGGAGCTAATTCAGCCTTTATTTCAGGCCAGTTAGCATTACAAGTAATAGTTACAAAGAAATCAGGCTTTCCATATCGCTGAACCAGAGCCATGGCATTGAGGTACCGCTTCTTCATATCTCGAGGTCCTCCGATAAATGTCGGGGGTAAAATCACCCTACGGCCTACATTTTGAGCAACAGTCTCTCCGTAGTCTAATGAATCTAAAATACCCTGATATAATTCAGCCCGTATACTCTGTTGATTATTTCGAAAATAATCCAAACGAGTGTTTTCAATCTTGACATACATGTCAACTATATATTGCTGAAAACATCTACCAGCTCTCAACAACAGGTTTCCAGGGCGAATCTGCAGCTTGTAAGCGTAGTACTCCCTTGCAGAGATGAACTTATCTGCTCTAGTGTTCTTTCTAGATGCTCCTGCACGATAAAAACATTTACAGTTATTCATTACCCATTAACCAAACAGGATACAATAACACAAACTAAATATTATATTTTGGCTTCTCTAAAGCAAACTTACTCTTATCCTCCTCATCAAGCAAATTCTCAGCAGTATGTACAGCACAAGACATTATAGGGTCTGGCAATGAAACAGTTTGTCTTGCTGTTCTATGAGATTGTTTCTTTAAGCCCTGAGTCCAACCACATTCTCCACGAGGGAATAATAAAGGATATTGCAATGGATCATAACAACCATAGTTATGATATATCCTATGAGACTCTTCACCTTTTCCAGAAACTAAGATATGAGGACCTAAGCTATGACTGGACGATGCATCTTCTGGCCATATTACAGCAACATCATCCACAGCAGGAGCGTTGTAAACACGCTGATCCAGCACTGTACTCTGATTCAGTACAATCTTTGTGTCTACAGTGAGTTGCCTTTCCCTAAGTGACCGAAAGAACACTGCATATGGATTCTTCTGAGACACACGCATGAGAATATCAATCATATCTTGCCTCACTTCTGTAAAACATTTAAGTCTATTTTTGCCCTCATTCTGTCCATCATAGAAGTACAACTGCAAATATCTGGGGGCACTATTATCAGGCAATAAATTTGGAACAAAATGATACATCTGTCCATGCATCTTAAATACATATATGCCTTTATATGTTCCTGCATCAAACTTCCCTCCTAAAGAACTAAATGCAAATAAGTTATTGTAAAGTCTAGCATAAGTTCGGAAGTGAACTGCATCTTCATCTCTTGAGGTGAACAATCGCTTAAGTTCTGGAGGGTATTCATTTGTTGCAATTTTGATATCTCCATCACCACAACAGAATTTCAAAGTTTCAAAAGCAAACTTTTTTGCACCACATTTCACACACCATGCAGGAGACGGCAATTTCAGAGGTGCAATTGGAAGTGACTGACCAGACATAGCAGCAGGAATGACTACATGAACACAAATTCCATACATCTGAATAAACAAACCATCCTCAAAAAACACAGCAATGACAAATACATATTTCTATGAAAAGTAGCTTCTCAGTAACTTACACTGTGGCTTAGGTTTTGGCTGAGATTTCCTTTTCTTGTGCACTGAACTACTACATAAAAAGAAAACAGCATTACAACCAGTATCATTTTAAAAAACCTACAACACCGGTTAAAAGACCATCTACCTCTTTGGTTGTAGCTGCACCATTTCATCAAGACTACGCTTTTTTTTAGTTACACGTGATCGTGGTAGTTTCTTAGGTCCGTGCTGTTCACTGAATTCAGTGAAAGTATGGCAATAGAAACCAAGCGAATCAGTCATATGGTTTGACAACACAAACAAGTTATATGTTCTATGGAAATACTGATAAGTACCTTAAGGATGCCTCGGCTACTTCATTGCCACACATAATAGGGACACAATCTGACTGTATTCTGCAAACAAACCTATGCACATTACAAAATATCACAACTTCAGGAAATTGATCCCTGTCAATATATAAGCATACCTATCAGATTGCACCTCCATGGCTCCATTCAGTAATCGATTTCGTCTTGAAATGCGTGACATAGAAGATTGTCCGGCTTGTTGTTCACTTGTAATTAACCTTTGAAAAAATTCAGTTTAGTATTCAACGCACACCCTAGTCCCAAAAAAGCCTTATATACAATTGGCAGAAATGCATAAAAATATACCCATGTTTGTCTAATTTAGACGCCTGTTTGGAAGCCTTTTTCATTCTGTCGTGACTTTTACGTGATAAACACGGAATACCATACTGACGATCTACGAAGTTCAAAATACATATCTTTACTAAAAAAGGTAAAAAGCATTACATGTACATACTAATAATTGCACTAACGAAACCTAATTGCACTATACAATACAATTCATATCACTATGTATATACGAAGTCAGTAATACCCATAAATAAAGACACCACCAATATCTACTAACTTCCAGTTGCAATAATAAAGACACCGATATTTTGCTTCATAATATATACGCTCGAAATCTGCATCCCAAGAACAATAATATACATTTAATTTAATTTGTAGATAACCAGTTTTCTCAGCAAGCACTAAACAGGAGCAACACATCACTGTTGAACAACATATATGATCCAACATATTAATCACAGCTAACATTAATAATATAACTTTAAATATAACAATTCATCACACATAGAGAAATACTACATAGACATTTAAAACCATAGTTTCATTACAACAAAAGAAGCAGCAACTCTATATATGCTGCTCTAATTACCTTACAATATAAACATATGAGCAGCTCTCTGCCTCCATCCTAACAACATCGGGAACAAAACAACAGTCCCAATACCCTAACAGCAATTTCTATACAAATTGTTATAAAACCAAAGGGAATCATCAGCTGCTTTTAAACAGACACAACAAAAGGACACAAAAACCATCATCCCCTGCAGCTATACATAACTAACTAAGCCTACTCAGAACCACAAAACAACTGCCCTAATTCCAGCAAGCTAGATACTGCCTGTCCCGAAGTGCTTGCCTCTAATTCTTGTTCATGCGCCACTTGCAGTAGTTTCTTACGCTTAGCTGGAATAACCGACGGAGTGCTCCTAACAGGAACAAGGGCAGCCTTATCAACTGGAGATGCATTTTCCTCATGAACTATAGGCAATGCAGTAGGAGCTTGTGGAGAACCATGTTCCAATCTGTGAAGATGTGCCTTTAGAAGTAAGTACTTCTCTCTTAGCAAGTAGCACTCTCTGCTCATCTTTGCTGTAGCTCCATAGTTAGCATCAACAATCTCAAGGTTATACTTACAAGCTAAGTAAAACACCGCCTTCTTCGAAACCCTTTGTTCAGCAACGCTTACTGAAGCACAAAACTCACTAAAAATGCATTCCATTCCACTATTACTTCGGGGACAGCTAATCATAACCCACGAGACAAAGCCATGACCCTCAACCCAAGTTGTTTCAATTGTTGTTACAGACGCACCAGTTTTCCGCACAACAATCACCAACACTTGTGCAAAATCAATGGATACATGCACATTGTTCACACCCAAGCCATGCCCAGAGCTCTCCCCTGTAACTGGCTTAGGAGATTTCCCTTTATCTTGCAATAATTCAGCACACCTATTTCTAAACAGCTTCAGACACAATTCATGAAGCCTAAGCTGATCATATGTAAAGTCAGATACCTTAACACCATAAAGAAACATCAGTTTTTTCACAGCCTTATGAGCTGCCCTTTCACGGGATTCCTGAACTGTAGTTGCATCACCACCAAAGAAGGTTAAACGTGATCGATTATTTGCCCTCACAACTTGGACCCAGGCATTATTCCTAGCACTATCAATGAGACCATAAACTGGTGCAGGGAACTGAAGCCAAGCAGTTATCTGCTGCAAAAGAGGCTCAAAAGGAATGTAAACCTTACTGGGTCTTGCAGCCATAACCTGTAATGGCAACATCCATATTTAGACATACAATCACTGCATTGCCATTACAACAGACATTCCCCCAAGGACATTTAAATAAATACCAGCACCGTGCTGGACACTACATCCAAAGCATATGGACCAAAAAACAACTCAGCATCAATGTTATAAAAAAAGACGATACACAGGGTAGGCTATGTACCATTGTGCTACTTAAACCAAACTATAGACATGACACAGAACAACCATAAACAATCTCTTGCTCTATGGACTTTTCTCAGCTGACTTTTATATATACTCTACGGAAAAAGACCTATATACTAAAAAGAAGAAAGGCCTACTCTCATCTAAAAAGTAATCTTGAATACCCAAACAACACATAACCCATAAATTTTTAAAAAGAATAAAAGCCAAATGTAATACATTCCAAGCAACAAAACATAAAGCATTAAAACCAGAATACCAGCAGTGTAACAAACCACACAAATAAAGACATACATATTTTAATTCAAAAGCAAGTAAGCATAATAGAAATGTAAGAACAAATATATTAAGGAGCACACCACCTGGAAAACGACAAGCCCCCAACACTGACAAGGAAATCCACAATGCTTCCAACGTGCCTGAACAACCCACCAAGGAACAAAATCAATCACAGCTACATTTCAAAAAGGAGAAAAATCCCAAAAAGAAGAGAAAAAATTTTAAACAACAAAAGCTTAAAGGCAACATACAAATAAACACTAAATAGTAACCGCACAAGCATAGCTACACTTCATCACGAACAAATAATGAAAATATATCCCATATTTTAACAATCTACAAGAAACAGACTAACTAACTGATAAAAGAAGCACAGAACTAACAAAACACAACACCTCTAAACAGAGCCAAATTTAACTGCTAATCCATGCCTAACAATATACACCATCATACACATACAATGCAAAAAAAACAATTCTTTCAGCCAAATTTAACTGCTCAATTCTCATATAACAAATTAAAAGAAGATTTCTCTTTAAAAAAAACAGAATACAGATCACCAATCTATAATACCAAGATTCTTTCAGCCAAATATAATTGCTCAATTCTCATATAAAAGGAACAAAAAATTTTGCTCAAATAGGCCACAAATAAAAGGGGAAATAAATCAAAATGAAACAAAATAAACAGTATAAGCTGCACTTACAAAGATTAAGCGAATGAATACAGGCACTCCACAATCCTACACACAAACCACAGATAAAAGGGCATTTTTATATATACAAAGGAGAAATAAACCAAGCTAATAACCTCAATATCACCGACTTAAGGAATGGGAACAGTGAAACAGTAGAACAAAGTACAATAGCTCAAGAGTAAACTACCTGCTCCCACTCACAATGCATGCACTACACCTTAAGCCTAATTACTGTAATAATCAAATTAATTGAAACGCATATCATAATGTAACTAATCGTGCATTACTGAGAGCACAAATCAAATACGACTGTACCATCAACAACATAAACAAACATTCAACTCCTAATGAACAATTAACAGGAAAATTTTCTGGAAAAAGGAAAAAAAAAAAAACAAAACAAAACAAAAACATGGCCGTACCTGTCAGTCAGACTCGACAGCACACCAAAACCCACCCATGCAAGTAAAAGGAAAACCACCTATGCAAGAAAACACGGTCAACACAAGCTTGGGCAGAATTGGAAAGTTTTTACAATCAAGGGCAAGAGTGTAAATGCTCCAGTTTTTACTATTCATAAGGAATTACTGTTACTAAGCTACAGTAACTTCCCACTTGAACTTTTATATGGTTTATAGATTTTATTATGAAAGTCAAAAAAAAAAAAAAAAAAAAGTAACCTATAATTGGAATTACATTACACGAACGCAAACACTACTTATCTTTCTACTTCATAGTTCACACCATACACTCAAACTCAAAGGGGTTTTAGCTAGTTTATAGGTTTAGTTCAAAATATCTATACATTTTTCAACCAAAATGAACAACTTATAGCAATATAGGTAGTTGATGTACGTGATACGGAGTATATTGGATTCATAGAGGTGTTGATTATTGGGCGGTCAGTATTGAAACTAGTAGCGATGTCGATCGATGGCTTTGTATTGAGATATTATCGTATATTAGGAGATTTAATAGAATATTTCCTTATATTTATCTTTTATATTTTAGTTAATTCCTGATATCTTTATAACTCTATATATTCCCAATTATTTTCAATGAGAAGGCAAGCAATTCTACTCTAATTATTTTCAACTTCTCTCTAACTTATCATGGTATCAAGAGCAGGTTAATTTTTTTTTTTTTTTTCCCTTCAAAATCACAACCATGGCCGGTGGTGAGACACCACCTTCGTCCCCTTTACCTATAATTGTGGGTAATGCAAAAATTCATGAAAATCATCTATATCGTCAATTTGATGATACTTGTTGGATTATAAATATCGGAGCTACTCATCATGTTACCGGCAATAAATCTTGGTTATTTGACACTCGTTATATTGAATGTCCCGTTGGATTGCCGAATGGTGAAAGTGTTTTTGCTACTTTGGAAGGATCGGTCAAATTATCCGATCAAATAACTATCTCTGGAGTCCTTTTGGTGCCACATCTTAATTTTAATTTACTTTCCGTTACACAACTCAGTGATCAATTAAATGTTGTTGTTCAATTTAACTCATATATGTGTGCTATACAGGACCGACTGAAGCAGCTGATTGGAACGGGAATTAGGCGAGATGGACTATATTATTTCTTTGGCAGGCCGAATATGGTGCAACGGGTGTCTGTGGTTGAAACAACGTCAGATTTGGAGCTTTGGCATAGAAGAATGGGGCATCCTTCGGAGAAAATAGTTAAGTTACTTCCGCACATTAGCAGTAAAAGTAGTTTAAATAAAGGTTGTGAAGTATGTTTTCGTGCTAAGCATCCTAGAGACAAATTTCCCTTGAGTGAAAATAAAACATCTAGAATTTTTGAGAAAGTGCATTGTGATTTATGGGGTCCATATCGACATGTTTCTTCGTGTGGGGCTCGTTATTTTTTAACTATTGTTGATGATTATTCAAGAGCTGTGTGGATTTATTTGTTGATTGATAAAACAGAAGTTTTTCAGATGTTTATGGCGTTTGTTGCTATGGTTGAAAGGCAATTTAATCAAACAATTAAAATTGTTCAAAGTGATAATGGAACCGAATTTAATTGTTTGATTGATTTTTTCACTGCTACTGGCATTATTTTCCAAAGCTCTTGTGTAGGAACCCCTCAACAAAATGGTAGAGTAGAACGAAAACACAAACATATTCTTAATGTTGCGAGAGCCTTGAGATTCCAAGCTAAATTACCTATTTATTTTTGGGGTGAATGTGTTTTGGCCGCAGCTCACTTAATAAACCGAACTCCCACACCTCTTCTCCAAAACAAAACCCCATTCGAAATTCTTTTCAATAAACCTCCTTCTTTTGATGATATTCGTACCTTTGGATGCTTGTGTTTTTCTCATAATCAAAAGACTAAGGGGGATAAGTTTGCCAGTCGGAGTAGAAAGTGTGTATTTTTGGGGTATCCGTTTGGGAAGAAGGGATGGAGGTTATATGATCTTGAAACTAAAGAATTTTTTGTGTCTCGTGATGTTAAATTTGTGGAAGAAATTTTTCCTTTTGGTTGTCCGGATGATGTTAATATTGCTTTGGAAGTACATGATGTGCCGGAAGACATTCACTTTGATTTTGCGGAATATGAATTTGAGGATGCACAGGTTGATTTAAATGGTGATTATAATGGTCTACATACGGCAGGGGGGCTCATGGAGCTGCCCACCCCACTGTCGAGGCCACTCAAGGCCCTGCTCAAGGTACAGAAGGCCACTCCGCGACCAGGGTGCGGGAGAGCTTCCCAGGCCGCGACCTGGCCGCGGAGCAGCCTGTCGCAGCACCTCAAACAGGGCACTTCGCGACCAGGCTGCGGGATAACTCCCCAAGCCACGACCTGGCCGCGGAGGAGTCTGCCGAGGCTGTTTCTTCGACCAGCACAGGTACACAGCCGCAGCCACACACCGATGCCGCCTCTTCTCCATCCGTAGCCCAGCAGTCTGATATGGAGCGCGGGTTTCGAGAAAAATATTGGTCTGTTTTGCTCCGTGATTATGTTACCCACTCGTTTTTGCCAATAGTCCGTCTCCGTCTTCCAATCAGTCTTCAGGTACTCCTTATCCTTTAGCACACTATAAACATTGTGACAAATTTTCTGTGAATTATCGGAAGTTTATTCCAGCTGTTGTTCAAACTAAAGATCCGACAAATTTCAAAGAAGCTATGCAATATGAGGGATGGCGTAAGTCCATGAATGAAGAAATTCGAGCTTTAGAGAACAATGGTACTTGGACTTTGGAGCCTCTTCCCCCGGGTAAAAAGGCTCTAGGAAGTCAATGGGTCTATAAGACCAAGTTTCTTGCTAATGGTGAAGTTGAGCGTCTAAAATCTCGTTTGGTGGTATATGGGAACCATCAGAAAGAAGGTGTAGATTATGATGAGACATTTGCTCCGGTTGCTAAGATGACAACGGTTCGTACTGTTCTTGCTATTGCGGCCGCCAAGAATTGGGAAATTCACCAAATGGACGTTCATAATGCGTTTCTTCATGGTGACTTGGATGAAGAAGTTTACATGAAATTACCACCCGGTTTTCAGATTTTGGATCCTTCTTTGGTTTGCAGATTGAAAAGGTCTCTCTATGGTTTGAAGCAAGCACCTCGATGTTGGTTTGCTAAACTCACCAAAGCCTTAAAACAGTATGGTTTTAAACAATCTTACTCTGATTATTCTTTATTCACTCATACTACTCGTGATACTCAGATTACAGTTTTAGTGTATGTTGATGATTTGATTATTTCTGGGAACGATTCCGCTGCATTGACTGTTTTTAAGGCCTACTTATGTGACTGTTTTAAGATGAAGGATCTAGGTCCTTTGAAATATTTTTTGGGGATTGAAGTGGCTCGTAGCTCTGCAGGTTTATTCTTGTGTCAGCGAAAATATACTCTGGATATTATTTCTGAGACAGGCTTGTTAGGAGCAAAGCCTAGTGGTTTTCCAATGGAGCAAAATCACAAATTGGGATTGGCCACCGGCGAATTTCTTTCTGATCTAGAGTCCTATAGACGGCTTGTTGGTCGATTGATTTATCTTACTGTCACACGCCCTGACTTGGCGTATTTAGTTCATATTTTGACTCAGTTTATGCAGCAACCTCGTAGTGAACACTAGGATGCTGCAATGAGGGTAGTTCGATACTTGAAAGGGACTCCTGGACAGGGTATTTTATTAAGCTCTGATTGTGATTTAACTCTGCAGGGTTGGTGTGATTCAGATTGGGCTGCTTGTCCTCTTACTCGACGTTCTTTATCTGGTTGGCTAGTTTTTCTTGGAAAATATCCTATTTCATGGAAAACTAAGAAGCAACCAACAGTTTCTTTCTCTTCTTCGGAGGCCGAGTATAGGTCCATGTCTTCGTGTTCTAAAGAGCTAAAATGGGTGAAGGCTTTGTTATTGAGTCTTGGCGTGCAACATCCAAAGGCAATTAAGTTATTTTGTGATAATGAGGCAGCTCTGCACATTGCAAAGAATCCGGTTTTTCATGAACGTACAAAGCACATGAGATCGATTGTAACTTTGTTCGTGATGCTATTACTGAGGGGTGGCTATCTACTTCTCATGTTTCGACATCTTCACAGCTTGCTGACATTTTTACAAAGGTACTTGGGAAAGCACAATTTGATTATCTTCTCTCCAAGTTGGGCATTTTTGATCCCCATGCTCCAACTTGAGGGGGGGGGGGGGTATTGAGATATTATCGTATATTAGGAGATTTGATAGAATATTTCCTTATATTTATCTTTTATATTTTAGTTAATTCCTGATATCTTTGTAACTCTATATATTCCCAATTATTTTCAATGAGAAGGCAAGCAATTCTACTCTAATTATTTTCTACTTCTCTCTAACTTATCACTTTGTCTAATTAATAATTGTAACATGTTGGAATATGTCCCGAATCACTTTACCCCTATGAACGTATTGATTTATAGCATATGGTACACATCATATATGATTTTGTTTTAGGGTCTGTTCTCTTGAGCTTATTTTCAGTTCAGTTCATTTCAGCTCAGTTACTAATTTCCTTCTTTTATAAAATATTCAATTCAGTTCATTTTAGCTCAGTTACTAATTTCCTTCTTTCATAAAATATTCAATCCAGTTCAGTTCAGCTCTATTTAGTAAATGGGAACAGACCCTTAGGAGGAGCAAATAATCTTTATATACTCCATCTGTTTTTGGAGCTTGACTTACTTTTCATTTACACGGTTTTCATTGAACATCTTTGACCATAAATAGCTTCGGTTATGTATAAGTGAAAATTATAAAAATTTGATATTTGAAAATTTTATAATTAAGGGGGATATAATAAAATCCGCTAATTTATTTCTAGTGTAAAGTCATACAATGTAGTTAAAGTCATTTTATTTTGACCATGTGTATAGCAAGTGAGCCGAACTTTCAGAAATGGAGGTATTACATGTTTTGACCTATCTAGCTAATAAATGTATAATTATTTTTATTTTTACTTTGTTAATCTTTATTGCATGCAACATATATAGTAGAATGACCTAAATTTGTTGTAATTTTGTTTAAATTTACGAAAGTACTCCATTATATGAAGTATAATTTATGAATGTGTAGGATCTTTATTTTAATTTATGGTGAAATAATCTATAAATCAGGATTTGTATGTGGGTCTGTGGGATGATGTATCCACTCAATACATTTTACGAGTAGTATGTAAAAAAGTTCACATTAACCACTTTGATTAGACTCACATGATATGAGATATTTTTTGCCATCTAATTACTTTAAACGTTAGTACAATAATCTTTCATCAGTTCCGTTTTATCTCATTTAAAATTGTTATTTTAAAAGAGAAACTTTAACCACGAATATTATTGACTTGACTCATCCATGTGTGACATAAATGTACCATGTAAGCACACTCAAAGGGCTTCTACTATTAGCTTTTTCAAAATATATAAACATTTTCAACAAAAAAATGAGCAACATATCGAGTTATAGGTAGATAATGTACATGATACGATGTAATTGGTCAATGAAGCTAGTAGAGAGATGTCGGTAACTCATCTAATCAATTAAATTTAGTTGCTTGTAACATGGTATGTCTTGTATCGTTTTGATTGCTTCTTTCTAGCAAAGTAAATTTACTTGATTTTCTGTTTGGACCTATTTTTATTGTTGTAGCATATAAGATATAACTTTCTACTTAGTTACCTATCCTAATTATCTACTATGTAATCCCTCAAGATTTTAGATATACTTCTTCCTCGATTTTTTTTTTTTTTTTTTTTTTTTTTTTTTTTTACTTGCAACAGTTTGACTTTAACACTATTCCTATGTTTCACTTTGACTAGCTTTGATGATTTTTAGTTAAGCAAAAATATAGTCATGTGGGATCTTATTGGATTCGTATCGATTTATACTATTTTAATATAATATGTTTACATATTGGTAATTAAATATATTAACGATTGAAATAATGCATCGACAAGCGTGAAAATAGAAGTGTTGCAAGTTTTTTTTTATTTTTTAATTTTTTTTTAAGTATTGCAAGTTTTAAAAAATAGAAAAAGTATATAATTAATGTGTTGAAACTCCAAAAAAATTGAATAAATTAAGTTTTAATTATTTATTTAAAATTTTGATTTTGTCATACAATTTTATAAAGATAGATACCTATGTAGAAAACATATTTAATACTCGCATATATATCATAACCATAACCATAACCATAACCATATACTAGTATTTGTTCTAATGTTATGAAAGTTGTAAAAGTTGATACAATCTTTCAATTGAAAGTGGGAGACCATGATTTGGATGTGGGATGAAAATAATAACCACTCAATGCAAAATATCTTAGTTGACCAGAAAACTTCACATTAGCCACATTGATATGACTCATTTGGGTATGAAGTGGGATAAATGTACAATCTAAGTTCTATATTAGGCAAGTATAATACTTCAATTTGTTTCCTTTTTAGTTTGTTTGAAATCCTTTACTAGAAAAGATTCTTTATTAAAAAAAAAAGAAAGAAAAAAAAATGTTGATCATAAATATTTATCAGTTAATTTTATAAGTACTTATGTAAATTTTTATTAAATTTATTCGTCTTAGTTAATATACAATTTTAAAATATTAACTTTTATAATTCAATTATAACATGTAATTAGGGGTGTCAATCGGTTTTGCGGTTCGGTTTTTGGTTCGGTTTATCGGTTTTCGGTTTACAACGGATCGGTTTTTAACGGGTTGGAATTATTATCGGGTTAGTTCGGATCGGTTTTAAATAATTTCGGGTCGGTTCAGTTAGGTTTGTTTTTATTACAATTTCTTTTCGGGTCGGATTCTAATCGGGTTGGGTTATAACTGGTTCGGGTCATAATCGGTTCGGGTTAAAGTCGGTCGGTTTAAAAACGGTGTTTGTCTGTTTAAAGCGGGTTATGGGTCAAAACATATCGGGTCCTAATCGGGTCGGGTTGCAATCGGTTCAGGTCATAATTGGCTCGAGTTGAACTTAGTCGGTTTGACAACTAGTTTTGCCAGTTTTGAATGGGTTACGTTAACGTATATATCCTAGTATATCCTCAACATTCTATAATTAGTTATTCCAATAGCTTTAATTAAGTCCCTTTTCTGTATAAAGATTTTCAGGATCAAATAATAATAACAAATCTAGAGTTAGCTTTTAGATTTTTTTAATACAATATAGTGTTCGGCTTTAAGTTACAGGTTGTAAACGATTTGGGTTTGTCGGGTTTTAGTCGGGTTTAATCGGTTTCGGTTTACAATGGGTCGGGTTGCTATCGGGTTCGAAAGTACTCGGTTCGGATTGTTCTTGGTTTCGGGTTGTATCAGTTCGGCTTGATAATGGGTACGGTTCATTAACGGTTCTCAAACATTCGGATCGGTTCAGTTTCAGGTTTTAAAAAAACGGGTCGGGTCGGTTTATGGTTTTAAAATAACAGGTTCATAGCGGTTCGGTTCCTTTTCGGAACAGTTCGAAACGGTTTGGATTCACCAGTTCGGGTCGGTTTTTGACAGCTCTACATGTAATCTATAATATTCGTGCACAAAGACATGCAAACACTCACATAAAACACACAAAAAGAACGAGGGAGTATCATATATGCTAGCAACATTTTCTTCTTGCAAATTTATTAGGCAGTGTGCATTTGAGTGAACAATAATTGAGAGCTAATAATCAAAGAATTGCATGTACCAATAACCAATGTACATGGTGTTGGTGTCACTAATAATTTACGTACCAATAATTATAGACTTCTAACACTTTTATTTATTTTTATTTTTTTTTACAAATATATATTATTTCCACTCGTATTTTGTTTAGTCAGAATAACTACGATTGTATATTTAAAACTAAAAATCTAAAATGTGGGTCCAAAATCGAAAGAGGGCCATTAGGTGGGGTAGAAGTCCAACATTATGTAAATAAATTAGCCATCTTTGTTGGTTTTTTTTGGGCAAAGGTCAGCGCAGAAGATTCCTAGCTAACCTTAGCTATATTTACCACTTGATTTTAATCATGCATTTTTAATTTATATAAAATTTATCATCAATAATAAAAACCATAGTTTAACAATAATAATAACATTAACATAATGCAATTTGAGGGTACTAAGAACTAGCTAGGTGACATCTTGTCAGCTGTCATAAAATAATGCACATTTATTTATAATTTTACTCTTTCCATTTTCTTGCCATACATTACATCAAAGTCAATATAAGAACTACTGACGACGGCGTCAAAGCAAATCATGCTACTTTACTATTACGAAGTACATAGATTGGATGCATTATTGGGTTGAATTGTACGTCTAACATCACCACACGCATGGTTGGATCAATTGGTCGAGGGAATTGTTTTAAATTACTTATCAGAGGTCTCGAGTTTGAACATTAGAAATGGGACGACTTAAATGTTGAGTATGCCCTTAATAATTGTGGTATATTTAACTTGAATTCAAATTCGTTCTATTGAAGCTCGTATACAGAATGTGTTTTATGTGCATGTGTGAGTACATTGTACATTGTGACATTGGATTGGTAAAGAAGAGAAGATAGTGACCAACTATAGCTTAATGAGTTGACTCATTCATTGTATCAGTATATGATTTCGGGATGAAAATCTTTCTTGATTTGTAAGTTTAGCAAATCAAAACTCTTATCCATTTGTATGTGTTCAAATTATTCTCTAATGCGATTGGGTATATATGTATCCAACCTATTAAAATTTAAGAATTATGATGAGTGTGGTAAGCTCAAATATATGATCACTTGACTAAATAATTAAGGAAGGAAAAACAATCAAGAAATTCGGCAAACACCACCTTGGCACCTCTTTATTTATGTCAAAATAGAAGTGAAAAGTAACAAACATTAAGGCTTCACGAAAAAGAACCTCATTTCAGATTTTCAGCCTCTCATATAGTCATATAATATAATATTTCGTGTATATATAATTTCATGCATGATAAAATATTGGCCTAATTTACGTCACATCATTCATATTTATATCACATTTTGGATAGAGAATTTTATATTAAACAAAATCATAAGATTAAACAATTTAATACTAGTATATATGATAATGACAAAATTTACAATGGGTAGTTACCTTAGATCGCGGGCAAGAATTGCAAATTTACAAGCTAGCATGCATCACAATGGATCAATATGATATATTGGTAGTCACAAACGGAACTAAAGAGTATCGCAAATTTACAAATTAATAATTAATAAGATTAAATTCACTATAACGAGCTAAAAATTTAATTTTGCGTCATGAATAATAACCATACCCTTGAAATTTTAATCAATTAATAATCATGTAAGTTAGATGACATTCACAGTACAAAATAAACATATATGATTCCCTTTATCCAACAATAAGTGAATTACGGAGTAATTCTTTAAATGAATATATACATCTATATTGAATACATACATCTATATTACTCCTTCCGTGTTTTTTTAAATGATACACTTTCTATTTCCGGTCGTTTTTTTTAAGTGATACACTTCCTTTTTTGGCAAAAAAATACATTAAAATATTATATCTCTCTCTTCTCATGATCCCCACACAAACCCACTACTACTTTTTTATTATATCTTTCCTCTCACATTCATTACTTTTCAATAAACTATTAACCCCACTATTCTTTCTTTAATAATTTTTTAATACTCCACTACCCCACTTACCTCTTATTTTATTTAAGTCAATTAAATCGCCTAAAATTAGAGTTAAGTATAAAACAAGGGACTCAATTCTTGCAAAATGTGGGGAAAGGGGACTCTATTTATTTTATAGAGAGAAAAGGGACTGGGCTAGAATGGGTTTGGGTTTTCGATGGGTTCTAATTAAATAAGGGAAAGAATTGAGTCCCCTTGGTTAAAGAATTGAGTCCCCTTGGTTAAATAATTGAGTCAATTTGGTCAACTAAAAAAAAGGAGTATGCACTACAAGAAAACACGCAAATTTCCGATGATTTTTAAAAAATTCCGATGGATCACGCCGTTGGAAATTTCCGACGGCCTTTAAAAGCATCGGAAATCGTATTTCCTAGGGCTTTTCCCATGGCTTAAGCCATCGGAAGTTTCCGATGGATTTAAAAGGCATAGGAAATTTCCTATGGTTTTAAAAGCCATAGGAAATTTCCGATGGTCTAAAACCGTCGGAAAATAAAACATTTCCGATGGTTTTTAAGACCATCGGAAATTTCCGATGGCTTTTGTTAAAAAAAGCCGTTGGAAATGATAAAACATAAGAAACAAAAAAAAAAACCCTAACGCTACTCTCCTCTTTAACAGATAGCCGCCCCCTCCCTTTTAACTCTCATTTACCTTTCTCTCTCCTCTCTTTTCCACTCACTCTCCTCATTTCCCCCCTTCTCATTCTGCTCCCCTTCATCTTTTTCACACTTCTTTTCTTTTCTCTATCCTCTTCTTTTCAATTATGTTCTTTTTCTTGTTTATCTCACTATGATAGACCAAATTTGCAGTTCATAAATCGTTTATAGCAAATATTACAAGAAAACAAGTAATTGGTGGGTTTTTTTTAGGTTTTTTGGTCAAGTTCAACCATGAAAATTCCAGATCTGGAATAAACTATTAACCCCACTATTCTTTCTTTAATAGTTTTTTAATACTCCACTACCCCACTTACCTCTTATTTTATTTAAGTCAATTAAATCGCCTAAAATTATGTGTCGGTCAAAGTGTATCACTTAAAAAAACACGGAGGGAGTATATTACTTCACATCCATCTTACTAATCCCCCAAAAAAAAATAAAAAAAATAAATAAAAAATCATAATTACTATTTTGATATATAAGAGGTCCACACCGATTTTGGTTGTGTGCTTATAAATTTATAATACATGTGAGTATGTGACTATATGACACACCGATTTTTATAATACAAGTGACACAATTACTAGGTCTTGCAAGTGGGTTTCTAATTTCTATCTCACAATAGTGTAAAATCGACGTGGTGCAACAACATAAAGAATGAATATAACTAACTTCTTGATAATATGATTGAATTTTGAGCACTGGGCAATCCTTAAAAATTTAATCTATATACAACATAAAGCATGAATATAACTTATTAACTTCTTAACATGATTGAATTTTGAGTCTTGGGCAATACTTAATAATTTAAATTTACTATAAATATAACTAATCAACAATAATTAGGCCATGCAAGAAAGTTTCAAGCTCACTTTAGTGTAAAATCAACATAATAGAGCTACGTGCATGAACTTAATTAACTAGTCGATGATATATTATTTAAAATTGACGAAGAAGGGGGATGAATCTTACTTTTGAAAAGCATGCATGCATAAAAATTCAATATTATGTTACAAATACGCACACTTGATGTATGCGTATTACTGTATTAGAGTAGTTTTGTTTAGTTAAACTTTCATCTAATTTAACTAACTTTAAGTATAGTGGCTAGCTAGGTGATACATACGTAGTACTTGCGTCATATTACAAATTTTTATTTTCAAACATGGCAATTTATAAAGAAAATGAATCTACATCAGTTATAATAATTTATTATTATTTTTTTTCTTTTGTGTGTCCGAATTGAATAATCATAAAAGGACATATGATACATGAAAAATGATATTCGATCCTTACATGAACTTAATTGAAATTTAAAATAATGTGATGAATAGTTAAAATAAACGACAAATACATAAATTTATTTGAAAATTTTGCTTCTCTCAATAATTAGAAGGAAAATCTGAAATAAAAAAATAATGTTAATCTCTTCGCCATCCCATATACAGAGTAACTATTTCATGATGTTGTCTTTATTGAATTGAATTGATTACCTTGAATAATTATTGTACCCTCGCATATCTAAGAAATTAGGAACATCTTATCAACTAGTTATATGTACTTAATTTTCTTTATCTAATTTAACTATTCTTTATCCCATTCTTTTCTCTATCTGATACACTCCATTTCCATTTATTTATTTATTTTTTTTTAAAATTTGTTGTAGACATGGAGGGAGTACGTATTTAAGACAATCAAATGAGTATGTAGGAGATGAGTTGCTCTAAGATAAAGTAAATACCAAGCTAATTTGATATAATATACTTTCTCTATTTCATTTTAGTTAATACACGTACTTTTTAGCACATGTATGATTCAGCTCAAACATTAATATATAGCTTCACTTATCAATATAATAGGCAAATATTTCAAAATGTTGATATTTGTAAAACATACATTGGGATAAATATATCAATTTAGCAAAACTTGAAATAACTTTTTTTTTTTTTTAAGTATGACAAAAATGAATTATATGAAGTAGTAGTTTATGTAAATAGTGATAAAGCCAAAAAACGTGTAAACTAATAAGAAACATTATAGATCTAAGAAGTGCATATTGGTATTTTATGTACAAATATTACTCAGCGGCTTGACCACTATGACCAGGGCAAAGGTAGCAGTATTGGCCCGGAGTCAAATTACCTAAGCACTGATTTCGTAAATTCTAAAAAATTTCTGATAAGTTTAATTTTAAGATTTTATTTTTTACCTTATTATTATTATTATTTATTTTTATGGTCTGTCATTTAATGGGTTCCCTTTACAATTCGACCCTTTAATTAAATGTATAGTTTATGTAACTTTAGAGCTTGCTAGTTAATTAAATATATTATAATTAAGAGAGAAAACGTTGAACCGATTCTTTATAATAAAGCCAAAACTCTATCTACATATACAAATTTATTTATAAGATAATAATTCCCAAAGTAGGTTATACTAATTTCTAGCAAAAATCTTACAAAAATGTTATTGGACTTTTCAATAGACATCATGTACACGAAAATGTGTTAGCTTACACACATAAGACTTAGACTTACGTGAGTAGCTTAGTAATTTACTAATTTATAGTTAGAATTTGGATACGTCGACCTCATGCATGAACTAATTAAGTTGTCATTTTGGTCACTAGAATATTTGAATTTAAGCAAGGTGGTTAATATAAATGTACTAATTTTCTCATATGTATTTAGTAGTAGGTATTGAAAAAGAAAATTCATAAATTATAATTTTGTCAAATTGATCAAACCATAGAGTTAGCAGCCCTCTTTCAGAGTAGGTCTAAATCTTTCAACATTAGATAACAAACTAAGGAGAAAATGATCTCTCCTTTTTTTTTTTTCGTTATTTGTTTTTGTAGATGAGGACAAAATAGAAGGATCCAATTTAATGGTCATATATGTGAAGATAGATTGAGTTACAAGCAAACCAAAATAATACTTATGTAAATGTATTGACTAGATGATAGATCATTCTAGTCGAAGAGGTATCAGGTTAAATTGTGACTTTAAATCTACTAGGGTTGACTTTAAATGCATATATCTCTCAAACTATAAGTGATTTTGAGGTGATTTAAATTGAAGGTGATTTCTTGTTTCAAGAGCTTTCCAACGATAGGTTATATGCCCAATTCAGATAAGAAACGAGAAAGTTACGGTCGTTTTTACGAAGACCTGATGAAGTTGGAACGATGTTGACAAAGTGCTCGACATAGCACGTCCGTGCCCAAATCCGTGCCTAGACCAGTTGGGCGGTTTTTTTGGAGACGTGCCTGGACAAGTTGGGCAGTTTTTTGGATCTGTTTTAAGCTTAATTGTTTTAGGGATAATTTCCTAAAATTATATCTTTTCTACGACTACTATATGAGTATACTTGGGGAACAATGTTAGGGTTTATTAAGGTTTCTTGAGTTATAAAAGGACCCTTTAATTAATCAATTAGTTCATACCTTTTGCGCCATTAGATTTAGGATTCCTTGTATTATTCTCTCGTTCTTTCTACATTACAATGAAGAAGCTCTCAAATCCCCCACACGTGGATATATAGGTCTAATTTGACCGAACCACGTAAATCCTTGTGTTCTTTGTTCATCTTCTTTATTGTTTTTCTCGTTCTTATTTTCATTGACTTGTTTCGCATTAATCAAACACAAATTACACCCTTATTTCCTAACAATCACTTTTAAGGCCGGACATAATTTAATCATTACGTTTACTTCAATTTTCGAAATGCAAAGTATGTGCATAAATAACACAATTTAATATACATAATGGTTTATACATACTCTTAGTTAGTTTCTATCTATTCCTTTTTGTTTTACATATTTGAAATTTTTTAATACATAAAACCCAACATAAGAAAAACAATACAAAAAATAAACAAAAGGGTAATTTAATCAAATTTTGGCGCCGTTGCCGGGGAATAACGGTTTCATTCTAGTTATTCGTGATTCGTTTTTACTAAGCATTTATTTTGTTGCTTCGGCTATTGTTCCTTGTTTCTTTGATCTTCCGTTTTAGTTTCTTTGTTGCATGCAAACTCGAAGTTTAGGTTCAGATGATTTAACACCTTTTGATTCTGAGATCGAAGCTATTGCAAGAAGACGAAGAGGTAAAAGGAGGAAAAATCGAAATACAAGAGACATGGTTGATCCAGTAACAAAATCTCTTTTGGAGTATGGTATTCCGGATACAACAACCGGATTCCTCTCTAGTATTGTTAGACCACCTGTCACCGCTCAGAGTTTTGAGTTGAAACCCCAATTCATACAATTCATTTCCAATGACTCTTTTGCTGGCTTACCGAATGATTGCCCTGTGACTCACATTGATAGTTTCTTGGAGAAGTGTGACACTATGAAGCTCAATGGTGTCACTGATGATGCTATTAGACTACGCCTCTTCCCTTTTTCACTAAGGGATAGGGCAAGGGAGTGGCTACGAGATGAAGGTATTGGTTCTTTTGATACGTGGGACAAGCTTGCCAAGGCCTTTCTAGTCAAATTCTTGGGGCAAGAGAAAACCGCAAAATTAAGGAATGAGCTATCTACTTTCCATCAATCCAATGACGAATCCCTATATGAGGCATGGAGAAGATTTAAATGATTGCAAAGACAATGCCCTCACCATGGTATTCCAGAGTGGATGTTGATCCAAACGTTCTATAATGGTTTGACCAATGAGTTTCGCATATGCATTGATGCTGCGTCTGGAGGTTCCATCATGACTAAGAACCCAACCGATGCGAAGGATTTGATTGAGAAGATGGCGGCTAATGATAATTACCATCCAAGGGGACGAAACGCTATCAACATAGGTAATAAACATGATGTTGATGCTCTAACCATGTTGACTAGTTCTGTGCAGGCACTAACTCATAAAGTCAATCAACTCCAAGCTGAGTCCCCTCGACCCTCGATGGAAACTTGTCAGATGTGTGGATTGCAAGGCCATACTGCACGGGAGTGTCAACCCAATTATGATGGAATGACGATTGAGCAAGCTAATGCTATTTATACCACGACCTCCACAAGGCCATTTAATGAAGGGTGGAGAAATCATCAAGGGTTCTCATACAAGAACACTAAAGCTATAGCGAATCCTCCATCACCACCCGCTTTTCAAGCAAGGGCACCTATCAATCATCATCCCATGCACCAACCACCACCTCAATCTTCAAATATTGAGTCCATTATGGAGACTTTTGCTACTTCCCAACAACAACAACAAGAGCTTATTTCAAAGCAATTTGAGTTACAAGCAAAGCAGAATGAATATTTTGAAAACTCAATCCAACTGCTCGTTGCTCAAAATAAGAGGATAGAAACTCATATTTCTCAATTATCACAACAAGTGAGTCATCTATCAACTCTTCAAGATCAAGCAAAAGTCCAAACAAAACAATACAATGCAATTTTCGTGAAGAGAGATGAGTTGACTACGGGGGGATTAGAGGAGAAAGTGTGCAATCCAGAGTCGAAAACTAAAATACGTGAGAATGAAGGTCCCAAATATGTTGCTCCACATGCCTATGAGGAACCGATGCCTTTCCCGCAAAGGTTATCAAAAGTCGTGCTCGATAAGCATTTTGGGAAGTATTATGAGACTCTTAAGAAGGTATATGCTACCATTCCTTTTTCCGATCTTGTAATTCAAATGCATCAATTTGCAAATTTTGTGAAAGGAATTCTAGATCATGATCATAATGATAAGAAATTAGAAAGTTTGGTAGGAAAGGAGAAATGTCCTGATCCTCTACATGATAGCTTACCACCTAAATTGCATGATCCTGGTAGTTTTACTATCCCTTGCATGATAAACGAAACATATTTTGATAGGGTCTTGTGTGATCTAGGTGCTAGTGTTAACTTAATGCCTTCTTCAGTGTATGACAAATTAGGTTTGAAAAACCTTAAACCCTCTCCTATATCTCTTCATATGGCTGATAGAACTGTTAGACTCCCTAAGGGTGTAGTTGAAGATGTATTAGTTGGGATTGGTGAACTTGTTTTTCCTGTTGACTTTGTTGTAATGGATATGAAAGAAGACCATAAGATCCCGATTATCTTTGGCCGCCCTTTTCTTGCTACAAGTCAAGCTTTAATAGATGTTCCCAAGGGACAAGTGACCATTAGGGCTCAGGATAAACAAGTTGTGTTTAAGCTTTTCAATGACCATAATTTTACTTTTGACGGTGGTACTTGTTTGAGAATTGATGCTACTAACCCTTTGGTTGATAATTGTGTTTCTAATAGAAATCTTGTGAGAAAAAAGGGCGATATTCTAGCACATGGGTTTAGCTACCTGAAAATGAGTTCGAATACAAATCACGTTAACTTCAATTTGAAGGAGCCATATAGAGGTGAACCCAAAAACAGACAGGATCGTGGAGTATTCTCTCTGCGTGGTGGTGACCCAGGTTGAGCTACTAAAGGAGGTCGAGCTTATGACCTTATAAACAAGCGCTTTTGGGAGGCAATCCAATTTTCTAACCCTTAATTAGTTTTCTTTTAATCTTTTAGCTAATTGTTCTAGTTTTAGCTTGATGTCTAGGATTAAAGTTTTCCTTTTTATTTATTTATTTTTTTATTACTCCTTAGTTGTTATTATTTTTTTTATTTTTTTTTATTTTAGTGTCCTTGTTCTTCTGCATTTGTTTTATTCTCTAGGATTTTCGTTTTCTGCAGTTTGGTAGTCTTAGTGCCATTTTCTTGTATTATTTTGGTATGTTAGGTAGGTTCTATGTACTACCATAGTGTAGTATTTTCCCCTATTATATTTATTCATGATATATTTTGCATTGTGGACATTGCAATATTCAAGTGTGGGGGAGGGTTTTATTCACTATATTTATCAGGCTTTAGTAATTTATAGTGTCACCTTGAATTTCCATTCCAATATGTGAAATAAGTGATTCTCAAAAGAGAAGAACATTTTCCACTATTTTTCATGAATTGATTGACATTGGCTTGAGTAATTCGATAAGAGCGTAAATCCTTTCGATGACAATTGTTTGTGGTAAGATGGTTTCGCTTTCCTCTTGTGCGATAAGTACCTTTTGGAGGGCCACGAACCTCGTAAGACTCAAATCGAATACCCTCCTTCTTGATCGCCCTAATTGAGACTTGCATTTTAGCTTCCTGAGATCGATTACCGAATTGCTTGGGAAATATGATTGAGGCATATTTTTGTTATTTAGAGCTTTCAGAGTCATCTTTAGGAATTTTTCTTTATATGTTACATCCTTCTCTTGATAGCCCCTTTGAGCCTTATTTCTTTCTTGACTACCCTTGTGTTACAACATTATGGTTCCGTAATGCATTGTTTGGATAAGAAGAGTATTTTGTTAAGGCATGTTGATTTGTATGATGAGCTATTCGAAGGAAGGTGGTATGAAAAAAAAAAGAAAAAACAAGGAAGGTTGTATGAAAAAAAAGAAAAAATAAAGTGAATAAAGATATGATATAAAAAAAATGAAAAAAATGAAAAAATGAAAAGAAAAAAAAAGAGTATTGAAAAATGATGATGAGAAATAAAGAAGGGTAAATGTTAATGTTGAATCAATGGAGTTGACAAGGAAGAGCAATGCGTTCATTGTTGGAAATTTGTTGTTTTTAATCTCATGGTTGATATTTCATGATTTCGTGCATATCACATTCAAGGGTGTTATGTATGAGTTTTTGTTGGATTGATTTTAAGCACCACATTCCCAAATTTATATCTCTGTCACCCTATCACCCAAGCTTACCCTTTAAAAGTCCTCTTGATTTTCCTTGCAAATTGGTCACTAAAACGGTGGAGGGCAAGATTTTGTGCAAGTCTTGACGAAGGTCATCAAATCGAAGTGAGGCATTGAGCTAATATGGTTGAGCATCCTTAGGGAAGGTTTAAGCTTGAGGAAAGGAAGTGGCAAGATTGGTTGGTTATTGAAGGGTGCTACAATTTATCGTTTCATCTATGTCATTGATTTGTGATGCATAAATTGAGTTTTGAATTAAAATGATTTTGATTTTCAATTTAATCACTTGGTTGAACATTTTGGTTTGGAAGTTCTTGGTTCGGCTTTGTAGGTATGCCTTTTGAAAACCTTCACGAGACCAAACTCGTCCACTAGGGTAGCCTAGGGGTTTAAAGGCCTTGTTGCACATGCTAAGTGCAATCGTGATTCCTACGACAGTGAGTATTAGGATTTATTGCTTTCTAGGTTAGTTTTGTTTTCTTTCCTCGAGGACGAGTAAAGGTTAAGTGTGGGGGAATTTGATAACACATTTATATACTCATTGTTATATGTTATATTTGAGTGTTTCTATCATATTTTCTCTATATATTTAATCTTTTAGAGCTACATTTCTTTATATTTCGATGTTGCTCTCCTCGTGCTCTCTTTCTTTATTTTGTAGGATTTACGCGTAAAAGAGCACCTTTGCAAGCTAAGTGAGCTAGGAGCGTGTAGGAGATTATGAGCCCAACATCATATGGTCATATTCCAAGCTTGAAGTTGTTTTCGAAGGAGTTTTGTGTAGAAATTGCCTAGCCTTGGCCTGGTCGTGGCTTGTTGCATTAAGCTTTGGCCTGGTCGTGGCTCCTCCTTTTATGCCCAAGAGAAGCCTACCAAGATCAGTAGACACCACGGGTTGGTCGTGGCAAAGTCCTAGCAGCTTTGGGTAACCCGTGGCTATCACCTGACGAAGCATCGAAGCCAAGTTTGAGGCGGTTTGGAAGACCTATTTTAGGAAACTTCTTAACTTATTCCTAGGGATATAAATAGGCTTTGGTTAGGCATATTAGATCACTTTTTGGACTCGTTAAATTGAGTTGAAGAATTCTACAATTCCCTTCAATTTTAGATTTACTTTGTTCAAGATTCTATCTTCAATTCCATTAATTCAAGTATTTCTTCTTTCCTATATTATTATGTCTTTTGATTATTTTGTTAATTTAATTATGAGTGAGTAGATTTATATTCTAGGGTTAGGTTGAACCCTAGTTATGAGTAATGCATGATTTCCCCCAATTCCTTATTTAATTAGATTAATTGCTTTGCTTATTGAATTGTGCTAATTTATCAATGTTAGGTTAGACGTAATTTGATATTGATTGAACCAAGTATCTTATTTATCAATGGAAGTTGAGATTAGATGGTTTGATTAAATTCAATAAGGGCATGAAATTCTCCATGGAAATGGGTAGGATGGATTGCTAGGATTGAATGGATATTGAGTTTAATGTCTCTAAATTGCATGATACCATGGAAATAGGTTTGATTGGATTTTAGAGAAGCCATAAATACTCGGAAGGGGTTTATTGGTATTTTCAAGGGCACGTCCTTCCTTTGAGTATTATTATTTTGATTAATTGGGGTAGGGATTTATCTTTGCATTATTCATACTAGTGGTGATACTTAACTCTGGATGTTTTTATTAATCGAATTATTTCATCTTGATTCTTCTTGTTTATTTTGTTTAGAATTAGATTAGTTGAATTTCACTATTGATTGGTTACTTGCTTAGTAGTTACTTGAGTCTAATTAATTAGTTGAACCATAGTCTCTTGGGATCCGATCCTTACTTGCCCGTCTACATAGTAGTGGTCTTGTTAGGTTATTTTTGTTAGGTACGCGACACGCCTATCAATAAGTCAAAGTTCGATCTTATAAATTAGAACAAAAACGACAATTGATTATAAAAAAAAAAATGGTGGGGCTTGTGAGTGTGTGGTTAGGGTTAATTTTCATCTACACAATGGATGACTCAAAGGATGAAGAGTTGCACTATAGATGACATAATGTAAGTGTTTTCTTATTAATTTTCACATTAAGACTTTTTGCATGAAAAGCTCATGCCTAATTGACTATATGATGACAAATATTACAATTAAACAATATTGTAAACTTAACATTGACACTAAGTTTCTAACTAATCAAAAATAATTTAAACTCCTCATCACTAGGTTAATCCCTCATTTTTCACAAACATTTTAAAATATTAATTTCTTAATTAATATTTGCAATTACATATACGTGTTGATGCTATTTCTAGATGTATTTACAAGATTACTTGTTGTCTTAATGTTGTTATGGAGAAATTTCTTAGGAAAAATTAATGAAGGTACGTAGTCAGTAGTCACGTGTTTACAATTAAAGAAAATGGAAAACATTAGTCCTCTAATTCTAACTTGCCACATAGCATATGAACATTGTTAAACAATAGTGCATATGAGTAGGACTTAATGTATATCTTTTAAGAGAAATTATAGTTTGCAAAATTCTAACTCTAGCTTATGAAATAAAAATTCTATAAATAGTATGTAGTCACCATATAACTCTATTTCACTTCAAAGACTACAAGCCGTATCCTACTAAACTTTGGTTTTGTTTGGTTTAACTTATTTTGTTTAAAATTATACTTCGTATTATTTAAACTTTTATTGCATAAACTCAAATTGTCTCAACTTATACGAAGAGTTACACAAATTTTCTGAACTTATATTATAATTCAAAAATTATACTCGTACAATTATATATTGCTTCCTCCGTTTTTTAGTTGACATCATTTGACTTGGGTACTATTCACAAGCTGCACACTTTGACTAATTTTTGTAATTGTTAGCTACGATAAAAGATAATCATGTGGGATCTTGTTTGAATCGTATCAAATGTATATTTTATAATATTCACTTTTTATAATTTTACAATATCGATAATTAGAGATATTAATCGTTAATAAAATAGCACACTGACAAGAGTGATAATCAAAAGGTGTCAATTAAAAAAACGGAAGTAGTATATCAAGTTATATATTCATAGTGACCAAATTAAACTTGTATATGAATGCATCAGAAGACTTGTAACTTTATTCGTACTTGTTTTCTCTAATTCTATTTGAAACTTTATTATCTGAAATATATTAAGATAAATTAAGATGAATAAAGTTAGAACATAAAGACCTCTTGTAGGTTATAACCGAGCTTTATATAGCTTCATATACGATATACAAGATGAATATGGCCAGCGGGTGAGCGGGCTAGGTAAATTAGGCGAGTCACATCGAGCTCGTCTCATAATTAGCTATGAAGCACGAAGCAGCTGAACCACCCCACTACCCCAGTATAGTACTGGATCAGTCCATGAAGTAGTCAACTAGGTCTAGAAGATTGTAAAAAGGTAGATAAAATCGCAATATAAGGCTAGAGTACTCGGGTTAATTGGTAGAGTCCATTTTGAGTTAGGTTGGTAGCATGAAGTTCGACTCACCCACCCACTAGATGGATCGAGGCGAAGAGTTTTAGAAGCTTATTGTTATGTCATGGACTCATGGGCCGCCCAAAGGCTAGGTCAACCCTAAGTTTAACTAAGCATCTTGGCCACCTCTACAACCTCAAGTAAAAAGTTTTCTATAATGAGACAACGGTCGTTATAAGACCTTTTTTATTTATTTATTTTTTTAACGTTAATTTATTTAAGCACCAAACACCCAAACTATTGTTTAGGATGCAACGCGTGTTATTATTGAGTAATTTTGACATTCAAACTGAGACAATTCTGGTAATTAAAGGGTAATTATGACATGAGTTGCGCTTTAATCTATAGTTAGAGATGTACCAGATAGGGCAGCTACTAATTAAAGTTTGGGGTGCTGGATGCACCTAGGTATAATTCATGGTGTGATGACTTATTTTTACATATATTTTTTTTTTGGGATATTAGATCATGTACAATGTATGTCTATATTAGCTTGATGTATTTAGTATGTATTCATTCCCTAGGCTCTTGTGTATTTCCTAGGATGATTGTAATTGTATATAACCTATGCTATGCAATGAGAATAGCCACGGATTACAATCCTACATGGGAGAATATATTTATCATTAATAGTAAGATATGAGAAGATATTGTAACCCTAAAATTAAAGATCTTGTCTCACATATGAGAAGAAAGACCCACAATTGCACTAATTAAAGATGGGTAAAAGACTTTGTATCGTCATTATACTTAAGCTTACGTTTTTTGGAAAGGAAATTTTATCAATAACTACCAATTAAATCACGTATTTTGAAAACAACTACCTATTAAAAAAGTTTTTTAAAAGAACTACCATAAAGTTATAAAAAGTTTAAGTAGCACTACCATTCTAACAATTTTGACTAGAATCTCTGGTATTTGAGTCTCATTTTTTATCACTTTTTACCTTTATAAAGGGTAATTTAGTCAATTTAGATGATGATTTTATGAGGTAAAGGTAAAAAGTGGAACCTACATGCCAAATATTCTACTTGGAATTATTAGAGTGGTAGTGCTACTTAAACTTTTTACAACTTTGTAGTAGTTCTTTTAAAAAAAATTTTTAATAGGTACTTGTTTTCAAAACACGCGCTTTAATTGATAGTTCTTGACAAAATTTCCTTTTGAAAATTTTAGATTATAGATCATAGCTTACGTATAATTTGCAAAAAGTTCTAATAACGATTTAAGTATGTATGATGTATCATATGATTGATATGAAAACAACAGTAGCAGCCACTACGTAGAGATATTTTTACTATGAATATTCTACACAACTTTCACACAATAATCATAATTAGTTGGAACCGTAATTATCAAGGTAAGTCAAAAGTTTTGGATGAACTACTAAGTGTATCAAATTATCAAACCACAATGCAACCACCATATCTTATCAATGGAATTTAACCAAACTTACTTAGAAAATTCTTTTTTAGATATGAAAAACGTTCCTTTCATACTTTTCTACGTTAGGAAAGAATGCCTGCAGTACACACTTATACACTATACTACTATAGTACGTGTTTTTTGAGCTTATGGTTTTCAAATTCTCCGACACAACATGTCAAGAAGAGATGAGTATACAGCGGAATGGGACGGACGACCATCTTAAAAGCCCGGTCCAGCTCGATAAAAGCTAATTGTACTCAATTTAGCGACTAATATCTTTTTTTAAAGAGTACTTGCAACAATTTGATATTTTCACTATTTATACATTAACTTTGGCTGCATTTTCATATGAACACATAGAAATGAAATGTTATTGTGACATACGTATATTATTATGGGTTTGGTCTTAATATTTTTTTTTTAATTGATAATACTTGTAAGTTAAGAAATCAGATGTTAATTCGTAATTGTACTCCAGAGTACATATTACCATATATATTTATAATTAAACTTGTGCATTGACAAGTGTGGCGAACAACCTACTACATAAAACAAAAGGAGTCCATACAACAAATTTAAAAATATTTTTGGTAGGGAAAACTGTTATCATTATTATGCCGTGACAGCTAAGGAATTCCTTAACAAAATTATAAGGATACATGGAATTATGCCACAATTCCATTTGGATTTTAAAGTATGGTTAATTGGTTATCCTAAAATATTAGTGTAAGCTACTTTCAAAATTTTAGTTTGGGGCCAAAATTCAGTGTGTAAATCCAGCATCATCCTCAGTTCTCTGTCGGCCCAATTATATAATCCAACGACGTCGTTGAGAAAAATAAATAAAATAAAATTGGGCGGCATAATGTGGTCCAATGAAAGCAATACTAGCCCAAAGTATGATTTAATTTGCTAATTGTAGACCTTATAAAATGATACTGGACTTTTTGGAGGCATTTTATAGGATCCTCTTAAGATGACAGATTCTGCCATTCTGGGTTGTTTTACAAGAATCGGAACTAAAATTACAGCTTGCTGCATCATTCTTACAAAACTACGATAAAAATTACTACTACTATTTTATTATATCTTTCCTCTCACATTTATTACTTTTCAATAAAATGTTAACCCCATTATTTTTTTTTTTACAATTTTTTAATACTCCAATTACCCCATTTACCTCTTATTTTATGTAAGTCAATTAAATTATCTAAACTATGTGCCGGTTAAATTGTAACACTTAAAAAAACACGAAGGGAGTACGTGATTTAATACTCATATGAAGTATTTTATTGTAACCAAAAGAATAATTTTTACAGGGTTATTTGATTGTAATCGAAAGTCTTGCTAAGTTTTGTAATTCTAAGTAATTCTTAAGGGTCTGTTCTCATATGTTTATTTTCAATTCAGTTCAATTCAGTTCAGCTTCAGTTCAGTTCAGTTCAGTTCAGCTCCTAATTTCCTTCTCTTATAAAATATTCATTTCGGTTCAGTTTAGCTCAGTTCAGTTCAGTTTAGCTGAGTTAGTCAATGAGAACAGGCCCTAAAAGAAACAAAGATTATGACTTCCTCGTAAAAAACTAAAAGTTTCTAGAGAGTTCAAAAATAAAAGCTAGGTCGTAGAGAAAAATAAGAAGCGGTTTTCATAACTTCTTCTTATGACGCGTTCATTCACTTACAAAGTTACAAGTATAATTCACTTTCTCACTTACAAAGTTACAAGTATAATTTACTTTCTTATGATACCACAAACAATGGCCACAAATGGGGATCCTATACACTAACACCCCTCTACCCCGGCACTCATATAAAAGTTATAAGGCTTAGATTTCTTATCGAACCAAGTTGTCTCAGGTCATGTGGAGTTTTAGTCATATAAGGTAGTTCTACTTAAGAAAACTTTAATAATATAAACGATGGTGAGAATTGGGTTGTGGTGACAACACTTGCTTATGTGTTTTCTTAGGGTGTGTTTTGTTTACCTAAACTTAGGGCCTGATCATATTTACTAAACTGAGCTGAACTGAACTGAACTGAACTGAACTGATTGGAGCTGAACTGAACTGAACTGATTGGAACTGAACTGAACTGAATTGAGCTGAAATGAATATTTTATGTGAGAGGGAAATTAAGAGCTGAACTGAACTGAACTGATTGGAACTGAACTGAACTGAACTGAACTGATTGGAGCTGAACTGAACTGAACTGAAATTAAGTAAATGTGAACAGGCCCTTATATGAACTTAACAACTTTGATTTTAATTTTGATGCTAAATGTACACATGATTGGATATCTTATTAGCCAAAATTATTCATGATTAGCCAAGAATTTTTATTTTTTATTTTTAATAAAAAAAATGTATTGAACTATCTCCTTAAAAAAAAAGTGAACTGAACAAATCTTTAGTAATTTGATTGTCATTATATCTACATTATATGGATTTTTTTTTTCATCAAATTTACCTCATCATATCTATGTAACCTCGTACGTTTTAGAAATTGCCTTAAAAGAGACTCAAAATAGATTCATCATTAACTAAAAGTTAAAAAAACAATTGCGTAGAAGGATGAAATACTCTTACTTAAATTAGTATGAAATTTCAATTATAGTGTAATTTAAAACACTAAAATGAAAGATTTGATAAGAAAAGTTGATGGTGATGGGCAGGCGAATTTGGACTTCAAAAATGTTGCTACTTTAAAGTTTGTAACTAAACCACTAAGCACGAATCCTCAATTCCTGATCACAGTAATTAAGCATACCAAAAAAAATTAAAAAAAAAAAAAAAAAAAAAAATCAATGCCAAAATTTATGAATATTAATGAAGCAATAATCAAAAATCATCCTGCAAAAATATCTCCATGTCAATCCAATAGAGTTGGACATTGTATTTGTGTATATGATGGCTTTGTCTCTTCCAAGATTCGTGTACTTGATTTTCTATCATTTATCAACGAAAATTTGCTAGGGAGTATATACTTGTATTTGACAAATTTAAGGTGAATCTTGGATAATAAGGAAAGGGATGTATCAAAGAGAACAATTTCTAGTGAGAGACCTATTACCATTAAATGGTGTATCGTATTATATTTTTATAATGAAATTCATTATGTACCGCAATTTTTCTCTGTTAGTAAAATTCTCTCTCTAAAAATTCTATTTATCTCTCTAAAATACTCTTTTGTATTTCTAAAAATTCAAAAAACTGAAATATAGAGAATTATACACAAATCAAAAGAGATTAATATATATGATAAATGATCAACAAATCTCCTTAAATTAAAGAGCGAATATTTCAAATAGCTAATTTTAGTTCTTTTTAAAAAGCAACTGAATCATTCGGATGACACCCTAATGCATAGTACGTAGAATTTTCAATACTCCCTCCGTCCCTAAATTACATTCCTCCTTTCTATTTTTGGTATTCCAAAATTACATTCCTCCTTTCTATCTTTGGTAAGTTTTTTTAGTAAATCAACTCTCTTTTTTTGTTTTATATTTAATGCTTTCTCACTCATCCTTACCTAATTTCACTCATAATCCTTGTGCCAAATTACAATGAATATGATTGGTTAAAAATTTTCAATTAGGAGCATGTGATTTGTCCTTTTTTTTTTCAAAGGATTGATGACATATCATGAGTAATAACTATTCTATCTTTGTACTTCCCATTGCATTATCTAATTATTGTTATTTGTCTTATTCTTTTCTCCTTAATTCCCGTGTAAATTTCCAAAGAGGAATGTAATTTAGGGACGGGGGGAGTAGTTAGGTACACCTAAGAATACTTTCAGATCAACTCGTTTAATAAATTTATGAGGAAACCCTTTGGTTCACCATTTTAGAGATAGTGCATTCGGGCACTTTTAAAAATATTTTCCCCAGGTGAAAAGCGATTAATGTGTGATAGGGTGATATGTAAAATTTAGAATTTTCTTCAAAATTTAGATTGAAATAAAAATATAGATAATTTACTAGATTAGTCTATTTATTCATTATTTAAGGAATCTTTATTTATTATTTAGTAGTTTTTTACATTTAGATAAATAGACTTCCATTTCTTCTTCAAAAAAAAAAAAAGATAAATAGACTTCCAAAAATGAGGCTAGTGAAACACGAATACCTCAAGTTTATGAAGTCAATCAATGTGTTTGTTGTTAATCTTGTTATCATTCTCCTTTATGTTCACTTCCATCTTGCTTACTGTATTATCCTTCTCTAGACATCGCCATTGTTATTGGTGCACCGCCAAAGTGTATTTCATTAGCTATCAACATTTCGTCATCTTATATCTTGCCTATACGCAACTCAATTCTGTTGTAATTAAACAACCACATTTTCTCTCCCATCATATGACCTTTCTCTATTGTGGCTGAAGCCACTGTTTTGCCAATGACGATTAAAAAAGTATGTTGCTTCAAAATCTCATGAATGTAGAATTTTAAGGATGGATTATAAGTAATATCGAAATACCATTACATCATCTCATAGCTCGTCATATACACAACTCATCTCTCTTCGACTAAACAACCCGCCTTATTCTCTTCCTTCATACAACCTTTCTCTACAGTCGCTACCTCCAACTATTCGTTACATTACCTAAAAAAAGTATGCCGTTTCACAATCTCATTAAAGCAGAATCTTAAAAAATAACGTAAGATCTCCATAAAATAATTCCAAATAACCCAACCAAAATCCCATCTCAATACTTTCCAAATTCCAAACCAACAAAGCTCACAAAAAAAAAACCATCACTATCTTGCTCACATCAGTATCTATGTCACCTTAACAGATCATTATTTCCCCCATAATATAGGATAATAAAAAAACAAGAATCTTTTAAATTATCTAAACCCATTTAAAAAATAAAATAAAACCCCCATTTTTCTCAAAAAGAATAAAAAAATAATTTTCTAAAAAAACCCAATAATTGCTGTTTTTCCAACCCCTTTAAATTTCAACCCCCATTTCATTTCATCTCATCTCATTTTTCTTCTCAAAAACAACAATGGCTGCTTCTGCTTCTACTCCAACTTTCTCTCTCCTACTACTAGTAGCAGCAGCCATAATCTCCTGCTTCGCAACCACAACCTTATCATCGACCTTCACTGATGAAAATCCCATCAGATTAGTATCAGACGGTTTACAAGACATTGAATCTTCCATTTTCTCTCTCCTCGGTAACAGTCGTCATGCTCTCTCCTTCGCTCGATTCATCCACAGGTTTTTTAAATTTAATGTTAATTTTTTTTGATTGATTGATTGATTGTTTGAACTTTTAAGTGGAAATTTTGATGAATTTTTGATGATTTTTTAGGCATGGGAAGAGGTACGAGACTGCTCATGAGATGTTAACGAGATTTGAAATTTATCGGGAGAATTTGAAGTTGATCAGATCGTCTAATAAGAAGGCGCTTTCATATAAACTTCATGTTAATCGTAAGTTCATGATTTACATTTTTTTTGTATTGTTATTTTACTATCTTTGTGTTTTCTTGTGTTTGGAAATTTTGCTTAATTTAATCTGAATTGTACTCTATATGGTCGGAATGAGTTACGAGGGCAATATAATCTGAATTATTGAATTGTGTTATTATTAATATATGGATGTCCACTAGCTTAGCTGATTAAAGTATCGGGTGTAAGAGTATTAATGACTAATACAGATCGAATGGCGAATGCTGTCACCATTTTTTTTTAATATTAATATCTTTGTGTTTTATTATGTTTGGAATTTTATTTAATCTGAATTATATTATTTTCATGGTTGGAATGAGTCACGAGGGCAATATAATATGAAAGTATTGAATTATGTGATACTAAAGGCCTGTTCTCTTTAGATTATTTTCCGTTCAGTTCAATTCAGTTCTTAATTTCCTTCTCTCATAAAATATTCAGTTCAGTTTGGTTCAGCTCTAATAAGTTTAGTTCAACTCACCTCAGTTCAGTCAATCAGAACAAGCCCTACTAATAATGTGTGGATGTCGACTAGTTAAGTTGATTATAGTGTCGGGTGTGAGAGTACCAATAACTAATAGTCTAATACAGATCGAATGCTGTCACCATCTTTTGTGGCTCTATCTATGTACAAATTCTTACACTACATGAGAGTAGCTTTGTAATAACTAGATATAATCTGCATCTTACAATAAAAAATACACTTTATGTTTTTATTAAATTTAGCTTATATTATCATAACCTTTTCTTTGTTAAATTTAGCTTATTTTACATGTCAATACAACTTGGGGCTTATAATTGTTAAAGTGTTTTGAAGTAATTTTCTTTGAACTTATGTTTTTATTGAAGAGGTTGCCATAATTAAGCATTTGAGCATGTGTTCCTTGTGGGTTTACTAGACTTAAAATCAACTCATGTGTCATGTCAATACAAATCTTTAAGTATAATCCAAGGCTAAGTTGGGATAAATTTCTTACTATGCCATCATCTATTGTCTAACATAATATTTAAGCATCTATTAGGCATCTATTGTCATATCGATACGTAGTAAATGTTTTTATACATTTAGGCTGTATTTTCCTTACCTGACCTTGTCCGAACTTATTGAAACTTGTTGCTGTGAATTGAACTTGAGTAACATTATAAGAACTTATTGCAGTTGTTGTTCTTGTGAATCGAGCTTGGGTAGTTCAAGACATTGTTCAATCACAAAAAAAAAAAAAAAAAAAAAAAAAAAAAGATCATAGGAATATAGGTTTAGTCTTTTAATAAGTCTGAATAAGCTCATTCAAAGATTACCAAGTTCAACTAACAACTAAATAAGCTCATTCAAAGATTACCAATCTCAATTAACAACTAAATATAAGTTGAGATATGGGCTATAAACTTTGACAAGCTGTCTATTAAAGTTAAAACCTTGGACTCTTCTCTTCAGCTGATGTTTTCTGAATTGAAGTGTTTTTTTTTTTTTTTTTTTTTTTTTTTTTTTTTTTTTTTAAAAATCTTGAACTGATTTAAATGTCATTCCAGTGACTGAGTAACTTCATTTCCATCACTTCTTTGAAATTGCTTCACCTAGCTGAATAAAAGCAGTTGATTCCTATCACCTTGAGCTTTAGCATTGAGGTGCACTTTATTATATGCTGGGAATATATTTAATAGCACAAAATTGCTATAGAATTAACATTATAATGCATACGAGTTTCACCAACCATTGTGCCTCTTAAACAAGTTGCCAAATTTTCTTATCGCAATCTTAATTATAATGAGGATGCCAATAATGGTTTAGATGAGTTCTTGAACTTTTATTTACTTCTGTCTTTTTAAACATCACATCATAATTAGCAGTAAAAGGCACTGGATTCCGGAATATTCCTCGTGTTTATACATGGAAATATACATACATTGTAAATGTTTGGTTGATATTGATAGAATGAGTCCTCTAACTATCTATTTTATTTGCAACACATCCAGCTGTTAAACTGACAAACTATTGACCAGCATTTCATATTCTGTTACCTAGAATTTGCTGATTGGACGTGGGAAGAGTTTCAAAGGCATAGATTGGGAGCAGCTCAAAATTGCTCTGCCACCCTCAAGGGAAGTCACAAGTTGACTCATGCTGTTGCTCCTCCATCGGTATACTCTTATTGAAAAACACTTTACCTATTCCCAATATCCCCAAACATATGATTTCATTTTTGTTTTGTTGCCTGTAAATGCTGTAAAGCCTGTAATTACCATTTTAGCAAGATTGAATGGACTACACTGTTATCCCTACGTCTCTCACAAAATTCTTTATTATGAAGTTATGAACCTGTTATCATTAGGCTCGATGCACACAATTTGGCCTCTCCCAAACTTATTATTTTGTTGTCATTTTCTTTCCATTTTGTAAGAATGGGTGTATTCGTAATAGAAATGATATTGTAATCCCACCATTGACGGTCTGTTCTGAGAATCTCATGTCAGTTCAATCCCTTGTGAATTTGCAGCAAGACTGGAGAGCTAAGGGCATTGTTAGCCCAGTCAAAAATCAAGGCCACTGTGGATCTTGCTGGACATTCAGGTCTGCTTATCTTTATATATCTATATGTTTGTATGGTATTCATACCATGTATACTAACTTTTTATGCCGTCTCAGTACTACTGGAGCTTTGGAGGCAGCTTATGCACAGGCATTTGGGAAGAATGTCTCCTTATCCGAGCAACAGCTTGTTGATTGTGCTGGTGCATTCAACAATTTTGGTTGCAATGGCGGTTTGCCTTCACAGGCTTTTGAATATATCAAGTACAATGGGGGCCTGGATACTGAAGAGGCTTATCCATACACAGGAAAGGACGGTGAATGTAAATTCTCAGCCCAAAATGTTGGTGTGCAAGTCCATGGTTCCGTTAATATCACCCTTGTAAGTCACTAAAAATCTTGGCTGTTGTTGCATTATGATTATTGATTCACAGATATAGAGTGACACTATAATTAACAATCATATTAATAATAATCATATAATCTTGGTTCCCTCAAATGAAAAAAAAAAAAAAATCATATTTTCTCAGAGTTCAAACGGAATCAACAATATGTAATTTTTCTGCTTTTTTGTTAGCTTCATATTATAGCGTTTATTTTTTAATTTTTAATATTAATTATTTTTTAATAGAGCTGATTTGGTAACCCATGACCCCATGTTTCATATTATCGGAAGAATCCATGTTAGGATGCTCTACAATAGTAAAGTATACAAATAAAGATATAAATTCCTAAATTGCAGTAGTAAAGTTTACATAGTGAGAGGGCACTGTAAATTATCTGAATATGCTCACAAATGAATGTGAACTAGTTAGCAAAGTCACTGGAAATGTCTCACAAATGAACATGCGAACAAAGATGTGAAAGATGCATGCCATAGTTGGTTAAATGGAATGCTCATTGTGTGTGTGTTATGTTTTATTTGATGTACATGTACCCACTTCTACTACAGTCTATTTTGGCATGCATATTATACTATCTTGCCCCCCTTACCAAGCAATCTCTCTTACTTTATCAACCTTTTTGGCATGTGTAGGGAGCAGAAGATGAACTCAAGGATGCTGTGGCATTTGTCCGTCCTGTGAGTGTCGCATTTGAGGTTGTTGATGGATTCAGGTTCTATAAGGAGGGAGTTTACACCAGTACAACTTGTGGCAGCGCTCCCATGGTGAGTTTTAAGATCAATGCATAACCCTAGGGTGTAGGCTATCATAATTTATGAGATACATATAATTAATTATGCTCAAAAATTTTTGGGTACTTAAAAAAACAAAATTCCTTTTTGGGCAAGTAGGAGCTTCTGCATGTCATTAACCTACAATCGATCATTAGTTGTGAAAGCTACATTCACTAGTTCTTTCTATTCTACTCTCTTCATCTCCAGTTGCCGCCCAAAAAAAAATAAAAAATGAAACATATGAATTCTTTGTGTTGTCGAAAATTAAAAGATCTTCCTCTAGAAAGTAGTAAATTTTTAAAAGCAGAATGTAAGAACGAAAGCTACAAGGAAAGAACAAAATTGACATAGAATATCCCATCCATATGTTACGTAACGCGTACAAATTTTTTTTGAGGCTTGAATGTATTCGATGCTTAGTATCACATTTTCTCATAATGTTGCACTCATCTAATATTGTCTGCTTGGCAGGATGTAAACCATGCTGTTCTTGCTGTTGGGTATGGGGTGGAAGATGGGGTCCCATACTGGATTATCAAGAATTCATGGGGAGAAGATTGGGGTGACAAAGGATACTTCAAGATGGAGATGGGCAAAAACATGTGTGGTAAGTTAAATAAGCTGACCATGACTTTTGTGAAAGAATCTATACTCATAGTCATACTATAAAAATTCTCGTCCTGAACTTTTGCTATGATGGATACGTGTGTAGTACTTCATAGTGTGTTTGGATGAAGGAACTGGAGCGATGGAAAAGGGAGGATGAGTGAGGGATTGGTGTTCCTTATTTGGATATGATATCGGGATAGGGAAGGAATTCCCTTCCGCCTTTAATAAATTAAATCTTAGAAAGATTTGAAGGGAAAGGAAGTATACTGATAAGGGGTGGGAAAGAGAATTAAGGGAAAGGGAGGTTAGGATTGTGCTCCAGTTGGGAAGGAGGCCTAGAAAAGATCAGGCTGCTCCGGATGACCGGAAGCCTCTGAGGTCAGCTGAACAGGCTGATAATTGGTGGAAACGCGGTGGGTGAACTGTATAGAGTCAAAAAATATAAAGTCCAGGATTCTTGCAAGTGAAATCCATACTTGTAAAAGTGAGGATCCAGGCCGCTTTAACCAGGTTATCTAAAGGACGTTAGTCTCCAACGCAGATAGATCACTCCAATATTATCCTGCCCTATTTTATCTTGCTCTCCTCTCCACCCACTTGTCTCCATACCCCCTTATTCAAACACACAGTAAATTTTTATGTTCATATTGAGTTTCTAGCCCTTGTTATTTGTGACTTGACTGGGATTAACTTCCTTTAACATGTTACAGGTGTTGCTACATGTGCATCATATCCCATTGTATCAGCATGAAGCTCCTTTAAAAAAGCATGAAGAATGATTCCAAATTGTGCTATCTTTTGGTTTCAAAGTTCGAGGACGTTGCTACAACCAGATTGCTTATACATAGCTGATGATATTAGGCTGTGTTGCTTGTAAATCATTGTCATTTCCTTTGAAGCAACTCTGTATAAAATATTTATAACTCTGATATAAGAAGATTAAGAACTCTCCAAAAGCATACATAGAATAGTGGGATATGGGATGTACCAAATTGGTGAGTCTCAAAAAAGTACTTGTGTTGTATCTGTTCAGAGTTGGTAATAATAAATTAAGCTCATTTGATACAAGGTAATTAAGTGAAGTAGTAAAGGTAACGTACAATTATATTTTATTAAACTAAAATTATTTTTGTTGAACTGAAATATTACTGAACCAAAATTGTTTTTTTACTGAATATTATTTTTCTAGAGTCTGTGGCTTATTTTACTTTACATAGAATGATTTGTAAGAATGCCAATGAGGCCATGACAGATAAACTCTTCAATTAACAAGTTTTCACGGGACATGTTATCGTGACACGGTGGACCACTGTGTGACGCAGGAAATATTTGGAGTACGGGGGAAGAAAGCGCGTGAAGGGTTTACGCGGTAAGAACACAGGATTGCCCCGTGTCACAGCAGGGGCACCGTGTCATGGGGAATCCCACCGTCAGACGGGGCAGGTTACCGTGACACGGTGGACAGATCCCGTGACGCGGGATTCTGTAATCCACTTTTCCGTCTAAATTCACTTTTAACCCTAATTTCGTTTAGCATTTTTAGTGCCGATTGATAATTTCGGGCCAGTTCTGATTTTTTATTTATTAATTGGGCTAAAATAATAAATGAAATAAATAAAATAAAAAGGTTTGGGCCAAAATAAAAAGAAACTATTTTAACATATTTGGACTATTTTCAACAAAATTTCCCAAAAAAATACAATCTTATCTTAAAACCAAATTAAAGTATATATAGGTATGACACGTAAGTATCACATTATAAGCTCCCTAACAACCTCCCCGGTGAAAAATAGGATTATGTTAAATCACATCCTATATCAACTAAGTTTCCATTTTTTAAACCATAAACTAGAATTTAAAAAAAAAAAAAAGAACCCTAATTAGTTGGCTTGTGAAATCTAATTAGTGTTCAATGCTTCATGTGTTCATATTAGCTATTTAGTTAGTAATTGACTTGTTCCTTTTACTGCTGCTACACTGTGATGGTTAATCTTTCATATACATAATTTACCACCCAAAAAGGGGTCCTGTTTTGAAATTATCACCCATTAAAAACTTTATTTTAAATAACCACCCATTAAATTAAAAAACATTTCAGATTACCACCTTTTTTAATTTTCCGGTGTAATATCCGTTTGAGGGCCCCACATAACGGCTATTAACGGCTAATTTGACTCAATTGACTGCGTTCCTCCCCGATTTCTCTTGTTTATATATTCTCCAACTTCAATTCACAAATTAGGTTTCGTGGAAGTAACTAATTGGGTGTTTTTGTTATTTTTCTGGTAATTGGAGTGATGTTGTCCAAATTTGTTGAATGATTGTTTATTAGGTTGAATAATTGTATCATATTTGTATCAACAACATACATATACAAAATTCAATTGAATAGGGTCAAAATTGCTTACCTCAGTAGTCGCCATTGACATCAGCAATTGTCAGGAGCTTCAAGTTCACGCTTTTGGTCCCCAGAACAGTTCAAGAAGGCGACTTTAGCAGTACATGCAAGTACACCCAACGCATTCAATTTGCAGGAAAAAAAGTGAAGAAATAGGGTTTTGATTCAATTGTATAGGAGTGGTTGAGAATTTGACAGAGAAATAAAGGAAGAAAGAGGGAAAATTGATGAATTTTGAAGAATTCAATGAGGAAATTGGAGAGAGAAGCCGTATTTTGTGTTTAATGGAAGAGTAGAGTGTTAGGTCGAAGAAAAGAAGAAAAAAAAGAAGGGAAGTAAATAAGGTGGGGCCCACAACCGGAAATTACACCGGAAAATAAAAAAAGGTGGTAATCTGAAATGTTTTTTTTAATTTAGTGGGTGGTTATTTAAAATAAAGTTTTTAATGGGTGGTAATTTCAAAACAGGACCCCTTTTTGGATGGTAATTTACAAATTTTCCTAATTTCAACGGAGGGGAAAATTATGGAAATCCAATGGATTGGATGAACTTCGACACCAATAGTAGCTGTACAATCAAAACACACTCAAGTCTCAATCATCAAAATATTCACCTCTATTATCAGATAGCAACAATTAACAAAACTTTTGTTCATATTTCTTCTCAAATTCACCAAGCTAGAAGATGTCTTTCTAACAAATGTAATCTTTCCCACCACATCCAATCATATTTGACCCAAATCACAAACTGATTAAAACAATCAACCCAAAAACAATTATAATTGCAAAATTAAACCCACATAAAATACCCACATATATCTAACCAAAATCACACCCAAAATATTCAAAGAAAAAAAAAAATAACCAAACCTTAAAACATAATTTCCTAGGAATTTAGATACGAAGTGCTTCGTGTAGTGTATTAATTGTCACAAAGTTATAAACTAAAACGGAATAGGATAGGAAACTTATCTATGCGGCTATGTCAACAGAGGAAAGGAGAATATGATGGAAAAAGATGTGAATAGAGAGAGGAAATAGAATGAAGAGACATTATTGAGGCTTGACACTGGGAGAAGATGAATCAGTAAAAAAACATAGAGGAGAAAGGAAGGAGGTCAAAGACATCAAAATATAAAATAGGGGTATAAATGTAAATAAACATTTTTAGGGTTAAAATGGTCTTCACACTATTCATAAGAGTTTTCTTCCACTTTTTATTGAGGCTTGAGACTGTTGAAAGGAGAAGATGGATCAGAAAAAAACTTAGAGGAGAAAGGAAGGAGGTCAAAGGCATCAAAATATAATATAGGGGTATAAATGTAAATAAAACATTTTTAGAGTTAATATGGTCTTCACACTATTCATAAGAGTTTTCTTCCACTTTTTTTATAAGGTAGGGATATGATACCATGCCTTTATTGCTAAACTAGTAATTAAATTTATTCTTAAACTGACGATTAAATTTGTTCATTTTCTTCAATTCAGAGATTGAGATTAATGTCGAATGTGAATCGGATAATGTATTTTTTGAAGAGATATCTGCTGGAGTTAATCTTATGTTGTGGACTCTATGTGTATCTTACTTAAATACTCTATGAAGTCAATTAGATAAATTGAAACATTTTTAAAGCGATTGGTGATAAACTACCTTTAATTCACCATTCTACTTTATTTATATTTTTACTTTATTTATTTATTATTATTTTTTTGGTGAAAATATTTTTACTTTATTTAATCAGTATATGTTTACGTTTTGTATTATTCATAATTGAATTAGGTCTCCGATATACATTGCATATCTTTAATATTTTTTTAATTTATTTGTTATATAGCTATACAATTAATGTATAATTTGTTTTGGACTTACCGTGTATGGCATGGGTCCTAAACTAATCCTAAACTAGTCTTATGACTCTTATATGAAATTACCTAATCTAAACATCTCGATTACTCTATTGCCATCTCTACCAAATACAAAAATCTCTAACGGATTTTCTAAAATTACATGAATCAATTTGACCCAAGCCAAATTAACCAAAAAAAAAATTGACCCAAGCCAAATCCGACCCCAACGAGCCAAATGCAAATGCAATAATGCTAGAGTGGGGGGATATGAGCAAGGGAGAGAAGTACACAACACATGCGCAAAAATCCAACGTTAAAACACCTGAGTACGACACACATTTACTGGATTTACAGACTTTACAATTTATAATTTCATCATCTTTTGTTTCATACTTTCATCGATTATTGTCTCAGATTTCTAAATCTAATCTAAATCATGTCAATCGCTCGAAATTCTTCCTCTCCTACTGCCGCCGAAGAACACCTGTAATTTTCTCTCTCTTCTCCTTTTCAATTACTGTAATGATCAATTCAATTATGTTGATTTCGATCCATTTTATGCTTTTATTTTCATGTGATTTGTGTTGTGTAGTGTTTTGTTGATTTTTAGGTTTAATTTTCCAATTTTTGGTCCTAATTTTGGTTGATTTTGCTTCGACGCGCTTGAATTTGTCGGTTTAGTTGTGTTTTAGTGCAAATTTGGATGAAAGTAGATTGTGCTACTGTAAATTTTGTAGAATTTGTTGTGATATAGATGTTGAAACAATGATTATTAGTGAAATTAAATATTTGAGTGCGGCCGAGTTGTCGAAAACCTCGGTTCCTTGTTAATTTAGTTGTAAGGAGGTTGATGGTTGCTTGTTGGTGAAGTGAATTTTATGCTTTAAAATGTTATACTTCCAAGTGAAGGATTGGCAATTTTTGCAAGTTATGAAGGTTGTAGCATGGAATGTGGATGAAATTAGTCTTTGTTAGTTGTTGAAATTGGAGCTTTGGGCAGTGTATTTACCTTGTTTGAAACCAAATGGAAATGCTTTTGGTGATTATATCAGGTCATATTGGTGATTAATTTGCAAGTGGGAGTATTTTTGGATATACTTACACATCGTCCGAATTCATACATATATGACACTTGTGGTTTGATCGTCTCTACACTAAATTGGTTCCATGGCTACATGTTTTATTGTTTTTATGTTTGAAAATCTTGATCCCTTGGATAAAATATGTTTTCTTCTCTCTGACATTGGTCCGTCTCTTGTCAGATTCTTGGATATACTGAATGATGCTCCATTAGCTGCACATCGGAAGCCCACCAAAATCTATGGGAGTATAGTCTATTGTTTTTTATTGGCAAGTGAACTTTAAATGTGAATATTGTAATTTCATCTTTCTAATGCAGATGTATTCTACAGTCTACAAAGGCATTCTTCAGTTTGTTTGTGTAAAATTAATAATAAACCTCATATTAGAATTACTATAGGAAGGTATAACTAAATTTAGAAACGCATGTCTGCTTGTTTTAGACATTAGTTCATGTGAAACTTATTGTAATGGATACTATGCAATATGCATGCCTTTAAAGTACTAATTGAGATTTTTCCATTGTATCAAAAGTATTTTGTTCATGAATTTGCAAATTAATTAATGGGAGTCCTGATACTGTGATGAAAATATTTCACACCACTAAAGTTATTTACAGATTCATTATCTATGCAAAGAAGCTCTGAATTTTGTATGATCTAAAATTCAGAAACTGAAAATTTAAGGAAACCTAATTGCACACTTACTGTTTCAGATTTGTCCTATTGACAATTTCTAAATGTTTGTTTTGTTTTATTTTTTATTTTTTATTTTTTTTTATCAAGGATATAGTTTGTCTAGTCTAATCTTACATTCCTTTTAATTTAGGCAGGTTATGCCATAGTAGGAGTAGGAGCCCCATGGATTTTTCAACCTCTTGAGGCCTGGATCTCACCACTTCTTTGCAGCTGCAATGTTATTCTTCTATTGATCACAGGTTCATCCAAGTAAACGTCTTTCATACAGGACAATATATGTCATGTTGTGAATTGTATGTGAATTTGTTTATCTTATAGTTTCTTTTGGCTACTTGCATATTTCTTTTTTTGGTGGGTCTAGTAGCTGCTGTCAAGAACATCCATAAGTTTTATCTTTAAGTACATGTTGGATGAGTGAACAAGGACAAAAGTCCGCTACTTGATTCTCTACTTCCTCCTTAAGACGGAACCCTCTTAGTTCTATATCCTTTGAAAATCCTCTTAGATTTAATATTGGTGCATATTCTTGTTGATTTGGAATTGTTATAAGGCTATTGCATTAGCAGGCTTTAGAACGGCCAAAGATGATAGCGTAACTGGCCTTTTCTCCTCTGTTCTGTGCTGATGGCACTGTGTTCTGTGCCCTTCCCACTGAAAGAAATTAGGAAAGGATTGAAGATTTATTAGAATTTTGCTAGTAATAGAATTAGCTTGTGTCCACATCACCAGCTATTGTGATAAGTAAAAGACAATATGAGACATTTTGTGGCATAGACGAGGGCTTTGTTGTGTTAATTTACCAGAGTTTTCAGTGTTGTATCCACAAAGAGTTCTCTTTCAATTCTCATGTAACTCTTTAGGACAAAGTGAGTTGGAGTTTTGCTAATACATCGTGCAAGAGAACATGTGATGGATGGATTTTTTCAGATATCAATATAAAACGTGAAAATCTAACATGGGTTTTGACCTTTTGGATAATGATCAGGATTGATTATTGGAAGCTGTTTTGGCTGGGTTATAATCTAAACTCCATAAATGGGTTTTGGGTAACGATCAGGGTTTGATCTATCTTTTAGAGAAACTGTGGGGAATGCAGTTGTGAATTAGAATGGGAATAGAAGTATAAGAACCTAACTCTCTCAAGATAACTTAATGTGTTTTGTCTGCAGGACTGAACCACTGTTCGAAAGATTGAGTAGTGATAAAGTACTAGCTTCAGTTTACTTTATAACTTAAAGTCTGTTATGTGCTAAAGGGGCTGAAATTGTCAGTCTGGAGTCTTTGTGTTGAAGAGGTCGACCTAGGGGAGAATGACAAGATGATATTGTTGCATGATAGGATTGGCTCCATTTCAGTTATGAATTTTTTTTTTTTGTAATTTTTGATAGAAATTGGCTCTCCATGCTAGTAAAAATTTGAAAGATGAAGGCTCCTTCTAAAGCATTCTTTTGCTTGGGCTGCATTGAAAGAGAAGATTCCAATTAAGGATGTTATTAAGAGAACGAAATGTTTTCCTCGCAAACCTTCGTAGTTTGTGTTTAAGGAGAAAGACTTATCGTTGGCCTTGTTTGTGATTATATGTGGAGGATATTCTTGTAGCTTGGAAAAGAAAGATAAGAAAGGCTGGCTTGCTGAAGAGTGGTAGATGGTTCTTATGGCTATATGGTGGTTTAGAAGGAAAACAGTTAAATGGATTTGTTTAGTTGGAGTCAAATGTTAAGTTTTGAGCTACACTTGACATTTTATATTTTGTAGATAAGGGCATGAATTTGTTGTCAACCCTACTATTATATACTACTAGATTAAGTCCCGTGCCATGCACGGTTTTTACAAAATTTGACAACAGATTATAATGTTGATTCAAATTCTACCAAAAAAAATCCTCATATTTTAGAATGAAATTTAAAAAGTTTGAATTTTAAGTGATACCCGAATCTGAATTAGCCTAACCGGGTGGAACACCTTAAAAAAGTAAAAGATATTGAATAATATTTTATAAAATAAAAGGTATGGAAAGTATGTAAATATATTTTTTTGGAAGTTAATCACAATTATATGATTTGGTGAATATTTATTTAAGAGAGTGAATCACAATTATATGATTTGGTGAATATTTATTTAAGAGAGTGAATCACAATTATATGATTTGGTGAATATTTATTTAAGAGAGTGAATCACAATTATATAGAGAAATGAATATATTTTGGGAAATTATCAATGATACCCTCCAGGTTTTGACTTTTATCAATGATACACCTCATTAAACTTTCATTATCAGCGGTACCCCTAAACTTTTCCCTAAATTACTACAGTAATCATAACGTTAAGTAAACGTTAATTACCATTAGTTGACAGCGATTTTGGGCTGACTTGGCTTGACTAAAATGCCCCCCACTCAACAAGACCCCCTCCAAGCCCAACTAATAGCATTAAATACAAAATTTTTTATCGTTCATCTTCTTTAAAAAAGTTAGTGCTTACTTTTGTTGTGAATTTTGTTTTTTTTTTGTTTAAATTGTTAGGTTTAAGTTAATGTATGCATCTTTGCATTATTTGTTGGATTTTCTGTACAATTTGTAAATGTTGTTAGATTTTGCTCTGAATTATGCTCGATTTCCATATGATCAAGTTTGCATACTAAATTTTGTATTTTGTTAGATATAAATATACATTTTAGTAGGAAATTGTGTTTGTGTTTGCATGGAACAGTTTTACTTCTTAAATGTTGAACCTAGGTTTGAATTTGTATTGTTCTTGAGTATGTGATGTTTTGGTGTGGTTAAATTAAGGTAATTTAATTTGATTTTGCAGAATGTATGAGAAGGTTCTGTTTTGATTTAAGTATAAGGTGCATACTATTGACATTGATGTGGACCCTGATATTTGTAACCTCATGGATTTAATTATAAAATTTGAAGATAGGTTACAAAAAAAGGGAGTAGTTATATTAAACTCTATTTTTGCTTATGCTTATATTGGTAAACACTGGCCAATAAATGATGATGGTGGGTTACTAAGAATGTTTAGAACATTCCCAAATGCCGAATTTTATGAGATTTTAATTAGGACATTCCCAGAAGAAGCCATTGAAGTGTAAGAGTTGAAAGAATTCTGAAAGAGAAAGGAAGAGATGACATAATACATGGGAAATGAAAAAAAGAAAAAAAAAAGTTGGGAGATTAAATGAAAGGAGGGAAACTGAAAGGGAATTTTGGAGGGAGCTTAAATGGTAGGGGCATTTGAGTATTTTCACCTTCCCAACCCATTAAACAAGTCAAAACACCCAACTTAACGTTTCCTTAACGTTGTGCTTACTGTAGCAATTTAGGAAAAAGTTTAGGGGTACCGCTGATAAAGAAAGTTTAATGAAGTGTATCATTGATAAAAGTCAAAACCTGGAGGGTATCATTGATAATTTTCCATATATTTTTTTTAGGAAGTGAAAAAAAAAAATGTTTTGGAGGGAAAAAAACAGCACCAGGAAGTGGCACATGTCATTCCCGGTGTCTGTTTTAGTATTATTTTATTGATTGATTGATGGATGCCTTGTCTTTCTAATGGAATCTTTGTTATCTAATAACAAATCCTTATTTGAGCTATTTATGGCGATAAAACATTATCTATATTTCTGTTATCTTTAATAAGTCTTGGTTGGTGTTAACTATGTGAATTCTGTTTTTTGGCTTTGGGCCTCATAGTTATGGATTACAGAAAATGCTTCTTTGTTGATATAAATCCCTTTGATTGTCTGTGCAGGGATCTTTCAACAATATCTGGTGTACCAAGTACAGAAAATACGATTGCAGGTAATAGAACGATATATTACCATTTTCTGTACTATAACAGCACTTTCTGGTATTGAGATTGTAGAACCTTATCAGCTTTCACTTTCTTGTATTGAAATCCTTGTCAATTTCCACTACTCTCTGTCAAAGAAATGCACTGTCCACTTCAAAGGAGTAGGAAGAGTCTCTATAAGTTACACCTAATTGTCCTGCTCTTCATACATGCTGTGAAGATAGGCCATTTAGTTATCTTTCAATTTCAAGGGCTTATGGACATTACTTCTTGGTGATTGATTTTCGGGGCTGGCTGAAAAAACCTCTTTGAAGTTGTACTGAGTACTGATTTTCCCCTTATCCCACCATCTTGTTAGAGGTATTGGGTTATGATATGATGTGATTTGATTTTGTACGCCTGTCAAACAAATAATGGAGTGATATGGTGAATTGATATATAACTAACTGAGCGACTTTTCTATATAATTTTTTGTTTCAGTTTATGTTAAGTTGTGAATAAGATTATAAGAACATCTGCATTCTTTTGTAGAAACCTGATTTGTGAATCCAAACATCTGAATTCTTTTGTGCAGAGTTAATGTTTCCCTTTACTAATCAGTAAATTTTTTAGCATCTTATGCCAATATTTCTGATTTCAATGGTTGACTTCTTTGTATTGTGATCTAATTACATTAGGGTTACTACAAGCTTAGTCAGAGGTTGAAGCATATTGTTCGCCTTCCATTCGCCACCATTTCATATGGTATGTGTATAAGTATAGTATTTTCTTCCTAAATCATCTTATAAGTTATCATCATCCTTTGACATGCATTTTTGGATCAGAATTTGATATGTCTTGACAATTCCAACAACACTACTATGTCAGCTTGTACTCCTTGAAAGATATGCCTGCATGTATCATGCTTTAGTTAACACTCTTATTAAAATAAAAACAGTTTAACTATTTGATATTATCTGAACCACATTCACAATGCTTTAAAAAAATTGAATTGAGAAAAATATATGAGAGGGAAGGAGGGGGTATTATGAATTCTGATGTATGAAATAGAACATGAACTTTGCTTGTGGAGATATTTTGCCTTTGCTGCTAAGTGCATGTATGAATTTTCTGATAGTGTTGAAATCTCTAAATTTGTTCACGGGGCATAAATGACTAGTGCATACTGTTAGACCTGTGCTCAACATTAACTTTTTGTTTTGTGCTGTCTTGTTTCATTTGTTCTATCTTTATGCAAGGTATTCAACCTATTTCTTGATAATTCTTCAACAGGGACTGCTGGAATGCTTCTTCTTGTGGTTTGGGAACCCAAAATTAGCTTTTTGTCGTCCTCTGCAACACTAAGGTATTTACTTCTCTTCAACTTCATGCTTATATTTTTGGACTTCAATCTTTGCACATGTCAGTTTTTCCCTCAAGTCCCCTCCAAAATAGGGAACATTTTTAGAGCTACAAAGATCTGTCGCCAATTGTGATATGTGGAGCATATATATAATGGGAAATTTGTGGTTTCCTTGTTTGTGCTAACTTTTAGGTTATTGTTGTTGTTGATCAAAGGGGCAGCAAAGCTGATTATATGGCAAATGATGCCAGTTGGTAGTGTTGTGGATTGTGAGATGCAATCAGGAATCAGGATATTGTGAAAGTGTAGAGTACAGACTGTGGCTCCAAATTTAATATGTGAATCAAATTGCTGAGTGAATAGATATTTTTTCAACCGTTGTCCATTGGCATAATTATTAGAAATCTTCCATGAAGTAGATACATTATGTACTGACTGGCAAGCATATCTGATGGACTGATGCTACATTGCTACTATGTGGATAACCAAAATTCTTGGGCATCTTAAATAAGGTAAGCGATGGTGCAGATGCAAATTGTACCTGCCTGATATAGGCCATAACCTTTCTGCATCATAGTGTTCGATTTCTTAATGAGTTTCCTTCTTGGTTGACACCCTTGTTCAATGTTAAGTGTTCATTGAGCTCTTTTGTTTGATACCCTTAACAATAGGTGGCTTGAGTTCTCATACTTTTATAGTTTTACCTTTTTGTTTTGCTGAATAAGAGATATGATGGCAAGATGATGCCTAGAGTTTGTTTTAGTGCTGCCCATATCAAGAGGTATCAGAATTTATTTCTTGGGATGCTTCCTAGTGCAAATCTGGTTGGGTGAATGGAGCCGAAAAATTGTAACCAATATTTATGGTTATTGAAAGTCAACCTCCAAGGATAAACATCAATCATTCATCAAACTTTATGGATAAACCCAGTCATGTTACTTGCTATCTTTGTTTCATCTCAAGTGCCTATTTTGAGTACTTGACTCTCTAAAATGGGCATGGACATTCAAGCCTTCATTTTGAATCAAAAACTATGCAAAATTCTCACCAACTGCCAAGTCTGATAACTAGATATGTAACGAACTATCGCACTAGCATCTGAGTCCAAGTAATATTGGTGTGCACATTAAAAGGTGTATAGTGGATAAGTGGTTTAGCCAAATAAGTAGATTTTTTTTTTCTCTGTTTAAAAAGACTAGTTAATTAAAGTGAAGTTGCTTTTTGCAGTCCCATTATCAAGTTACAGACTGAACACAGTTACAGCCTCTCTAGGGAATTTTTATTCTAAATTTCAATAAATTAAGTGCTAAGCTTGTAGGTAAGAAACATGCCCATCAAGTGCAGCAATATATATCCATGTGGACCTTTTCACTAGAATATGGGAAGGTTGGTTGTATGCAACTTTATTTCTGAAATGATAATGAGTCACCACATGTTGGATTTATATATATTCTTCATATTCCTTCTATCTGTGCATGCCATTTATGCATGTTGCCAGTTTATGTGAATACACTAGATTATTATTTATTAGTTAAAAACAGAAAATATACCAATCTTCAAAATGGGGGTTGATTTCACCAAAAGTTATATGTGCGATATGCCTATTTCATATTTGGCAGTCAGGATTTGAACTCTTATTTGAGTGTATTGTCTGTTGGTATGCGTCTATGATTAGCTTAGTCAGGTTGCTTGGCTGAGGGCTGGGATCCCCGTCCCCAAGTTCCTTGGTCCTTCACCAATTTGGAGTCTTTTTTTTTTTCCTTTTTGACTTAACTCCATTCATCTTCAGAGATAGCTTTTTTTGATTTTTGGTTTAGTCTAGATCTTTAATTTTGCATTACTCTCTCAACATAGTAAATCAGACTCAAGCAATAGGTGAAAACCCAAAATAGAACCATATAATTGACCACCAGTACTATTACTGCCGTAACAACTATTTCCTCTATTATTTTACTTGCAACACAACCTGAAGGCAGTCAGGCACGCACTTTCTGCAATTTTATCAAAATAATTTTAATAACGGGAATAGGGAAGTTTTATATATTGTGTGTATATGAGTAATTTTTTTTTAATCAATTTGCCTGTTTGCATTAACTTATTTGTTCAAATTCAAATCAAGCATGATGAAGACCTAAATTTTACTAGAACATATACTCATCAGAAGAAAGGTTTGGGGCTTACCACCTCTTATTATACCAGTGGTAGCTTCTCAATACTACAAAAGAAAAGGAAAGGAAAGGGAATTTATCTGGAAACATTTAATAACTGCTCCATCAATTAATATGGATAATGTCCGGATGACCTTGGTTTTGATTGAGAAATTAAATTGAGTTTTTTATTTATTTGTTTTTTGTTAATGTATTTTTTTTTTTTTTTCATTATCATTAATATCAAATTATTTATCATATCATGGCTTTCTTGTTTTATGTGTCATGTTTGCAGGATCGTCATGCTGATTGAAGTAGTAATTGCTGGATCCTTTATGGCTGCTTACATTAGTAAGTTTCCTTTTTCTTGATTTCTCAACATCTCTTGTTGTAGGAACTGGCAGGCTTACTTTAATTAATAGGCCAAGCCAAAACACTTTTGTCTGCAAGCAAACTGCTTAAGATAAGCTCAATAGCACAAGGCTTGTTAACTTTGTATATTAACTATACTTCAGTACATATACTATTTTGGACAATAAATTCTAATCATGGTACATGATCTTAAATTTTTAATTGATGGATCATTCTGAAATTTTTGTCTATTACTCCAGTTGGGAGTATTTAGATATTCATATTCATATTTGTAGAAGCACACCTAGAAAATAAAGGGAAGTTTGCGTGTACAAGAGTGGATGTGTTTAGAAGTGAATTCTACTGATTTAGAAGTGAGTTCTATTGATTTTGTTCAATATTAACATTATTATTCCTCGTTTAGATTAGTGCTTGTGCGAACGAGTTGGTTATTTATCCTGAAATGATTTTGCATAGGTTAAATTATAAGAGAATTCTTGACATATTTTTCAGGTTACGTTCACCAGTATAATTCATTGAATTTGGAGCCAGATGTATTGAAATCATTATACTCTCCACTTCAATCATCAAGTTCTATGGAAGGCTTAAGGTAAGATGAATACAAATTTCTAATGGTGTATAGTTTATATGGAGAGACTAGAACTTTGATGTTTTAGAAAGTTTTTCCAGTGAAGCCCTTAAACTTCCAAGAATTATGTCTCCCATCATTTTTGTTAACTATAACAGGTATCATGATGGAAGGCTTTCTGATCAGCAAATGGCTTTACTGCAGTATCAACGAGAAAACATTCATTTTCTTTGTGAGGAGGTAAAATAACTCGTACGGATAATATAATGCTGCAATGAAATGTAGCCTACCAGAGTTTGTACATTCTTCGAATAACTACTCCATAATTAGAATTCTGAAGATGAAAAGTTTTGTGTAGATTTTGCGGCTGCAAGAGTGTTTGTGCAATTACGAAAGAGCTAATGATGGCAGTACTCCTCAGGTAATGTTTAATTTGTCTCAACACTTGAGCATCTCAAAGGTGTTGTCTTCATGTTGTTTTAAAGATTTTTAATTATGAATATATTGCCATATTCAACGGTTTCTGTTCATTTTTGTATGGCCGATTAGTTTTCTTCGTGTTTTATTGTCTACGTCCAGGCTATTTCATGTTTCTTTTAGTGCTACTAAATTGAATCATCATCGCACATTCAAGGTGCTAGTCTGGAAATTCTGTACTGAATGAGTTGGATTTACCTACCCTCTGGTCACTGAATTGGCGGCTTATATATAGCAAATCTTCTTGATGTGGTTGAATTGTAAACGAGGCTTTTTTTAATCAACTGGATGGGTGCTATCTGGTAATTTTTTTTTGTTTTTTTTTTATTCTGAAATGAGCACAAAGTAGTCAACCTATTGACTGTGCTTGTAACTTGTACCCCTCTTAATTCAAGTGTCAATCCAGATAGTTTTCTTTTGATGATGGTGACTTTGGGTTGTCCTGATAAAGACAACTGAGAATATTTGAAATGACTGCTGATATAGCAACAGCTTTCAATGTTGTGAGTTTGTGACAGTTCAACCGAGCAAAGCGTTAGAAAAGAAATAGGTTTTTTGATTGTTCAGTCCTTGACCTTTCCTTAGTGGCAATTTCATCAGGTTGACTGACTATGGATGTCTCAATTTTCTGTCACAATTGTTTGGTTCAGACATGTTAGAAGTACGAGTATTAATGTAACAATGGGGAAGTTAGGTAACCTTGCTGAAGCTTGAGTTTAGGAGATGCGAAGAATTTCACCTTAGCATTACTGTCAACTTCTCTTTAATGAAAAGAATATGTCTACTAGTAATTGAAAAGCAGGCAGGAAATTTAAGGGTATCAAACTAGAATAAATTTGTCTGCTCAATGAGTTCAAATTTGCATGGAGATTTGAATATGTGTCACTGGAATCGGAAATATGTATAAAATTTGACTTTGTACAATTGAAGTTGCAATGTAGTTGACCTTATGGCTCAGTTTAAAAGATAAAGGTGTGATGTGCATATTGTTCTGGTTCTGTAGCTTAAAACATCTTTTCACCTTCATTTAATTAATTATTGAGTTTACAGATTTGAGAATAATGTCTATGTTAATGAGGATCATGCTTACTCCTTTTGCAGGCTGACCTCGCCCATCTGTTGGCCGCTCGTGATCAAGAACTTCGAACACTTTCTGCAGAGGTAAGGACCATTTGACCTTTTATTATAATAATTATGGCACATCCTTTTCCTGTAGGAAATTGGGAAGAGGAAAAAAAAAAAAAAAAGACACCCTTCATCTATTAGTTGTATTGGTTGTTTCTCGGTAGATCTTCACATTCCATACAGATATAGTTCTTGCTAATTTTATGCATAAGCTGCCTCAAGGCTTAGGAATTGCATTTTTGTGAGGTACAATCTGGTTTCCCTGTTACAGATTCAGATTGTCATTGTTCAGAGCATATTTGTCTGAAATTTTCTCAAATTTATCAGAGTCTAATTAAAAACGATGTCATACTTTTAGTTGATAGAGGAAGTATATTTTACATATGGAAAGCTTGATTGTTAAAGGTTGTTGAAAGTTATGTTCCTGCTTAAATTTTTCTTTTTACTACCCCTTCTTTTATTAATGTTTCGATGTGGGCTCTGAAATTCATCTTGAGGTGGTCCTACCCCATCAACAGCATAATATCTACATGGCTGAATCCTGGTTGTTGTGTGCTAATAAGAAATATACTCTTACAAAACAATTGCATAGGATATTGATTGAAATGTATGTCTGAGGGGTAGCCTCAGATGTCCTTAGTACCACCCTTCTACATGTCTCTCAAAGTCTCTGTTTTTCATGGTGCAGTTTTTGTTTGTATCTTTCCAAATAATCAAATATGATGATGTACATCGATTGTAGCAGATTTTTGTGATTGGAGCTAATATTGTTTTTAAAATGTAGATGGATCAACTGCATTCTGAACTACAACTTGCTCGATCCTTGATTGCTGAGAGGGATGCTGAGATTCTGCGTGTTCGCAACACAAACAATCAGGTCAGTTTGTATGTCCTATTTTCAGAAGATTTGTTGTTTAATATATCTGACATTCTATCATCAAATATTAGCATTGATGCTCAATTTTTGATCTTTTTTTGGCTAAATGAAATTTTACAAATGTCTACGCACCAAAGTAATGTAATTCCATTTCCAAACATGGTTTCTTCGTAGATAATATCTGAGTGGTAATGAAGGTTTATAAGAAAATTTGTTTTTTTGTTTCGGACAATCATCAATGCATTACCATGATCAATTACATGGGACTATAATTTAATATATTACCGCCTACCAAACACGTCTTCAGTTAAGTTTTGTTGTGTACTCCAACTCATACTTTGATTATTCTTGTGATATATTAAAACAGTATATTGAAGAGAATGAGCGTTTGAGGGCAATTCTAGGTGAATGGAGTGCACGAGCAGCAAAGGTAAGGGTAACATCCTCCTTGTTATTCTATGTTAGCAGTATAGTCCTCATGAACTAATTGACACTTGTTTTTATGTAACTATGTATCAGCTTGAACGTGTATTGGAGTTCGAGCGAATGTCAAATGTAGATTTGCAGAAGAGAGTTGGTACACTAAGGAACCAGTTAAACGAACTTTCTCAACAAAGTCAGCAGCATAGAGCTCCATAGCTGAGTTAGAGAATTGTAAATGGTTTGATTTTTTGGGTAGCTGTAGATAGATGAACCATCTCAGGGTTTACTCCTAGGTTTGATAATGTATAGGTTAGTCGTTTGCAAAGCCACAAATTATAAAAGTTTTTGTATTTATTTTATTTTTTTAAAAAGTTTTTCTTATGTGCAAAATAGAGAAGATGATAGTAGGCTGGGCGAGCCAGCTCATGTGTTGTGCCTACTTGAGCCCAACCTTGGCCGAAACATGGCTAGGTCAATTTGGCTAGTGGGTCGAACTTATGTTAGTTCTAGACTCTCCATAGTGTAGTACTTGTAGTGTCAACTGTCAAGTGTGTACGTTCATTCATATGTATATTAAAATACATTTTACAAAAAATTTTGGTGCACAATTTTGACCAGCAATATCTTTAATTATGTGTCACTTTTCCTATCCCATAATGGTTTCCAAATTTTCAATTTGGATGTTCCAATATGACGATCTCATTTTTTTATGGTGTTCCAATTTAATTATTTTGTCCTCTCTTTTTTTCCCACTATGCCCACATTCTAGAAAATGTTGTCCAATATATGGTGTTTTTTTTTTCCTTTAATTCAAGATTGGGTTGAATACAACAGAAGCATTCCCTTGACATTTGAATTATGTGCTATTCCAACAAAAATTACAAATACTACAAATTATGTAAGTTCTAAAATCTTTAATTCCCATGAAAAAATGAAAATGGAAAAATTATATACATATACAAGAGTAAACATTAATTACTCCATAAGAGAATTCCAAACTTTTTTTTAATATCAACCACATAAATTAGTGCTTTGATTTTAAGAAAACAGAGAGTTTCATTACAAAACATCAATTGTAAGTAGGTGAATTATACATTTATACTCTCACAATTCTACATATTATGATTTCATATATTAGGACTTCTAGCGATCATAGGAAAGGATGTAATATACTAATATGGTTCTCATTTGAGACTTTGAATATGCTTTCCAGAAATCATGAACCAATACAAAGAAACAGTACTCGTATTCCAAGAGCAATCAGATACAGCATACAAGCTACAAAATTCAGTGGACAACTATTATTCTATTATGAAGTCCAGCAAGAACACCTCATTAGTCATTACAATGGTGTTACATTGGTTGTTTCATTCAAAAAGAGACAACCAAATACGTTGTTGAAGAAGTCACGACCCTTGAATTCTGCTCCCTCACTAAACACAGGCTCCATGTCGTATGTGCATGCTCTTGAGCAGTCAGGGCAATAGGTCACCTGCGAAAAGTGGGAACAAACTGTAAGAGTTCACCAAATGTCAACTATGAAAATATTTTATGAATATCATAATTTACAATTTTACACTACAACAGGTCACCTAGTCGTAAAACATGCTTGTTATTAAAAAAAAACTATGTCATCTTCTCTGGTTATGTTTATTAATCAGGGTACTATTTCTTCTACAGATGAAAAACTGATGTATTGGTATTAGTGACACAAAATAACCATGTAGAACTAGTAACAAGATCCTATTGATTCAACATTGTACACTCGGACATTCTTGAAAAGTTTTCCGCAAGCATGCTTAGGACAGAAAGAAGAATCAAGAAAGAAGATTCAACATTGTACACTCGGACATTGATTAGAAGGAAACACACAAATTGTCAATGACCGCTGTTCTACATACCTCCAATAGCTTAGGACAGAAAGAAGAATCAAGCATGACATCTACACCATAGATTGCCCTGGATTTTGGACTTTGCATCTCTGGATGCACAGCAACTGCCGCCTCAAAGACAGACCGGATCATCTTTCTAAATCTTAGATGGATATCTGACCATTTTACTGCGATAAATAAAAATATTTTTTGATTAAAGTTGGCTCAATGGAAATTACTTTAGCTGAGATCTCACTTATAAGAAAAGTAAAGCCAATATTTGACATGGCTAGGAGCCTAAGATCACAGACCTTGGTGCTCCTGCTCAAACTCTTTCACAAACTCTCTTGTTTGTAGATGATTTAATACCCCGCCGCGATAGTTCTGCAACAATGATACAAAAATTTAGAGTTTCTCAATACAACTAATACAAATTAAAAGCCTTTTTTTTTTTATCTACTTTGAACTTCCTCAGCTCTTGTGCTCCACTCTTTCAAGCCAAGGAAAATAAACAGAAAAGGGTTGTCATCAGAACATACCATAACTGTAAAATGGGTCTCATACTCATATAAGCTTCGCTTATCCAAAGAATATGCATTATTTGATAGCCTTACCTGGGAAAAGAAAGAGCAAAAATGAGATGCTGATAAGCAAATTGTAAACACCTACTATCATGTTTCATGTAACACAGTTCCTTAAGAATATTCATCGAAAGATTTTCAAAGAGCATACCCAAAAGACATCAGCAAGGTATATATCCAGAGGATTAATACTGCGAACAAGAACAATGTAGCGAAGATCGAACTTCTTCCCTTTGAACAAAGATGGATGTTCAATATACTTCTGGCATATCTTTGGACCAGTCTCCATTAGACGAATTATTGCAGTTAAATTACTCGTGATTGTTGTATCTATAGTTCGAGCCATATTCCAAGGTTTCAGTATCCATAAATTATCAAGACCTTCTCTCTCACGTACATAGTAATCTCCGATTAGCTCAGTCAAATGACTTTCTAAATCATATGTAGGCTGCAACCACTCAGGAGTTCCATGTGCCTGTCAGATAAGATCAAAGTTAATGCTGATACTATGGATAACTGCCAGAGATTTAACAGGAAAGATGGATCAGATTTAAAATTTTGTATATTGAATATTGGATTAGAAAGCTACTGCAACAGTCTCTTAATAAAAATAGTGCATTTCCTTTACACTTCCATTTTAAGTAAAGTCTTCCTCTTTCCCCACCATACCATCTCAAATATTTTATTCACATACAATTAGTTGTGCCAAACTCAAATGTAAAATATTTTGAAGGACGGAGAGATTACTAGAGAGCAAAAATTAGTAGGCAATGTTGCTTTTTGGGTGCTAAGTAAAGAAGATGGCAAAAACCTGACCTCTTGCATAGTTTCTGCCAAATGATGTTTCATAACAAGACAAGCTTCATGAGGAAATTGGTTTATGTATTGATCATCTCTTATTCCAACAGCCTTTCTAGTCTCCTCATCCACCTGCATGCTGGTCCACAGAATATCTGCTTCCTTTGGTTCATTAGCTGCATATTACACAAAAAATTCAACTTCAAAAACAGATGCAAACTATGCAAAAGACATTTTATACCAAGCACTTGCACACTTGTACGGTATGGCAACTGCAACCTGGATGCATGGAAAAACAAAATTACTAATATTTTTTAGTTGTTCAAGGGCCTTGGTGTACCATATAGGATTATTAACATACTCATGTAACAACAATTGTAGGTGATTTCTATCAGCTATAAGTATGGTCGTTTACATTTTGAACAAATTATGATATATTACTCAATTTAATACTTGAATCTATATAGCCAGTTAAAGTATACACAGGGAACAAATTGTAGGAGATAAGATGCAAGCAAAAGAAGACAGCGCCAGGCCGCCAGCAGCTACTACCGAACACCAATCTGAGAGCTGACTGACCTCAAAGTTTTGCCAAACAAAATTAAAATGACCTAAAGTCATCAACCATGAGGATTATAATGACCATCACTGGCATCAAATTTCTAATACCAGAATCCAATTTGACACACGACACATCTCAAAACCATTTGTAATCAGGAATATTAATGTGGGACAGATATTTTCAAAGGAAATTTTGAAACAGAGCTACGAGAATAAACTATATGGAAAAGGCAACACTTACTGATTGCAAATTCAGGACGAGTCAAAAAGTCCTGTACATGGGGTATATCAGTATATACTCGTAAAGGTTTTTTATTACAGAGCAGACTTGAAGGTTTCACTGATCCCATAGAAGGCGGTGTAAAGCGTTTCGATTGCAACTTTTGATGATATTTCTCATATCCCTGGCCAAAACATTGAATATTTTAACAAATTTGCAATTTCTTAAAGCACATAATTCACCAAACCCATACTTAAAACATACTTTGATGAAATAATTCTTTGGTGTGTGGAACCAAGCAGTCAGTCTTGCAGACCGTTGTTTATCCTCTCCTATACCTAATAGAAAGTCACGTGTGCAGTCATCTCCTTTCTCAACATCTTGGGTTGGCCACAAAATAGAGAAGCTGAGAATTGAAAGTTGGATTAGAGGCAGTAACATGCATGGATAACAGAGACTTTCACTAGTAAAACCAACCGATGAAGAAAGTAAAAGTTTGTTTAAAGGCATGTTTAGTTTATGCTTCTCCACAGCTGGTGAAAAGGATTCAAAATGGCCTTCTAAGGCAACATAAATACATAATAGCAACTATATTTGCCTTACTAACTTCCTCATTCAAAATAGTTGCACCATTTTTTTTTACATGGTCGCCAATGTATTATTTTGACAATTGTGAATTGGTATAAATTATTAAAAAAAAATGAAAATAAATAAATAATAAACATATTGAGATGCATTGAATGAGAGGATTGAGAACCCAGTAGACTATAATTAATAAGATTTTTTAAGTTTGACCTTCAAAAGAGAAATGCTAAACCTATTCTTAAACAAAGTAATAAAATACTCCATATCTCTCTATATATGTAAGAGGATCATAAAGAAAAATTCTCAGGAAACAAACCTGACAGCTGATGATAAATTTCCATCACGCATGTATAGAAATGGTGCAACTTGAAAATTTGGCACATCACTGTGTCGCAGAGCTGAACCCAGTTCATCCATCACATACCTAAAAGACAAATTCAGAGACAAGTAGTCACTTCCTGCAGAGTGCATGAGAAAGCTGAATATTACTAATATGATCTGATTCAATATATTTTCTGATCTACTATGAACTTATTGTTTTCAAATCTAATTTGAATTCATTTTTTTTAGTGCTGTTATTCGATCATAATTTTTAGAATTGATATTACGAGTATAATATAAATTAAGAAGAGTTTTATTTTACAAGTCATAAAATAGTACTGTGATACTTAAGAAAGTTTTGGTTATGATTTGTTCTAGTCTGAAAATAAGCGACAAGGTCTTGAAATTAGATGAATTAAAGAGGGCCTTAGTAAGCATACACAGGCTAAGTAAAAGTCTTGCATAAAGGTAAGGTTTGTGCTCAGGCATGAGTATAGCAAGTCCTAGTGGCAGCAAAAGGCATCTACCAAATTGCATATATACCAAACAGAATTGGTTGTTGATGTAGCAACTCCTAACATCCCACACCAGGAGGGAGGAGGTTAAGAGGTATGCATCATTAACTAATCAGGAGAAAGGAAGTACCAATGACCAAGAGCAACCTAGATTCTTGGTATCATACAGCATTTTGTGTTTACCTAAACCATATTAACAGATTTTGCAGGTCAGGCACTGACTTCTACACTCTATGCACAAGCACTTCGCAGGAATAGATGGCACTCTTACTGAGTTGCTCTTTAAGGCAGTCAGCACTGAAGACAATAAAATAATACTGTATGAAGTAAACAAATCGTAAACAGATGGGGGGAGTGACCTACCATACAGAGGTTTCATCAATCTTTTCCTCATCTGCAAGTCTGTAAGTCATTAAATACAACCACATAGCATTGAGTACACGATCTGCAAGGGGGTCATCAGGATTCCACTCAGGAAGACGTGGCTGCAAAACCGAGTCGACCACATGCTTATCCATGTCAAAGATCTTTGTTGCTTTGGTACCATTAAGTAAAAAGAGATTAGGAAGAGAATCGAGTATCTCTAGCGCACTTTCTCCAAGGGGGCCTGGTATATCAACCTGAAAAACACCTTTATGGCTTTATAACATTCAAGAATCCAGCAAAGCATCAATGTAGTCTGCAAAACTTTTTGGGAGGGTGGTTTACCTCCAAAGAATTTAGTGAAGGAAACTTCTTTAAGATTTCCAGCAACTCAGGGACAGAATTTTCTTCTATTGGATTTCCACGAATATTCAAGTGTGAAAGATGAGGAAGTTTTAAAGGTGAGAATGCCTGAACGGTGGAAATCAATAGATTAGGTATCAGAGCAATAAACCTATGCAATTGTGTATGAGTACTTAAAGCATACACAATATTTGTGTATAAAAATTGTAGTATCACCTATCAACCCTATGATAGATATACATATAATAATGATGATAATTACAGTATACACAAATGTACAAATAGCTATGGAAAAAAAACAAAACAATCAATTAAAAACTATTACAACCTTATTGTTTAGATTGTGGAAGCATCTATCTGAAAGGTCCAGAGAGGTAATGTTCTGCAGTTGTTCTTCACCGTCATTCCCAGGGTTATCCTTCCCATAAATTTCTCCACAGAATCCTAATGCCCACTCACCATAATTACATGTAAAGTGTGAATTGAAAATCTCTAAGTTTGGGAATGCCTGAAGAAGAGCTTCCTCCATGTTGCTAACACTGGTACACCAAATCTCATATTAAATGAAGTGATTGTAGCAACAGAAAGTTTGGTAATGAACTAACTAACATTAGACTCCCACCAGAGAAATTAAGTGTTGTACTTTTATCTTAAAGTCTTACTCAATGTTCCAAACAAGTGACAAAACTCCAACTTTACTCTGATGTACTAATCACTTATTAACGTCAACTATTATCTTTATCTAATTCTACTTACAGATAGGGATAGTAACTTGATTAATTAATTTTTTTGAGAAAAGTCCTTAAAATCATCTATATTCAACCGGCATGAGTAATAAGACAAACTCACCAATTCTTCAGAACAGGGTTATCATTTAGCCAGAGGGCACGTAGGTTTTTCAATTTTGAAATTTCTTCCAGAACAGTTTCCACCTTTTCTATCTTGTTCCCAAGTAGACTAAGAGCAACTAGATTCTGCATCAGCAACAAAGATAGTCTATTAGAAGCTAACAAAGCATAATTTGAAGATGGTTAATCAAAAAGGTACATAAAGATATAGAGGTAGAAGTGCAAGCACAACCGGACATTTAGTAGGTAAATCCAAGGCCAAAAGATTGGCATCGTCTATATTGAGCTCCTCTAGCTCCAGCCACTGAACCCCGTCATTACCCGACTCTTTTGCTCTACAAATTTCGATTTCCAATATTTCTTCTGCAGTCATTTTTCCATCTTTATCATCCAAATCTTCATTGCCATCTCCACCGTCTTCTTGGCAATCAGCATCAACACACATCAAAGAGGCCATTCTTTCAACCAAACCTGGCACTTCCTCAAGCTGCAACAACCAATATGCAATATAAACAATCAAGTTCAAACGATAGTAAATATGTGTAATACCTCACGTACACGCATCTGATCTTCATTAGAGTTCACTAGTACAAGCAACAATGAAAAAATTTATTCTTAAACATGAATATAGTGTGCTGGCCTTTTATTTACCCAATATAAATAAATAATAAAGATTTATTTTAGGATTTTTTTTTTTTTTTTTTTTTTTTTTTTTTTTTAGGGAACGCTTGCGGGATAGGATAATTCTTTATATAGGGAGAAAAGCTTCTTGTTTCTAGCAGCCAGGAGATTCAAACATGCTCACATATTGATCCATCGGTCAAAACTAGATATGTAATTATTGATACAAATAATGTTTAAAGAATCTCAAATTATGATATATATATATATATATATATATATGGCTTGGATTTGTAGTAAAGTCAATCGTTTTACAAATAATCTGAAACACTATAAACATCTGTAGAAAGTTCAAGAGTTAGGTCTATTCTCTCCACCTTAAGAAAATATTCAGATCAGTTTTTTAAAAACAATTAAGTTCAACATAATTAATTTAAGCTCAGCAAATATCAGATGAAGAGAGCATGATCTTAGTTCATCACTCTTAAAAGTGTGCATATATACAAGGACTTTGACAGGCCCATAATGGCTACAAATGAGCTTTACGTGTTGAGCTTCCGATGCTTATTAGTATTTACTTGTCAATGAAAGCTCAACTGCAGAGCACCAACTGGTTGACAGGTTGAAAACTAGCTAACTAAACAGTATACAAGTATATAAGTACGAACAAGCTGTTTTCGTCTTGCTAACATGTTCAATAAACACACGATTCTGCCAAGCAAATAGCAGATCATAAGAGAAACGAGCTTGATCAACCCGAAATCATGGAATATCATTGTTCATTTCAATCTAACACCATTACAGTCATATAAATTCTTGAAAGTAAGCTCTTATTTTTAATTAACAGAAGAAAAAAATCATTCAACTTCCAAAAAATTGGAAACTTTTAAAATTCCTGACAAAAAATCAATCCTTCCAGAATTCCAGCTAACTACAAAATTAAATTCTTATTGACAACCCCATTTCCTCAAAATTTAAACCCAGTTTCTGACATAAAAATTGCAACAACCCAATATCAACATTCAAATTAAAGTACACTAACAATCACCAATTCCCATTCTTTTATAAAAAATGCACTTACCCAATAATGCTAACTACTTAACAAATACTCTATAACTACGGATCAAATATCGTCTACATCATTGCCTTTCGCGCACTATTTAATTTACACAAAACTAAAAGAACTAAACAAAAAAAACCCACAAATACCCATATCCAAACAGAGAAAATTGAGACAGAGGAAGATAGAAAAAGACCTGTTTGGGGGCATCAGAAAGGCGGAAAGTCCAAGCATGATCAACAAGAAAGACATTGGAGTTTTTGGGCATGAAATCAGAGGTTTGAATAAGCTTTCTTTGGCGACCATCTTCAGAAGGCTCAATCTGAAAGAACTCACCGCCGTCAAAAGTTTCAGAAGATAGCTTGCGAAAGAGTTGAGGGTAAAGCGATTGCGGCAACCCAGTTGCGGCTAATAGCATGCTATGAACTTGCAGGAAATCATTGTAGTTTTTTATTTCCACCATTTTTGGTAGCTTGTTTTTGTGCTAAATGCCGGCGCCCGGCGCTAGTTCAGTGAATAAGTAAAGAGAGAAGTATGAGATAGAAGGTTTTAGAGTATTCTTGAGTTCAAAATGGAGTTGAGGTTTTGCACTCAAAGGGTGAAGTGGGTTAAGCCCAACCTTGGTTTTTTTTTTTCCAATCGATTTCAAGATCTCTTAGAATTGGAAGGGTGCTCTCGCCATCTGAGTTATGCCTCGCTCTCACCCATTTGTTGGTTATGATTGTAGGATTTGTGCATCATGTTTTCAAGTTTCAACGCTTATTATTTAATAAAATTATTTTTATTAATTATATTTATTTTTAAGGTAGTGATATTCAAAATGTTTTTATAGGTAATTTTAATTAGTTGAATTCATTGTGGACACCAACTATTGTGAGTTCGTGATTTAAAAATTGCTCTCATAACAAACGAACAAAATAAACCGAATATATTTATAGTTCATATTATAGTGACATAGTCTACCCTTTGTTAAGGAGTTTTATCTTCAAAATTGTAGCACAAGCAAGGTTGTTGGTTTGTTTTTACCAATTGCCTCTTCAAAGTCTTTATTTTTCTTTTATGTTTGGATAGAGAGAAACGGAGGAAAAGGAAGAAGAGAAATGGAATTTTGCATTATCCTTGAGGCTTGAGCTATATTTATAGCTCATATCATAGTGATGAAAATCGATCTCAGGTGAACATGGAAATGGGAGGATAGCTTTAACCACTTGAGTTATCCCTCACTCTCAACAAGCACTTAAATGAGATAAGCTAACATCAAATAACTATAACGCACTCTAACTCATGTCTCGTCAAAACTCGCCACTCGATACTTGTTACCATGTGTAGAGGTGTCAAAACCACATCCGACCTTAATAAATAAATAAATAAATAAATAAAAATTTCAAACACAATTATTTAGCATGACTCAACTATAAACATTAATCTAACCCACCCAACCTTACTAAACTTGATCCGAACATCAGAATCGACATCTCTAACTTTGTGCGTGGCTCGGGAGGGGGGTTAACCATGGCTTTATTGTTACACCAAAAAAACACATCCTAGAGAGTCCCACTGTCCCAGAGCTCGACTCTGAGTTCCCACCCCTCAGGCCTCAGACAATTTATCGAGTCGGTTCATTCACAGTTCACACAACCGCAACAAAAACGAGAAGAAGATAATGGAGTTTTAGTTTCCCATCTAACACTCTCCTGCTTCCTACTTCAAATTGGTGATAAAAAGGTGAACAATTTTACATTTTTATCTTTACAATTCAATATGGTTGGTTTCAATTACATTATGTTCTTGAATTCAGGGTAATTCGTTTGAAAATGGATACAAATCCGCCTGCTGCAATTGTCGAAGAACCAGCTTCATGGGATGAACTTTACAACATAAACTTGATTCCCTCTGAATTATTTGTCAAATTTCGCAAAGAATATGAAGGCTTTAGACTTGGTGTTAATTTAGAGGTATTTTTACTCTCTTTTTTCATGGGGTTTATTTCAATTCACCTAATTTTATATGTTGAATTTATATATGCTTTTAAATTGAAAGTTTAATCCTTTTTAATTTTCGTGGTAATTTAATTGTTGGGTTTAAATTATACATTCATAAAGATGCTGATTTTATGAATGAAATGGTAATTGAAATTGATGTGGTTGGTTTAGATTGGCATGATTTTGTGGTTGTGGGTGTCATTGTATGAGGTTGAATTATGCAATGTTCTTTGATAGGCATTGGGATGTGTATTGTGTAATACTGTAATGCGTTTTTAGACTGTAGATTAATTGTCTCTTTTGGAATTTTGATTATCAAAGCTTTGGAATTTTGATCATCAAGGCTGAAGTTGTTGAATTATCTTTGCTCTATGCAATGGTTTAGCTCATTGTGGATTTTCGAGTATCTCTCGGTCTCTCCAGTAGTCTCAACCGATTTGGGGACCACCCGGATCACATCATCGAAGTGTAGGCTGTAGTTGATGTGGTTAGAGTAAACGGAATGGAATGAAATTTAATAAAGGAAATGAATGAGAGCAGGGTAATGACAACCATTATTTTTGTATGGATTGGATGTTTTTACAATGGATTGGAATGGAAGTTGTGAGAGGAAGAGGAAGAGACATGGTATGGTCATATGGGTGCATTTTATTCACCTACATTTCACTTATGTAAACTTAATATAGTTGTAAATTAATTTAGGTCACCCTTATTAAGTTTTATCTTAACTTATTTTTCCTAAACTTTTCTTATGTGAGCTTATTTTTCCTAATTTATCTTACCTAAACTTATTTTTCCCGATGAAGTGAAAATAAAGTGAATAGAATATGTCCTTTTAAGTAAGGGAGGGTAACAAGTGGATGAAATCAAATTAATCATATACCACATGGCCTCAACTCAAGTAAGGAAACTATCACCATACCCCTTGAACTATGCAGCCTATAACAAGCTCTTTTGTGATACCATTTCAAATCCTGAAATTTCTTCATACCAATTATGGGGATGGTCGTTCTTCAGTTCTCGAAATAATAACTTTTTACTATTAGTGGGTTGTTCTTGACTTGACATTTAAACGGGGTTGTTTATGGACTGTTGATGCTGCAAGTATCATTTTTGAAATGTATGCAATTTGAGGCCATATAGCCATATAATATACCATTGTACTAGTATTAAGTAGGAATTCACCAGGTCTTAGGACTTAGGATTACTACAGTTACTAGTTAATGCAGAACAATCAGTGTTTTGCGTAGTGTGTGTTTCCTGCATGAAATGTAGTACTAGTTTATGCTTTTCTTGGGAAGTGTATCTGTGGAACAAGGCATGGCAGCTGAGTTAGTAGGTCGGAATTTACCACCTTGATGGTCAATCTTTGTAAATTAGAGTTTGATGGATGCCAGGATTATGGATAGAAATACAATCAAAATTGTTCTTTGTGGGCAGTAGAAGATCTAGAAATTTTTCTCCTTTCTATATTATTTTCTGGTGAGGAAGGGGAATAGAATTGTAACTCATCCGAAAAAGCACATGGCTAATGCACTGATATTTTGATGCAGTTTTATAATTCACCAATCAATGATTTCCAGACAAAGCTTGTACTAAAGCCTTTGTCCAACGAGAGAAAATGGAAGTTCATATATGAGCCCATACATCAAGATGTGCGCGTTCTTTCTAAGAAGATTCCCATAACAAAATTCCTTAATCTTCAGGTTTAATTTTCTTTCTTCTGAGAATAATTTTTTTAAACCTTAAGCGTCAGAAATCTTCATGTTTTACTTTTGCTCAGCAGATATCTATCTTTTATTAGACCTTAAGCATCAGTTATTTGCAGGTTTAATTTCCTTCCTCTCGGCATATCTTCATCTTTGTTAGACCTTAAGCATCATGAGTCTTATGTTGTGACTCATATTGTGCAGGTAGGCATAGGTCATAACTTCTCATTAGGTGCTATCGGGTGGAAATGGAAGCTTACTTCATGTTTGGGAGGAGACAATATATCTCGCATTCGGAATAAAACATCACTTGGATTGTGTGAGGGTGTGGATTTCCGGTTTGGCTGGAGGGCTGATTATGTTCTTCCGGAAATTACCGGGTGAGTCTATAATATTCTGCATTATTCCAATAATGAATGCATTATTGAGGTGGTTTGTTTGCACTGTTGTTACTTTTGGTCTTGAATTAATCTCTTGGTGTGTTTTCATAGTGCTCTAGGCACGGGAGAACCATTATTCAACATGAACTCAGGACGCCTGGAAGCATCACTTGACAGAGTTGAGGCTATCTTCACACATGGAAATGAACAATATCCCTGAGGGAAATGTCAGGGCAGTATGAAAATCCTGCTGTCTTGTATTCATAGTTCTGTACTTGTACAGCTTTATTTTCATCCTTCGCTTTTCCCCCAGTTTTTTCTTGAGATTTAGTCTGTTTTTTATTTGTTGAGAAATAAGCAAAACAAGTATTAATTAGACCTATAATTTAAGCTGGTTCACGTTCTTGACAATTTGTTCCAAGTTCAGACAACTCCGTCACAGCATAGGGCCATAGGCTTCACATTCACTAAATAAACTAGTCTCATAGTAGATGACATGCTGTTTTCACTTTTGAGAATTTCCAACAGCCGGCTAGTTTGTGCTGGCTGTGCATGAACTAATATAAGCAATCAATTTTCGTTCTTACTCTCCTGAATTAAGTGAAACTGTGCAAGTACTGGAAAAGCAGAACATATCGTTGTGGTAAAAGAAAATATGTGGTTAGCTCGTCTTAATCTATCTGTTTTAGTCACGTCGTTAGTTGTACAGCCGAATCGCCTGAATGGCATATGTGAATGATCACCTGCAGTCAATGTCCTATAATCTTGCTTCGAAATTTCCTCTCTTGTATTTTCTGGGAGTTATTCTATCTATTTGTACATGTTACTATGTTAGATGTTACTGGTTGGCACATCAAAATGATGAATACTTTCATTGTCCATCTTGAAGCTCCTCAGTCCTTTTTAGTAGGCCCGCAATCTCAATTGGGCTTTTACTTTACTAGGTCCAAGCCCCATTATAAGATTCAATTTGTTGGATTATTATGGATCCAAATTCTTTCAATCTGATTTGATTCAAAAATTCATTTATAAACCCGATCCGATTTGAATTACTAATTTGGTTTGGATTGCATTCGACTTTTAATTTGACCCAAACAGTAGACACCCTTACTTGTAAACATACTGCCATAGTGTATGCTCATTAGGATAAAGAAAAACAAATTAGGAACCCCTACTCACGAGGGAAATGCATCAGAGGAAATAATTGGGTATAAAGATGAGGAAGTACACAGTAATATTCATGTCATCACTAAGATGAGGAAGTACTATAAATTGATGATCGATGGTGTGGTACGTGCATCACGTACATATAGGACATTAGGATAAAATAGATTTCAAATACTCGGAATTAGAATCAGAACTAGGTTAGATCCCGTGTCATGCACGATGATCTTTATATATAGTTATATATTATTGATTGAGAAATATTATAATTATAAATTAGTCAAGAAACAATAAAAGTATGTGATATATGTTAATTTGATATTTGCAATTTTAATTGTAGCTTCCAATACACAACTAAAACAAAGTAGGCAAAAAAATCCAAGCAATATTTTTTTATTGTAAAATAGGTCACTTATTATTTAAAAATATTTATTTTTGGTATATATTGCCCAATTTTTTTTTAGAAATATTTGTGAATAAATCTTTTATTTTAAATATAATAATTATTACATGTCAATAGGGAATATGTACCAAAAAAAATGTGATTTTTGTAAATGATTTGTTTCCTTAATTAAAATTATTTTTAGAAAAATGAAAAAAAAAATAACTAAAGACACACCAGGAGATGACACGTGTCATTGCTGGTGTGTCTTTTGGTATATAAAGTAGGAAAAATTAGAAATAATAATCCCAACTGTCTAATTTATGTAGAATAATCCCAACTTTTGATTATACTGGAATAATCCGAACTTTTGGGGGTTTTCTTTTCTTCAATCCCTAACCGGTCAACAAAAGTCAATGACCTACTATATCAGGTCACTTGACACGTGGTCAAGCCCTGATTGGTCAATTTTTTCTTTTTTTTTAATTAAAAAAAAAAAAAAAAAACAAAACAAAAAACAAAACAAAAAACTTGAAAACCCAGCCAACCTCCCCCCCCCCACACCGTCCCCCTTCCCCTTCCCCCACCGTGCACCCTTACCTCCACCACCACAGCTAGACCATCTCCTATCCCCTCGCCGAACCGCCGCTATCCCCTACCCATTACGTCGCCGTTTTTCCCCCTCCCCGAAACACCTTCCTCACCGAAACCCCAAGGTTGAAGCCACCAAAACCCCTAAACGCAGCCACCTAAAACCCAAAATCGCAGCCACCGAAACCCAAATCGCAAATTCGAAGGTGGGTTAGGTATTTTCGGGATTAGGGGAAGGGTTTAAAGTGAGTTTCGTGACCGATTTTGGTAGTTTCGAGGTCGGTGGCTGCGGCTGGGGTTCGTAACTGTGGTGTTTGGCGAGGCTGTGGTGGTTGGCGATGGAAGAAGGGAAGCCAACAAAGGGTAGGGCTGGGGTTAGGGGTTTCGGGATGAGGGAAGTCAGATAGGGGGTGGAGATGGTGTTTTCCGGGGTGAGGGAAGGTTGGGGCAGGTTTCGGTCGAATTTCCGGTGAAAGAGGGAGAGGGTAGTGGTGGGGTTTGGGGCTCCGGTGAGCTAGGGTGGGTGGTTGTCTGGTTGATGGTGGGTTATTTTATTTTATTTTATTTTTAAATTTTGTTTTTTTTTTATATATTTTTGTAACCAATTAAATTGTGACACATGTCATTTTAATAAAAAAAAAAAAAATTAACCCATTCAACCGGTAACCGGTATTTGGGATTGAAGAAAAAAAAAAAAAACCCCAAAGTTCGGATTATTCTAGTATAATCGAAAGTTGGGATTATTCTACATAAATTAGACAAAGTTGGGATTATTATTTTTAATTTTTCCTATAAAGTATTGATTGATGGTTAAATTTAAACAAGGTACAACTCTCGATTCATAAATTAATTACTCCATAAACAAAAAATTCTTACAAAAAGCCACGTAAATACACATCACATATTTAAATTAAATAATCTATAATGCTATCTCAAACAGTTTAAAATTCCTAATGACATTTCAAACTCTAGACCAAAATGGAGTTGATGAACGTTACACAAAGTCCATTACATGCATGGGTCCCTAAAATACATATCCGTTACATCTTCAACGGCAAATAAAATTTCCCCAAATTCTTATAAAAACAATTCAAAACTTACAACATTCATAATCAACTTAAACCATTTAATTTCTTTTCAAAAAAATTTACAAGAAAAAATGGCAGCATCAAGTTCTAAGCTAAGAAATTCATTTTCTTTTCCAAATCTTTTACTTTCATGCTTAAACTTGATCTTATTCATACTTTCTACTGCTTCACTTGCTCCTATACTTCTCCTTAAAACACCCCCTACTTCCTTAGGCTATGCTCTTCTTATATCTTCTTCTATTTCTCTTTTATCCTCTTTTCTCGGGTTATACTCTCGCCTTACTCACTTGTGTTTTGTGACATACATTTCCTTCCTACTCGCCTCGCTTGCTAGCCAAGTGCTTAGCTTCATGGCCTTGTTTATGAAGGAGAAAACGAGCCTATCGATGCTCGATTCACCAAGGGATCCTAGAGAGGCAAAGGTGTTGGTGAGGTTGGAATGTGGGATTTTGATGGTTATGTTTGTGTTGCAAGTTGTGGTTTTGGTGGTGAGTTGTGTTATTCATAGGTGTTGGGTGAGGGAGTATCAAGGGTTAGAGGAGGAGAGGGAGAAGACGTCGAGGAAGCGGAGTAGGAGGATAGCTGGAATCGATGAGGAATCGGTGGCGAATGGGGTGGCTAAGGTATCCGAGGACAAGGCTAAGGAGTTGGATGAGAAGGTGAAGAGTAAATTTGGTGAAAAGTGGGTTAAAAATGATTTTGAAGGATAAGATGGTTTGATTTGATTAAGGTTTATGATGTGTAATTAGTTATTTTATTTGCACTTTAATTTCGGTTTGAATTATGAATGTATTACTACTAGTAATCTCGTCTGCTCTAAAGTAAAATGTTCTATTCTCTCTTTGAGTAGATTGACATGAATGACATATTATACCTTCCAAGGTAACAATACTTTGTCAAGTCCTACTTACGTAGAACTTAGTTGCAAGTACGTAGGGTACGTAGTTGATTAATATATTTCTTTTTTAATATTTTAATCTAATCGATATACCATTCCTTCATTTCAAATTAGTTGTAATGTTTTTTTTATCCGCTTAGCAATCCATAAATTCAAGGTGAAATTGGCCACAAACACTCTAAATTATGGCTTAGGTATACCCAACATTCCAAGCCCCTGATAACCTCTATAACACTGACCTGATAACCCCTGTAATGCTCACCAAGTTATCTCTAAGTAATCCCTATAACACTGATGAACTAACCCTTGTAAAACTGAATGAGTAACCCCTATAACACTAACAAAGTAATCCTCATGATGTTAGGTCATACCGTGTGGCCAGCCACATATAAGAATTTGTATTTGCCACATTCTTTTGTAAATTGTATATTACTCCCTCTGTTTTTTTTATATATATACATCAGTTTGATCGGCACATTTGCCGAGACGTTACTTTGACTATTGATATCTTTAATTCTGCATTAGTAAAAATTGTGACAAAATTATATTATGAAACTAGACATTATGACAAATCTAATGTTTTTTTTTTTTGAAACAAAATCTAATGATATATCTATACTATATATTAAAAGGCGTTCCACGTGACACTCTTCAAAGTATGTGTGCCTATGTCACAATGCCACGTCATCATCTAAAGTATATGCGTCATGAAAGCTAGCCACTTCATTTAACAAAATAAAATATGCTTTTAACAAGATTCGAACCTATACCTCCAATACATATAGGTAATACTTTTACCATCTCAACCAACTATTATTAATGTTTCAAGTTTCACATAATATTATAATATTCCTTTCATTTATTAAGTAAATTAGAGGTACTATAATTCATATACTTTTCACAAGATTAAAATAAAAATACATATGATGTAAAAAAAAAAGGTGACATCCAAGGCAACGCTGGAACTACTACAAACACTAGCTATATACAAATAGTCGAACATAATTGTTAAATTAAAGCAAGAAGTACACAAACTAGCAACTCGGGGCATCGCCCGGGGTACACACTAGTTATATAATAATATTTATTTATTTTTTAGAGGTGAAAAAATTAAGTCAATCATGGTACATGAATAGTGCAATTGTCAAAGTGATGCATATTAAAATAAAAAAAAAACGGATGGAGTATTGACTAGCAAACATTCCAAGCCCATGCCCCAATTAGGGACATGCATAAATAGAGAAAATGGACTAGCTCATTGACAGCATAAACAAAAATAAGAGTAAGAGAGCGTCAAAGGTCAAGAAGTCAATAATTGTTGCATAATAGTGAAAGCAATCACATTAATGATTAATACCACTTCGAATAAAATAATTAGCAAATTGTAAGGGGAATAAGATACCGTGGGCAATGGCTGCTACCTGAAAATATCAACTTATGTTTCAGATTTTCAGCACGCAATTAGTTTAAGATTAGAAACAATATACTAATTATAATCATGTCTTTTCTTAGATTTTGGTCAACATTATTAAACTCACTTGGTCAAACCCCTCTCAATGTCTTTTCTTGAGGGAGATTTTAGTACAATTTCAATATAGGTATAAATCACGAGAGTGAGAGATAGCTCAAATGGTTAGAGCTTCCCTCTCGGTTTCAGAAAATTTTAAGATTGATTCTCACCCCTACCCTTGTGGCTCTAAGCATCAAAAATATAGTTATAAATCATTTAAGTACAAGACAATAATCATGTATCATCAATCATCATCACACCCTCTTATAATTTTCAATCGCATATCTTGAGCACCAAGTTGTATCTCTAAATAACCGTGGTGAGATGCAAGCATGCAACACATCAACAAACCCCATTATGCTCACATGTCACAAAACACCTTACTTGATGATCTAAACTTCATCACATACCCCTCAATAATCAATAAGAGGGTGCTTGTTTAGTGGAGTAAGGGTAGAGAAAAATATAAAGGGGGTGAGATAGATGAAATTCAGTGTTTTTTTAGGGACTATAGATAAATAAAATGAGATAAAAATAGGAATGAAACACAATCTATCTCTACAATTTAACACGTAAGAAGGATCAGCGATGTGGTATATTAAGGGATAAGGAAGTTTAAAAAGGCAAAACCGCCCTTAATGTAAAAGGAATGCATGGTAATTAAGAGTAGTCATGTAACTTTGCCACTTATTTCAATCTTATCCCCAATTCATACTAAAGAGCGCAAAAACTTATTATACGCTTATCCCTCCCCATATCCATCTCTCTATTCCATCCTATTATCCCTATCTCTAACATTAAAATGCCTATAAATTTTAAGCGCTTTATACCATCAAAACCTCATAAACTCACACCTAACATACTTCAAAAAACCATCCTTAAACCATATCTTTAACCATAATCATTGAATTAAAAATAAACATAAATAATTGCCACAACCAAAAGGATCACATGAAACTTCCACTTCAATTGAATCAAGTGGAAATGAGATTAAGACAATAATTTCTCTCTCTTGAATTGATGGGAAAGTATTAACTGCCCCGCCATCCAATCCACATGCCCATACAAAATCCATTTACAAATCCAGCTAAAACTTATGGTCATTTCTATTAAAATCTCATTTTTGGGTCCCACATAACTCCACTTAAACTTGATTGGCTTGTAGTTCAAAACGTTGCCATTTCTTCCTCCATCACATTACTTCTTTTTGGCATTTTTCCTGCAGTTTATTACAACTTTAGAAGTATTCAATATGCATCTAATCCACTAAAACTTCAATCTTTCAATCCATTTTTTTTAGCTTTAAGTTTCATTTTATCCATAAACTTTGCACAACATGTTTTCAAAGCTTGCTTTATCCTCTCAACCTGCCTTCTGCATGTATTACTCAACATGTACCGAGCCATGCCGTGGAAGACCCCGTCGCGACATGATCTGTAGAATGTAAGTTATACATCATCCTTTAGTCTTTCTTATAATGAACCTAAATGAGAATCGAACCCCTGACACCTAAATTCTATATTCCGTCTGTCCCATAATAAAAGTCGTACATGTATTTTCAAGGTCAAAGACCATATATTAATAACAGAGAATATATATCATACATCATTAAGTGTAACATGTAACATAAATCATGGTTTTATCAGGGAAATGCAAGCAACACCCTCTCTAGGAGTGGAAGAAGAGGTTGTAAAAAGGCGAACAAATTCGCCAGCTATTCCTGGTTTCGATACAACGATAGAGAGATCAGACCTTCAGTTTACGAAAATGCAGCAATTCGATACAGAGATTAACCAAGAAAGCAGAAGTTTAGGGATGTTTGTAGCTAGAGAAGCAGAGCTTAATGAAGAATATTGGGTATGTTAATTACTTTGATTGTATAAGAATTAATGATGTAAGCCAGATTATTACATGAGATATTTTGGAATTTATATAAATTGGGTTGTCCAATTGTATTTGTGGTAGACAGCAGCCTGGCTTCGTGCCGAAAGTCACTGGGAGGATCGACCAAATGAAAGGTACATTTAACTGTACTCTTTAGTTAGGTGGAATATATACTTCGTATATAAGAAAAATTAAACCTTAATAAAATCCAAATTTATTTTATATCGCGATAATATATATGCAAGTTAATTATTTAATTAAGTTATTAGGTAGTGTAAAAATAGAATCGAGATTGTGAAAATTTTAGTTTATAACTCAAAAGCTAAAAGTTAACATATACAACTAATTTTGCCGAACATGACCTTAGACTTAAATTCCCAAAAATGCCACCAACATACCGTCAAATATGCATATTAACATATCATCACGATTATGAAATTATTAGACTTTAACCAACATTCTTATGTTGTGATCAAATATTAGATAATATATGAAAGTTGAAACTACACACGGTTATATAGCCATGTAACTAATGATTAACACTTACATTATTGTCTTCAACAAATCAGATATGCTGAGAGCTACAAAAGGAAATTCGCAGACCAGGTATATGTTTCAACTTTCAATCCATGAATGAATTTACCCCTTACAATAGAATTTATCACAATTAGTCCTAATACTAATGCCTCTTATAATCATTTTAACTAGGAATACAATGCTTTAAAAAGAAGATGCAGAGGATACCAAGGCCAACAGTCTACATGTATTATCGCGGTATATACTCCTTACAATGAAAGATTTAAATTATACATCGATAATTTGATGAATCTTCTATCATCTTATATGTCATAATAATTCAATTATAATTTCACAATCTTCTATTGCAATGCAGGTAAAGAAGGAAGCCAATAACGTTAAACATACCATACTCAAAAGTGTGGTAGGAACTTTGGATTTGAGTATTAGATACTTGCTGCAAGGAGAATCATTTCCTGGGGTAACAAAAATTAGCCTTAAACTCTTACATTCATCCAGAAGTTAATCGTACGAAAAAAATTCTAAGAAACAAGAAGTTATATTCTAGGAAAGAGTTCAGGCACCTTTATTCTGCAGCATTGAGAAGAAGGAAGCAAGCAGATACGGTTATCTTGCAAACTTATGCGTTGCAAAATCAGCTCGGCGTAAGGGGATTGCCCTCAACATGTTGAAGTTTGCAATAGAATCTGCAAAATCAAAGGGTAACACCTGATAAATATTGAAGATTTTGATAAGAAAAGAACAAAGTAATCCAGATAATTAGCTATTATTTAAAACTTGAAGATTAGGTTCAGAAAGTTGATTTCTAATGTCTTTGTTGAATGTTGTTTTTCGACTTGTAACAGGTGCAGATATGATATTTGTTCATGTTCATAGAAAGAACACACCAGCTCGGCAACTGTATCAGAGATTGGGTTTTGAGGTGAAAATATTGAAATTGAATAGATTGTTAAACTACCTTCATTTCATATTGGTTGCAACTTTGGAATATTTTTTATCTCACAAATAGTACCCAAAGGTGCAATTAATATGAAATAGAGGTAGTATGACAAGTTCATGTTGAAAAGCTCAACCGATTTGTTGCATCATTTCATCAGATTGTAGAAGTTGCAAGCCAGCAATTAGTAGAGGAACAGATGTACCTGCTTAGCTGCAAGACGTAACGAAATCAGACATTCTCCTGCATTATTTCCTACATTCATACTGCAAAGTATTTCTTACACCCGAGCATACCAGGAACCGCGCTCCCAGTAAGGCGCATGCACATATACTACATCATATGTAAATTTTACTGCAACAAAAAACTGCATTTGTTGCATTATGCAAAATGATTGTCCAATTGCAATAGCCTCATAGGAAATCTCCATTGCAAAATTACAGCATGTTTATATATTGAAAATACGCTCTCCAATGATGGTCAAAGCTGTTATTGTGCATAAATGTAGATACAAAGGTCAAAGTGTTTCAAAGTATTCAGAAATGATTACAAAAACAAAAAGAACAAAAGGAAGCATTTGCTTGCTATATTACTGAGGTAACATTATACTGTCAAAGAAATTGACAAAAACATTAGCACCATGTGCTAAAATGTGATCCCTGTATTCTGATCACAAAATCTACCATTAGTCTAGCTATTGACTTCTCTGTACAAAAATAAAATGTTGTAAGGGCAATTACAAGTCACAAAATTGCCATAATAATGGGTTGAACCATTTCACAGTTAGATTGAAACAAAAATATTATCAGGGAATTGTTGCCCTATATGAAGCGATGCAAGCCACCAAATTCAAGAATCAATATGGAGTAAAGGTGGAATAATGCAATGGTCCTTGTTGGAAATCTGGTCTCTTGATATGCTCCAATATTGGAGTCAGCTTCAACCCAACAATATGTAAATGTTGGTTTGAGTGGCCGCTCACAAAAACCTCCGTAACCTGGCCAAAGTAAATCATAGAGATATTAGAGTGACAATCACTAACACTTGAACACCACATAACTTACTTCATATTTCTAAAAAGACCAGATGATAGAGTGTATATTCTAGTCCCAAAAGAAAATTAAAATCTGTTTTGTTGTAGATATCAGAAATGCAAATATAATCTTACTGTTCCCCTTGAGCTGGGACCTTAGGGGTAATTCTTATACTGCGTGTGTTCCATAACTTAGCTTGATCTTCTTCAGTAAAGTGTGTTTTCCATAACTTATTTGGACTTAACCTGAAAGCTAATACCTTATTGGAACCCATTTTCTAGATTTACCATCTCTATCTCTCTCTCTCTCTCTCTCTCTCTCATATTATGGAATACTCTCATAGAGAAGGATAGTTACAGCATTCCAGCTGAATTCTTTTGATCCCAAATCAAATGTGGCCAGCCTCATTAGAGGACAGAGTAACAAAAGAAATTGCTCACTGATATGTATGCAAGTCGCCTAAGCCATGTGCCTAAAAAATTCTCACTAAATTTATAGATTCAAGCACACTAACACACGCATAAAGCAGTACAAACACACACCTGGCTTTGATAATAATATGGTGTAACCAAAGGTAATAGGAAATCAGGCAAGGATTATTGTACCTGTGTGCAACCAAAAAGTTTGAGCAACCTGAGAGACGAGCAGCTATCAGCAATTAATCCCAGTGCCTCGTTTGTAAGGAGACGGCACCAGGAGAGATCCAAGCTCTCGAGATTTTTGCAACGCCTAGCAAGAGAAATGGTGGTATTCTGACCAACCTGTAGAAACAAACATATTAAGAATCCATAATATAAATGGATCGTTCAGATATCTCAAGAACGACGTGCAAAAGAAAGAATGGGCATCACCTTGGAGATGTTATTAAGAGATAATTCTGTCAAAGATTCTCCAGAGGTTTCAAGGAACGCAGCAATAGCATCATCACTGTCACAGAAAGGATGCAGTAATCAGGGGATTTTGCCCTTGGGATCAACCCAAATGAAGATAAGTCACAGACTTCGATATTCTACAAATTTATAAGGCACTGCTAACAAAGTTGGTGATCAGAAAAGCAATGTGCTTGTTAGAGATCCTCCTATCGGGGATCCATGGGTTTAAATTGAGGACTCTTAAGATTCTATTAAGAATATTGTGTTCAAGCCAACCAAATAAAGGTAATCGAGAAATTTACTCCCTCCACATTTTTCCAACACTTGCCTTCAACAACTGTCCAATATTATTTGCACAGGTCTTTGCAAATAAATTCTCTCTCCAACACCACACTTTTCTCTTGATTGTCATCTCTATCCATTACTCTTATGATTGTGCCAAAGGCAAGTGTGCATATACAACAGATAGAGAGAGAGCGAATCACGAATAAGCAATTAACACACATATCAATCATAATTTATGCACCAACATTGAAAGTAAACAAGCAGCAAAAATAGAATGAAAGACCTTGAAAAGCCTGAACAATCCCACAACTCAACTCTCCACAAGACCCTGATACACCTACCCAGATCTACCAAAAAATAAAATAAAACTCAAGCCTCTCCAGATAATTTCCTACATACATTCTTATAGTTTAAACTGAAGTACAACTGAGAACAAATAAGTTTTGTTTGAAAAAATAACACTAAAAGCTCAACAAAATTGGTAAGATAGCAACAGAGTCAAGCATTAAAAAAACTGAAGCACCAAAAATTACCTGAATGGAGAACGACAAAGTTTCAAATCTTGAATACTGCGACAGCCATTTGTAATATATGCCATGCCAATATCAGACAACTTCCCCAGATAGCTAAGATCGAGGACACGTAACTGAGAGCACGTATTGGCAATGACCTTTAGAGAAGAATCGGTCAAATTTCTGCACAAAGGAAAGAAGGTGGTGAGTAGGACATGCTAATTAGTTGAAAGACCACAATGGAGGAAAAAACTTGCCACAAGAAAAGCATAGCAAGCTGAAGATATTGATCCAATTACAGGAAGATGAGAGAAAAAAAAAAATAGTATGGTAGAAAAAATAAACTTACACACAGTTGGCCAAAATAAGCTCCTTCATGTTTTGACCGTTTTCCTCAAATAATTTTTTTATAAATTTGTCAGAAACACTGACCATGCCCCTGAGTGACAACACTTCCAATGCTTTCAGCTGCTGAAGTTTAGGAAGGATACGCATTGCATCTAAAGTCTCACAATCATCAAGATATAATTCTTGCAAAATCAACCCCAGTGAATTAGCAATACTGCCAATGCCAACATCTGTCAAAAGAGAGCATTGACTGAGATTCATAGATCTCAGGGCAGGGGCTGATGATACAAGTGCGGCAAGGCCAGCATCTGAAATACGGCAACCACCTTTCAACGAAATAGTTGTCAATGCTTCCAATCCTTTTGGTACTAAGGCCTTGCGCAACGAAGAGTCAGATACACAATGTCCGCACAGGTCAAGTTGTAAAACCTAATTTTATATGGAAAATAATAATTAGCATTACAATATTTGCTTAATGGAAAAAGATGTGATAATGAAAGAAAGATTGCGAAGCTACTTGTCTTCCCATTGTAGAGTGTACCACGACTAAAAAAAATTTACTTTTCATTTACAAGCAGAAACCAGGTTGTTTGCTTAACTCCCAATGGCCAAGTTAATAACATCTCAGATAATAAAGATGAATATGCAATTGCTTTAAGAATCAAATCTAGCATAGTCAACTGCGGGATGCCTCAGGTACATGTATTACAATTAATAATAAGAAAATAGGCACCAACCAATTGTTACATATTCCTCCTTCAGCAGGAGTACTTTCCAACTTACACATAAAATCATCATTCAAAACAACTCTATTTAGACACCTGACATGAAGCTGCACAACAGAAGGGCTTGCGGTCTAGCTAAAAAGCAACTTTTCCAAACATATACGCACAGGCAGCTAGTACACTAGGAATATCTCACCAAGACCATCAAGGAGAAGGAAACATGAGATCGCAGATACCAATTAGTATGCTTATAACCAGCAGGTAAAGCGTAACTTCTAATATTATGGCCATGGCACAAGTTCAAACATAAGTAATAACCAGGTAAAATAACAGTATGAATGTATGATAAAGTCCAGATTAAGCTCAAATCACACATTTGGAAAAGAACTAAGGATATACAAGCTACTAAGTTACAAAAATTAACTTCAATTTCACCAATACATTGAAAACAAAAGGAATGCACGAGAAAAAGCAATCCATTATACCGTCATGATTTTCAGGTCACAAGCTTCAAACAACTTCTCAAATGCGCGCTCTTTTAGCCACGAACAATCACTAAGGCGTATCTCTGAAGGAGACCCATCAAGAAGAAGACTAAGAAAATGTGGATTCATCTTCCTAGAATCACAAAGCAACCGACTAAGCTTGTTCCTCAATGCATCTGGGACACTGTCAAGAGATGTGATTGCATCAACATTCTCTGCAAGGACATTCAAGCACAAACTTATCAATGAAGGGGCCTCTCGATTCCTGCACTCAGGCTCCCTTTCTTTCCTAGGAGTCCAAGATACTAATGGAAACCCTTCTTTAACAGAACTCGAATCACGTGCTTGACGATTCGAGTTCTTCTCTCTGTCCCTTATAATTTTCATAGCAGTTGAAAATGGTCCAGGCCAATCTTCAACATTCCCAACTGGCTCTTCTGCTTCCATTTCATCATCATCATCATCATCATCATCATTCACATTATTCTCTTCTTCTTCCCGAACATTAAAAAAAGCATATCTCGAAGCATTTCGCCTTGCTATATCTTTATGTTGAGCCCTCAAATTCTTAGTACGCTCCTCAAATACTACATTCTCATGAACATCATCATCCATCTCATTCACCAAACCTTCCATCTCACTACCAACCATAGAAAGTTGAACAGCTAAATCCAATTCTTTATCATCCAATTCGCAATCGCTTTCGGACTTCACACCTTTCCCCTTCTCCCTACTAAACCTTCCTGAACTTACACCTTTTCCCTTCTCTTCTCTACTAAACCTTCTTCTTGAGCTCTTCAATCCCCCATTCTCAAAATCATCATCCTCCTTATTCAAAACAGCCTTTCCCTTTCCCTTTCCGGTAAAGTAACCGCACTCTTCCAATACATTCTTGAACTTTTCCATTGCTGACATGAAATCAAAAGCCAAATTTCCCTCCATCTTTCCCTCATTCTCACAATCACCATCTTCTTCAATCAAAATGTCCTTTCCCTTTCCCTCCTTACCGGTATCGTTTTTGCCCTCATTCGACAAATTCTTCACCACCTTCGTCCCTGACCTTAAACTCAAACACCCATTTTCTTCCATCTTTCCCTCATTCTCAAAACCACCACCTTCTTCAATCAAAATACCCTTTTCCATTCCCTCTTTACTAGAACCGATTTCGCGCTCATCCCCCAAATTCTTCGCCACTTTCGTCCACCCATTTTCTTCCTCAGAACAATCAAAATCCTCCCTCTTCAACTTCTTCAAACACTCTTCCACAATCGAATCACAATCAGAAACCCTAACAATATTCTCATCAACAGAACACAACCCTAAACCATCAAAACAATTCACATCCTTAACTTCATCATCCTCCAAATGAAATTGCATCGTCTTACCAACACTCTCCCTTCTCCGACGCTTAGCGGTGTAATCAGAACCCAAACCCCGGGAATTCTCCTCGGATATCGGCTTCGAAGCGAGACGATTACTTCGACGAACAGGTGGGGCCGACATCGAAGTCAAATTGGGCTCAAAATCGACGGAATTAGGGCTAGAATTGGTTGAATTTGCTAAAGATTGAATGGTTTTGGAAGGAGTAGTGGGTTCAATAAACCCATTAAATTCGGTTTTGGGGGAAGATTGAGGGTTTGGAAATGGGGGGATTTTTCGGGACCTAAGAACCGGCATTTGGGAAGAGAGGAGAGAGAAAATGGGAGGAGTGAAAAAGAGAGAGAAAGGCAGTTTTGGAAGAATGACCGGAAAACGGCTTAGGAATGTTGGGGGATTTTGGAGTGGAGTTGTAAATGGAAGTATGTTGGTGTCTTCCTCTACAAGTTTTTTTTATTTCCCGCCAAGTAAGGGACGGTTCATGTTGTTTTGTGTGTGAGTTTTTTTTTTTTTTTTAATTTTATTTTTGTTTATAATTCTAGTAATTAAAATTGATAGTCATTTCAATACATACGGAATTTTAAATTGGAATGGAATGAATTAAAATTTTTCGAATTGGATTGCTTTGAATGGAACCAAAAATCAAAAATATTAAATTATGTATTTTTTTTTTTGGTGTTTAGAGAGCCACAAGGGCGGGGTTGAGAATCGATCTCAGGATCTCCTGGAATTGGGAGGGGCTCTAACCACTTGAGCTATCCCTCACTCTCTAAATTATATTTTTAAATGTAGATTGTTTATACTAATTAGTTAAAATTATGTTTTCAAACCTTGCATGAATCATGTAAAACTAGTTTTGGAATTTTTTTTTTTTAAATAATCACATTAGCCTCTAAAATTTGCAACATATTTTAGTTTGGATTGTAACAAATTAGATTTAGTGAGAAAATTCAGATCGAATTGCACTAAAATATTGAAAATCGAATTTTATTTTGAATTGTATTAGATTTGGCTTAAATCAAAAGTTGAATGGACACCCCTAAAAACTACAACGAGCATGTAGTTTGGATATAATACATATTGATATACCTCGTATGAAAAGGTGTTGATCTTGTAGCCTCAAGTTATACATTGAAATCTTAAAAACCATAATTCATGTTATTTAATTGTGTGTTCAATTTACATTTTTACAAAAATAAGTTTTATGGTTAATCAAGTTATTTACATGCAGAGTAGAGTGTGTTTATCCCAGGACGCCTCATCTCTGATAATGCGCTTGTAGCTTTTGAGATTTTCCACTTTATGAATCGCGGAGAGGAAGGTAAGGAGGGTAGCATTGCTATGAAGTTGAATAAGAGTAAGGCCTATGATCGGGTGGAATGGGTGTTTCTGGAAAGGGTAATGGAGCGGATGGGTTTCTCGAATGCTTGGGTTGGGTGAATCATGAATTGTTTGCAGAGTGTGAATTTTGCGTTCAAAATTAATGGGAAAATTTCAAGTTCAGTAAATCCTACTAGAGGGCTTCGGCAGGGTGATCCTATCTCTCCGTATCCGTTCTTATTGTGTGCTGATGCTTTCTCATCTCTTCTTGGGAAGGTAGCTCAGGAAAATCATATCCATGGTGCTAGGATTTGTAAGAGGGCTCCTCGGGTGTCACTTTTATTTTTTGCTGATGACAGTTTACTTTTTGCTAGAGCAAATATTCAAGAATGCTCGATGATAGCTAATATTATTAGCCAATATGAAAGAGCTTCGGGCCAAAAAGTCAATCTCGATAAAACTGAAGTTGCTTTTAGTAAAAAAGTGAGTACTAATTGGCGGAATGAAATCATTGAAACTCGGGGGGTTCGTGAGGTTGCTAGACATGAGAAGTACCTTGGATTACCGACTGTTATTAGGAGATCTAAGAGGGCAATTTTTGCGGGTATAAAGGAAAGGATATGGAATAAATTGCAAGGTTGAATGGAAAAGTTGTTGTCTCAACCGGGAAAGGAAGTCTTGATCAAATTGGTGGTTCAAGTAATTCCGACTTATATGATGAGTATTTTTAAAATTCCGGATGGAATTATTGATGACATTCATAGGTTGCTAGCATGGATTTGGTGGGGCTCTATGGATGAAGCTAGAAAGTTACATTGGCAAAAGTGGGAAGATCTTTGCAAGCCGAAAAATCAAGGAGGGATGGGGTTTAGAGATCTTCGGGTTTTCAACCAAGCTCTATTGGCAAAACAATGTTGGAGACTCCACCACAATCATGGTACTCTTCTTCACTCCATTTTAAAAGCAAAATATTTTAAAAATTGTGATGTGTTAGAGGCCAACCGAGGATATGACCCTAGCTATACTTGGCGTAGTATATGGGGTGCCAAATCGCTCTTCCTTGAGGGGTTGAAATGGCGGGATGGGTGATGGTTGTGGTATCTCAGTTTGGGATTGTGCTTGCTACCGGGTAATTCTAGTGTTTGTGTGCCTTCTCCGTTGCCTCATAGTAACATGGAGCTGCGAGTGTCGGACTTAATTGATCATACAAGCCGGTCTTGGCAGGAGGATGTGATCCAAGCTAAGCAAACTTTTGTGCTGCTGATCAGGTTGTAATTTTTTCAATTCCTTTATCGTATCGTACTATAAGGGATGTGATGTATTGGTGGCCCTCTAAAACTGGTGAGTTCAACGTTGGGTCAGCGTATTGGCTTGGCAAGCAAGGACCGCATATGGCTCAATCTACTGATGATGTTTGGAAGATTATATGGATTATGAAAAGCCCTCCAAAGCTCACTCATTGCTTATGGATAACTTGTAAGGCGTTCTTGGCGGTGCATGAACGACTCCATTATCGCCATATGATTGATGATAAATCTTGCTCAATTTGTGAGAATGGGGATGAGTCTATTCTCCACGCTACATTTGAATGTAAGGCGGCACGAGAAATATGGGCAGTAAGTAATTTTACTTCTATATTAGCACAGGCTCCTTCACTTTGTTTTGAGAATCGATTTGTGTGGCTAGCATCGAAGGTCTGTAATGAAGAGCTACTATCTATGACTACTCTAATGTGGGCAGCCTGCTGGTGTCGGAACAAGGTAGTGTTTGAGCAAGAGAATGTATTTGCTATAAGTGTGGCTGCTAACTTGTCAAAATATGTTCATGAGTATGTATTATATGCGAGTAGGGTGTTTATGGGACAGAGTTCTCACAACATCCCATCTGCCAGCTCGTGGCAATACCCATGTGATGGTGTGATAAAAATCAACTGTGATGCACATGTTGGAAGCGTGACAGGCCTGGGTGTGGTGTTGCGAGATGCTGAGGGGAGGCTTGTGGCTGCTGCAGTTAGGGCTGAGCAAAACTACCCGAAAAACCGAAAACCCGAAAAACCGATCCGTAACCGTTCCGAAAATTAGGGTCCCCGATCCGATAACCATAATGGTTTGGGTACCCGTTCCGATAATTTGTTATCGGGTATGATTATGGGTATCATTTTAAAATTAACGGTTACCCGATCCGATCTGAATAAGCATTTTTTTTTTTGCTTTTTTTCCCTACTTAAATCTATTAATATAAATTTAAACTTTTACTTTACTTCATAATCACTTTATAATATCAATGATTAATTATACTATTAATAATTTGGTCAAGATCATATGGTATTGTTGTTAATTAGTTGTAAATTATATCATAATAACTACATAATTAAGTTTAATTATCATTATTGGATATTTTATTGGGTACCCGATAACCGATCCGAAAATCCGGGTACCCGAAGTCCGGGCACCCGAACTTATCGGTTCCAGTTATGGGTATCACTTTTAGTGATTTTGGTTATCGGGTACCCGAACCGTTAGTACTAACGGTACGGGTACTCGTCCCATGCTCACCCCTGACTCTTGTACGGCAGATGCAAGCAAGGTTGTCTCCAGCCCTTGCAGAAGTTAAGCAGACTTGGTTACCAACTGTGCAGCTGGAAAGTGATGCATTGAACGTTGTCAATGGGATCAAGTGGAAGGCAAGGGGTTATAATTAGGGATGGCAATGGGTCCTGAACCCGACCCAGACCCGGTTGGACTCGACCCATATTTTAGGGTCTGGGTCCTTAAATTTTAGACCCGATGGGTCTGGATCGGATCTGGGTCTAAGTTTAATGGGTCGGGTCTGGGTCTGGGTCCAAAAATTGTAGACCCAGACCCGACCCAGATCCGACCCATGGACCCATTTTTAATTTTTTTTTATTTTTTAATAAATGATAAATAAATATTAGTTATAATATTATTTTTAAAAAAATCACTTATATATTATACTACGTTATTAGAGGTTGAGAAGATAGATTTTAGTGAAAGTGAGCAAATAAAATACCAAGCAACCAAGAAATTAAGTTTTTGCGTAGTACGATTTTTTTTTTCTTTCATTGTCTTTACTTTTTAATGAACAAATTATTTATGTGTCAAAAATATGAATACATTTTTTTTAATGCGTCTTTTATTATTTTGAAGTAGTAGTATAATTATAAATTTAAAATATATATACAAAATTATAAAAAAATTAATAAAAATCATAGTTAGACCCATTTTGGACCCATTTTAGACCCGAGACCCGCTAAACCTGATGGATCTGGGTCTAGGTCTGTTTTTTAGACCCAGTGAATCTGGGTCGGATCTGGGTCCACCTTAGAAATTCCGGGTCTGGGTCTGGGTCTTAGTGGACCCGACCCAGACCTGACCCATTGTCATCCCTAGTTATAATAATCCTCTTTGTATGATTTTAGATGTTATATGCTCTCTCTCTCTCAATTTTTTGTTGGTTTTTCAGTTTTTCTGTGTCTCATGTTAAGCAGGCGGGAAATACTCCAGCTCACCACGTAGCTCGGTGGGACTCTTGAGGTTGTAATGAATTTGTTTGTTTAGGCCCTTTCCCCCAAAGACTCGTAACTTTGGCGGAAATTGACCTCCTTTAATAAAATCTCGCAGGTGTTTCCCTCAAAAAAAAAAAAAGTTTAATCGGTGTTGATTATGTTCAATAAAGTTTACCTATAACATAAAAAAAATTATGAAAATCGGGTCTAATAAATCAGGTACAAATAGTTATTAAAAAAAAAAAAAAAAAAAAAAAAAGAGAGAGAATTTAGTGAATTACATGTTAAATGTCTATTAACTGAAAAGGTGTGTTGGAATCTAATATATAATTGTAGAGTCGTTTCAACGTGAAGCCTCCAAAACCCCAACGCTAAATTCTCATGCATTTAGTTTTACTAGAATGTGCACGTGCTAATGCACGTGTGATAATTGAAAGATAGAAAGATATGATTGAGTAAGGTCAAGTTTTCCATAGAACAACTTCGATATTTATAGGAAAACATAGCTTGATTAAAATGCCACAACTTCCACCAATTACGCCACTATTGCTGCACATCAACACCACTTCTTTCCACCACTATCAGGCTTCAAACATGTCCTAAAAACCAGGGCACTTTGAACCTCTTAGAAGCAGTTTCTGCGTTAGTGGTGAAGACTGAATCAAGAGCTAGTTGCGCAAGTTTAGGAAGTTAGTTTATTCAATCTTTTCAAAGGTATTTTTCTGAAATAAAAGGATATTAATTCAAAATAAGATCAGAAAAGATATTTTCAAAAACCACCTTTCCTATTTTTTAACAAAAAAACAAATTCTATCTTTTTAACCAATTTAAGAACGCATTCTACTTATCACAACTCTTAATTATTCTCACTTACATAAAACCTAAAACATAAAATATTTTAGACTTTAATTATCTAAGAAGTCTCTACTCCGAGTCTTCTTTCCTTTGCTTCTACTCCGAAGCTTATGTTCCTTCGCATGAACACTGCAACATGTCTTTTAATCTTGCAACTTAATATAAGCTTCGAATTAATCCTGCAACTTAACATAAGCAAACTACAAAACTTATCAAGACATTAGTCCATTTGTTTGACTTGTGTTATCATCAAAACATTAAGGGCAACAATATGAATTTTACTTTTTAAATTACTAATAAGAATTTAGGAAGCCATAATTATTACATTTACATGAATAAGTATGGACTATAAATAAATGTATCATACAATAATAATGACCCCCCCAAAAAATTACAATTGTCAGTTGGTTTGACCACGATGACTAAATCTTCAAACCCCCCTCTATAATTCTTAAGCTTATGTCGCTGACATGCCTTTTGTAGTTGTCATGCTTCCCGAGCAGTGATACCTAAAACAAAATCAATCACATACTAATAGAGTACAAATTAACAAAATTCAATTACATATGCACTACGACATACTTCGTATCCAAAGTATAACATCATATGAATATATAAGTTGTTTGATAAAGCACATACGTATATTGCATGCTGAATTAGCACGTGAAGTTTAGGAGATGTGGGAGTGTAGGAGTTTAGGAGAGTATGGGATGATGATTGAGGAGGCATAAACTGTAAGTGTATATTAATTTAGTAGTTTTTTTTTAAGAAATTTAAAAAGTGTGTTGTTAGATAAAAAGGAGGGAGTAGTTATTTAGGAGGGAGTGAATGAGAGGGCAAGGTTGGGAAATTTAAAAAGTGTGTTGTTAGATAAAAAGGAGGGAGTAGTTATTTAGGAGGGAGTGAATGAGAGGGCAAGGTTGGGGTTTTGAAGAGCTGTGGTTTAAAGTTAGGAAAAACGACTCTACAATTATAATATAGATTTATTTATTTATTTATTTTTAATTTTTTTTCTTTTTTTGAAAAAACAATAACTACCCATTCAATACTTTATTTATTTATATTTAATTTAACTTTTTTTTAAAAAAATAACTACCCATCCCACTTTTTAAAAAAAAATTTCTAATTATTTTAGCTTTACGTCAATTTCTTAGCAATTTTTCAAAACACTACTAACATTTTTTCTTCAAAAAAAAAATTAAAAAATAAAACACTACTAACATTTTTTTTGTTCAAAACACTACTAACATTTTATTATTTTGTCAGTTACGTTTTTTTTTTACGTAGTAAAATATGCCATGAATTAGCACGGGTGTATAATTTCTTTATCAACATTTCACCATATACTACTAGAAAATTGGTCTTTAGTATCGGTAATTAATCGATACTAAAAGCTTGCTTTCCGATACCAAAGGTCATTAGTATCAGAAATAATTTCCGACACTATACCGATACTAATACCTCCGTGGCTAATGTGTTGGTATCGGTTCTTCAATCCGATACTAAAAAGGGGTACCTTTAGTATCGGAAATATAACTAGTATCGGAAATATAACTAGTATCGGAAATATAACTAGTAACAGAAATTCTGATGCAAATATCTTATCATATGGTATCAAAATCTTCCGTTACTATATATGTATATGGTGTCGGAAATAATTGATACAAAAGAGTTAGATTTTTAGTATCAAATTGGTTTCCGATACTAAAGAATCATTATAGGGTCTGTAATTACTGTTACAATAGTCTTTCCTAGCTTCAAAAAGTCCTTTTAGTATTGGAAATTTCCGATACTAAAGATAGGCTTCAATACAACAAAAGTACTGTAGTATTGGAACATTCAAATACTAGAGACTCTTTAGTATCAATGTCTTCAATATTGTTATATATTAACTAAAGAACCCTGTCCAACTAATTTATATATAATTCAAAATTAAATACATAATTAAAATACTTGTACAAAAGAATTTATATTTAATATCTATTCATATTGTCTCATAATCCATAACCATTATAATAAAAATGCAAAAGTTGCTACTATTCCTTATGAATAGTATTTTTTGGTACTATTACTTATGCGCCCCTAAATTCAATGAATTGTCAATTTTACCCTTTAATGTTTCTGTTTCTTTGGTGGCCTGGCTTTTGGCAGCTGTCTCAGCCAGTTGTCTTCTTTCTCTCCCTTAACTCTTAAGTCTTCTTCCTTCTTCTCCTCTCACTATATTTCTCTCTCCTCCCGTTTCTCTTCTACCCGCTCTCACTCTCTATCTCCTCCATTGGAGCAAAATATGAGGTACAAAACCAAAAATTTTATGATTTAATCTTGTTTATTTCTGGTGTTCATCTCCTGGATTAGATTTTTCCTTTTATTTGACTGATTTAATTTTTGTTCAATTCTGGGCTTTTTCGTTTCCGCAGTTGAATTTTTGGGGTGGTTACAGAAATTCTTCCCCTTTTCTATGATCTAGATTTTTGTTTTTTTATTTTCTGCCTTTTGTTGTTTTAATTAGTGAGGATTTGGGAGATTGATGATTTTCATCAGGTATATATAAAAAATGGAGATTTGATTTCTCAGCATTCTAAAGCTAAGGCCTTATTTATTTTTTTGATTAAGATCGTTAAATGTCTAAGTGATTATTTTCTTAATGAAGGTTGCTAGATAATTTGCTCTGACAAGCAAAGGAGTCAAAAACCCTCGCGTTACCATCTTGGAGCTGTTGCTCTTCGGTAAATTTTCATTTAAAAAAAAGATGACTCTAATATTTTTTTACTAAAAGATTGTATGATTTCAAAATTGAACTAATTGTTTTGAATTATCTTCAATGATTAAACCTTTATAACACACTCCTGATCCAAAATGGACACCATGTATTACTTTATTATAAATTATAAGCAGAGTGCTCGACGATCCGTATAATTTCATACGTAGTTTATGTAATTGTGAACTTGAAATCCTGTATATACTATTACTACACTTTATGCTTTTGATTAGGGATCAATAAATGTTGTTAACAGAAAAAACAATGAGGTATGCTTGTAAAAACAAGAAAATTATCTCAATATTGATCTAAGCTTGTAACATACTATATATTCCGTATTAACTTTGTGGTAGAAGTTATATGATGACACTACAAGTCTGATATCAAGAATTCCTTTTCAACTAATATATTTGGTTTTGGTTAATTGGAGTCTTTCAGGTTAATACTCTAAGGTAGCAACTGCAGCTCATTGCATCAAGCATATAGCGATGACAATTATGACTTCAAATGCAACAGGTTGCTTTTCTTTATCTTGTCGTTCAGGCAAAACAAAATGTGTGCTTCAAAAGAGTTCACTGATATGTAGTATGGAGTAGTAATATTGAGCTTCATAGCTTTTTGGCTTGTTCTTTTACACATTTTGAGATTCATTTTTTATGTCGAGAATTTCTAGGCCCAAAATTCTATATTCTTTGTAAATTATCTATTGATCATGTGCTCTATATAGCTTGGTTTGATTCTTCTTTTGGATATATGTATAATCTATGAATATAATCACTTTGTTTTGTTCTGGATAATTTGGAGTGGAAGTTGTTGCATGTTAAATTGTTAATTGGTTGTACATTATGCTCTGTTTTTTTTTCAATAGTTGTACATTAAACTGTTGAAGGTGAAAAAAAGAGAGATGAGCCAGGAGGAGGGAGAGAGAGAGAGTCTTGGAGAAAAAGAGAGAGATAAGGGTCAGAAGAGAATAGAGCAAATAAGAGAATGAGGGGCAGGGAGAGAGAGATAGAGTGATAAAGAGGGGAATGAGTCAGGAAAAAGAGAAGGGTCGGGAGAGAATAAGAAAGAGAGGGAGGCTTACGTACTAAACCGTTTGAGCTATACGAGAAAAGTGGATAGGTTAGAGAAAAAAGGAACAAGAATGTGAAAGAAAGCAAGGATGAATAGAAAAGAGAAATGAGATAGAGTGATAAAGAGAGAGATGAGTCGGGAAAGTGAGAATGGTCGAGAGAGAATAAGAGAGAGAGAGAGAGAGAGGCTTACTAAACAATTCCAACTATACAAGAGAGTGGATAGAACAAGAAGGTGAAAGAAAGCAACGATGAATAGAAAAGGGAAATTCATGTATCTTTGCTATTACAAAACCCGAACAACAACCACGAATATCACAAAAATGAAGACAACCACGAGTTCTACTTATCTTACCGTCGGGGGAGCACGCGCAAACCATGTAAACCATGTTTACCATTTCACAACTCAAATATATTACCTAAGTACATTACAAGAAAGTAATTCAAAGGCACGACAACAATATCACAATCCAAATTCTCCAAACTCTAACTTCAACCCGGTACCCAACTATAAGTTCTCCAAACAAAAAAAATAAAAATAAAAAACACAATTAAATGAATACTTTATAGTATATCAAACAAAATACATTAGATAAGATGGATAAGTAATGTAGTATACCTTGATACCAAGGCTTAACCAACATAAATTCATTAGCAGGGGATCATATCATATACCTTCAAATATGGAGCAAACTGATCATGTAAATTAGCATAATGGTATATCCAAAGTACTAATAACTTTCCACAAATAAGAAATCAACACCATAAAGAACAATAAAGAGGCTAGCATATTTAAAAAGATACCTTAGCCATGAAGAAGGGGGTTTTGAATTCATAAGAAATTACTCTTGCTAGATCTCCGGTCCCTGCACATATATTTGCACAACCAAAAGTTCAATACAAAAACCAACTGTTATCAAACAAATTGCAATATCAAATAGTTAATATAAAATAAAAAGTGAAAAACTAACTGGTGAAGGTCATTTACAAAGAAGTTGAAAAGCACAAATATGGAAATTTAGTCAACTTCAAAGCAACTACTATGAAAACCCAAAACAATCCAAATCAAAACAAGCAACAAATCGATCCAAATTTAGGGTTCTTAAACTCACCACGATTCACCATTCCCCCAATATCAAAAACAATAAAAATAAAAAAACAACCAAAAACAATCAAACACCAAAAAAAATCAAAATCAAAATCAGATCTATGAAAGAAAAATGAGAGAGATTTCACCTTGCGATAAGTATTACCATCTTCTTGTTGTATGTCATATTTAATTGATTGTCTAAAACCCTAATTAGATTCATAAATTGAAACCTCAAAAATTTAGGGTTAATTTTATAAATTGAAGGAAACTTTAAAGTAGAGAGATAAAAAGAGAAGGAATTACTTGTTTGAGCACATGGTATAGAAGATGTTGAAGCTTGGCTATGGTCGAATTTCGCTTCAGAAATGGTAGCTTTCAGGTTGACTTCGCCGGTGTTAATGGTGATAGTCGCCGCGGCTGTTAGCAGCGCATTGGCCTTTCATTAATGCCTCCCACATAATCAGAGTAGAGAAAGTAGAAGGAGAGGTGGCTGGAAAAGGGTGAATTGAGAGTATAGAAAAGAGAAGGGTTTGTAGCTATTTTGATAATAAGGGTTAAACAAAAAAATTACTTCGTAAAAGGGTTCGCATTCTTCATAATAGTGTAATACAGTACAAGGGAAATAAAATGAATTTGTGCGCCTAAAGGTTTGAACTTTTCTGAAATTTTAATTTACCGCTTCTGAAATTTTAATGTACCGCCAATTCTAGTTATTGATTTTTTCTATAATATAAAAAAATGTACTAATATGTCTAATACGCTTTAGTATCGGAAGAATTTGTTACTACAAGTGTCAATTTGTAACAAAATAATTTTCGATAGTAAAAAATCTATTAGTATCGGAACGTAATTAATACTACTATCTTATTTGTATCGGATTAAAAAAAGTTCCGATACTATAATGAAGTCTAATATTGAGATTGTGTGAAACCCCATGAAATAGTGTCAGAAAAAAATTATCCGATACAATTGACTTTTTTAGTATCGGATAGAGCAAATAACATCAATAGGGGTGTTTGCGGTGCGGTGTGGTTTAACCATATTTTTTAAATTATAATTATTTTTTAAAAAACAAAACTTTTATTTTGTAATTATTATTTTACAATTCAAATGTTAAACTTTTTTTAAGCTTTAATTAGCTAATAGTCGAGGATTAGCTCATATATGTTAGTTCTTTATAAATTTTTTAATAGAAATATAGTATTAAAATCGCAAATCGCATTAAAGTGCAGTTTTTGGTGCAATTTGGTCTAAAATTTATTGGAAACCGCACCAAACCACAAACCGTGATTTGGTCATTTTTAAAAATCGCACCACAATTTTCAAACCGCAAACCGCAGTCTGTACAGCCCTAAACATCATATTTCAGCAGCGCAGAGCAGGGTAAGCAAGGAAGAACAAGTGCCAGCAGATTATTAATACTCAATAGAGCACAGCTAAGCAGGGTTCGGTAGAGCAAACCAGACCACAAGTCCACAACGATTCAACTCAATATAATAGGGTTTAAGTTACAACATCTATATCAACTTCCCGTATTTAAATATATATTTTTTCTTATATTATATATTTAATATCTAACTAATATAATAAAATCCCGTATTTTTAGCACGGGTACACTCTAATGTTGGAGACTTTGGAGTGAAGTGATAAAGAGATCTGTTGGTTTAGATGCTTTATTATTTCCCGCCAATATTGAGACGATTCATGTTTTTTTTTATCAAAGTTCAATATTGGATATCGTGACATATATTTTTTTTAACACTCCATGCTTGTATATATTAAGAGAATAATAAGAATGTTTCAACTTTTGTCCCGTTTTCCCAAAATAATACAACCTTAGCTTCCAATCAACCCTATATAATCCTAAATTTATTATGGATTTTCCAATAATCTTAATGATCGTTTGCAACCGGTTTTTTTTTACCATTCAGACAGCCCAAACACATCTTCACCTCTTGTAAAGTAGAATATGAGAATCAATGTTATATTACCATAACCATAATTTTTTTGGTGTTTACAAAGCCACAAGGGCAAGCTAAAAATCGATCCCAAAATGTCATGAAATCGAGAGGAAAGCTTTAATCACTTGAGTTATCCCTCACTCTCACCATTACTAATATTCACCAGGGATTCAAGCATATAGTATATACATCTTTCAATGAAATATTCTCTTCTGACAAGTAATTCACATACTACAATCCTCTAATAACTTAGATAAAATCAAAGTTGCACAAACACCCCCAAATTGTAGGTAACCTATTTTGGGTTTTGATCATTTTCCTTTTTTTTTTTTTTGTTGTTGTTGTTGTTGTTGTTGTTGCAGGGTTGACAAGACAAGTAGTAAAGAAATGGTCACACAACCACCATTGAAAGGGTGAATAGTCAGAGAAAACTCTCACTATAAGAACTCACAATTCGTAGAAAGAAGGTAAATTGGTAGAGAAGTATAAGAAGGTGATTGAAAGGATTATGTGTATGGTGTGGATTCTTGTGTGTGTATTTACCTATTTATAGTTGTAATGGAGCTTGGAAAAAATGGCTGGAAGATTATAGAAATTCTCTCATATTCTTGTATCCATGATGTTCTAGAAAATTCACGAACCATATTTCTAGTTACTTCCAATGTCAAGAATTCTCTTAATCATTTTCATGGCTTGCATGATACAAGCTAGCTGAAAAATCTAGAGAATTGAGACCAATACCATCATGCTACATGTATTTGGAAGCTTCAAGAACATGAAACAATACTTCATCAAAATGTTGACTAAGCCTATTAAAATTTGGGTCACACCCAATAGGAATAGTCTTAGTTGATATTCTGTGATGGATGAATTGTGAGAATGAGGGAAAGATGGATGAATTTCTTAGTTGATATTCTATGAGAATGAGGGAAAGATATGTTGGGGAAAATGATTATCGGGTCACAAAAAATGACAACGAACTTGAACAAATTTCCAATTCGAGGCCTGAACAAGATCATTTTCCCAAAATAATATTTTGACCTTGATTAAACACAACGGGTATCATGAATTACTAGGAGATACAACGAAATAGTATGTAGTATATTTGTGGTCAAATGTAAACAAAAATCAAAATTTATGATGATGATAATTAAAATTACAAAAGACTTTCAAGAGAAAATAGAAACTAATATTTTTCTTGAAGTTCTCCCCAACATATGTTCTTTGAACTTATTTATATTCCAGCAAAAGAAAACCAACAGACATGAAGAAAATCGCCAACAATTAACGAAGGAAATCGTCGCAGACCAAACACCCAGACACGCGCCCGACCGGGCGGATCGGAGTGACGATCTTTGGTCGCTCTCGCGCGTCGACCGGGCAAAGGTGGCCTGATCGGGCAAAAACCCGGCGAGATTTCTCGCGCCCGATAAGGCGGTGGCAGTCCGATCGGGCGGATGCTCTACCCTTTCCTTCGCTCCTCTCGCGCCCAGTCGGGCGAGCACCACCCTGACCGAGAGGCAGACCGAGCATCAAAAGGTCAGCAACCCTAGCCTCTCTAAACCGAGAATTAGGGTTCTCGTTATCGAGAATTCTTATACTTTCTTCAATATGTTATTTGCTTTAATAATCTTGATTAATTAATTCACAACACCATTGTCTAAGTACCTTAATTAATTAATTAACATGAATAGTCTACAAGTACAACTCTCAAAATTATGCAACAAGATATCCATAAAATCTTATTCTCACAATTGATATCCATCAACCAAAAGGCAAATTTCCATCCATCTTTCCCTCATTCTCACAATTGATATCCATCAACCAAAAGGCAAATTTCCATTCCATCACATGAACCATAAAATCTTAGTTGATATTTTGTGATGGATGAATAAGAATAACAATACTAGCAGTGGTCAAATTAAATAAAACAATGGCGACAGACTGAAACTAGATGGTAAAAATCATCGGTCAAATGATAGGACATGGATTGATTCACTTGTAAAGAATATGATTGAATGGACTAGCTATCTCTTTGGCTATGTTAATTGTAATCCAAGCTATAGAGCTACCATAAATTGAAATGAAGGATCACTAGGATATACAAGTATAGGTTCTACATGGCGAATGCTTTCACTCTACTTACAACACATTTCCACATCACTTTAGATCAACTAATTACGGTGTAATCAACTAACTACGAGGATCAAAACCCAAATAGTTAATTACACATGCACGAGCACCTCTCCTTGCCAAGCTCGTTTGCAATATATCCCTATTGTAAATATAGCTTCCACGAGGAGATACGCCAACCTAGTGGTATACCTAATTATTGTGATCAACATATGCTTGTGCTAGATGGGTAATCTACTTTGTTATTTTTAATGTAGAAACGTAAACATGTCAAGTTTCGATAATATACGAAGTACAAAAAAGTTAACACCTTACACGTTCAATAAACTCTTACATAGGAATACTAATTACGGTAAGGATTGCCTTTATTCCCATTATTTGTGTCATAGCTAGTCCGGCTTTAAGAAAATTCTTCACAACTCACCCCATAGCTTAAATCCCATTGAAAAAATATTGTCATTTTATTTGTTCTTGTGTCTTTTTATCCCCTTTTTGTGTTTTCAATATAAGTAGATAAAGAGAAACCATCCATCTACACATATCGTGCATTCGTGCATAAGATAGACTACACTAATAGCTTACACAAATTCACAATAAACTTACCATATATAAAGATATAATTGATTCGTTAAAGAATTCCCTCAAAAAATTATACTTACAAGTTATGGTATTGTTTTTCTTTTTTTGAAGGAGCAAGTAATTGGTTAACTATATGTGTCATAAGCTTTATCAAAATAATTTACATCTTGTTTTATACAGAAAATTCCAATAAAAGAATGATGTCATTCCCTTAGCTTAGCTTGTGTGTTTTGGTCCTCAATCCGTTCTCCTAATAAATACACTTCATTTTCACAACATAAAAAGTGTTTTGTTTTCCAATGCAATCTTCATTCTTAATAAGTACGGAGTCGGATGCATGCATGGACCACGTAGAAACGGAGTGCCAATCAAAGCTATATTAGTATAGGGAAAGTATTAATGCAGTGTTGTTATGCAATGTATTTGTAAATGTATAACAAATACTAAAATATGAAAAGTCACATGGAAAAGAGAGAAACGAAGAAAGAGAAAGATGTGTGAGACTATTTCTAATTGTATCATTAAAAGTTTATATAATACCATTAGTTATTTAGTAATATTATATATGCGTGTAGTTAGCACATATATAGTACCACTGAAATATTCAACGGTACTATTTGATCACCCAATGATACTATTGATCACTCAATGGTACTACTCTAATAAAATCAAGTACTAAATTACGTGCAATCACACTCTTACCCCTCGTTATGTAATTGTTCTTGCATAACGGAATTCCGTTTAAACAAGCTCTTCCGATATAGTAGCTTTATTGATTAGCTGATATTAGAGATACAATTTTTTTTTGGATGCAAAAATCACATAGTTTGATAATTATGCAAATCAATTATTAAGGCCCCGTTCACTTCACCTTATTTTTGCTGAACTGAAATTATTTTTACTGAACTGAATTTATTTTTGCTGAACTAAAATTATTTTTATAGAAATTAGTTTTTAATTCTAGTTCATTTCAGTTCAATTAGTTTTAGTAAATCGAAACAGGGCCTAAGTCTTTGAATTTCTAATTACCTATATTTGCAATATTACCTCCTTGTCCCTTCTCTTCCTTTAAAAAGCTTGATATATAGAGTAACTTATTGTTTGCACAATTATACTTTCTAGTGTTTGTATAATTATTCTCGCTACAATGTTTATTTGCTTATTTACTTTCATTAATGTTAATTACTACTTTTTTAGACTCTTTAAAATAGTGTGTGGATATATACCCTAAATATATTTGTTTGTAAATCTTTTTTTATTAATGCTATTAATAACTAATTATTGTGACACAAAATCAAACAAGAAGAGCTATCCAAATATAACTAGCTATAACATGCGCATTACGTAGTTAGCCACCTTAAGTCTACATATCTAGCCGTAGTATTAGTAGTCGTCGTAGTAGGATTTTTTTTACCAAAAAAAAATCTCATCTTTTCTTCAGGTCGTGCCCAATTGCAATTATGAACAACACGATTATACAACCACTTTAATCATATTTTTCAAACATTACCATTAAACAACTCAAATTATTCCTTTAATTTCCAGACATCAATTATATAATTCATATCATATCATACAATTATACCGCGTTTTATACCATTTTCTCTCTCCTCCCCAATCACTTTCTCTTCCAACCTTCACTTCCTCCATTAATGGTGAATGGTCCTCCATTAAAGCTCCACTCCTCTTAATCAACCCCCACTAACATCCTACTTTCTCTCTCCTACAAAACCCCTTCACCATTTTCATGGGTTTCCACCATCATCGTTCTTCTTCAACCGATAATGGCGTCCCTCAAATCGTCAATAGTCCTCGCTTCTCGAGCTCCATGACACGCCGTGCTCCTTCCTTCAAACGCGCCGCCAATTCCGCCGCCGTTAACGACGCTGCTTCGACTAGCACAACCCCAACTGGCGGCGGAAATTCTCTCTCTACTCACCATGAAATTGACCTAATTTTGAACTCACCCAGATCTGATCCTGCTACTACGCCTCTTTCCCCTGATGGGTTTGATTCGTTTTGTGAAAAGAAACAAACCCAGAATCAGAATCATTTTGGATTGCTTCATCATAGAATTAAGAAGCATTCTTCTTCTGTTCTTGGATCTGATGCTGTTAAAGGGGTTGTTGAGCTTGGTTTTAGAGAGAGGAAGAAATTAGGTCAATGGATGTTCTTTCTATTTTGTGGGGTTTGTTTGTTTTTGGGTGTTTTTAGGATTTTTGAACATGGGTTATTTGGATCTTCCATGATTGATTCAACCCAGTCTAATCTTCAGGTAATGCTAACTTTTAGTTACAGTATTAAACTACTTTTTTGTTAATATTTTATTGTTATTTTTGTTGGGATTTATGTTAAGAATAGATGGATTGATTTATTTTCTAATTTTAGTGTTTGATGAATTGTTAGTTAGTTGTTTGTTTGATTTCAAGTTTTGTTAGTACGAAGTACTATGTTAAATTGTTAGGCAAGTCAATGGAATGGAGAATAAGGGGGTAGGTGGTTTTTTTGGCCATGCTAGTATGCTTTGTGACTTGTGTATGAGCTATGAAAAGTTGAAAAGTTCAAGGAAATGACTTTTTTGGAAAGCACCAATAGGCCGAAGCATATTGTTCTTAGTGACAATCATTTCTTATCTGAGGGAATTATGTATTTCCAATTGGTGCTTACTAGGAGTATGTAGAATTAGTAATCTGAGTAACTGACCTATAAAGCAATCATCTTCAAGTGTATCGTAATTATGTATTTCATTGAGTTTTGATTAATCTTCGAAATACAAAAGGAGTTGGATAAAAAATGGGCTATGGAGTTGGCATAAGTACTAATATTAGTAATGATTGAAAAATAATCTATAAGGAATTATGGAATACCTATTATACCTTGATAGCTGGTAACTAAGCACTGTAATTTAAGTCTCCCATTTGTCATTGTGGGATAGTGAAGGCAGGAATAAGGAGTGGAGGAATAGTATAGAATGCGAGGGAGTGGAATTCATCATCCATTATTTGTTTGATGCTCTACATGAAATCAAAGGACGAGAAGCTTGGGTGAGGGATTTTTTTTTTTTCGGAACATTCTGTTTCACCATTTACTGTATGGTATCAGGTGAAGAAATTAGAACGAAGATGCATGATGAGGTGATATCTACCCCCTGAAATTCTTTTATCTTTGTAAGTAAGTCAAGTAACTAGCTATGGGATTTGGTGGGGGATAATATCACTTCTTAGTTTATTGATCTAGTTTAACCTTCAGGATCTAAAAGATGGGAATATCTGGAGTAGTTAAATATGGCTAGCAGTGTTTACTGCATGACTTCATGTCCATAGGATTGGGTAAGTTAGATGGGATTTGTAGGGTAAGAGAAAAATGAGTGGAAGATGGGTAATAAAATGTAAGGGGGAGGAATTCTTCATTATGTGTTTACGTTTTACATGAAATGCAGAGGAGGACTGGAGGAGACCTTTAATTTAAGATGAAACTATTCAAAATTACTCTATTCCCCATTTATTTTTTGATTTAAGTGAAGACATTGGGATGATGATGCACAATGAGGTGATGTTTAGCCCCTTGACTCCTCCATCTCTACAAGTATTTTGCAGGAAGTTTATCATTTCTTCTCTTTTCTCATTTTAAGAATCTAGTTTGATCTTATAGCAGTTAAGCACTGAAAGATTCAAATTCTTTATAATTGTTCAAGTCCTTTAGTTGGTTAATACGGGTGGTACTGGTGCCCTTATGATCTCAGGTCTATAGGTTTGAGTACCTTTACTTCTGTACTGACATTGACTCGGTGATCTATGCAGTGTAACTATTTATCTTTATGAGAAAGATTCTCTCTGTTAATGTATAATAAATGTCAAGGCTATTCGACAATACTGAAAATGACCTGCACTTTAGCTGTTTTCTTGTTACTACATGCATGACTAAGCACGGACATGCCATGCAAAATTTTGTTTGAAACTGTTGATATCACAAGGGCCTCCAGGTTTCCTGTTTAAGGGTTGAACTAAGTTAATCTTTTGTTTCTTTTTCCTCCAGTAATAAATTGTCTGCTCTTCGTGTTAGGTTCATTCTGGCTCCCAATTCCTTCATTACCAGGCAGATCAAAACGTTCCTGATTATAGCTACAGAGAAGGAGTAGGTGTTAGACAGGAGAGTGGTGATGTTGAACGGACTCTGATGATGGTGGCCTCTGGTGTAGTGAGTAATGACAATAGTGAGAGTAAAGTAAGTTCGGAACATATTTTCATTTCAAACTCGCTAACTTCACTTGCTGTATCACTGATGCTTAGATTTATATTGTAGTGTTCTGACATATGGTCCAGACCAAGCAGCGGAAACTTCAGCCAGTGCATTGATCTGCCAAAGAAGCATAAAAGTATGAATCTGCATAGAAGTTGTGCATGTATGCACATGGGTTTTAATCCTTTTGCTGTATATTTTATAAGAATTATCATTATGTATGGGAATGTGCTCATTTTAATGTAATGAATCCTCACTATCGTTTGTTTTCCTTTGGCAGAACTGGATGAAAGGACAAATGGTTACATCCTCATAAATGCTAATGGTGGCTTGAATCAGATGAGATTTGGGGTATGGTGGTTGTTTGTTTTTATGGTTCTAATGTAATTTATAAGAGTTATTAGCTTTGACTGTGATCTCATAAGTACTAATTTTAGAGTGCAGATCTGTGATATGGTTGCTGTTGCTAAGATCATGAAAGCCACTCTTGTTCTTCCTTCTCTAGATCACACATCTTACTGGGCTGATGAAAGGTAACATACTCTTTTGTCTATGATCTTCATTTCCTCACTCAACACTCAGAACTAGCCCTTAGGTCCATGTTCCCTCTCCAAGTATCAGTCATACCAGTCAAATATTGGTTTTCCTTGTTACATTTCTGAAGGAGAAGGCTCAGACTTCCCTAGTTACCTTTATACATTTTTTGCTAACTTAGATAATCTAAATCCAGAGTTTGATTCTGGATAAGAGATTTTATATCTCTATTGTTTCCTTATAGTTATGTGTAAGTAGTGGTTGACTTGGGATGATTGGCCTAATCTTGTAATAGACTAGTTATGCATGTATTTCTTTCTCTTTTATGTTTGTGCCTATGCTTCTGTCCTCATGTCAATCTTTCAAAGAATAGCATCACAGGTCATGGCATTTTTCTGCACGCAAAAAAAAAAAAAAAAAAAAAAAAAAAAAAAAAAAAAAAAAACCTGTTCCTTGCATATGTAGATTTTACAGAATAGCTTCCTAAAACAATTACTGCATGCATTGCAAGGTGGTTCTACAACTATAATTAACTGATTTTCTTATGCAATGACAGCGGGTTTAAAGATTTGTTTGATTGGCAGCACTTCATGGAGACATTAAAGGATGAAATCCATATAGTTGAAGCATTACCAAAAGAATTTGCAGATATTGAGCCTTTTACAAAAACACCCATATCCTGGTCTAAGGTTTGATAAAGACATCTATCTTTCAAATTACTCTTTTGTTTAGTGCTTTTGACCCCTTTTCTTAATATGCAAAAAATAAATAAATACTGTTCTTAGAGTCTGAGAGCATGAATGACCAAATAGCACTTCCTTAGTCTTCAACTCTTCATATAGTAGATTATGCTATTATGATTACCGTTTGACTGAAACTATTATATATATCAGGCTAGCTACTATAAATTAGAAGTCCTCCCACTTCTGAAGCAGCACAAAGTAATGTACTTCACGCATACTGATTCCCGGATTGCTAACAATGGTCTCCCCAATGGCATACAAAAGCTAAGGTGTCGAGTTAATTACAGGGCTTTAAAGTACTCATCCCCCATTGAAGAACTTGGGAAGACCTTAGTTGCAAGAATGAGACAAAATGGAGGCCCTTATCTTGCTCTCCATCTGAGGTTAGCTCTGTCGATCCCATTCAGAAGTGCTAGTTGCACTTGCATCTAAATGCTTCCTGATCTATAATACATGTATTCCATGTAGTTTACTACACTAATTCTTAATTTTATTTTATTTTTTTTGTTTCGTGTTAGGTATGAAAAGGATATGCTTGCTTTTACCGGCTGCAGTCATAATTTGACTGCTGAAGAAGATAAAGAGCTTCGAAAGATGCGGTATGAGGTCAGTCATTGGAAGGAGAAGGATATTGATGGATCAGAGCGGAGGAGACTTGGTGGTTGCCCAATGACCCCTAGAGAAACTGCCTTACTCCTGAAAGGATTGGGTTTCCCATCCAACACAAGAATCTATTTGGTTGCTGGTGAAGCTTTTGGAAATGGAAGTATGCAGTACCTCACAGATGAATATCCTAATATCTTCTCACATTCAACTCTTGCTACAGAAGAAGAGCTGGAACCTTTCAAGAACCATCAGAACATGCTGGCTGGTATAGACTATGTTGTTGCACTTGAAAGTGATGTATTTGTCTACACCTACGACGGAAATATGGCAAAAGCAGTGCAAGGTCATAGGCGATTTGATGGGTTTAAGAAAACCATCAACCCAGACAGGTAAAACTTGCTTTTTCTACTTGATTTGATGGGATATATTTTTTTTACTTTAGTTTTTTTTGGTGATTTCTCTTAAAAATCCTATATGAAATTCTTTAAAATTACCATGATAATGGACCTTAGTAATTAACTAATTACTGCTTTGTTCAACTTTATTATATGTAGATATTTTCTATTTTTGTGTACTTGATGTGTTACCTCAACAATATAGTTGCCCTGTATTTTACCCTTCATTTTCTCCTATAATTAATTTTCTTAAGAATTTAGGCTTATATATATTAGTGCCTAAATAAAAAGACATTGATCTTATAAAATCCTTTTCTAGCCCACTTTCTCATATAATTAGAATGCCTGTGCAGGATGAATTTGGTGAAGGCTATTGATGAATATGATGAAGAAAAGCTCACTTGGAAGAAGTTCAGTTCAAAAGTGCAAAAGATGCATAAAGACCGATTAGGAGGTCCATATTATAGGGAACCTGGAGAGTTTCCGAAATTGGAGGAAAGTTTCTACGCAAATCCACTTCCGGGATGTGTATGTGAATCAGCGAAGAAATAGTGATCCGACTAAATGTTTGTTTGAGATAAGTTAAGCACTCGGAGATGAAGAATTCGAAGATTGCTGGTGTCTGAATCATTCTGGGGAAGTTGATTCCTGAGATTCTGAAACGTGGAAGACCCAACTTTGTGGATGTGGAACTCACTTGAACATGTTGCTGGGTACAATTCCTTAAGCTGGGTGCAGAATGAGAACTCGTGAGCTTGTGCTGATGGACATAGGACATTGTGGAGCAGTTCAGATTGATTTATAATCATTTCAAAGGGCTTTATGAAGAAGGGAAATATCAAAAATGATTTCCCTGTAAGCAAGAATTTTGTTCATTTTTATTTTTATTTTTTATTTTCCTCGGTGATGGCTTTTTCTTTTCTTTTTTTTTTTTTCTTTTAAATACGAAATATAGTGTAGGTCCTTTTTTAACACGAAGAAATAAAGTCTGAAGTAATTGTTTGTCACCCAGACTAATGGAATATCTGGGTGAGTATTCAAGCCTGGATATTCAAGCGAATGACAATGAGCCATTAATTTCGCCATTTTTATGTACACACAAGTAACTTATCTGAATATAAATATATAATGTTCAATGAAAATAGCATTGTCAACATTGCTTCATTTAATCTTATCAAAAAAAAAAAAAAAAATTGCTTCATTTAACTTCTACGAAGTATAAGATGATGACCTATAATTTTGAAGAGCCTAATTTCCCATATGATTGTTCTAAATTAACAACCAGTACATTGTTTGTTACTCTGAAAAAGTATTTACTCTGTTTTTTTCGCGAAAATTATTGATATGTGATATTTTTTTTTTCTCATTTGAAGCTTTTTGAGATGAGAAAAATAGTGTGTAAATTATGTTTCATGAGTCAAGGTTGTGATGAGGATTGACTATGATTGTTTAAGTGTTTTGTGGGCCCATAACCCACTACTCCAAGATCTTTCAATGATCGATTCTGCTGCATAATCTGTATTAGTTGTGGTTGATTAAATGTTAAAAGGTTTTAGTACTAATTAAAAACATGGCAATGTCGACATTACATTTATAACCTATGACTTATTATACATTAACATCTATCAAATCGTTTATCCCCAGTTATATTTAAAATATAGATTTAAATTCATACCATGTATTACAGTACTGTATTTCATATTTACATCACTACATGTATTAATTCAGAGTATTACTTGGGCCAAAAATTAGAAGTATTTACTAGAAGAACCATATGGCCCAATTTTCGCATAGTAGAATATTGACCCAATTTTCTTTAAACAAGTAAATTATAAATTAATAATAAATAAAATATAAAAGAATCATGGTCAAAATAGTAACTGAGATGAATGAAATTACATTTGTGGAGTTGGAGTACATAATCAATTTTGTTTACTTTTATATTAGCAAATAACCAAGGTCAAAGCTGGAATTCCTAAATAATTCTTCCAATTTTAAGAAGTTTTTTGGTTAACATTACATAGAAGAAACTAATAAGGGAATAGAAATTCCCAGGAAGTCGGGAACTTTGACTTTTTTACAAATCATATTATGTGTGTGTCAATGAGCCACAAAGACAATGAATTTATCGTACTATAATCATATGACTAGCTACTTCCCTAGCCCCCCTAGCTAATACAAGTAGAAATTAACCGGAATTAAAACTTTTTACCAAACATGCTATGGTCATTTTGTAAAAAGTGTGCAATATCAAGTAAAAGTAACATCCCATAATTACAAAATTCCATGAATACTTGAATTTAACTTTGGTGTGAACCAAACAAGGGCTAGGATACAATTAAAAGAAACAACAAAACACATCATCAATTAAACAATTAGAAAATTAATCAATTATCACCTCACTATAACTTACTTACTCAACCTTCTTCCCTTTTTCTTTGCTTATATTTCCAGAATTCCTGTTAACTTTCAATTTCCTTCAATCCAAAAATTAAACACGTTTCTTTCACTCTCTCTTTCCTTTTACCATTCTTATTTTGAGTTGACTTTTTAGAATTCATAGTCTACGAGTACAATTTAATTTCAGCATCGATGATCAGTGATCATTTATGTACAAAAAAAGAAAAAAAAAAGAAAGGAAATTCATTGTAGAAGCAGCAGGTCAACGCATGCAAAGGTTGTTCACTATGAGCTAGTCAACGTACCATCATCAACAACATTGAAATTTCTATCAATTTCTGCAAAAAATTCAAGTATTATTTTTTTTTAAAAAAAAATGGTATGGATTTTGTGAAAATTTATTTGGATGAATTGGTCCTTTCCTAATCGAAGAGCATGATTCGATCTTCTTCGTTGATTACTCTGACAAGCTCTCTCTCCATCTCTAGTGTTTCTTTTTATTCGTTCATGACGTGTTGAAGTAGATGTCAATTAGATTAGTTGGTTACATTGCTGGATTAAATTATGAGATTAAATTGTGTTTACATTTTTTACATGCCTTTGTTGACTTTTTTTGTGTCAAAAGTATATGCTGTGTTAAGACATTGATTGTTTTTGAACATGTTCATAGTGTTTTAGATGATGTTACACTTATGTGGAAAGATGTCACGTTACCTTAATCTTTCATATGATATTAACTAATTAAGTAGTTTATTTATTCTCTAACATTCTTTTTATTAGCGTTAAACACAAATTTTAAGAGTTAAGTAGGAAATTAGAGGGTGTAAGCTTTTAATTAGTTTAAAGTTGTTTAGAAATTAATATGAATAGAAAATGTATAACACAAAGAGAGCAACGTCACATAATTTAGGTGGGTACGCATAGAAAGAAGATTTTGGCACACTCATTATTAGAGAATATTTTTTCATACTCTACTCATAAAGAAGAGGACACAAATAAATCACGAGAATGTCAAATTCATTTTTTTAATAAGGTTATTTTAGGTAAGATGATATTTTTGAAACAACTTGTAAAGCATTAAAAAAAAAAAAAAAAATTGCTAGAAGAGGATGTTGATTGGTGGATATGTAAAGCAATTTTACTACCAAACATTAATAAAAACTTTTTGATAGACTATTCCGCACCTTATTGGTCGTTTAGTTTTTGGAGCAGAAAGTTGTTTGGTTGATTATAATAAGTTTTACTTTCCAAATGACTCCAGTTTATTTCCATTCTTAGGAGTTTTTAATTTTCATGTTTTTAAACCACATGTATTAAACAACAATCCCTTTTGCATGCACCCGGTGTGCAGTATTTTTACTGTACATCGAATATTTTGCGAAAAGTGACCCTTTTTTGTATAAAAGTGACCCTTTTTCTTATACAAAAGTGCTCCATATTTTCATAAAAGTGACCCTTTTTTTCACAAAAGTGGCCTTTTTTTTCACAAAAGTGACCCCTTTTTTTACATAAAAATAACCCTTTTTCACAAAAGTGATTTTGTTTTTTCACAAAAGTGACCCTTTTATTCACAAAAGTAACCTTTTTCCTTCATAAAAGTGACCTTTTTTTCACAAAAGTAATTAAACTACATATGCAAAACAGAGTATCAAAATTAACGAAACAAACACAAAAATTAACAATAGTCATGAAAAAACTATACAATCACTGAAACAAATCAAAAGTCACCGCCAGAACCACCGTTAGCGATGCCGATCGCGTTGAAACCATTGTTGATTCCACCATTTCCGACCATCTCACCGAGCAAAGCGACGAAATTTACAAAAAAAGTACAAACACTAACCTAGAGTAGAATCATCAACATCATCAATTATCACCAGAAACTAGAGGAGAAAGGAAAATCAAAAGAAGATGAGAAGTAGAGGAGAGAGAAAAACAAAAGAAGATGAGAACTAGAGGAGAGAGAAAAAACAGAGAAAAAGAAGATTGAAGAAGAAAGAGAATCTGTTGAATAAAGAGGAGAGAGAAAATAAGATTTCATTTTTTCCTTGCCAAAATTGGGCCACCAAACTCACGCGTCCTTTTGATTTTCACTAAAATATTGAACACCCGGTTTAATGAAAAGTTTGTGATTAAACAATCACCTTATAGTCTAATACCTTGTCACCAAAAAAAAAAAAAAAAAAAAACAATCACCTTACACAAGAATAACCACATACTCTTCCCATTAACTTTACTGTCCTTAAAAATACTTTCGCTTACATTATAAATTACTTTCGATCTCCTTTTTATTTTTTTGCACCATTTGGATTTTTACATTATTCATACAATAACTTTTGACTATATTTTGTGATTTATCCGTAAGTAAAGAAAGAGTTATGTGGTATCTAATTATATTCGTCTCAATATATACATTTCAAATATCAACTTTTTACTACGTATAATTTTACTAACTTAATTAAAGATATATCTTTTTTTCTATTTTTATTTACCCTTTAAAATTGGCTCATACCCTTTTTATAATTAACATGATGTTCATACTTTTCACTCAACATTTTGTTAGTGGATAAAAATATCTTATCGTTTATGGAATGATAATTGTTTTGGTATAAAATAAGTGCATGTTTTGTTCAGATTATTTCAAGTTAGTAAGTTTAAACAATTTCAATTAAGTTCAAATACCTTGTCAAAAAAAAAAAAAAGTTCAAATAAGATAAATTCAAGTTTAAATTACAACTAAAATAAGTCTTAGTAAGTTTAATAAATTCTAATAAAATAAAATAAATTTAAATAAGTGAAAATTATGTGAATAAAAACATAAAATACACCCTAAATTGATAAAATGGAATAATTTTTGAGGAACGAGATATGGTGATAGTAGTTGTGAATAGGGATGTCAGTGGGGCGGGTCAAGTAGGAGACCCGCCCCATCCCCGCCCCAATGGGGCGGGGATGGGTCTTGGTTTGGCGGGTGGTGGGGCGGGGATGGGGATGAAAACGATACCCGCCATGGGTGATGGGGCGGGGGTGGATTTTAAGTTGTACCCGCCCCATCCCCGCCCCCCCCCCCCCCCCCCCCCCGCCCCACTTCGTACGTGCCCATCCCCACCTCATACCCACATCTATATACTTTTATATTATTTTATAAAATAATTACGTGAAATAAATATTAATTATAATATTTTGTACTACACTTATATTATAAACAAAAATGTGTGTAATATTAAGAATTTTTTTTAATATTATAATCCGTATTAATTATGTAGGATTGTGTATTTAAGACACGGAAATTTGGTGGGTCTTAGGTGGGGATTAGGCGGGTATTTGGTGGGGATTAGGCGGGGATGGATATCCAAGTGGGGGGTGGGGCGGGGATGGTTTTGGAGTTGTACCCGCCGAGGTGGGGATGGGGATGAATATTAGACCCGCCGTGGGGATGGGGATGGGGATGGAGATAAAAATGTTAGGTGGGGATGGGGATGGGGATGGGGATGGGAAGGCCAACATCCGCCCCGCCCCGCCCCATTGACATCCCTAGTTGTGAATTAAATAAGTGCCTTAGTTTTGAATTGTGTTGGGTTGATAATAAGATATTCTCAACTCAAATTGAATGGTTGTTGATGTACTCCGTACCTTACAAATTCTACTTTTTATTTTTAATTTTAGGTATAGATTAAAAAACCCAAAATCTAGGGCAAAAAAACCCTAGGATAATCTTAGTATACAATCCAACTCAAAACCCAATCCACCAATCACGCAAATCAAAAATCCTTTTGAACAACCAATTAAAAAATAATAAAAAAAAATATAAAAAAGATGACATCACCACATAAAATCTCTCCCATACAATTTCAGTCGCTTTCCAACCGTCCACGTGGTACTATTCATCTTCCCCACCCCATCATATCCAACATTCACCTTCTTTTCATTGGTCCACGACTCCCTTCTACCTTCTGGAACCCTCTCCCATGAACAACACACCTCACTTCTTTGCGTCTACGATAAACTTTTAAATAAGACGGGTATACAATAAATATCACTATACTATACGCACATCCTCAAGCAAAAGTTACTGTAGAGTACAAGCATGCTTAGTGGAGTTGGTCGAAAACTTAGCTTGTCACTGAAAGGCTATATTGTTTAAGCCCCACCAATTACATATGTTTGAGAATAGAGGAATTTCCTTACTTTCCTTTTTTTCTCTCAAATATTGACCTGCGGATATGTATCCAGTAAAAAAAAAGTTTATGTTAAAAAAGTTTATATTTTTTTTATACTAAGGCCTTGTTTGGTGGTACTCCAACGTCTTAAGTAGCGGTTTGCGTGCGTTTAGACTAGTCAAAATACTACTAGAAAAAGTTGAGAGTGTTTGGCAAGGTAACGATTCTAGTAGCGGTTGGCGATAGAGCTAGCGTTTAGGTAGTTTTTTTCAAGCGTTAAAAATAGTAACGTTTAGAAGTAGCGGGTTGCGTTTGACAAATTTATTACTTTTAAAACAATATTAATATGAATTTTGATACATTTTGGTATTGCAACCGCTACTTTTCCCAAACACTCATACGATTAACCGTTACTTTGACAGATACATTTACCTACTACTAATTGACTGTACTCGCTACCTTAACAGCTACCCGCTACTCGACCGCTAAAAGCTACCCGCGACGCTACTTTTGCCAAACAGGACCGAAGACATTTATCTGTTATAATCACTTTTAATGTATAATCATTCTTACCTACAGGTCAATCCCTCTGTGTTATTTTAGAACCAATAGTTTATTTGATACTATTTGATACACGTATTGATTTTACCTTGATATTTTTTTTCCTACAATAACATGTAAAAATACAACATATAGGTTGCAAATACACATGGTATGTAACATGTTATATTTCTGTTGGATTAGTTGCAATATATATTGTTATTACATTAGCCTATTATACTTAGCAAAGTATTTATTTACACCAATACACACTTGTGAATAATAATTCCTAAAGCTACCAATACACACTTGTGAATAATAATTCCTAAAGCTAAAAAATTGCATTGATTTGACAAATGTATCGATCAAACTGTTACAACACGAAATAGAAAAAGAAGGTACAATGTACCATGGTGAAAGTTACCATATTTTTTTTTTAATTATGGAGCTTAGATGAAAGATCATACTGAACTGACATTTCTCACAAGTTAAGTCAACTTATCTTCACAGGTCAACAGGTAAGAATAGAGAGAAGGAGGTAAGAGAATGTCTTTAATCCCAAGTCCTTACTTTCAAGATAATTTGTAATTGATGGGGCTCGAACTTGTAAATACGTAGCATAAGTTACCGTAGTACCCTACAATTAGTGAAACTACGAAACTACCCTCACCTCTTTTAAAAAATTTAGGGTACGACCAACCAAACACATCGCACGAGGTATACGCCAACGTGTCCACCTTTAAACGAGGAGAGAGAAAATACAACACTCTCTGAATCCTGATTGGTTAACGGACGAGGCTTCCATCCCCCCCAACACACAACTATTCGTCAAGTCGTCTTTTCCTTTGTTGTTGTTGTTGGGTGGGGTGTGGTAGGCCCCACTTCCCTGCTAACCAAATATTAATGCCACGTTTTGCTTCTCATCCAATCATATTCTTTTAACTGTTATTGCTACAGTCCTCACACGTGTCTTATCCTCCTCACACGTGTCTACCTTAGTACTACAAATCCCACCTTATCTCTCTTTATTTCTTTACCTATCCTATTATACTCAGTGCGCCTCTTTTCTTTGCTCAACAACAAACCAACCAACAAAAAGAAAAAACCAAACCCTAGCTAGTTGTTAGTATTATCAATTACATGGCTGATGGAGGAGGTGGAGAGTGTTGTATAGCGAGGTGGGGTGGTGGTGGCCACGTTGCGGCGAATGGTTACAATACATCGTCCAAGATGGATATGATAATGCTCAAGTTTCGACCGATTGCCCCGAAGCCGGTATCTGGGACTGCACCGGCTTCAGATGGAGGTAGCGGAAGTAATGGAAGTGGGAGTGGGAGTGGAAGTGGCCGCCATGCGAAAGCAGGCGGCCGAGGAAGGAGGAAAACTAATAGTAATAACAAGGACAATAGTAACAATAGTAGTAGTAATAATACTAGTAAGTGCAACAACAATAGTAGTAGGAGGAAGAGAAAGTCTAGCTCACCGGATCGAAAAAATGATCTTGAAAATATTGTTTCCGATAATTATCAAGATCAAAAATCAGATCTAACACTACTTCCTTTGTTTCCTGAAGCACCTGATCTTAGCCCTACCGGCCAAGATCAGGTGCACAACATGCCCTTCTGGCTCAACTTTGATAATAGTAATAGTAATAGTAATAATGATAATATTTGTAACAAAAGCGGGAGTAGCCCGTCTTTTGAGGGTAATTACAACAATTGCCACGTTAGTTGGTGGTAACCAGACCACCAACTAACGTGGCGAGATCTGAGAGCTCCAGCAAATAAGGTGCGTAGTAGAGTTTTCAAGAGATCGACAAGTGGAGGATCGATCGATCTTCAGGTGGTGGATGGTGAGATTTGCATGGGGATGGGACGTTAAAGCCCCGCCCTCGGCTTATGTCGGTAATTATTATTATCATCATATTATATATTCAAAAATTGCCTAAGATCGTATTATTGTTAGTATTATTAGAGATATATTAAGTAAATATTTTGAGTGATGCCTAAGACCTACTAATTGTAAATATTTTTGCGACAACTTTGTTTGGTTTTAGATCTTTTTCATCAAATCTAGCTTTTAATTTTTATATTTTTATTTTATTTTATGTAGTAGTAGAGTTATAGATCATTAGATCTCCCCTTTCCATTATCCTTTTTGTATGAAATTTCTTGAAATTTTATCATCCTTTTTTCCATTCAATTAGATCCAACGAGTACGACCGACTTATAATAATTTATTGTGAGATCGGAGTGACTTTTCTTGACTCGAGATCTTATCGATTGTTATTTGTGTGACTTATTATTGTTGAATACGTACCATGATTATCATGTGGGTGACAGAAGCGATTTAACTAGCAGGTACGAAAATATATTCGTGAAAACAACACTGTATCTTTCAACATTAAATCATTTTGTGGAATTACCGAATTACGTGTCACAAAGGTACAGAAATTCAGATCTGTAAGCCACAACACATCATAAATGATGGTACGTTTCACAAACTTTTACTGTTAATTTCGGTAAATTAATTATACTACGTATTTGTAAAGTAATCAAATACTACGTAATTTCCTAGTAATACGAAGTAACAAGTACGGTACTAAACATCATTGAAATCGGTAAATCTATCTTATTGCATAAAAAAAAAAAGTTATAGATTTAAAACTTGTAATATTACGTCTTTTTAATGGATTTATATTTTTTTTTAACGACAAGAAATTTAAAAAACTAAGATCTTTATCATCATATAATGGTTATTTCTGATAATACTAGTATAATGTATGCAAACTTTAGAGTTTTTTAATAAAGCTGTTACTAATTTTTCTTTTTATGGTTCAACCTTTTATCAAAATATTTATTAGGGGTACGGTCATTTATTTATTATTCCGTAGCATTTTCTTAAAATAAGTAAAAGTTTCGATTTTAAATTAGTGAGCAACATTTTTAGTAATTTCAAAAAATATTAATCCAATTGGTTGTTGCATGAAATTAAAATGAATTTCTATGCTCTTTTTAAAAGAGCAAATCATCACTACCGCGAATAATTTTTTATTGTAATGAAAGATTATTCGTTAATTTTTCATCAATTTTGACTATTTTTCAAGAAAAAAAAAATCATCACTAGTGCTTTACATGGAATATTTCTTCATTTCTTGTACGATTTGTCCATTTGGGGTCATGGTTGAATTGAGTGGCTTGAGCATGATATTTTTTATTTTATTTTATTTTTTTATTTATGCTGGTTACAAATAAAAAGAGAGCACAATTAATAAATAATAATGAAAAATGGAATTATTTTTTTTAAGGAATTGGTCCCTGAATAGTGAAAAACTTGCTATAACTAGATTTTTTTTTTTTTTTTTTTTTTGACAAGATAAATGTACAAATTTTAGAACTCAATATGGTTGAAAAATCCGAAATTATCATACACTCCATGAATTTAATGGATGAAAGTATTTTGTTATGTTGTAAAATTTGGCAACATTGCAAGGGATAACAAAAGTGTAAAATTATATATAAATGGGCAACATTTAATTATCTCTTGTCTTAAATTTTCTTTTTTTTTAATCCCTTGTCTTAAATTTTCTTTGTTACCCTTAATTTCTTTAATTTGCAGCTGAAGTGAGAACCAAAGCTTTATGCATGATAGCAATCATAGCATGCTCTTTTATTAAACTAACAAAAATTCGTCCTTCAAAGGTGAAGCTCATGTCGATTAATTTGTCGTAGTTACGGAAAAATATACTTGTATATATTTTTTAATTTTTACAGAACCTCAATAATTTCATGGTGAAGTTTAAAATTGCAAAATTCTTTAGGGTTTTTCTAATTATTTACAGTATCTAATAATGTCTCAGGGCCTGTTCTCATTAACTGAACTCAGCTGAACTGAACTGAAATGAATATTTTATAAGAGAAGGAAATTAGGAGCTGAACTGAACTAAACTCAGCTGAACTGAACTGAACTGAACTGAATTTCAACGTAAGAGAACAGACCTTCACTCTATAACAGATATATCAAGTACAACTTTTTTTTTTTTAATTTTTTAATTTTTAAAAAACACAACTCTATTTTTTAAATAACTCGGAATATACCTAACTTTGGAGATATTTTATATTCTCCAAAAATAGTCTCATATAATATGAGACTTGACAACTATATTTATGAAGAGCAATTTTTTTATTTTGTAAATGTGCCCCTTACTTTCTCTTTCAAAAAAAAAAAGGATTATTCTGTTCTTCACTCAATTCAGGGAAGCAAAATAAGTCCAAATTATGTTTCAATATAATTTTATTCTGTAGTATGTGGTCTCTCCATTTCTTTTAATTTGTCCTGTTTACTTTTTTATGCATAGTTTTTGATGAGATATCTGAACTTATATAAACTAAGGGTCTGTTCTCATACGTTGAAATCCAGTTCAGTTCAGATCAGCTCAGCTCCTGATTTCCTTCTCTTCTAAAATATTCCGTTCAGTTCAGTTCAACTGAGTTCAGTCCATGAGAACAGACCCTAAGTATTATACAAAGTTGTTCCTTTTGTCATTTTAAAATGCAACAGTTTGATCCAGCGGAGTTTTAATATAACTAAATTGAATTTGTTAAAATATTACATGGGGTATATGTGGATTTTGTTAGAGAATTAATTAAGGCCTTGTTCTCTTCATCTTAAAATAATAAATATCCAGTAAAAAAAACAATTTCAATTCAGTACAAATCAATAACGATAGAGAAGAATGTAATCAAAAATCAATAGAAATAATTTCAATTTAGTAAACTAATTCCAGTTCAATAAAATATTTCACTTTAATAAAAATAATTTCAGTTTAGTAAAAATAATTATCTAAAATAGTTTACAATTATTTATAAAATTAAAAGTAAACTATACTACAAGTAAAGAACATGATATAAAAATAAACTAGGATGATAAAGTAGGAGTGGAGAGTTGGAGACAATGAAAAGAGAGAAATATAAAATAAACTAGGATGATAAAGTAGGAGTGGATAGTTGGAGACAATGAAAAGAGAGAAATATAAAAAAAAAAAAAAAAATAGTGTTAAAATGAAAAGTTTTATTTTAAACACAAATTCTTATATGTGGCTGGTCATGCCACTATAAGGTTACTTTGTTGGTATTAGGGTTACCGATCAGTGTTACATGGGTTACTCGGCCAGTGTTGTTATACGGATTACTTCGTTTTTTTACAAGTGGCTACATTATGTGGCCTACCGCACAAAAAACGTATTGTATTTTAAAATAAGTTGCATTTTAAAACAAACAAATGGAGTATGAAAAGTCTGAAAAGTTTATCATTTGATAGTTTGATACTATGTATCCATATATGTATAAATGCAACAAGATTCTAGACTTCCTTTTAGCTAAGTTTAGTTCACCCGATTTATATGATTTGATTTGAATATTTATTTAAATGATCTTAAATTTTTATTTTATGAACTAATCAAATTGCCTAATTTGACTATTATTTTACCTTATTGTATGAAGGAAAAATAAATTCGAATGGGCCTGTATATTTTATTAATACGTAATTTTCATTATGGAATCAAAATACTATAGCTCGTACATCACATGATGAAGCATGTTTATTATTATTTTTTTTATATAATTTTATTTATTTATTTATTTATTTATTTAATTTGATTTCACTTGAACTTATTTTTCTTCAAATCGGTAATAAGGTAGGTCCTAAAATAAGGTGAACTAAAGATAGTTAACTGAATAACTGACACAATTAGACAAACACAATGTTAAATACAAATTTAAATACTTGTTTTTCTTCTTATTGTGCTATAGTTGGTAGAACAAAAAAATCAAAGATGGATACATCCTTCATTCTTTTAACCTTAGGAGTTTCACGGTTGTTAATGCATATTTTATATATATCATTAATCTCTCTAATCATTTTTAGTTTAAGTTATAAAAGATTGATATGTTGAAAGTATAAATTACAATAGTCTAACAATATCTCGTATAATGTTATATTTTACATATAAATCACAAAAGAAGGTCAAATAATTATGCAGTATTTGTATTAAATTTCAAACATTACAATTAAAAAATAATGGATAATGTATTTTACATTTAGTGGGTAGTATGGTATTTTTAGTTTATTGTAATTTGTGGTATATTGGAATTAAGTTAGTGGAAAATGCCCATAATGGGTCCAAAGTGAGGTGAGAGGATAAAAAAAAAGGGATTTATATATAAAAAATGTGTTTTTTTTTTAGTTTTTATTTTTTTTTGACAAAGGATACAAACCGACTACATATTAATACTAAAGCAAATAAAACTAACCGCGACTTCTCCAGCTATTTGGTGAGCTCGATGAACGCGCTGACGATCCGCCTTATGTATACAACAATACTGAAAGGTTGACCTAAGTTGCTTAATCTTCCTATTGAGCCAAAGGTAAGCGTCGTTACTAAGCCCATTCCCCCGAGAACGGTGACAAGATTATATGAATCAGTAAAAATCGTTAGGGAATGAAAGCCACGATCAAAAGCCCATTGTAACCCATGCATGCAGGCCATAGCCTCCGCGTGTAAAGCCGAACAACATAACCACAAACTCCATAGCGTGCTGACAAAGGTACTTATGCGAAAACTAGAAAGCCCGTCCTGACTAATAAAAAGTCGGATATATTTGAATATAGGTGGTTTTATAAGGAAAATGTTGTTAATTAATTAATTAAGTAACAAGGATTTTTCATAATTAAAGTATTTTCTCTCTTCAACATAAATAAGTTTCCAAACAATTTTTATATTGGCATTTAGAGAGCCATGTTTATAGATCTATAAGGGCAAGTGATGAAAATTGGTCACATGATCTTATGGAATCGAAATAGAAGCTTTAACCACTTGAGCTATCCTTCACTTTCAATAAAAACTACACTATATTCACTGGAAAAAAATGTCTTTATAAACTACTCTAAGTTTGTATTTATTTATAGATTTGATATACATTAAATATGTACAAGTCGAAAGGAATTTTTTGGTTTTTTTTTTTGTTTAAACCAAAACTTGTGGTCTGGTTCTTTATTATATACTACCCTCTCTTTTGCTATTTAACAAAAGCAAAAAAAAAAAAAAAAAAAAAAAAGTAGAAAAAAAAAATATAGAGATAGAGGGACTTTTTTTTTTAATGGGAAGTAATAATATCATTAAATAATAGCCATACGGCATATACAATAATAAAGATCTATAAACCATAGATTCAGAGAAAAAATATCATAACTTTTACAATCAAAATCATAACTAATTTGCATATTAGGCATAGCTCATACTCCTCTGCTTCAAGCTTTACACGAGCAATGATTTTTGATGTCTTTGCATCTTTTCAAGTTGAGACCTCCGCATCTACGCTGATGTTTTGATCGACCGGTTGATGACAAATCCCCAAACCATAGGAATCCAAATCATCTTCCCAATTATTATAAAAACCTAAAAATAAAATTTCCATCCATAGATGAGAATAAAAATCCCAGCAAATTGGGAAAATTTCAGAAAATTAGGACAGACTCTCAGAAATAAAGAGAACAAAACAAAACAAACAAACCAAAACATAAACAATACAAAAAACTAAATTGAATTAAAGAAAAAGGGTCGGAAATAGTCTAATTTTCGAAGAAATAGACTATTTTCAGCCTAAACGGGCAAGAAAACTAAAACCCTGGAAGAGAAAGGATAGAGAAGAGAAAAAGAAAAACGACCGACGTGTGTTTTTTAAAGACAAATAATTCTTTATTAGAGACAGAGGGACTTGATAATATAGATAATTACTTTCTCATAAAATTCTATCAAGTATTCAAAAAAAAGAAAAACCACCCTCAATTTTGTTAATATTGCACTACTTACCTTTGAATAAAGTTGTACAAATATTACACCAATAGCCATTTAATTTAGGAAAACAAATATCTGCTCACGGTGAATATTCAATGTACTCTTACTTTTTAATATTTGTTTTTTAGTTCATGTTTATAATTACATGAATAATGTTGTAATTTTTTTTCCTTTTATCTCTCTTCTTTTTTTCAACTAAAAAAATGTGCCCTTTGCTCCCTCCATGGTGCAATATGAAAAGAACAGGACAGAGGAAGTATGAAGTTTGTTAATTTATAGGGAAGTTCTCTCAAATACTTCCAAAATTTCCTATTTTTGGTATCCTAATGCAAGAGTAATTAAATTTTACTTGAAATTTTTTTAAAGATAAAATTACAATCATATCATAAAGGCTTTGTTTTCTTCAAGTTAAAAAAAATAACATACCGTAAAAGTAAAGGAAATGGCAAATAATACGGAGTAGTAGCAATGTATGTATAATAGACACACTATCTATAACTATCGTATTCTCTCTATTGTTTCGTCTACCCCTGTGGTTTAGAAAAATGCACCGTACTGTGTACCCTTAAAACTTTCAGATACATCATATAACCTCGAGATTTGTTAAAAAAAAAATAAAAAAATGCACCTAATAGTCTAATACCCCTAGACTCATAACAAATGTTAATTTTGCTCGATTGAGACTCCTTGAGCATCAAATTCTATCAAATTATCACAGTCTGATGCTATTGTAATGCTAAAACACTTAATCATCAAGAAAACTTAATTAATAAATCAAATTCTAACACCACAAAGTTTAGGATTTAGAATGATCGATGGAGTTCAAATTTTAATGTAATTTTTGCTTTTAGACGGTTTTATAGCATAAATATAGAGTACTCGTATTACATACTTACATAATAAAGAGAAGTAGACATCTAATTAAGAGTGTCAGTGTGCGTGCACAATTTTAGTTTGATAAGTCTATTATACGTGCATTTGTTAGATGATCAAGGCATTTAATGCATTTTTATACAAACCTCAGGAATACGCGGCACATTTAAAAGTTTTCAGGGGTATACGCTGCATTTTTCTCAACCTCAAGGGTACACAACACAATTTTCCTAAAATTAAACCTCCATTAAGTGTTACTTGTAATGTTGAAATATTTTATATAGTTATTTATTTATTTATTTTTATTTTAAATTTTTTTCTATTTGCAGTGATATGATTCAGGGTTCTTTTTAAGCACTATTATAAAATTTGAGAGCATTCATATTGGAGAATATTCGTATGATCAAATATGTTTTGCTTTATCTGAAAGATGCGTCGTTGAGTAGTAGACGAAATATTACCCCTTATGTATTGATTTACTTATGAAGTGAAAGAGAACCTTCTACTTTCGAACTCGAGTAGTCATGAAGAGAGAATCACCAAAGGTGCTGTTTCTATTTTCTTCATTTTTTCTTTTTTCTAACTTTTGGGGACGGAAAAAGAGCCATAAAGGACAATAGTGTCATTTACATCATTACAATTAAATAATGTTATTGTATTTCGAGTGAACATAAAAAGTTAATACAGGAATACATTTAAAGCAAGATAACGATTAAGAGCTTGTTTGCATTTACTAAATTGAACTGAATAATGTATGAGAGAAGGAAATTAGAAACTGAACTGAACTTAACTGAATTGTTTATGAGAGAAAAAAAAATTAGAAATTGAACTGAGCTGAGCTGAACTAAACTGAGCTGAACTGAACTGAACTGAAATTAAGTTGAACTGAACAGACTCTTATTTAAACAAACGACCTATCATATATCAACAATATTGTTAATCGATTCTAAGTACTCCTTCCGCACTTTTTTTAAAAAAAAAAAAAATCTTTCCATTTAATATTTTTCATAAAGTTTGACCATATTTTGTAATTACTATGAAGTACTCCATCCGTCCCTAAATTACATTCTAACTTCTGGCATTCATTCCTCGTATAATAGAGAGAAGTAGGAATATAAGTTAGGGACGGAGGGAGTACAATATAAAAGGAAAATAATTTATCATGTAGGATAGATATGGTTAGATTTGTTGCAATTTGTATTTTTATAATACTCCGTATTATTTTCATAAATTAATTAATACGAAATTAGAGATATTAATGACTAAAGTTGTGTTAAACACCTTGCAAAAGACAAATGAAAAGTTTTTTTTTAAAAAAGGGAGTAAGCTCATACCATACCATCAAAGTGTTAATTATTAGTACAAAAAATGTTTATTCTGCTTGTCACTAATAAACTCGTTATGATTATACAGAGTAATAAACATCCTACAAGATTTAGTAGCGTCATTAACTAACAAAATCAAGAATACTAGCTATAATCACGCATGCAATTTTATACGAAGTATTAATCAATGGAATTAAGAATAGCATGTGTGTTTTGTTAGAAGGGTTAGTTGACAATGACATAACTTTAATTTGATTATTAATACTCGTACGAACTATGAAATTTTATCTAATTTGTTTATTTCTAGGTCAGAAGCTTAAATGATTAGTGTCAAGGTCACAAATCTGGGTCTTTAGACCAACATTATGTTTGTATTTAATCCTTTCAACATAATTTATCTTATCCATAGCTGGTATGTTCATTATTTTAACTTTCAGCCTCCAATTGTAGATAATAAAGCATACTTAACTTGTAGAACTCACGATATATTGATATAGGTCAATCATGTCTATTATATTTTCGGGTGTATATAAAGCGAATTACAATAGATGTACCAAAAGTTATTATAAGCATTTGCTGATTCATGAGGTTTTATTAGATTACGAAAAAGTAAATACGTAGTAATAAACATTTAAAATATAAATAAAGTGGGTGTATGCAAGATGAGTGTAAATTTACCCTAAAAATGATCAAGCTAATCTAATGTAAAACAAAACTAACCTATTTTTATTGATAAAAATTTCTCTCTTTTAAAACTTAAAAAATTAATTATTTTAAACACCCATTAAGCATCATTCACTCTCAAAATCATTCAAAAAATGTATAATAACTACCTCCGTTAACTTTTAGTTGCAACTTTGGGGTATTATTTGTGAGATATAAAATATTCCAAAATTGCAACTAATTAAAAGTTAACGGAAGTAGTACTACAGTTAAAAGGTTACTCTAAAATCGACAGTCAATGCAACATTGTTGTACACTGCACTTGTGCACACACATTATTATTATTATTATTATTTTTTCATTTTCTATTTAAAAGTCAATTTAAGAATATTGTTGATTCGAATTATATTATTCAGAGGTAAACTATATAGTGAGCTAAGTTGAAACTAATCCAATTTAACGATAAATCTATTTTATTTATTTATTTTTTTTTTTGACACAAACTTAACTATATATAAATCTAAAAATACAAAGTAACCCAAAATTATAAAAATAATAAAGTTGGGCACAAGTTGGACCATACAAGCCTACATATTGTGTTACATAGCCTCGTGTTTATGTGAGCTATGCTTATGCTTAGAACGGGCTAAAAGGAAAGGATGCGTATGTCTTGCTTATCTTATGTCAAATCTTTAATGGCGATGGAGTGTACATGTGATTGCCCGACTTTACAAAAATGGCCTAATTGAACTCAACCCGAATCCAAATCTGACTGGCAAATCTACCTCACTCACCTGTGCTTAGGGAGTCGTGTCTTGTTTTTGGCATGAGCTGGCACGTAAAACTGTGTGTACAAAACCTACAGCTAGAGGTGGCACGTAATCCTGTTTTACATGCAATACAGCTATTCTTGTTCAATGTTTATCATGTGTGTCTCTTTCATTGACCCATAACTTATACAGTAGTATTAAAAAATATCCATAATAAAATTGCAAAATTATAAGCTTTTTTTTTTTTAATTATTTTTTATTAAAGAGAAAAATCATATTGTAAGCTTTCTTGTTTGGTAGAGAAATACATAAGCCAAGTGGCATGCATCCCTTGAACGAGGTTTCTTGTAAAGTTGTAACATTATCTAGTGGAAATTCTAATTTTCTATTTCAAAATATTACTCATAATTTTCAATGGAAAATTAAATAATAATACATAAATTATTAATTTATTACTCCGTACTCCATATCAACTAAACTCAGCATTATTTTCGGATGTACTAGTTGACAATACGCCTAACATTTTCGTAAAAAGGTGGTCTAATGTCCTTTTTGTCCAACCCTCCATTTTCATTCACTTAGAGCATTCCCAACAATGAGCAAAAATTGGTTTCCTCATTCTCTCTCTACCCACTTTCTCTCTCTTTTAACCCATGAGCATTTTTGTAATCATATTTTTATCCCACCAATGATCAAAAAAAATTCTTCCCCATTCTCTCTCTAGTACATCTTCTCTCTTACTTTTACTAATATCCTATTATATTTCTCTCTACTATATTATTTTTAATTATTTTTTTTACTTGCATTGTGGACCCCACATGATTACTATTCATCTTAAAAAATGCTCATCCTATGAGCAATTTTCATTTTGCTCATGAGCATTTTTCAATATGCTCATTGATGGGGAACATCTTCTACCATTTTTGCTCACCATTTTTGCTCATGAGCAAAAAAATGCTCATTGATGGGGATGCTCTTAGAGTCTTTTACTGTATTTTAGATTTGCAAATCAAAGGACGTACTTTCTCCAAAATAAAAATGTAAAACAAAAAATGAATAAAATATGTAAGAGATTAATGGTAATTTTTTCTTTTAATAAAAGAAAAAAAAAAGAGGAAAATCATGCACTAAGGGTGCGTTTGTTTAATTTGGCCCATACTAAAAGTTATTGGCCAATGGCCAAATCAAATCAAGAGAATTGATTTAATCTCGACTCTATTCGTTAAATTTGACACCCTGAAAATGCACTAGTTTAACTACTTGTATATACTTCCTAAATAATTAATTATTAATGAAAATTATTTTATAAAAAAGATATTAATTAAGAATATTTACAATTAGCATGTTTAACAACAATTTACATGAATAGTACATAAAGTCAAACAGTATAAGCTATTCTAGAATAAAGTTACTTACCAAAGAGGAGGGAAAAAAAAAAAGTGTTGATAAAAGAGAATTTCCCATTAGTTTTCATGGTTTTATTCCCATGCCAATATGCCATGCACATTCACCATCAACGTCCCCTTTAAATCAAATTATCCCATGCAATTTCTTGACTTCTTGTTCATCCCAAATTTCTCAATTCTATATATAATTATATATTCAAATGTTGAATATTTAAGTCAAATTCCAATTTTTCGAATTCAAAATTTTCCAAGTTCATGAATCATAAATGTAATTGGAAATTTGGTGGAAGGTGTACTTCCTTTTCGTTTGTGGAATTAACATGCATGATTTTGATGGGTGGTTGCATTTGCTTATCCAATAGATTTTTCTAGTGGTGTCTAATTTTCTGTTTTGATATTTGTATCATTGTATGTCATCAAATCATCCAGTACTAAAATGTCATGGTGCGCCCAATTAATTTTTGCCTCACGTTTATAATACAATTAGTCGTAGCCATCGTACACTCGTACTCCGTACCATGTGCATGATATAATCAATACAGCCCATACTATTGGACTATTTAATTTAGAGTACTACTCGTATCTTGTAAGATCGTTTCATTTGTTCAATTGGAAGCCAACAAATAACATTAGCTGTAACATACACATTGTATAATCAATTGTACTTTGTATAATAAATTGTCCAAGCTTAGGATTCAATAATGTGGTATAAAAAAGTACTCCGTTCATTAAAAATGCTACGGAGTACTGACTCCCAATTTAGGCATATAGCGTTTTCAAATTATCGGATCGGATGTGGATTGAACTCCTTCACTCTTCCCCTTGCCAAACACAACTAGCTATTAAAATTATTCAATAAGCAAGTCACATTGGGTCTATCCGCTCTTTACCTAATGGGCCAAATGACCAATACTGCCTGCATTCCCTTTAGATGTAAAAACTCTTACGGTGTAACATGTTTTTGTGTAGAATTTTTCATCTATCATATTCATAATTTTCCAATACTAAAATTTTTCAAGGACATTGTCATTTTAACTTTGATTTAGTTTGTTTTTCATATATTATCTATGATAAAAACAGTGAATTAAAATTCCTAAAACAAAATTCTCATGTTATGGGCCTAAGTTGTACCAAGGCAAATCATCAAACTTCTTGTCTTCTATAGTTTAGTACGTACATTGTTACAAATCTTTCAACTTGGTTAAACAAGCTAACATTATTGAATTATGATAATATCGGTTGCCGTTTAAGTTATTCATATGAAGTTTATCTATTATCCCTTAAAACTGTAAATTGTTTTAGTAGTTTCTTACATGAGTTGCTTATGTGGTTTAATCGAAGTGACCTACTTCAACAAGCGAGAACGTAGAGAGGCATTATTAGGAGAGTGAACGAGGACCCTGCACACTAGCACCTGCTCAAAACAAGGGTACACAAATGTACCGATTTGTTTGAAGGAAGACAGAAGTATGGCACTTGTTCCCTGAGTCACTTTTGCAACATCGAATTCTGATAGTACAATCAGTCACAGACTCACAGAGCAATTTATCAATCATATTCAAATCCTATGTATAAAAGACTTGATCATATAACAACTTGACAGTAGTTACAATTCACATCTACGCGATCCCAAGTGAATAAATTGCTTCCAACTCCTTTCCCTTCGGCGGAGAGAAGATTTATTCAACAATAATTAAGGGAGCTAGATAACACAAACAAAATAGGAGTAATCACCAATGCAAAGTTGCAAACCCCATGAGTAATTTAATTAGTCAACCAAACACCTGACAAAAATGTGAGTCAAAACATTCTGTGGTCTATGGAGCAACATTTACACATTTAACTAACAATGGGGAATAGACACCAACATTTTACTAGCACTGAAGAATTGACTCCACAAGCTCTTGTAGCGGGGCTAGTTCGCCCTTGTCAATCAAGCGGAATTCCTGTATCATAACAGAAGTCAATCAGAATCACACATTTCACAACTGATACTGCATCAAGGCTTTGAAATAAATTTGAAGTAAGGCCTAATCTAAGAAGCGCAACATTTTACATCCAAAAAGAATTTTGATACAATGGCTTGTTATTAATGATGTACGCTCTGTCCAGACATTCATATCAAGTACTTCCTCCGTTTCTATTTACTTGCAACACATTCTTGTGGCACGTGTTTTAAGGTCGGGTTTATGTAATGTAAACGGATAAATTATTAATTATAATTATTACAAATGATACTTAACCCTATTCTAATCTTCATGTAAAAATTATATTGATAAAATCGCTCGTCTACCCTCACTAATCATCTCCTAAAACTGCGTGCCTAAAAGGTGTGTTGCAAGTAAAAGAAAACGGAGGAAGTATTATTTTTGGATGTCCATAAAAAAGCTGTCATCTTTCTTAATGAAATGGCTTATAACTAGAATTTTTAATATGTTAATATGCCCTTGCTTAAATTATCATAAGGGTTTTTTTTGTTAATCATGCCATATCCTTAATTATGAGAGATTACTATTAATTGCGGATGAAGGGTGAACATGGTACATGATAACTAGGAAGAACAATGCCCACTACCTATGTAAAACATTTCATGTGATAGACGGTAATGCAAAACCCAAGCAAAAAAGAAAGGGAAAAAAATAAATCAATCATAGCTCCAGCCTGAATAGAGAAAAAACTTACCCATGTAAAAAGAACGAAATGCTTAAAGCAAGTATTGAGATGAGCTTCTTCCTTCAAGCTTACAATCTTCTGAAAATGGGAGTGATAGATGTGTGCATAAACACGGAACAGCCTCTTGAAGATAGTCTTAACAACATCCTGGAAATTTGCAGGAAAAGGTGAACCTGCACGACAAAAGTATGAAACAAAAGTGGTTTTATATTTGTTCAGTTCTCATAGTAACCGGGAAAACACACAGACCTATCTTAACCAAATTGAAAGAACTTCTCATACCCAATTTTTGGGGAAATATTGATTCATCATCAAGCTGAGCTTCAATCCAGTCCATCAGATACTCAACATATCTTGGAGCAGACACCTCAATGGGTTTCTTTATGGTAACTCCATCAGCCCATCTATACTCGTATCTGTAGAGAGAATGCTTTATTGTATACTTCAAAGTGACAAATGTGATTGCAAAAATGCTCATGAACTTAAAAAGAAACTTAACTTAAGAAGTGATCAGCAAATTTATTAGGGAACAGAACAAAAGGAAGAAATCAGGTCTAGAAATGTCCATGTACTACAGAGGTATATCTAGGGGATATCATCAAAGAAAAAGAGAACCTACTTCCTTCACTCAAGGTGTAGAGAGCTACAGGTATCTATAGTAGGAAAAAATATATCACTTCACTTAGCAAACTTAGTGTGAATTCCCCCACAGAAAGAATATGTAACTGATGTCAAAAGTTGACGCATAGCCTGCCTATGGTAACAAATTTAGCCAGCTTGTAGATATCGAACGCTTCTCTAGTAATAGTTGAAAATTATCAGATGTTACTTTATGCAAAAGGGATTGAATTATTTTCTTTCTAATTTTTCAATCAAAAGGCAAAGCGCAGGAACTTGTCTCCATCATCCTACATGGAGACAACAGGAAAGAATGGGTTCTACCTTAAACACTGAAGAATGGATTCTCGTGTCTTAGTTGTGGCGGCTCATAAATGACATAAACCCAATTGTTGCATATGTTAGATATGTGGCCTGCTTAAGTAGTTTTAATGACATTTTTCTTTTTTTCTAAAATGCTAAATATTGACTATTTCATAGTTAAGGTCTTACTCCAAAATAAAGGACAGATGAAGTGTACAAATCAAGTTCACGGTAGCAAATGAGATACATGACCATGAGAAAGAAAAAGGATAATTACAATATTCCAAGGAAACCAAGAAATTTTGGACTGCAAATATTACTAAGTTCTTGTGGTGCAAAAAGAGGTGGGCAAAGACATCACCAGCACAATTAATCAAATCACACAAAGCAGAGGAAGCTTAGAATGGTAGAACTTCTATGCTACACATGATCTTCACCAAGCACTCAATGGTCAACATTATCATGCAAATATAATTAAAAACCTAAAGGCCGGAGAATAACATGAGCAAACTGATTATATTTGACTAACTACTGAATTTCAATGTAGCCAAAGCTTGGGAATGCTTCACTTTATTTTTGCCAGGAATTAAGAAACATACTTTGGTCCTGCAGTCATTGTTGGGCAGCTGGTTGCTGTACAGAATTCAGTGAGAGTTCCATACAGAATGTTAACTTGATTGAAAAAGTCCACCGCTGCAAGAAGATTAAATGGATTGTTGTCAATAGACTGAACTTAGGCATATCATATACTCCCTCTGTCCCTAAATTAATTCTTATTTCTAGCATTTATTCCTCACATAATAGAGGAAAACAGGAATGTAATTTAGGGACGGAGGGAGTACTTAAGAGGCATCACAATTGCACATGTCCATTTTAACTTGTAAACTGAAACCGAATATGAGTTGGAGAAAACAGAATAGATGCAGTGGAACTGCAGTACAAATGCACAAGGTAACGACATGGAAGCAATAACCCTATACTGCATTCTAAAAGAATCAAAGTTATAGAAGGAAAATATCCAAATTAAATCACACGACTTCGTGGCAGTAATAATCTCATTTCCTATTCTAACCATCTGTTATCGTGATCCTAAATATTATATCAACAAGCATAAATATGATAGGGCAGTGTGGTCATATAACCGAAATTGTGGCCAGTTAATCAATGACTAAGTAACAACCATAGCAGTAAATGTTCCAAGACTTAACTGTTCACCGCCAGCCATTCATTAAAATCTTCTCCAGGAGGTAACTTCACAGCTTCCCTCAGGTTGCCACTACCCAAGGTAGCGTCAATGTGTTTTTGAAGTTGGGCACCCTGGGAGTTAACACGAAGAAGTATAAATACCAAGTAACGGAACAGCAAAAGACAAGAATACTACTAGGGTTGGAAACTGACCTTACTCCCAGAGGGGGCATTCTTCTTAGGGCGAAAAGTCTTCTGGTTTCTGCAAAGATCATTATCAGAAAACGAAACAAAGTTAGAAGGAAAAAGGCCATTAAGTCCAAAAGACTCAGGTAGAGATCAAGCATGATTTATTCCACAGACAGCGTGATCTCAACGCAGATTCGCACAGACAATCAATTACAAGATGGCATTCCTTAAAGTTGCATCAAAATTTGATTATAAGCCAGCAGAAGCATATACACAAACATTCATTGCGACACAAATGATCAAGGAATCGATCAATGTCTTTTTCTACGCTCCGACTCTCAAGCTCCCAACAAACAAGATACAAATATTCATGTGGACTGACTCAATCAACAATAAACTTACTCCATTAGAATTCTTCAAGAATATCAAACCAATTTATCATATCGAACTTCCGATAGACTAAAACACGTTCGATATCATTGACTAGATGAGTAACACAATATCTACCAGACTACCAAAGCAAGTGCTTCACCAAGAAATTCGAGAGCATGATCACAATGCAATGACACTTCATTAGGACCTAGTAATTTAAGTTATTATGAAGTAATCACTTGATTTAGGTCTAAGCATAATAATCAGAATAATAAGATATGACAACTGGAAAGTGTGGATTCCAATAACCAGCAATGTTTAAAGGTACATTTCGAACAAACATGATAAAACAAATTATATAAAGCAGATTATGTTCCACTAATATATCTTAAAGGGGATTAGGAATAAAGGTAAAAAAATTTCAACAGGGTAATATGCTAAATATAAAATTATACTCAACTACATGCTAAAAAACCCCTTTTGTTTAATTGTATGAATTAATTAAGTAATCCTTCAATAAAAAGATGCAATCTTTAACAAAAAAAAATCAATCCCTAATCAAATTCAACCAAATTAAAATTTGACTACTGTATTGTTCCAACTTAAACCCCAAATAATAATAATAAAAAAATAAATAAATAAAAACCACCATAATTTTTTTTTACATAAAAAAAAAACCCCAGATCACATCAATAATAATCACCATAAATAATAGTTCCGATATCTTCAAAAAGAATTAAACATGGGATTAGCTAGAAATTAAAATAAATAAATAAATTAGAGATCATTATAATACAAACCCAAAAATAAAATCAAGAATTCACCTGCTTCCAAGGCCAAAGAGACTCATAATGATGATAAATTGAAAAAAATTTCAGATTTTATTAATTAATTTTTGAAAAATCAATGAATTTCTGCTATCTGTTGAGAGCAATAGAAGAGGGAAAGGGGGAAGACGAAAATCAGAGGGGTTGAAAAATAAAGGTTATATATACTATAGTTTTAATTAATACTGATAATAGCATTAATTACACCCAAAAAGAATAAAATTAATTAAAATTAAAAAAAGAGTAGAAGTGGGCTAAAAAAGACAGACTGTCAAATCTTACTGTGTTATGTAGACAGGTCGATGTTCTTCCTTAATATGCCATTCTCCATCTCAATATGACCTGGCTTTCTGGATTCTCTCTCTTTCAGTTTCATCCTCTATTTTCTGTTTTCTTTTTTTTTTTTTCTTTAATTTTTTTTTCTATTTTTTTTTAAAAAAAATATAAATAGAGGATGAAATTGTGTAAAATGTGCATCTTGGACCTTGACCTTGGTCAACCAACATACCGGGTAATATTATTGTGTTTTTTTTATATGCATCACTTTGACCGGTACATTTGTCGATATGCTATTTTGACCATAAATATCTTTAATTGTGTATTAGATAAAAATTTTAACAAATTTATATTATGAAACTAGACATTATGAGTTTTATGATGAATCTAATGATATATAATATAATAACATTTATTCATTTTATAGAGGTGAAAAAATTAAGTCAACTATAGTATGTGAATAGTGCAATTGTCAAAATGATGCATATAAAAAAATAAACAGAGGGAGTATGCGAATATCTATGTGATAATCCTAGTTATATTTTATTACTTCCTCTTCTGTTTCTTTATATTTGCAACACTTTTTTAAAATGAAAATGTAGTTGCAACACACTATAAAAAAAAAGGTTTTTATGGTGAAAATTGTACTACTATATTTATTTAAAGCACATGATTCACTTAATTATATTCTTAACAACATCTTAACTCCATATTAATTGTATCATATCATAAAAGGATCTGCTTTTCTTAAATATCGTGATAAAGTGTGTGATGCAAGTATAAAGAAACGGAAGAAATATATTATACTGTAGTATAAATTGAATTCACTTTATTACAGTATTTAAGAATAGTGGACCTCGCATGATATAATACACTTAAAATGGGGTTAAAAGGTTGTTAAGAGCATGATCAAGTGCGCCATGTGCTTTAAATAAAGATAATAGTACAATTTTCTCCATGAAAACTTTCCTTTTGTAGTGTGTTGTAACTACTATGACATCCATTTTAGGGAAGTATTGCAACTATAAAGAAACAGAGAAAGTATGTGTTAAAGAGGGTTGTGAACCATGCTCGTAATGGGCTCATGTGCTTTGGGGTTAGCTAGGTCTGGCGCATGAGTTGCTTGGTTGTCTTGTCATGTTGAAATTTGCAAAGAGTCGGCCAATGTAACGAGTTGCTAAGAGCCAACCTACATGCCATCATGCTTACATGTCTAAGCATATGTTATCGATTTTATTAGCGTGGTTTGTTGTGTCAAGTTGGAAGTGTTATACCTTGTCATGTTTTTCCAAATAATCGGCCCAAGCCCAGCTAATGACCTGAAACACACACAATAACATGCCTTCTCGTGCTTACAATATGATGTGCTCATGTTTTTTTTTCGTTAGGTCGTGTTGTGCCTTGGGCCAATTCGACCTGACCCAGTGTTTTTTTTAGGAAGCCCATCCGGATCCGACTCGGGTAGCACACCTGGATTATGGTGGGTGAGTCTTCCAATAAGAGTTTCTGCATACGGTGAGGCTCGAACCCGAGACCTCCCTTAAGCGACATCAAGTTGCTTACCACTTGAGCCAACTCTTGTTGGTTAACCCGAGACCCGACCCAGTGTTACTTTTAATCTCATTACAATTTTTTTTTTCCAATCCAAGAAACTTTCATTTTTTGTTACGTAAAGTCTAGAAACATATTGAATGAGCAAACTATCTTAAGTAATTATTACTAAACGAGCCAAACATCATTCATAAGCAAAATATTTTTGGTTCAAATTTTGGTATCCTACATAAATCCGCATGTTAATGATAATTTGTAATGCCAACATGCAATGAATATGAATATAAATGTAAAAATAATGTCAATTATGGGCCTGTTTTGATTTGCTGAACTAAGCTGAATTGAAATAAACTGAATTGCTTATGAGAGAAGGAAATTAGGAACTGAATTGAACTGAAATTAAGCTGAGAACAGGCCCTATGTATATATTTATGCGATAATTTTGAGCCTATAAATTTGTTCAAGGCCACTAGATTTGATGACCCAAAGGTAGTTTTTCACTATTTTAAAAGTTGGTACAAGAGAAAACATGTGCTGCTGTGCATTATTTGACTATTTTTCATTATTCTTTATCGCCTTTTTGATCTTCCTTTTAAAAAAACCATGGGACAAATTTAATAACACAAATGGAAAAACAAAAATAGGGCTAAACTGGTTGGACGGATGGCGCAAAGACATTGAAATTAAAAACACAATCCATAGACCTTAATTTGGAAGCCTATTCAAAGAGACAAGGGGGCATACAACATAACTCCAAGAGGCACGAGATGATGTTGTGTAATTGACTAACGTACATAAGATTCCCCAAGTGCATGCACAAAGAGGAACTTGAGCACATGATGTGCTCTGTAGCGTAGCTTGTTTATGCAGCAACATATAGTACACTATAAATGAGTCCTAATACACCTAATTTGACTATACTTCTTGTGTGGCGCATATGGCAATAATTAATTATAAGGTGATCATTTTTGTTGACACATTAAATCCCACAGGTGGGGTACAATACATTTGGTTTTGCTTATTTTAAGATTATGAATATATTTTGTCTAAAAAATAAAAAATTATGAATATAATAATTAGGAAACCTTTATCAATAACTTCATCATTAAAATAAACGAATAGTTACGGAAATGATTGGCTATTTATTATTTTTTTTTTTGAAAGAAAATGATTGGCTACTTATAAATAATGCAAATAAATGACTAATATTTACGGAGTATTATTTACCCAATAAGTTTTATTATAAACAAAATATATAAACAAAAAAATTGAATAGTCTGGGCATTGTCTTAGGTTGTTACTATTGTAGACGTAAGATCCGAGGTCATAGTTGGTCTCCTCATTAAATGGGCCACAATTAGCCCTAAACCTCTCATTGCCTATCACAACTACTTAGAATAAGATCCAAGGTCACGTTAAGACTCCAAGCCAGCCCAAAAGCTCCTTTGGACCCAATTCACTAAACACCAAAGGGTATAAATAGCTCCATTTCCAATTTTCCACCCATCTAATCTCACTACATACTACACTTACTAATATACTATCCTTGACTTAATTTTAAAAACCTATTATAAAATGAATAAATTTAAATTCATTATGTATTAGATTTTTGGTTTAGTCGTCATAATGTCTATTTTCATAATGTCATAGAAGTTAGGAACGCATAGGAACATCTCATTCAAATCTATTAACTATTACTAAAACAGAAGATGATGACATCATCATTGCCCACGTGTCGTTCTCTTAATCAAAATTTTCCCTCGTAAATGCAATGATGATGTCTTTTTTTTTTTGGTAGAGTTATCCTATTTAACATTTTTGAAATTTAAATACTAGAAGCTTCTATCTTATAACTAAAACCTATCAATTTAATCGTAGGAAATCGAAACAATTTTTAATAACACACTAATAAATGATCTCTTACATTAAATTATGAATTAGACGACGTCGAACAGATATTATATCATAGTTTTGATGAAATTAAACGATTTTAAATGACAAAATGTACGTAATTCTTATTTATATTTATGTATAATAGCGATTCATTATTATTAAAATGTACAAATTTAAAATAGTTTTATATAAACTGTGCATCGCACGGTATCTAACCTAGTAAAACTATAAACAACCTTGGGTCCTTGCTCCTTGGGAATCATTGACTTGCACCAACCATTCTATCTAACACGAATCTTCAACCCTTCCATATCCTTCGGCATCTTTTGTGACATCGGTCCAAAGCAATTACAAAATTACCCTTAACTCACATGTGATTCTCCCCAACAAGTCAACTACAAGTCAAGGGCAAAACCGTCAAGGCAACAAATTATTGTTTATTTTATATCCTACAACGTATGGCATCCAATCCAAATCACAAAAATGTCGTCCCATTTCTTAACGTCTCTACTCTCTCTTCTACTCCTCTCCTCACCTTCCGACCACGGCCGTGAACGGAACCTCTCACCACTAGACCAATCTGCTCGAGAGTTCCTAGACACGCACAATGAGGTCAGGGCCAAAGTAGGGGTGGCCCCGATGAGTTGGAACTCAACTCTAGCAAAGGCAGCTGATGATTTTGTAATGTACTATGAGGTCAATAACCAATGCCAAATGCCCGATGTAAGGAACAGCAACAATAAAAAAGAATACGGGGAAAACATCTTGTCCACAATCGGACGAACCGTGACTGCGGTGGATGTTTGGGTTGAAGACAAGAAGTCTTGGTCGTACAAGCAGGTGGTGTGGCCGAAGACTTCGGAGTTGGGTTGCTCCCAAGCTCTTTGTAAGGAGGCTGATTGGTCAAGTTTGACTGTTTGTTTTTATAGTCCACCAAAACCTATTGATATTAAGTCGAAATCAAAATGCCAATATGGCAATAATTATGTGTATAAGATGATTATTCAGGCCCAATAAATGGCATTTTCTTCTTCTATGTCTTTTGATATGATAGTGTTATTGCAAATTGAATAAATTAATGGATGAATGATTAAGCTTTATTTATGCTAGATATGACTTGTAGGTGTTTCTTTGACTTTTTATTTCTGCTCAATTGACCTTAGGGCAAATAGTTTCTACTCCATACATTTTCAAAATTGTGTCATTTCTACTATGTTATATTTTTTTTTTGGTGTTAGTGATAATAATCGATCTCAGCCTCTTAGAATCATCTGAAATCGGGAGGAATCTCTAACCAGCTGAGCTACTCCTCACTCTTATTTCTACTATGATATATGATATGATTGCCTGATTGGGTGGTGTATAGTGTTAATCAATCGTGTTTTTTTTTTTTTTTCATAATAAGACTAAATGGTTGTAGTAATAAACTAATACGAAGTACTAAGTTATAACTTATAAGACAACATGGATTTAGATTGAGGGAAAAAAACTGAGACCACATCAACTAACTACATACTCTGCACTTATATATATACGTAGTATATACTAGTGTGTAGCACGGACGTTGTACCGGGTTGCTACTTTAATTATTCCTTGTGATTATATGTATTTGATATTTTTTATGTCTTTTTTTTTTTTTTTTTTTTTTTTTTTTTTTTTTTTTAATTAGACAGTACCTTGTGATTATCAATTATATACATTTATTTTCATGTTATAACATAGTTGATAATAAGCTTAGATGGTTAAATAACCATCCTTCGAATCCCCTTATCATCATCTTTTTTATATGAAGCAATATTGGGTGACGTGGCATAATGAATTAGGTTGATTGAGTAGTGATGTGGTGGCACAATGAGAGATGGAGTAGGTGACGTGGCGTGGTCTACGTGGCACAAATACTATTTTTTTTTATTTGAAAAACGCTCCTCGAGAGCAATCAATTATCATTCATAGGAAGCTCAAAGTTTAAAAGAGATACAATATTTGACGGAGACGTGGCGTGGTCAACGTGGCACAAAGACGTTCTTAATTAGTAACACCTTCATATTAGTATAGATGATAGAATAATAATTATCAAATATTGAGGGCTTAGGTTAACATTAAATTCAAGTTACGTGGTTTAATTTCAAGTAGAAGTTTCGTATTAGGTCATGAATTTTAATTTAATGTAATTGATTATGAATCAAGTTTTGCTCTTGAGCCATATTGAATTCAATTATCGATAGGCTTATTAAGTGACCAAATAATTATTAGTCACATTTATTGTTGGATCAGTATCAAAATTAAGTAAAGAAAAATTTAGTTTATGTAATAACTTCATAATTTTTAAGTGTAGGTGTACTGTTAAGTCGAAGTTGTTTGCATTGCTCTTTAACAATAGTAATTAGTTCCTAATAGGAAAAACAACACTATTATTAAAATTGATCAATATTATTAGTTAAATATTATTTAGAAAACAAATTTTGAAATTATGTAGATTGCAGGTTAATTAAAAGAACGATAAATCCCTCAAGAGAATATTTAACACTTTTCAATATTTAACTCTTTACTCGTAGTACGTATTAATTAAATTTCATAGCCACAGTAATTTGTTTTCCAATTACTACTCCGTATCATATATCCCATATTCACATCCCATCATATATCTCCTGGATTGTTGGCACATTAATTGCCCTCCACGGGCTAATCGGGTGTTCTATACGATATAATTTTCATTATTTATATAAATTTATTTTTTCTAAATTAAACTTAGTTAAAATTAATTTAATTATTTTCTCTATTGACATGCATGTGGAATTTGCATGTACTATCTCTTAAAAATATTAGTCATACATAATTAGGATTAGTTTGTAAAAGTAATAATAATAAATATTATTTTTTGACGGGAATAATAATAAATATTATTACCTACTATCTTAGTAGCTAATATTATCTAAAATATCTAAAATATGAAATCGTATTTTGCCTACATTATTAATTTATTATCTTGTATAATTATTTATGGAAACTTATTTTAATTTTTCCATCAAGATAATAAGAGTACTAAATTACTAATGACGGTTGACTATTGGACTTACAACAATTTTTGTAAAATAGGAATTACACTAATCTTTATCCTCTTACAAAATATCCTTCGACTTTTTATTGGTTTTGTAATTTATCTCTAGCAACCGACTTTCCTTGAAAATTACGCGTAGTCCAAATTTGTGTATAAATAGGCCAAATTATTTGCTTTAGAGTTTCATACACAATACTCGTTCTTTCTTTATTTTCTCGGTGTTTTTGCGTGAAGAAGTCGTAATGGCTAAACTCAGTAATGTTGTTCATAGTATTATGAGCAAAATGTCATCATTAAGTTGTGTTTCTCATCCTCAGAAATCAGAAAGCAGCAAGAAGAAGATCAAATTCACTACGTCGTCTTCAACACCAGCCGCTTCTTCTACTAAAGGTGTCACGGCTAATCAAGGTGTCGCAACGATAACTCCGGTGAATCACCAAGGCATCGACAACTCGCCATGTCTTCCCAAACTTCCTGCTCAAGTTGTTATGCCCTCTTATTGTCACAAATTTAGTGCTCGGCTATTGAGTAATGAGTATTAGCTTAATTAGCATGCATGACTTAGCTTTCTTGAAGTCATTAAGTGTAATTACCTAGTTTGGATAATATTCTACACCGATCTCTTAAGCATTATGTTGGTGTATGTACTTAAGAAAAAATTTTGTAAGAAGATATATGTTATTAATCAAATCTAAATTTTGAGTTATGACTTACTTGGTAGTTTTTCTTGATTTTTGTCTTAATAATCGAGTTGTTTGAATAATCAAGCTAGGTTTAAGTACAAGTAGTCATGCTTGGAAGTTTAAAATTATCAAACATCGATTGCTTAGGTTAACATTAAATTTAAGTTACGTGATTTTAAGTAGAATTTTGGTATTAGGTCATGAATTTTAATTTAATGTAATTGATGCTGGAGAGTCATATTGAATTCAATCATCAATAGGCTTATTAACTGAAATTATAATTATTAGAATGTATACGTGCTAATGTACGGTATATATGTATGTTATGAAAAAAAAAAACATTACTCGTATAATAAGTGGAAGTTATATATGTGTCTTTTTAAAAAGAATTTATGGATTCTTTAATTTAGAGATAGGGTAGTTATTTTTCAAAAAAAAAAAAAAAAAAAGAAGATTGCACCAAATTTAAGCATTGGTGTTTTGGAGAGTTGTGGTAAACGACACTTATATTATATTATATATATATATATATATATATATAATATATATATATGTATGTATTTTTTTGGGTTGGTAAGGAGAAGGGCCTTATCGGGCCGGAACCTCTCACATGTCATCTCGGCCCAGGTTAGCGAGCTAGACAGTTTGGAAGAGTGATGGGAAGATAAGGGAATCCCACACCCCCCCAAATTGTCACTAGTGGGGATTGAACCCCCAACCTCATGATTGGAAAATACTCTCCTTTCCACTAGATTGCACTTATATATGAGGGACCATAAAAACTTTAAATTATTATGAATAATTTGGTATAAATTAAGATAATTTTAACAAAATTATAAAAATGCTCCCATCGTTCTTTACAATATTTAACCGTAAAAACATCTCATCCAAAACTAGTTATACAATTATAATGCTTATTTAAAAAAGAGATGAACAACCTTGAGCCCTTAGGAGTCATTGTCTTGCACCAACCATTCTAACTACCATGAATCTTCAACCCTTTCATAGTTTCATACCCTTCCGCATCTTGTAATATTTAGGACTCATTGAAATTACAAAAATACCCCTAACTCGCACACGACTTCCCACAATAAGTCAACCACAACCAAGGGCAAAATCGTCAAGTCAACAACTCAGTGTTTATTTTAAATGTCCATCCTAGCTACAAGGGTTACATCCATATTACATACAATGTCGTCCCATTTCCTAACGACTCTACTTTCTCTTCTATTCCTCTCTTCACCCTACGATCACGATCATGCCCGGAAGCTCCCACCACTAGACCGAGTCGCTCAGGAGTTCCTATACATGCACAATGAGGTAAGGGCCGGGGTAGGCGTGCCCCCAACGAGTTGGAACACAACTCTAGCTAAAGCCGCCAATGATTTTGTAACATACAACAAGGTCATTAACAAATGTCATATGCCCGACGTAAGGAGGACCAATAACACCAAGTACGCTCAAAACATTATGTATGTCATCAGTGTAATGGTGACTACGGTTGATCAATGGGTTGAAAATAAGAAGTCTTGCGCGTATAAACAGGTCATGTGGCCGAATTGAAGTCTTTGGAGTTGGGATGCTCCCAAGCTGAATGCAATGAGGCGAATCAAACAAGTTTAACTGTTTGTTTTTATAGTCCTATTTATAGTATGGAATAAGCCGACAAGGCCCCGTACTATAAACAAATATCAAACCCTAGCCCTTTGGAGAGAGGAATCAAGAGATCTACGAGAGTTGTAACCCACAAATTATAAATGAAAATAATTGTTCCCGTATATTTTTCTGCCTCTTTATTATGTATTGCAGGTTTGAATTTTTATGGTTTACAAATTGGTACGCTCGGTGGGACAATTTTCGCTTTTCATCTCCGCTCTCCAAGTTTCAAATCTGTGGGATCTCTGGGGGCATGCCAAATGTGCTTTCAAATTCTACAGGAAAATTTTAAGACCAAGTTGCATTCTATATCAAATCTCCACAACAAGTCTCGAGGGGGCATATGTTGACACCGAAATTTTGTTAATTATTAGGTGTCAGATTTATATAAACTATGAGATAATACTAAAAAATTTAAGATATTATCTTTAAGATCTCGTAGAATATATTATAGCTATCTTGTTTACTACTCTACGACACTCTATATAAAGAGGTCGTCATCTAGGGTTTAATTAAAGGAGGCTCAGATGGAATAAGTTACAAAACCCCGTTTCCTCCCTACTACCAAACATTGTAGGTACATAGTATCGATTAAGCCGACAAGGCCCCGTACTATAAATAAATATCAAAACCCTAGCCCTTTGGAGAGAGGAATCAAGAGATTTACGAGAGTTGTAATCCACAAACTATTAATAAAATTAATTGTTCCCGTATATTTTTCTGCCTCTTTATTTATATATTGCAGGTTTGAATTTTTATGGTTTACAAATTGGCACACTCGGTGGGACAATTTTCGCTATTCATCTCCAATCTTCAAGTCTCAAAACTCGTATTTAATGGGGGCATACCAAATTTGCTTTCAAATTCTACAAGAAAAATTTGAGACCAAGTTGCATCCGATATCAAATCTTCACAACAGGTCTCGAGGGGGCATTTGTTGACACCGAAATTTTGTAATTATTAGGTGTTTGATATATGTAAATAAGGAGATAATATCAAAAAATATAAGATATTTATCTAAGAGCCACGAAAATCCCTTATTTATAGACTAAAAATAAGCTAATTCCATCCCTTCAAGGATTAGGACAAACCCCTAACCTTGCCCCCCAAGTATCCTAACTAGAATAGAAAACCAATCCTAATTGGATTAAGAAACTACTTCAATTAGAATATGAAAACTAATCTTAAACAAACTAAACATTTTCCTAATATACTAGGAAGTTTATAGTAACTAAATAATAGAAAATATACTTAATCCTAAGTGCTTAAACCAATAAAAACCCTCTCAAGTGAAAGGTAAAAACTTACAAGCAAAACTCTAAAAAAAAAAAAAACTAAGTATAAAATTTCCTTCTTCCTTGATATGATAATCAAACAAGTGACCTATTCTTGACTTTTCCCTCCAAGTTCGAACCCTATTGGACTTAAAATTAATGTAATTGGCTCTTCAAAAGAATTACTCTCTTGATTCACATCATTGACAAACTCACAAAGTCACAAGTATAGAGGATTACCTCCACAAAAAAAAAAGGTAAAAGAAAAGAAAAAAAGAAAAAAATAAGAACATGGTATCAGAGCACATAATGTCCCATTATTAAAACCTCAAGAGAAAGGATACCTCCTTTTTTCACGCGTCACATGGTCTCACTTACTAAATACAAAATATAAAAAAAAAACCCTAAAACCCTTATGTATAATAATTATACTTCCTCTGTTTTCTTTTACTTGCAACACACCTTTTAGGCACGCTGTTTTAGGAGATGATTAGTGAGGGTAAACGAGCGATTTTATGAATATAATTTTTACACGGAGATTAGAATAGAGTTAAGTATCATTTGTAAAAATTATAATGAATAATTTATCCGATTACATTACATAAACCCGACCTCAAAACACGTGCCACAAGGCTGTGTTGCAAGTAAAAAGAAACGGAGGAAGTATATAGTTTAGAGGTAGTATTAGATCATTTAAATGAAGGACATTGGTCCATTAAACCATCTTATTATCAATATTAACAAAATTATTAGTATAACATATATATCAATATTAACAAGTGTTCAAATGATTGTGACCCACATAAGTGCAAAGTAGTTGGTTAATGTGGTCCCACATTATTCTCTCCTCTCATTTTGCCTTGCTATCATCTTACGTTTTTCTTTTTCTCTCTCCTTCTTTGGTCATCTATTGACAAATAATGTTTTAATTAGATACTACAATTAGTTTTATTATCATGTAAAAATAAGTTTAATGTATATACTTAATCTATTTCAAAGTTGTTGACAGATTTTTTTTATTTTATTTAATTATTTATTTTGTCACATTTGCTAATTCATAAATTCAATCTTAAATATCTCAATTATAAATAAGTGAAAAATATAAAAAGTTGATATTATAAAATAACACACTGAGATGAATCTAACAAGATTTTACATGATCATTTTTTTTATTTTTAGATCCTATAAGCTAAGAAAATTAAAGTTTGTGATTAGTGTTAAAAGCCAAAATTGAAATGCAGGTAATATCAAATAATAAACATAGATGAAAATCTCATAGCTTTACTAGTATATCATTTGAATTGAAATTTGATTTTTTGATTTCTTTCCGTATAATTTCATTTATAGAAGTAAATCGGAAAATTTTGATTTCTCCATTGATGAGAGGAAAAAAAAAAGAACAAATTAATTTTTTTCTATTAATCCCCCCGTTCAAAAATAATGACACAGTCAAATTTGACACACTTGCCCATGTACTAATTTGATCTTAATTATAAATAATTTAAACATTAGTAATAATTATAAAAATTTAAAATGATAAAAATTTGTACTATATCAATCTTTTTGACAATATTTTACATAATTTTTAGGAAATTTTGACAATTACCACCTTCTATTTTTTTTTTTTTGAAAATTACCACCTTCTATTTTCAAAAACATCAAAAGTTACCACCTTCTTGCCCGTCAACTACCACGTGACGTCATTTTGGGCCCATTCTTTCCCTTTCCTCCCTATTTCCCTCACATTTCTCATTCCTATTTGGATTCTCATCTCCCCTTTCACTTTTTTCCCCCAAACCACCAATAATTGTTCGTCAATTTTGATTTGGAGGAGTGAATTGAAGTGTTTTTGATTGTTTGGGGGAAAAGAAGTGAAAGGGGGGATGAGAATCGAGTTAGGAATGAGAAATGTGAGGAAAATAGGGAGGAAAGGGAAAGAATGAGCCCAAAATGACGTGACGTGGTAGTAGAGGGGCAAGAAGGTGGTAACTTTTGATGTTTTTGAAAATAGAAGGTGGTAATTTTCAAAAAAAAAAAAAATAGAAGGTGGTAATTGCTAAAATGAACATAATAGAAGGTGATAATTGTCAAATTTTCCTAATTTTTAATAATAGGTTAGTAAAAACAATATAGTCAAAGCTAAATTTATATATAATGAAAAAGTCCAAGCGGGTCAATTATCATAAAATTGAGGGAGTAATAAATATAAAAAAATAAATAAAGAAAATCAAGTTTGATTTATTACCATAATTACAATGTGAAAGCAACCATGCATATCCTATCCTTTCTATCCTTGTCACCCTACCTCTCTTCATCTATAAAAAGGACCAACATTTTCCTTAACACTCCATCAACCAAACCAAAAAAACACATACTTCTAATACTCTTTGAAGTAATTAGCAAAATTCTCTAGTCCTCTAAAAAAATGAAATATTTTGCAATTTTCCTCCTTTTGTCTCTTTTTTCTATCATTTCTCAAGCACAAATTGTCGAGGACTTTTGTGTTGCGGATTACACTCTCCCTAATGGTCCGGCAGGGTACTCTTGTAAAAATCCTGCTAAAGTCACATTTGACGATTTTGTTTTCACGGGGCTAAGCGCCCCGGGAGACACAAAAAACGTGTACAAGGCAGCCGTTACCCCGGCATTTTCCTCTGAATTTGCGGCCTTTAACGGTCTAGGGCTTGCCATGGCCAGGTTAGACTTCGACTTAGATGGCGTTATAGCGTTGCATGTGCACCGTACCTCGGAGGTTCTTGTATTGGCTCAAGGTGAAATTATTGCTGGATTCATTTCCACCAATAACACAGCTTATTACAAGAAACTCAAAGTTGGTGATATCATGGTATTCCCACAATCACTCTTGCACTTCCAACTTAACGTTGGTAAAACTCCGGCGGTTGCATTCGTTACCTTGAATAGCGCGAAGCCGGGGCTTCAATTCATCGATAACTCTCTCTTTGCTGGGAATTTCCCTACTGATCTTGCGGTGAAAACCATGCTTCTTGATGATAACCAAGTCAAGAAGCTTAAGAAGGCGTTTGGTGGTAAACATTGAACGTTTTCGTAATTTAATCAATGTAATATTATAAAATTAAATTATAACACCTCTTAGGTGTTTGTTACAATTTCTTTAATAATAAAATAATCTATGTTTGTTTTAATAAATCATTTTGATATCGTAATAAATGCATTTATCCATCTATTGAAAGCGGACCTTGAAAAAAAAAAAAATACTATGTACAGAATCTACAGATCGTAGTTGTGAATAATTAAAAAATTAATAATAACGAACACCCGTTTGATTAGTAAAATAATTATAAAAACAAACACTCAATTGATTCGTAATTATAAGTATTAGAGCAGACATTTGATTCATAAAATGCAAAATTATGTACATTATAAAATTCATATTTTTTAAAAAGTAATTTAGAGATTATGAAAGTATACATTATTTTTAATGTTTCACCAATTATTAAATATGAATCTACGTTGCATCCGTTATTAAAAAAAAAAAAAATCACTTCATAAATAACAAGGAGGTCCCATCGCGGCCAAAATCATGTGATATTACGAGTATCCCGTATGGTTTTTAATTGGAATGGAAAACCATTTTTAAATATTTTATAATGTAACGAACACATATTTTTGTAGTCTTTGAATTATATGCTCAACATTTTACAACCTTAATCATCGAGATATAATTATTGAGATATGCCAAGGTAATGAATGAAGTGTTCTCTTCAATTTATTTCGACTTGATTGATTTCAGAATGCGACTTAATTATAAACAAATTTACTAAGGGCAAGTCTAGAACTACCAAATTCAGACAATTTAACATATGTTCAAAAGTTAATATAAGTCGAAGCTACACACCATTACATCAACACACTCTAGTCAAATTCAACTTATCCTTTTTTCATGACATATTATGGTTTTAAACTGCTTTGCATACATTAAGGAAGTTATTAATTGCTTTTAACGTTGATTGAAAATTGAAATGACAATACATGTGTTCTATTCTAACTTTAAAATTGAGCCCCTAAAAAAGGGAAATGCTTAGGTTATACGAAGTAACTAATTCAATGAGACAAGAGAAGCATTAAATTTAAAAAATTGTGAAAGGAGTTTTTTATGGAAAAGGATAACTAAAATAGAGAGGATTAGGGGCCACATGACTCAATGAATAACTAATAGAGAAGAGAGAAAAACATGTAGAGGGGCGTTATAAATCAATAATTACACTTGTCACTAACGATAATAACAAGTGTCTACAGTCCGTGTTTTTAGACCTTATTAATGACAACTAGCCTTCTGGCCCGTGCAATGCACGGCTTGTTCATAGAATATTGCATTGCGAGATGAGTGAGGAAAAATCAATAAATAATTATGAGTGTAATATGTAACTGAAAACATAATTAAAGAAATAAAAATTTTGGGACTTTAATTTGAAATGAGACTTAATAGAAAGAAGATGGAGGGATTAAAATCAAAGAGAGAATATTAAAAGGTTGAAGTAAAGAGGGGAGATGAAGATAAAGTGTGTAATGAAAGAGTTAAGAAGAATTGTATAGTTAAAAATAAAAAACGACATGAGGCACATTGAGTTGAAGAAGATGATAGGGAAGTGTAATAGAATGATGACATATGTCTTTTTTGGTTTGCTTTTTTAAATACTAAGTATAGATAATAAGCACTCCTTTCGTTACAAATGATCCGCAACACTTTGACCGACACACATGTCAATGCACATCTTTTTTTTTTGTTTGGCATTTGTGTCGGTCAAAGTGTTCATCTCAATCGAAAAGTATACATGTACACAAACTAATCGAATCCATGAAATTAAATAAATTGTCATACATACCCAAATTAATGTATGCAATGCTCTCCTTAGCTTCTCTTTTTTCGGTTGAAAGGACTTGTTAAGATAATATCTCACTTGATCTGACGCCTCTTCCTCTTCAAAAAACTTAGCATTGGCAAATAAAGTAAGAATCTTCTTTGCTAATTAAAGGGTTTGATATCCCCATTTATCTTCTTTTCACCCCCACGATTGATAGTACTTGAGACATTAATGAAGGGTCGATGCGACAACACATTCTCATGCAACCAAGGGCGTCCTAGCAACATTTTGTATGACGTCTTTGTGTCAATCACATGAAAGAGAGTTGATAAAGTTAACTCTCCCATTGTGAGTTCTAGGCGTATATGCCTATTGCACGCTGACTTGTCAAGATTAAATCCTTGGATCACTATGCAACTTTTAGATAATTCATCCATCTTGATTTAACTCTGTCATAGTGGATTTTGGCATGATGTTAACAGCGAATCCACAATCAACTAAAATGGGACTCACTTTTTGTTCACGAATGCACCCTAACACAAATAAGGTTGTATTGTGGGGTTTTGACCCTATCAACAAGTCATCATCTGTGAAAGATAAGACCGCGTTGCACGACATACATTTCGTAGCATCCTCTTAATGTATGACATGATTGGCATGTGTGTCAATCTAATCGAAGTCAAAAGTAAGTCACAAGTCATCAACAAGCCAATTTAATGTATGACATGAGTGACACGTGTGTCGGCCCAACACATCTTTGACCATGCATTAATATTTATAATCATATAAAATTTAGAAGTATAAAAGCTTAATCTAATGAAAATATACACATATACTGATCGAAAAATATTTTACATGGCAATATATGTTTATTTATAAATTAATAAAAAGTGGAGTCAAAGTAAATATATAAACAGTGCAAAAGAAAAATGTATTGCGATTATTACGAGATAGAAAGAGTATTCATCATCGATACTTTTAAACCTCATGTTAAAAAACATTGCACTATATGTTATTGAGGTCTAAAAGTACCAACAAATTTCCCTTAAACTACCAGGTACAAATCTAAAGCCACCCCTACCTCAGGCCACCACCCATTTGGGTATCCACTAATCACTACCTCATCCCTATCTCATAATGCTTATATGCGCCTACAAAAAATTTCGTACCTTTTATTACAGATAAAATTCAGGCCTAGTTCTTTTGGATGTATTTCATTTCAATGCAATAACAATAGCAACAAAAATAACAATAACAATTATAATTCAGTTCATTGCAGTTAGGTTTAGGTCGTTTCAGGTTGTTTGCAAAAAAAAAAAAAAAGAAAAGGTTTAGGTCGTTTCAGCACTTTCAGGTTAATTAGTTCATTTTAGTCCACTTTAGCTCCAAAAAAAAAAAAAAGCTTTAATTGTTCAACAAATCTCATAACCAAATTTATCCTTGAATGTTGGACAAGCTAATTAAAAACAGAGCCTTAGTAATTAAGATTATTCGAACTTCAATCATCTAGTCTAGTGTTTAGGGTAAAACAGTAAAGCCTTGTATAATAACATACTCTTCCCAGATAGGGAATTGTCTAAAAGCACGAGTAATACTTTCTCTAACTACTCTATTGCATTAAAACGTCTTTCTCAAATTGACCAAGTAGTAAGACATTAAGGGCCTGTTCTCGTAGTTTATTTTCAATTCAGTTCAGTTCAGCTCTAATAAGTTCAATTCAGTTTAGTTCAGCTCCTAATTTTTTTCTCTTATAAAATATTAATTTCAGTTCAATTCAGTTCAGTTCAGCTGAGTTTAGTCAATGAGAACATGCCCCACTACATTAAGTGGATTAAATCAACTTATATGATATCATATTACATATTCCTTGACTGTGTCAAGAAGATGGACAAAGTCATTACCTTCTAAGTTAAAAAGTTGATTATATTAACCAACTAATCTTATTATAAAAATAATCAATTAGAGAAGAAAGTTTCGTGATTAATGACTAATTCTACGTACGTCTTTGATCCATAGCCTAGCTTCCCTAAACTCATCTTAACTATAAAAGGCATAATTCAGCATGCAAGAATTATAACTTGTATTAGAAATTAAATTACCCTCACATACATTTGAGTGTAACATAATTTCATAAGAGGAAAAAAAAAAAAGATGGAAGCTCGTTATTTCCTTGCTTACCTTACTGTCTTTGCCATGTCTTCCTACGTGGCCTACGCAACAGATCCTACTCAGTTACAAGACTTCTGTGTCGCGATGAATGACCCAAACAATGAATGTACGTATGTTTTAATCTTGTTCAATCCCAAACGTTGTGAATTTATATATATATTTTTTTTTTTTTTTTTTTTTGTACTTGAACTTCATATTGGTGTTAATTTTTTAATTAATTTGCAGTGTTTGTGAACGGATTGCTATGTAAGAATCCAATGGATGCCAAACCCGAGGATTTCTTTTTCGAAGGGCTAGACAAGCCAGGAAACACTAACAACATGGTACGTTCCAATGTCACACTAGTATCCGCATTACAACTTGCAGGACTCAACACCCTCGGCATATCTTTGGCTAGGATCGACTATGCACCTTACGGCCTTAATCCTCCTCACACTCATCCTCGCGCAAGTGAAATCCTTACAGTCATTGAAGGAACCCTCTATGTTGGTTTCGTAACTTCTAACCTTGCAAATGGAGATAACAAGTTGTTCGCAAAGGTGCTTAACAAAGGAGATGTTTTTGTTTTTCCACAAGGCCTCATTCATTTTCAATTTAATGCTGGAAAAGTTCCTGCTATTGCTATTGCTGGATTAAGCAGCCAAAACCCTGGTACGGTCACCATTGCTAAGGCGGTGTTCGGGGCTGAGCCACCTATCTCGGTTGATGTTCTAAGCAAGGCCTTTCAGTTAGATGATTACATAGTAAAGAAGCTTCAGTCTCAGTTTTGGATGAGCCCTTAATTCTTCCATGACTTTGGAGTATTAATACAAACAGTTGATTTGATATTTCAAATGTAGAACTACAAAATTCAGTATTTGCGTATTTAGAATCATAACCAAGTGATCGATATGGTCTTGGTTTATCAATAATGTTACTTTATTGTGTTCTGAATGTATTTTAATTCTTATTGTATTACATATGCTATTGCACAAGATAATTAATTTTTTTGTTACTGAATTCTTATATATGGAATATTAATACTTGTATTATACTACAATCCACATGGCATAAGATATTCAGGATGGAGCATATGCTAAGTTTTTAGGGATATTATAACATACACACCATAAGCTACAGAAAGTACAGATTTCGAGTAATTTTAGAACTATCAAATTAAATTTTAGAACTTAATAAGCCATGTCGTGTCGTGTTATTTTTGTGCTAGTGCCATCTTTATAACTCACCAAGCCAATACCATTTGTGTACACCTTGTTGAATATGATATTATAAGTAGGAAGAATACAAAAAATTGTTAATTAATCTGTATATCAAAGCATAAGAGAAGGGGAAGACCACATACCCAAGTTTCTAGACTTTTACAAACAGATGAAACTTCAAACAGATGTCTTCTTTTAGCTACATCCTCCTCATGCCTCTGCAGAAAACATAAAAGATGGGGAGAAAAAAAAAAGCTCTAAGCTGAACTGTTGCTATTCTTAACAATGTGATATGAACAAGATACAAGACTTAAAAATGTAACCTATGTGTACAAAAATAATATGAAGTGTGACAAATCTTGGAAAGAAGCAGTCACTCCTGAATAAACTTCGAAGTATTACCATCAGAGAGTCAGTGATGAGTATTTGCGGGTCTCATTTCCCAAAGTTCTCTATCAGAGCCAATTCAAAATCTACTTTTTTCAGATCGTGAGCTAAAGTATGATTGGAATCAGGTTTCCCTGGGTCACATGCTGGAGATTGTCTAAATCCTGATATTTTCCATGTCTTCTATCACAAGATGTTCAGAGTCTAATTCCTTAGAATCTCCTGCTGGAGCTAGTTTAAACTCTGATTTCTTCACGTCTTCTACTGCAGACTGTTCAGTATCTGGTTTGGTTGATTCTTCGGTCCCAAGTTCATGTTTCTTAGGGCCTTTTGGCGAAGACTGTTCAGAAACAGAATTCTTCTTGAATTCTGTCTCTGTATGTTCAGCATTTGAATCCTTTATGTTTCCTGCTGGGGGTCGTTCAAATCCTAATTTCTTATTCTCTTCTGCTGACATCAGTTCACATTCCAAATTATTTTTTTCCTCTGATGTAGGCTCTTCGGAATTTGATTTTTTTGTTTCCTCATTGTCCACATTCTTCTTTACAAACTCAAATGGCTCAAGCTTTGAGTCACTATTCTTGACAGCATTTGTGAAAGACCTCACACTTTGCATTCCGGCTAACCGGCCAGAAGATTCCTGCCAGATAGGGTGAGGTTAAATTTGCATGGGAAGTGCAAATTAAAAAATAAAATAATTTTGGAGAAATAAACAAGTGCATTGCATTAAATTTAATGCAGTGAACGTGAGAAAATCCTTCTCACAAGGCAATGAACCTAGCTAAGCTCTCAAACATTATAGTAACAGGTGAAAAGAAAACAAACATGTGAACAATTTAGCCAACAAGCAGCACACACACACACACACACAAAAGATATGAAGTTTATAGTTTAGGTTAGGTCAGAACATATTTTGCTGGCCGTTAACAACTTTTCAAGCACGTTAACAACTGAATTTGATCTTAGATCCTGATCTCCTTGGTTGTAAGGGAATATATCTAATAAGGAAAATTACTTTAGAGCCCAACAGTGAGAAAAATTCATACCTTCTCAATCACAAAAATCCACATAGTTTAGCAATCAGCATGTTAAATCTTAACAGAAACCTCAGCAAAATTTCCCTTAATATCAGATACTGAATAGTATTTCAATGCATGCATTGAATGATAAGAACTTCAAATACAAGCTTTAGATTCCATCTATGCTGTGTCCATGCATCCATGTCCAATTTTAACAGTGTCCCTGTGTCTGAAGTTTCTGACCTTGACGTGTTAGATACATTGATAACCTAGACGTGTTAGATGCTTGGATTTGTACCAGCACCCAGCACTCATACCAGTGTATGATAAACATACATAGCACAAGCATCACCTTTGAAATTCTATACAAATAAGATAAAAACCCATTGGCATAAGCACATGTAACCTATCCACACCCACCTCTCGGGTGTTGCCTAAGTGATTAGTGTTCATTTGAAGTTGAGATTATATTTAGGGGTGATTAATTTTCCAATTGCCACCTTATAGCATGATCAAATATGTGCAATAGTGCAAGTGAGGGGACATAGAACCATATCGCAAAGACAGATAAATTTCATGATAAAAGCTTGCCACAAAAGTACTGCAATTAGGCAGCCAAGACCATCTTGCCAATTCTCATTGCTTTCCTAAGCCAACTCTGTGAGCATTCACAATTGTGCTTCCACAAATAATTAAGTTATACATCCTGAACTGGCACTAACATTAGAAAGCCCATTTAGCCAAAAGCACAGTAAAGATCTGATCCAGTGTTACAGAGTTATTGAGTAAGGGAAAACTCAAACTTAGACAAAACAAATCACTCTTTGTTTTGACAATTATACTTCTAACTGGAAAAGATTCAACAATCACAAGCTGCTATAGTTTTGACAGTTATAATTTGAGTAATCAGGGTGCATCTTGAATTTATTTTAGAAAGGGAAAATTGCCATAACAAAAGCTGCTGCTTGTGAAATGTGAAGTATATGACAATCAATGGAAATTCTCAACAGGGGAGAGCAAAATAAAATAACAGATATTGAGTTTTTTAACTCACCTGTTCTATCTGGTCAGCTCGATGCGCCAAATCCTCAGCTGAAACTCCCTTGTGAAGATATTGAAGAGCATATAGCAAGTGAGAACGAATATCATCCAAAAAGTGTTCCTTAACATTACAACTAGGGACAGTAGCTTGACATCCAATTGAGTAGAAAGGGCAGTTTACAAGCTTCATTGGACAGACAGTAATGCAATGCCTGTCCATTTCCCTTCTCATGAGGATTTCTGGGCATTTCTGCTCACAAGGAAGCATCTTGAAGGGACAGACAGAATCATGAAGTTCCATTTGAGCGGCACTGAACGTGGCACAACATCCCTCATTTCTACACAACACAGTCCTGAAACCACAACGTGGACGATGTTGTTTAAGTTCTTCCTCAGACTTGAACTTTAAATTGCAATGAAATTCATTCTTAAAATCGACATTCTTAAGGAGAGTTTGCGCAATAGTTTCCCTCCTATCTAACAACCAGAAGCTATTCAACTCCATTTCTTGTACAAAATCGTCGATTTTGTCCTCTCTCATGTCACTAAGCAACCACCCTGAAACCCGGGTCAATATATTCCTCTTGAGAGTAGCAAAATCTTCGATGAGGTCAGAAATTATGTCTGATGGCTGATCAGATTTTTCCTCAGGACCCTCTTCTGAGAGGAAAGATTCTGCAACAAAGGATTCACTTCTCTCCATAAGATAATCCAACATCTCCTTTCTTATCTCAGCAGCAACAGTGCCAGGACTTTTGAACATATCTCCCGTCGTATTGTCAACACATGCAGTAGATAAACCTTCAAGTAAAACTAGTGCCATCTTGTGAACCATTTCCTTATCACAAAGTTCACAACTAAATTTTTTACCTTCCTCATTTACATCTTCAAATTTCTCTTGTTTAAGATCAACCTCAGTGAAAGCTGTATCTGGATCCATCATCTTGAAAACAAAATTTCAACAAATACAAACCCCCTCTTACATAACAATATATAAGAGATTATCTGGAGCTAGAACCTTAACAGCTGTGATGGTAAAATGCTTCACAGCCTTTCGGATTTCAAGTCTTCAACACCAATCATAAACCAACCATCTAAAGCAAGACAGGGGAACAATTAAAATAGGAAACTAAACAATCTTAAAAGTATTCGCACAACCAAACCACATAAGAGTATAAGACAGTGTTACTGCTACATAGCCTTAGGGCTGCCCAGTTCAACTTTTTTTTAAAATTAATTTCACCAAGATAAAAGTTTTTTTTAGCAAAATGTGTAAGCTAAGCATTAAAAAGTTATGTTCAATAAAAACAATTCAGTCCCAACATTAAATGAGTCTAATTAAGCAAAAGTTCAAGAAAAATAAGCCGATTAGACATGGAAACTCTGGGACAATGTCATAAATCAATTAATTGTAGGCTGGATTATTCGATTGTCCAATGTCATACATATGGAGAGTTGAGAATTAGACATCGAATCTACGGGACATGGAAGACTAACAATTGAAAGAATCACTCACACTATCATATAAATAGGTCAAAATTTTCATATCAATCTGTCAATTCTTAGCTAATCAACAAATATGACCCAACAATTTTGAAAATTGCCACAAAACACAGAAATGGCATTACAAATCCCACATTAATTTCTAACAATTTACAATTTTTCTTAACATGTCATGAATTTGTTTACTTTCAAGGTTGACAAATAGGAAACAATCATCTTTGATCAATGTCCAAACATTTTGTATATGCCAATTATAAAAATTACATTGCAATTTTCAATTTAACGCCTAAATATTGAATGCAAAGCGATTAAACAATTAAAATAACTAACAATTAATTAAGCAATCTCAAATTGAAAATAATCAAAACTTACATTTCACCTCAATTTGGTACAAGAACAAAATTCGACCTTAATTTCAAATTGTTTCATCTTTCTTCCTGCAAGAATTAAAAAGTAAAATCATCACATTTTGAAAAACTTAATAGGGTAACAGAAATGAAATTAAATTAAATCGCAATACTTACAGAAATCGAAGAGAAAATCAAGAAAATGGAAAGGTTGAAACCTAAAAGCGGATGAATTTTCGAAAGAAAAAAGAGGTGGAATTGTTGTGATTTGAATTGAGGAGAGAGAAAGTTGTAATTGGATGATCAAAGAGAGCGGAAGGAGATTAATTAATGTCTAAAATTGATTAAATGTTGACCCGTTATCTTAGCTCATTTTTTTTAGTGCTCCTCCATACTTGAGTCCATAGTGCCTTTACTTGGAAAGGCATCTCATGAGATTCTTTTTTTTATTATTATTTTTTTTTATTTTTTTTTTTAATTTTTTTAATTTTTAATTTTTTTAATTTTTAATTTTTATTTTTTACTAAAGAAGAAAATACAAACGGCAAAAATATTATTTTGTCGAGTTAATATTATTTTTTACTCAGAAAAGATGATGTCATAACTCATAAGTGGATATGAAAGTCTAAGTAGTGAAATGACTGTGATGGTGTCATGATATGCCTAGTCGACTTGTACTAGACTATAGGTATTGACTTTAAGGTAAATGTAATGATGCATGTATTTAGGTGGCAAGCTTAATAAAGAAGGTAGCTTTGTTTATTGGCAAATACTACCTCTGCTTCGGATTACATACAACAGTTTCCTTAAATGGGTGCTTCACATTACTTGCAACATCTCATTTTCTTTCCTTTTTTAGTAAAGTTTTTCCTATAAATTTACCAATTTACCCTTACTTTTTTTTAAACACCATATTACTACTCTTAATCTAATTCTCTTAGGATTAACTCTAGTTAACTTTTTTTTTAATCATTCCCACCAAATTTACCCACTTTCTTTTGAATCCCCCATCTCCCAACCACCTTCATTCATTGCATCAACATTCAACTCAACTTGAATATGGTTGAATGCATTCAATTCTGGGTTTTATTTTCCCAGAACTCACACCCACTCAACCCTAAATGTTCATATACCCCATTCTCTCTCTCTCTCTCTCTCTCTCTCTCTCTCTCTCTCTTCTTCTACTGAATTTTCTCCTTTCTCTCTCCTTCATTCTTGGTTTTTTCCTCTCTGATACTTATTCTCACACTGAAAATGGCTTCTTCAAACGAAGAAAATCCAGATCTTCAATGGTACGAGTCTCTTTCTACTGCTACTAAGCTCTCTTCTCCTCGTCCTTCCTTTACGAGGTACATTCCGCGTCGTGGTACTGGTGTCATGAAACCACTTCACTGCGCTTCAATCATAGCCAGGAGGAGGATCAGGGGGGCAAAACTTGTGGAGTACATCTCCAGTGACGAGGAGCAGAAACCAGTGAAGGCTAAGCACTCTAAAAAACCAAATCCTCCTACTGTGGTTGCAGATTTGGTCGAAACCCCTTATGCGGTGGTTGATCTAGTGGAAAAACATGCCTGAGACGATCTTTCTTTGGCTGTAGTCCCTGCTGAACTTGCTGGTGGGGTTCCAGACACTGGATCTAAGACTGGGGAGTCTCAACCCATGGAGCTCACTACTGAGGAGGTGCTGCGCCCACCTGAGTCCCACCCTATGATGGCTAGGAGTGTTGCTGGGCCTAGTTGTGGTGCGAAGCGCATCAGATTTAGGCTCCCTAAAGGTCTTGAGCCAGATGACGTGTACATAGCTTATCTTCAGATCTACTACCCCTAGTACTACATTCCCCCAAATTAATTGGGTAGCGTAATCTCTTAAGCCCTTTAATTTAATTTTTCCCCTGTTATTTCCTGTTATTTATGTATTCCCTATGTTGCTAGGTGATGATTGTTAGCTATGTCCCTTGTTTGAGTCCTGTTTTGGGTTTGATTTGATTACGGATTTGGTTTGTTGCCTTGGATTGATGGTGCATGTGGTGTTGTTGGTGTTCATACTTAAGTAAATATCTTGATAATCTCCATTTTGTTGGGCTCTGAAATAACTATGGTGATGTGTTGTTGGCTAAGATTCATTTTATGGTGTTGATTGGGATGTTATGGGGGGACTGAATGTTGTTACCCTGCTCTTTTTGTCTGTGCTATGTATAAGATGCATGTTAGGTTGGTTGAATACAAGTTATTACTCTGTTTCTTGTGTGCGTTGGTTGGTGATTGATTTAGTTTTGATTCCATGTAGATTGGGACTTAGTTACTTGCATGAACTAGTGTAGAACGGGCTTTGATCAGCTATGGTCAATGGTGGTAGTTGTTGTTTCCTTTTAAAGTCCCTATTGCTAGGAACATATAAGTCCCCTTCTTGCTGTGTCCCATTTAGATGCATTATTGAGTCCCCAAAATTTGTAATGCATCACTGTGATAATGTTCCAAATGATGAAGGGACTCAACTGATAGTTCATTGTTGAGTGTGGAGGCTCTAGTGACTTCTTTTTAAGGTTGCTGTTGAGGTACCCACTATCAAGATTGCTTTGAGTGAAAAAATACCCTATCTGATGGACTTGGTTAAGATTTTCATTCAATCAAAAAGTTGTGTTGCTTACAAAAGTTAGGACACTAATCCTTTGAGCCCTAATACATGACTGGCTAGAAATGAGGACTAAGTATTTACCAAAATACACATAACCAATATTTAAACTAAAACAAAAACAAAAGTTTAGGCTTGCATGGTTATGTGTGGCAGTCTATGAGTCCCAAAAGCATATTCATTGTCCCTTGTTTGCTTAGTCTGCATCGACCTCCATGTTGGCATCTTGCTGCTGGTTGCTTGTTGTTAACACTTCAATTGTGTTCAAATACTCCACCACTGTGTTCAAAAGCTCTCTATATACTTCTAGCAAGTCTGGTAGTTGCCCTAGATTGTCCAAGTGTCTCTTTTTCATGTGTGGTATAACAAAGTTGTTGTTGCCCTTCCATGCTAGTATTTCAAGCATGACAGACTATAGGGTAATCCATGTATACTTGTTCACTATTGGATCAAATGCCTCCCAAGCTTCATTGACTTTTTCTAGTAATTCATCAAGGTTTTTAGGGAATAACTAATACTGAATAAACTGTATGACCCTAAATTGACCTAAGTCTTACACATTTAAGTCTAGACTTTGTGCTGGTTGATACACAAACTCAATTTTGAACCAATGAACCCATATGCTTGACATGCTTCTGTGAATTCTACATCCTTAGGGACTTGGTGTAGCCTAGCATTGTCCCATTGAATGAGGATATCCTTTCGTAATTTGGGGGGCCATTTCTCATGTATAGTTGAAATTACATGGTTAAGTAGCATGTCACACTAGTAGAAAAAAGCAATGGGCCACCGATTCAAAAATCCCCCTTATAGCTTCCTTGTTCACATACTGGACTGTCTTAGTTTCTAGTGTTCCCTTGGCTCTGTTCTTTCTTGTCTTCTTTGCTATTTCATACTTGATAAAAGGGTTCAACCCATACTTCCCATCATGCAAGAGGTTCTTGCTTTCATCATAGAGTGGTTTCCCAACCATACCCATGAACATAGCCTTCAGTTTAAACCTCCTAGACTGTTGAGCTCTATATGGGTTTTCTTCATTTGGTAGCAGATAAAATGTTCTTGTTTCTGGGTTCAAGAAGAACCATTTTTCATCAATGTGGATTGTGTGCTGCATATCTCTGAAAGTAGGGTCCCCAACAGATGAAATAGGGTGAGTATAGCTTAAAACCCAGTTAAATTTAGCAATTTTGTGATTGTCTGTGAGTGCTGGGTGATTAGTTGATGTGTGTGTTCTAAGCCTACCTTTTTTCTTTAATCTGTGTTTCACTGAGGAAGACACATGAAGGGCAGCAGCATAGCTCCTTTCAGTGATCCTCTTATACAGAGGGATAGATACCAACCACTTAAGTTTAGGGCTTATTTAACCAAGTTTTTTGGTCCTAACATCAATATCAATCCCCTCTCCTAAGTGTTTCTTAATTACCTAGAACCATCTAGTTGTTGTTGATATGTGAACATTGTGTTTTCTGGCCATCTTGGATAAAAATCCAAATGGTTGTGAGTCCTCTTCCATGTTCACCAAGATTTCATCAACTAGTAGTCTTTTTTCATCCACTATCATTTCTCTGTTTGCCTTTCTGCCACGTGCTCTTCATCTTGAGTCCCTCTAGCATCTGTTTGTGCATCATCAACATCTGCATCATAACCATTATCTGCATGTTGACCATTGTCTTGCTGGTTTCCCATTTCTAATTCATCATGGACTGAATCATGAAGTCCCATGCTGTAGTAGTCCCATTGTTGATGTTCATCTTCACACAGTTGATGCATTCCATAAAAATCAGATTCAAAGAATTCCATGAGCCCCCCCCCCTTTTTTTGCAGAGCAGGTGAAGGTGATGAAGTGGGGGTTGTGGGTTTTTTGTTTTTTTTGTTTTTTTTTTTTTTCGGTCTTCAATGGAGTCTAATTTCAGTACATATGGATGTTGCTGGAACTAATAGAGCACTTAGAAATTAGGATTATTAACAACTAATTTTAGTGAAAATGTAATTTGGTAGGGCTACCTGTATTTTGTGAACTTAACTTATGTTGGTTTTTGTTGAAAACAGTTGGATATTATCACCCCCTCCTTTCTAATCCCAATTGAAGTGAAGGGAAAAAAAAATGGGTTTATTTGGAGGGGTGACCTCTATAAAAGGGGCATTTTAGTTGCATGCATGAAATGAAAATTTTGAATTTGGGTGAATTTGGCAAAAAGTTTGAAATTTCGTGTAAAAAAAAAAAGGAGGGAAAAACAAAGTCCCAAAACAAGTGGGACACTTTAAGCAAAATCAGAAAAAAAAAAAAGGGTTCCCCCCACATGCGAGCTAAAAGTAAACACGGAAGCACTTTATATTCCTCCATTTTATCTCCCCTAATACTATACCCCCCTTAATTAATCACATTACAATCTTTTGCCTCGGCCTCCGTAAACTTGTCCTTTGTTGCAAGTAATCCTTAGCGGAGGTAGTATACGTGCTGTGAGTAGGCCCATCGCTAAACTTTTAAAAAAATCGGGTGTACAATAATTATTGTACATCCATTATAAAGATAACCTGAAATGAATAAAAGTTACCCCTGAAATGAATAAAAGTTACCCTAATATGCGTTAAAGTAACCCAATTTAAATAAAAATTATCTACGCTTTATTAGTAAAGAATCACATTTTAAATGACTAAAAATCAATTATTAGTGATTGAATGTAATTATGTAATTAAGTTACCTTTATAAAACTTTTCTTGTTGTTGATTTATATAAAAATTGTATTATGTTTAAAGTTACCTATAAAAAGACAAAAAGTTACCCTAAAATTAGCTAAAAGTTACCCTTATACTGCTCGATGTACACTAATATTAGTGTAAACTGGATGTATACAAAAGTTTTTGAAATTTTTAATAGTATTTTGCCAAGTGTCGTTCTGGATTCGCTTTTAGTAATATGTAATAGATATTTAGATAGATAGATTTAAAAAAGCCTCTTCAATATTAACACCAAAAAAAAAAAAAAAAAAAAAAAAAAAAAAAAAAAATATGGCCCCGATTAATTCTTTCGCCCATGGGCCCTCAAAATCTCACAAACAGCCCTGAACATGGTAACATTCACCTGAATAATAATGCCTGAAAAATGGGTTGTTCAAGTTGCTGCCTTGCTAGTCTTGAGGTGGTGGTACATGGTTGTACCGTGAACTTAATATTGCTAAAAATAGCTTATTCTTACATCAAGTTAGTTTTTTTTATTTTTTTTTATTATAAAGTAAAGAGAGGATATCTTATTATTGATCACCCGATTTTAAGTAACTTCTATATTTCATGGTACATATATATATATAAGACATAAAACAAGAAATAACGAATCAATCTGGGAAGTTCGCAGTAGATAATTTAAAATTGACATGATCGCAAGTTATAATACACTTGTTTATTACAATCTTTTAGAATTTATTATAGTAAAATTAAATTTGAAATAATTTGAGAAAGAAATTTTGTTAAATTAGGCTGTGCCGAAGATTCTCTTCATTCGCTTTACTTCTTCATGACTCAAGAGTGTGATTTGTTGGGCTATATTAGCAGGTAAATTTCCAGCGAATAAGGAGGTAGGAGTGAGTTGTAGTGCTGGGTTTGCTCCATTCAAACTAACAAATGCAGTAGCCGGAATTTTACCAACGTTGATTTGGAAGTGAAGCATGGCTTGTGGAAATACCATGACATCACCAACCTCTAATCTTTTATAATATGCAGTGTTGTTTGTGTCAATAAATCCTGCAATGATCGAACCTTTCACCAAAAGAAGGACTTCTGATGTACGATGGGAATGTACTGGAATTACTCCTCCTACGGCGAAGTCTAACCTGGCCATAGATATGCCTAAACCATTGAATGCTGGGAACATGTCTGAAAACGCCAATGTTACATTATTCCCGAAAACATTATTGGGAGTTTTTTCTCCACGAAAACCCGTGTAAACAAAATCATCAGTTGTGACTTTAGCAGGATCTTTACAAGCATATCCTTCTGGACCTCTAGGAAGACTAGGATCCCCTACACAAAAGTCGAGTTCTATGGCATGTGAAAGAGATGATAGTAGACAAAAAAGGAAGAAAAATGAAAGATTTCTCATTTTGAAAGCTAAAGATAGATGGTGAGGGATACTTGATAAAAGGGTACAAAAGATTAGCTTTAATAATGTGTATTTGGTTTCTTGTATGTTCTTAGCGGCAATAGGTACCCTTTATATAGGGAAAAAAAATGGTCTGGATAGCTTGACTTTTTCTTAGATCAAGTTTAATACGACTTGTATCCATATCATGATTGTATTATTTGTATGAAAGTCAAAATTGTACTTCGTATGCAAAGAAGGACCCTTAGCTGCAGCTTGTGATCAAAATTTGAAATTATCGAAAATAATACAATAACTGTGTCTTCATACATAACTGTGTCAAATATGTTTGGGTCATATTCGGGTCAGGTCAAAATCTAGTAGGGTCATGTTCGGATGGTTTCATTTATAAATCAAGCTTAAATAAGTAATTTTATACGGAGTATATATTTTGTTACTGTTATAATCTCTCCATTTTTAAATACTTGCTCCCTTTCCTTTTACGGCCGTTTTTAAGTACTTGTTCCACTTCCTTATTTGGAAAACTTTTATAATATTTAATTTATTTTTCTCAACTAGTGGGACCCAATTTTATTGCTTTTAGATTCTCTCTCCTCCAATTTACCTTACACTAACCCCATCACCTCTTAGAATGAGGGATAGCTTAAGTGGTTAGAGCTCCCCTCCCGGTTCCAAGAGATCTTGGGATCGATTCTCATCATCTGCCCTTATGGCTCTCTAAACACCAAAAAAAAATCACCTCTATATTTTATTATTTTTTTCCAATTTCTCCTAAAACTCCGTGCATGGAGAAATAAAGCAAGCATTTAAAAACGGAGAGAGTAATAAAACTATCAATTCTATTTATGATTTTAATTAGCTACGATTGAAGATGAACAATTTCAATTATAAGGTAATTTTAGTTCGGGACATTATGGGTATCGGGTCTGTTCAGGTCAATTTCGGGTATCGGGTCTATTATGGTTAAACACTTTGGGTCAATTTCAAGTCGGGTAAACTTTGGGTCTGGTCAATTCGGATGTCGGGTTAGGATCGGGTCAACTCCATTTCGAGTCGGGTATGGGTCAAGTCGGTTCAATTTCGGGTTTTGGATCATTTTTTAGGTCAATGTTTTTGGATCAATTTCGGGTCATGAGTTGGGTCATTCGGGTCGGGTTATTGGGTTAGGGACAAAAAAGTCAACTAAAAATAAAATGCATAAAAACACATTCCCAAACCCGACCTAAAAAAATAAAATTTCGAGCCAGGCCGGGCCGACCTGATTTTGGGGCGAAAAAATCTGCCCAAAATCCGCCTATAATCAGGCCAAGCTAAGTATGATCAAGTCTATATAGTCCTGACGAAAAGAACATGATAATACATTATAGAACATGTTTTTTTCAATGTTACTCAAGTGGTTGAATTTAACATTTTTTTTATATACATACATTAAAAGAACATAATTGTATAATGTTAAGAATATATAGTTCAAATTCAAAGAACATAATAATCAAATTCAAAGAACATATTATGCTGCGTTCTTTATAATTTTTATAATGTTCTTTTTCTCGCCCACGTTTTTTGAAATATACCTAATGTTTTTCCGAGTGCACTAACCACGCATTAATTGAGGAGGGGTTTTCTACGTAAAATTCTTGTGTGTTGTTTCTTGTTGTTCCGTATATTAATTTTTCCTGATATTGTGTTTATCTGTTGCTTCATCCCCAATAACTTCTTCGTTTCACAATAATGTTCTCATTTGTTATGTTTAATGGGAAGCAAAACTTGCTGGAGTTGGTTGGGAAGTAAATTTGAGGTCATGACTTCGAACTCCGCCAATTACATTTGCTTGGGAATCTACGGTAGTAAGTTTACATATTAAAATCCTGTATTTGATCTTTTTCGATTTAAACTAGTGAAATCCTTGCAATAACTCGATTTTGATAACTTTGCTTGAACGTGGTACTCATTAGTCATTCCTAGTTGTATTTAGTACTCGTAGATTTAATAATTTTATTGTTTGATGCAACACTGAAATAGGATAATTTTTCTCGTCAAAAAAAAAAAAAAAAAAAAAAAAGAAATAGGATAATTTTATCATGTATTAGAATAATAACCCCCGCTTATGAAATTAACACTTTGAATAATTGATTGATTAATTAGAATATAATAACTATACAATGATGAAGACACAGTTTTTTTTTTTTTTGGTGAAATGTGATGAAGACACAGTTATTGTATTATTTTGGATATATTCAAGATTTTACGCTGCAGCTAAGGGTCCTTCTTTGCATACGAAGTACAATTTTGACTTTCATACAAATAATACAATCATAATATGAATACAACGTAGCAAACTAGATCTAAGAAAAAGTCAAGCTATCCAAACCATATATTTTTTTTCCTATATAAAGGGTACCTATTGCCGCTAAGAACATACAAGAAACCAAATACACATTATTAAAGCTAAGCTTTTGTACCCTTTTATCAAGTATCCCACACCATCTTTCTTTAGCTTTCAAAATGAGAAATCTTTCATTTTTCTTCCTTTTTAGTCTACTATTATCTCTTGCACATGCCATAGAACTCGACTTTTGTGTCGGGGATCCTAATCTTCCTAGAGGACCAGAAGGATATGCCTGTAAAGATCCTGCTAAAGTCACAACTGATGATTTTGTTTACACGGGTTTCCGTGGAGAAAAAACTCCCAATAATGTTTTCGGAAATAATGTAACATTGGCGTTTTCAGACGTGTTCCCAGCATTCAATGGTTTAGGCATATCTATGGCCAGGCTAGACTTCGCCGTAGGTGGAGTAGTCCCAGTACACTCCCATCGTACGTCAGAAGTCCTTCTTTTGGTGAAAGGTTCGATCATTGCAGGATTTATTGACACAAACAACACTGCATATTATAAAAGATTAGAGGTTGGTGATGTCATGGTATTTCCACAAGCCATGCTTCACTTCCAAATCAACGTTGGTAAAACTCCGGCTACTGCATTTGTTAGTTTGAATGGAGCAAATCCGGCACTGCAACTCACTCCTACCTCCTTATTCGCTGGAAATTTACCTGCTGATATCGCCCAACAAATCACACTCTTGAGTCATGGAGAAGTAATGCGAATGAAGAGAATCTTCGGCACAGCCTAACAAAATTTCTTTCTCAAATTATTTCAAATTTAATTTTATCATAATAAATTCTAAAAGAATGTAATAAACAAGTGTATAACTTGTGATCATGTCTATTTTAGATATCTACTGCGAACTTCCCAAATTGATTCGTTATTTCTTGCTATATGTATTGTATATTTACCATGAGATATAGAAGTTACTTAAAATCTTGTGATCAATAAAATTTCCCTTTACTTTATATACTCTCTGGCTTTGTTCATCTCATCTTATATGTAGTAATTTAAACAAAAAATAAATATAAGTCAAGTGAGTTTTTTTAATTGATATTTTTTTTAAGTTTAAGCAATATCAATTATATCAGCAATAAATTTAAATCTAGACCTTTACATGCCCTTCCTGCTGGAAACCTTTATACAAAATATATAGATGATACCTCACATCTCTTCAAAAATATAAGTATATAACTAAAGAAATAAATATTTTGGCTCATAGAGTCATAGCCTTGCTGCTTATGGATTGGAGATGCATCTTGGGCACAAAGATCATTTCCTGGTTCCTCCTTTTGCTAAGCACATCTATGATGCTGATTTGGGCTCCTCCTCTTCTTCTGGGTAGTTCCCTTGGAGGTTTGGTTTCGTCGTTCTGGATGTCTTCTTTTGCTACGGAGCACTTCCTAGGTTGTACCCTAATCTGTTTCAGTTCGTATTATAGCTCTTCCTAGTTTGTATTACTAGTATAATTTCCTTGCTTATGTTGCATGTTGTAGCTTTTCGGCTTTGTTTTAGTCCTTTTCGTCCTTATTCCTTTTCCAGCTCCTTGTTTTGGACTTCTTTAATTTGGGCTGGTACGAGTATTGCTTTTGTTGTAATGAATGATCTAAGGCTATATTGCCAGTAATACAATGTTATTAGTTTTGTGTTAAAAAAAAAAGAGATTGGAAATGAAAAACAAATAATACTTCTACTAACAGAACTACCAATTGTAATTGATTGATTTTTTTTACATATAATCTGGTCGAGCCTCCATATATCAAGTGTCAGATGAGAGAGAAGCAGGGGTTTTAATACGAGTGAATTGGAGGGAAAACGGGTGTATTAAGCAGTATAAGAGGTCACATGCCTCACACACTCGTGGTCAACACCAGAAAAAATAGAGTCAACGCCGGAAAATAGCATTAGGTTGTTTTTGACTAAAAAAAAAATTATAATGTGGTTTGAAGTTGTAAATGTTTTTTTAAAAGGTTGTTTTAAATAAATTGGACACTGTAAAAGATTGTTTCTGACAAATTTTTCGTTGTTTATATATTTTCTCTCATTATGTTGTCAGTAACTAAATTTGGGATGTAAAGCTAAATCGAATAAAAATCTGAATATAGCTAGCTATTACACGCGCATTAGCTGTCTTAATTTGAAAGAAAAGTAAGCAATTTGGAAAAGCACCTCATAGGCTGTGGCATGTCTAAAATCTATCCACATTCCTGCCTGACGGATAAAACCATCCTTGCGCCAACCCCCCAAGGCCTCCAACCCACTTGAGTATCCATATTACCACATATTATATATAAACCCCTAATCCCCACCTCTTCATCCCACCACCCGCCTTAGACCCTCCTCCAAAAAATGTTTTAAAGTAACCCAATAAACTGAGTAATATATTACCAAAAAAAACCAAAACAATTGTTTAATGTTACACAGACTCAAAAAATAAAAAGTTTGTATACATATAAACATAGAAAATTTTTGTTTTCAAGCTACATTTTTAGAAAGTTGAGTGAGTTATTTGCATCTTAGATATTTTGAGAGTCTGTTTCACTATAAATTCACCCACACAATATATAAAATTCAAAAACTAATACATCGATCTAATAATTTATAATTTAGATGAAATTTTTAAAAACTTACATAGAATGTATGTCTAAAAACTTGTATCTAATTTTCAAACATTGAGATATTTAAAAACTTATACAAAATGTCCAATAACTTATACTAGTATTATATCTCTCACCATTGGTTCGTAGTCATGTACTTGTACTACAATAATAAAAAAAGTAAATTATAAGTACATAATTTAACATATAAAGATGGACGGGGGTGGACCAAGTATATATGGCAGCCTAACATCCACCCCGCCCCATCACCTCGTGTGATGGGTATAATTTTTAACCCCATCTCGTTCACCACCTGGCAAACCTAAATCCATCCCCACCTCCTATTCGATCCGCCTTACCGACATTGCTTTTTTTAGGCTCGTAATAATTTAATTAGTTAGCTGTTTTTAAAAGAGTAAACTTATTTAGTCGATTAAATATTTAGAGGAAATATTCATATACTCCCTCTGTCCCTAAATTACATTCCTCTTTCTCTCTATTATGTGAGGAATTAATGCTAGAAAGAGGAATGTAATTTAGGGACGGAGGGAGTATTAAATACAATATTTTGTGTCTTATCGCATATCCACCTTCCACCATTTGTGACTCTCTATATATGAAAAACAAATCATCATGCAACTTGTTAGTCTCGGTTTCTTTAGTAGCCTTAAACGAAGTATGAATAATTATATATTTTCAAGCCTTGCATATTGTTAAAAATAACGCGAAATGCAGGCAAGACAGAAGTTTGAATGTGGAATTTGATGGATCTAGAGTCTAGACACAAGAAAAAACTATAATCATATTCTTTTTTTTTTTTTTTTTTTTTTTTTTGACGGGTGTTATAATCATATTCTTAAAAATGAGTATCCTACATTATTCCATATTCAACCCATACCATTTTAGATACTACGTATTTACTTTCAGAGAAATTAATTTAAGATAATATTATTCAAGTCAATAAAACAATGACGGTGATCAAGATATTGGATTAATTGACTCAAAAGTCTCAAATAATTCCTTTGACTTTCATATATAAAAATAAACAATAGCATACCCTTTTTGAACAATTGAACAAGTCAAGCCATACAGACCAAAAATTGTTCCTCTATATAAAGGGTGCTAATTGCCGCTAAGAAAATGCAAGAAACCAATCCGAAATATAAAACCTATCCAGCTATACTTCAACATTTATACTAGTTTTAACGACCCAACATCACCTTTAATTTCTAGCTATAACAAGCTTTCACAATGAACAATCTTTCATATTTTGTTGTCTTCTTTCTCCTAGCCACTCTGTCTCATGCCATAGAGCTCGACTTTTGTGTTGGGGATCCTAGTCTTCCTAGAGGACCTCAAGGATATGCTTGCAAAGATCCTGCTAAAGTTACAACTGATGATTTTGTTTACACGGGTTTCCGTGGTGAAAAAACTCCTAACAATGTTTTTGGGAACAATGTGACATTAGCATTTTCAGATGTGTTCCCAGCCTTTAATGGTTTAGGCATATCTATGGCAAGGTTAGACTTTGCCATAGGAGGAGTGGTTCCTGTACACTCTCACCGTACGTCAGAAGTTCTTATTTTGGTTAAAGGTTCAATCATTGCAGGATTTATTGATACAAGCAACACTGCATACTATAAAAGATTAGAGGTTGGTGATGTGATGGTATTTCCACAAGCCATGCTTCACTTCCAAATCAACGTTGGTAAAACTCCGGCTACCGCCTATGTCAGTCTTAATGGTGCAAACCCCGCATTACAACTCACTCCTACCGCTCTATTTGCTGGGAATTTACCTGCTGACATTGCCCAGCAAATCACACTTTTGAGTCGTAAGGAAGTTATGCAGATGAAGCGAATATTCGGTTCAGCTTAATAATACTCCTTTCCTGAATTATTTGAAGTTCCAACTAACTACAATTGAAAAATTGTAATAAAAGAGTGTATATTTAAATTATGTCCATTGTATTCCTTCATCTTTTTAATTACTAATAAATAATTTTGCAACATAATTGATATAATATCCTCCTTTTTCTTTGATGCTCATCACTTCTTAGGACAACATATACTTCCTCCATTTGTACAATTTTAGTTGATATTTTTTTTGACATTGACACTATTCACACACTTTATTGTGACTGTGTTTTGCATTTTATAAATAATTAAAAAGTATAGTTACCCTCATATTTTTCTTAAGAAAAGTCATAATACAAAATATACATACTAGAGAATTGAAATAAAGAAACTTAGGGCAATCATCGCCATGTGTTTATTTAACACTCTTCGAAATAGATACCTGTAGCAGATTAAAATACTTACATACTCTAACTTTTATTAATAATAAATAATATAATAATAGTAATAGTTGTATTGTAATTTCTCTCTTCAACAACTATTGTACAAGTATTATTGATTTAACATGGATAGATATGATGATCATCAACTAACTCTAAATTTGCATTGAGATGGGAACATTTTACATTACATAGCTTAAAACAAATTAAATCATATGGAAGATTAATTAATCTCAGTACATCATGTAAATGACCGAATACAAAACAATTAGTAAAGTCCCTAAGGAAGGAACCCAAAAGAAAAGTTTGAATGGGCGAACAAGTTTTAATAGGGTGAATGTATGTATATGTGATCTCTAATTGTCAAAGGGTTGTTCTTGAGATTAACTCAAGAGATTCACCTACTGATGATGAGGCTTATTATATTTTGTATGACATATCTTCGATAACAATTCGAAGGATGCAAACTAGTTCATGCTCCAAGAGATAAGCCAAAGGAAGTAGATGCACAGCAGCGAGCACAGGTTAGGGCAACAAGGACTCTAATATTAGAAGGACTCTAATAAAGTTTACTTTGTTGTATTATATTCTCAGTCTAATCTTTTGTCTAATCATGCAACTGATAGTAGCATACGAAGTATATAACTTTTGACCCTGCATGGCAAAACTCTTAACTAGTGATGTAACACATGAGAACGTACTATAATATTCCTATGCCTTGTATACTGAACTTTATTTCGTTATGAATTAAAAGGGTGAACAAGAAGTAGTTTCATAAGGAACAAACAATTCCCAAATAGAAACATTATCAACGTTGTTCTTGAGTGGGAACAACCATTGCGATGATTAGTTAATCATATATATTGGAGGTGTTACCCTATTATGTAGTGAAGTTTGAGTTTGAATCCTAAACTGGATTGCAGTTTTTCTTCTTTTGGGTGCAACAATTTAAGTTTCCACGTAAAAATCTATCTTTCACTTTTACTTTTTCCTTCAATACATTTTAATTTCCACATAAAAATTTAGAACACCCGTTCCTATTACCCTTTACCCCAACCCATGGCCTCTTGTAAGTATTCCATCTAAAAACCGAACCTATAGCATTGCACTTTAGATACACATGGAAGATGGAACAACACGCAATATAGCTGTTGAAGATTATGCTTGGGAAGTTTTAACTGCTACGAAAGTACGTATATGCAGATTTTTTTTAACCGTTTTGTAATAATAATGAGAACTACAACGAAATATTGCAAGCAATTGTCATTTAACAGACCCCCACGTTTAATTTGGTTGGAGGCCTTGGAGGCTTAGAGCTACATACCACACGTTTTAAGAGAAAATTTATTCAATATTGTACTATTTTATATACTACGCATATAAAAAAATGTCCCCACAGCATGCTCATAGTAATTATAACGTAACAATCTATCTAAATTATTTATTTTTTTATTTTATTTTTATTGTTGCTACTCCCTTCGTTCTTTAATACTTTCTCCACCTTTCATTTTCAGTTGTTTTTAAAAATTTGCTCTATTTCCTAGTTTGAAAAGGTTTTACTTTACAACATTAAATTCATTTCTCTCAATTAGTTGGACCCAATAGATTTAAAAAAAAAAAAAAATTAAAATAGTTGGACCCAATATAATTTTATTTTATTACCCTTTAAATTCTCTCTCCAATTTATCTTCCGCTAACCCCATTATCTATTATTTTCTTCAATTTTTCCTAAAACTCCGTGCATGGAAAAGTGGAGCAAGTATTAAAAAAAAAGAGAGAGTAGTTTAATTGGTTAATTGCAAAGTTATTAAAAAATTCTACATATTGATGCAGATTACCCAAAAAAGTCAATCATGTAATTTGGTAGTCTCGTCGACTTGACTTGGTCTTATATACGTAGTACAAGAAATTTAGAAATAAAATACGAAATGCAGGCAAGATTTCGGAGCCCTAGCAGCTTCAATGTGGTATTTGAAGATAATATTTTAATTTACAATCAAAGAGTAGACTAAATTTCTAATCAACCCATAAAATTTGATATTTTAATTGAAGATGATATCATTTTATCAAACGCAAACATACCATTTCGAGAAAGTTTAATCGAAGATAATATAATATTCAAGTCAATAAAACAACAACGCTGACAAAATTAGAATTAAAAAAAAAAAAAAAAGATTTTCAGCCGCGTCTTAAATACAAACATGTATTTCTTTGACTTTCATACCGAATAAAGAATATCACACCATTTATGAATTGAACAAAACAAGCCGTACAGACCAAATGTTTCATCTATATAAAGGGTACCAATTGCTTCTAAGAAAATACAACAAACCATTCTACAATATTATATCTACACTTCAATACTTACATTAGTATCAAAATTAGGATCTAACTAACACCACCATATCATACACCACCGCCTTTCTAGTTTCTAGCTATTTAAAGCTTTCACAATGAACAATCTTTCATATTTTGTCGTCTTTTGTCTCCTAGCCACTCTGTCTCAAGCCATAGAGCTCGACTTTTGTGTTGGGGATCCTAGTCTTCCTAGAGGACCTCAAGGATATGCTTGCAAAGATCCTGCTAAAGTTACAACTGATGATTTTGTTTACACGGGTTTCCGTGGTGAAAAAACTCCTAACAATGTTTTTGGGAACAATGTGACGTTAGCATTTTCAGATGTGTTCCCAGCCTTTAATGGTTTAGGCATATCTATGGCAAGGTTAGACTTTGCCATAGGAGGAGTGGTTCCTGTACACTCTCACCGTACGTCAGAAGTTCTTATTTTGGTTAAAGGTTCAATCATTGCAGGATTTATTGATACAAGCAACATTGCATACTATAAAAGATTAGAGGTTGGTGATGTGATGGTATTTCCACAAGCAATGCTTCACTTCCAAATCAACGTTGGTAAAACTCCGGCTACCGCCTATGTCAGCCTTAATGGTGCAAACCCTGCATTACAACTCACTCCTACCGCTTTATTTGCTGGGAATTTACCTGCTGACATTGCCCAGAAAATCACACTCTTGAGTCGCAAGGAAGTTATGCAAATGAAGCGAATATTTGGCACAACTTAACAAAACTCCTTTCATGAATTATTATTTTAAGTTCCCAAAATAAAAATGAAATATTGTAATATAAGAGTGTATAATTAAATTATGTCCATTGTATTCCTTTAGCATTTTTGTACCAATAAATGATTATGTAACATATACATATGTTATATCCTCTCTCTGTTCACTTGACTAAAAAAAATATCCTCCCTCCGTTCATAAAGAGAAAAAAAATATATGACATTCTCCCTTTTCTTTGATGCTCAATTGCTCATCACTTCTTAGGACAATACTTCCTCCATTTTTACGTTTGTAGGCCATAATTCAAAATGTACTAGTCACTAGAGAAATACAAAAGCGTAGGGCAATTATCACCACGCGATTATTATCACGTTCCGAAATAGAGACTTCTTGTTTTATTTTATTATTTTTTTTTATATTTATTTTACTTTTTTTATTTTTTATTTTTTATTTTTTTTTTGAAGGGAAATAGAGACTTCTTGTAGCAGAACAAAATACTACTTACATAACTTTTGTCAATACTCCGTACAATAATACGAAGTAATAAATAGTAATAGTAGTATTGTAAGCTCTAAACATCTATTGTATTGATTTAGCATGGATATGATGATCAACTAATTTTTGCGTTGAGATGGGAGCGTTTTACACTACAAATTAGCTTAAAACAAATCATGTGGAAGACCAATTATTCTCAGTATATCATGTAAATGACCGAATACAAAACAATTAGTAATGTTCCTAAAGAAGGAACAAAAAAGAAAAGTTTTAAAGTCGTGTGAATGAAAATATTTGATTTTTAATCCCAAATGGATTGCGATTTTTCTTCTTCAGGGTGCAACAATTTAAGTTTCCACGTAAAATCTATCTTTTACTTTTACTAGTTCAATTCCTCCGTTACATTATAATTACCACATAAAAAGTTAGAACACATGTTCCTACTACCCTTTACCCTAGCCCATGGCCTCTTCCCTCTTGTATCTAAAAACCGAATCTATTGCATTGCACTTTAGATACACGGAATAACAATATAGCTGTTGAAGATTATGCTTGGGAAGTTTTAACTGATAGAAAGTATTTGCATTTTTTACCGTTTTGTAATAATAAAGAAAACTCTTTCTCAAAAAAGAAAAAAAAAACAATAATAATAAAGAGAACTACTAGTAAATATTAAATGCAATTGTCATTTAACAGACCACATGCAAGAACCACTTCAATTTGGTTGGAGCTACATTCCTCATGTTTTAAGAGAAAACTTGTTCAATATTTTCTATTTTATTTACTACGTATATAAAAAAATATCCCCACGACAGGCTAATCATAATAATGTAATAACTAATAAGCTGTCCTAAATTTTTTTATTGTCAACTAGTTTAATTGGTTAACTAGCTACAAAGTTTTTAGAAAAAAAATCATAGGATGCAGACTACGCTAGCTACACCATATGTAGATATGGACCATATCTAACTCTATGAACAAGTCATCATGCAATTAGGGTATCGTCAACTTGACTTGTTATACAAGTAATTTAATAATAAAATACGAAATGCAGGCAAGATTTCCGAAGCCCTAGAAGCTTGAATAGTTTAATGTGGTACTTGAAGAAAATAATTTACTTTATAATGAGTATCCTGAAATTCTAAATAATTTTCTAATCAAACCCATACAATTTAATTGAAGATAATATCATTTAATTAAACTCATTCATACCTTTTCGAGAGAGTTTAATTTAATTGAAGATAATATAATATGCAAGTCAATAAAACAACAACGCTGACTTTGATTTTCAGCCGCATCTTAAATACAAACATGTATTTCTTTGACTTTCATACCAAAAAGAATTTCACACTATTTATGAATTATGAATTGAACAAAACAAGCCATACTGACCAAATGTTTCCTCTATATAAAGGGTACCAATTGCCTCTAAGAAAATACAACAAACCAATCTACAACATTATATCTACACTTCAATACTTACATTAGTATCAAGTTAACGATCTAACGCCACCCTACACCACAACCTTTCTAGTTATCAAAAGCTTTCACAATGAACAATATTTCATATTTTGTCGTCTTTGGTCTCCTAGCCACTCTTTCTCATGCCATAGAGCTCGATTTTTGTGTTGGGGATCCTAGTCTTCCTAGAGGACCTCAAGGATATGCTTGCAAAGATCCTGCTAAAGTAACAACTGACGATTTTGTTTACACAGGTTTCCGTGGTGAAAAAACTCCTAACAATGTTTTTGGAAACAATGTGACATTAGCATTTTCAGATGTGTTCCCAGCCTTTAATGGTTTAGGCATATCTATGGCAAGATTAGACTTTGCCATAGGAGGAGTGGTTCCTGTACACTCTCATCGTACATCAGAAGTTCTTATTTTGGTTAAAGGTTCAATAATTGCAGGATTTATTGATACAAACAACACTGCATACTATAAAAGATTAGAGGTCGGTGATGTGATGGTATTTCCACAAGCAATGCTTCACTTCCAAATCAACGTTGGTAAAACTCCGGCTACCGCCTATGTCAGTTTGAATGGTGCAAACCCTGCATTACAACTCACTCCTACCGCTTTATTTGCTGGGAATTTACCTGCTGACATTGCCCAGAAAATCACACTCTTGAGTCGCAAGGAAGTTATGCAGATGAAGCGAATATTCGGCACAGCTTAACAAAACTCCTTTCATGAACTATTATTTTTAGTTCCCAAAATAAAAATGAAATATTGTAGTATAAGAGTGTATTATTACATTATGTCCATTGTATTCCTTTAGCTTTTTTGTACCAATAAATGATTATGCAACATATACATACATTATATCCTCTCTCTGTTTACTTGACCAAAAAAAAAAAAAAAAAAGTTACATCCTCCCCTTTCTTTGATGCTCATCACTTCTTTGGACAATACTTCCTCCATTTGTACATTTGATTTCTAACATTGACATTATTCACACAAGTTCCTTTAATTGTATTTTGTGATTTATACATAATTTTAAAGTAAAGTCATTGCGTGGCCTAGGGTGTAGTACCCCTATATTTTTCCTAAGAAAAGCCATAATTCAAAAAATACTAGTCACTAGAGATATAAAGAAGCGTAGGGCAGTCATCACCACGCGATTACTATCACTTTTTGAAATATAGACTTCTTGTAGCAGAACAAAATACTTACATAACTTTTTTTAATACTCCGTACAATAATAGTAATAGTAATAGTAGTATTGTAAGCTCTAATTAATTACTATTAGTATTGTAAGCATGGATATGATGGTCATCAACTAATTTTTGCGTTGAGATGGGAACGTTTTACACTACAAATTAGCTTTTTGCCTTGAGATGGGAACGGTTTACACTACAAATTAGCTTAAAACAGATCATGTTGAAGATCAATTATTCTCAGTACATCATGTGATTGACCGAGTACAAAACAAGTAGTAATGTTCCTAACTCCTAAGGAAGGAACAAAAAAGAAAAGTTTTAATAGGTAAATGAAAATATTTGAGTTTGAATCCCAAATCGATTGCGATTTTTCTTTTACTAAGTACAAGAAAAATCGAATAAAAGAAAAATCGCAATCCATGGATTGCAACAATTTAAGTTACCACGTAAAATCCATCTTTTACTTTTACTAGTTCAATTCCTTCGTTACTTTATAATTTCCACATAAAAATTTAGAACACCTGTTCCTACTACCCTTTAACCCAGCCCATGGCTTCTTCCGTAAGAACCGAATCTATTGCATTGCACTTTAGATACATCACATGTAGGGGTGTCAATTTGGGTAAACAGTTCAGGTTTGGGTTAGGTTTATCAGTTTTAGGTTATAACGATTCAGTTTATACCGTGTCAAAATGATTAGCGGATCGATTTGGGTTGGTTTTGAAAATTATCGGATCAGTTCGATTTGGGTTGGTTTTGAAAATTATCGGATTAGTTCGATTTGGTTTTTTTTTATTGCGGTTTCTTTTCGGGTCGAGTCCTAATCAGGTCGGGTTGTAGTCGGTTCGGTTCACAATCATTTTGGGTTAAACTGAGTCGATTTGAATACAGGTTTAGCCGGTTTAAAGTGGGTTTCGGCTTAAACCAGTTCAGGCTTAAATTGGGTCGGGTTGTAGTCGGTTCAGATCATAATTAGTTTGGTTTAAACTGAGTTGGTTTTAAAATGGATTTCGGTTTAAAACAGATCGGGTGAAATCGGGTTCGGTCATTATCAGTTTAGGTCATAATCAGTTTGGATTGAATTTGGTTGGTTTGAAAACGGGTTTACACAATTTGAAGCGGGTTTCAGTTCAAATCACATCGAGTTAAAATCGAGTCTGATCATTATCGAGTCGAGTTAGTCAGATAATGGATAGGAACGAGTCATGTTATTATCAAGTTAAGTCATAAATAAGTTGGGTTTATCAATTAGTGAGTACAAACGAATCAGATTATAAACATATTGAGTTACGGGTTGTAAACGACTTAGTCATAATGGGTTACGGGTCATAAATGGTTTGGTCTCAATTAGTAACAGTCGTAAACGGTTCGGTTTCAACAGGTTACAGGTTGAAAACGGTTCAGTCACAACGGGTTATGGGTTATAAACGATTTGGTTACAACAAGTTAGTTACAGGTTTGAACAGTTCAAGTTTATCGGATTTTTGTCGGATTTAAACGGTTTTCGGGTTAAATGGGTCGGGTTAATATCGGGTTCAGACGTAATCGGTTCGGGTTGTTTTCAGTTTTGGGTGTTAACGATTTGGCTTGATAACGGGTCAAGTTATTAAAGGTTCGCACGAATTTGGTTAAGTTCAGTTTCAGGTTGGAAAAAATTGGGACGGGTCGGTTTTCGGTGTCCAAAAAACGAGTTTTTTACGGTTCAGTTGCTTTTCGGATCGGTTCGAAACAGGTCAGGTTTAACGCTTCTTGTTAGAAACTGGCAGCTCTAATAACATGGAATAACAATATAGCTGTTGAAGATAATGCTTGGGAAGTTTTAACTGCTTGAAAGTATTTTCATTTTTAAATTTTTTACCGTTTTGTAATAATAAAGAAAACTCTTTCTCAAAAAAACAATAGTAATAAAGAGAACTACTAGGAAATATTGCAAGCAATTGTCATTTTACAAACCACATGCATATCAACCACTTAATATTCAATATTCAATAATATAATATTCAAGTCAATAAAATAACAACGCTGACTTATGATTTTGAGCCGCATCTAAAATACAAACATGTATTTCTTTGACTTTCATACCAAATAAAGAATATCACACCATTTATGAATTATGAATTGAACAAAACAAGCGACACTGACCAAATGTTTCCTCTATATAAAGGGTACCAAGTGCCTCTAAGAAAATACAACAAACCAATCTACAACATTATAACTACACTTCAATACTTACATTAGTATCAAGTTAACGATCTAACGCCACCATACACCACCACCTTTCTAGTTATCAAAAGCTTTCACAATGAACAATATTTCATATTTTGTCGTCTTTGGTCTCCTAGCCACTCTTTCTCATGCCATAGAGCTCGATTTTTGTGTTGGGGATCCTAGTCTTCCTAGAGGACCTCAAGGATATGCTTGCAAAGATCCTGCTAAAGTAACAACTGACGATTTTGTTTACACAGGTTTCCGTGGTGAAAAAACTCCTAACAATGTTTTTGGAAACAACGTGACATTAGCATTTTCAGATGTGTTCCCAGCTTTTAATGGTTTAGGCATATCTATGGCAAGGTTAGACTTTGCCATAGGAGGAGTGGTTCCTGTACACTCTCATCGTACATCAGAAGTTCTTATTTTGGTTAAAGGTTCAATCATTGCAGGATTTATTGATACAAACAACACTGCATACTATAAAAGATTAGAGGTTGGTGATGTGATGGTATTTCCACAAGCAATGCTTCACTTCCAAATCAACGTTGGTAAAACTCCGGCTACCGCCTATGTCAGTCTGAATGGTGCAAACCCTGCATTACAACTCACTCCTACCGCTTTATTTGCTGGGAATTTACCCGCTGACATTGCCCAAAAAATCACACTCTTGAGTCGCAATGAAGTTATGCAGATGAAGCGAATATTCGGCACATCTTAACATACTCCTTTCATGAATTATATTATTTTAAGTTCCCAAAATAAAAATGAAATATTGTAATGTAAGAGTGTAAAATTAAATTATGTCCATTGTATTGCTTTAGCTTTTTTGTACCAATAAATGATTATGTAACATATACATACATTATATTCTCTCTCCGTTTACATTACCAAAAAAAAAAAAAAAAAAAATCCTCCCTCTGTTTAAAAAAAAAATAAAAAAAAATTACATCCTCCCTCTTCATTGATGCTCATTACTTCTTAGGACAATACTTCCTCCATTTGTACGTTTGCAGTTGATATTTTTTAACATTGACATTATTCACGCACTTTTCTTTAATTGTATTTTGCGATTTATACATAATTTAAAAGTAAAGTCATTGTGCGTGGCCTAGGGTGTAGTACCCCCATATTTTTCCTAAGAAAAGCCATAAATCAAAATTTACTAGTGACTAGAGAAATAAAGAAGCGTAGGACAATCATCACCACGCGATTACTATCACTTTCTGAAATATTAACTTCTTGTAGCAGAACAAAATACTTACATAACTTTTGTTAATACTCCGTACAATAATAGTAATAGTAGTATTCTAAGCTCTTTTCAACTACTATTGTATTGTAAGCATGGATATGATGGTCATCAACTAAATATTGCGTTGAGATGGGAACGTTTTACACTACAAATTAGTTTTTTGCGTTGAGATGGGAACGTTATACACAACAAATTAGCTTAAAACAGATCATGTGAAAGATCAATTATTCTTAGTACATCATGTAAATGATCGAATACAAAACAATTAGTAGTGTTCCTAGGAAAGGAACAAAAAAAAAAGTTTTAAAGGGTAAATGAAAATATTTGAGTTTAAATCCCAAATGGATTGCGAATTTTCTTTTATTAAGTACAAGAAAAATCGCAATCCATGGATTGCAACAATTTAAGTTTCCACGTAAAATCTATTTTTTTATTTTTACTAATTCAATTCCTTCGTTACTTTATAATTTCCAAATAAAAATTTAGAACACCTGTTCCTAGTACGTACCCTTTACCCCAGCCCATGGCCTCTTTTGTAAAACCGAATCTATTGCATTGCACTTTAGATACATCACATGTAGGGGTGTCAATTCGGGTAAACAATTTGGGTATATCAGTTTTGGTTTATAACGGTTCGGTTTATACCGGGTCGAATTGATTAGCGGATCGGTTTGGGTCGGTTTTGAAAATTATCGAATTGGTGCGATTTGTTTTATTTTTTTAATTGCGGTTTCTATTCGAGTCGGGTCCTAATTAGGTCGGGTTGTTGTCGGTTCGGTTCATAATCATTTTCGGTTGAACTAAGTCGGCTAGAATACAGGTTTTGCCTGTTTAAAGTGGGTTTTGGTTTAAAACAGTTCAGGTCCAAATCGGGTCGGGTTGTAATCAGTTTGGGTCATAATCAGTTTGGTTTAAACTGAGTTAGTTTTAAAATGGATTTCAGTTCCAAACAGATTGGGTTAAATCTGGTCCGACCACTATCAGTTTAGGTCATAATCGGTTTGGATTGAATTTGGTCTGTTTGAAAACGATTTTACCCAATTTGAAGTGGATTTCAGTTCATATCATGTCGGGTTAAAATCGAGCCTAATCATTATAGAGTCGAGTTAGTCAGATATTGGGTAGGAACGAGTCATGTTATAATCAAGTTAAGTCATACAAAGTATATAAGTTGGGTTTATTGATTAGTGGTTTGAAACGGATCAAATTATAAACATATTGAGTCACAGGATGTAAACTACTTAGTCATAATGGGTTACGAGTCGTAAACGGTTCGGTCTCAATCGGTTACGGTCGTAAACGGTTCGGTTTCAACGGGTTACAAATTCAACTGGTTCGGTCAAAACGGGTTATTATAAATAGTTTGGTTATAACAAGTTATGGGGTTGAACGGTTCAGGTTTATCGGAGTTTTGTCACAGTTTTTCGGTTTAAATGGGTCGGGTTACTATAGGCCAGGGTTCAGACGTAATTTGTTCGGGTTGTTTTCAGTTTTGGGTTGTAACGAGTTGGCTTGATAACGGGTCAGGTTAGTAACGGGTCGCACGAATTTGGTTAAGTTCAGTTCCAGGTTGGAAATAATAGGGTCAGGTCGGTTTTCGATGTCCAAAAAATGAGTTATTTAAGGTTCAATTCCTTTTCAGATCGGTTTGAAACAGTCAGATTTAATGCTTCGGGTCAGAAACTGACAGCTCTAATCACATGGAATAACAATATAGCTGTTGAAGATAATGCTTGGGAACTTTTAACTGCTCGTAGAAAGTATTTGCATTATTTACCGTTTTGTAATAATAAAGAAAACTCTTTCTCAAAAAAAAAAAAAAAAAAAAAAATAATAATAATAATAATAATAAAGAGAACTACTAGGAAATATTGCAAGCAAATGTCATTTAACCGTAACAGACCACATGCATCAACCACATTTGGCTGGAGCTACACATACATACCTCATGTTTTAAGAGAAAATTTATTAAATATTTTCTATTTTATTTACTACGAAATTACAGGGTTTTTAGATCCTCAACGCCGGCTAACCCGTCAATGCAGGCGATAATATCTGAGGGATTGTGACAACATGGTTTGTTCTCCAATAAACTAGAGGATAGTCTGAGATCTTTGCACTAGCTAGAGATGGCTGAAGGTTACCCACCTGGATTTATGCGTGTTTTACTTAATAATAGTGGGATGAATGTGATTCCAACGATTATTCTGATTGATGATTCTTGGCATAAGCACACTCATAGATCAGGAATGGCTTGGTTCCTAGAGAGTGGTGATCCGGGGGATCAAGGGCAACATCAGGGGGAGCTAGCAGCATGCGGAGATGAACGCCTGCCTACAAGGTCTACACTGGGCGACAACAAATTGCCAGCAGTAACTATATACACGAACTCGGTGCCTATTATTCTACTACTAAGAAATACACAGGTAAATGATATTGGTCTTGTTGGACGGCAGATCGAATTTGACAGCTGGGCGCATCTTTTGATTGGTGCTGCATCCAAAAGATTCCACGGGACTTGGTGCAGAAAGCTCATGACTTAGCTACTATAGCCTACATTAGTCTTTCGTCCTTTAATAATTATATGTAATTTGCTTAAGCTTATATCAAAACAAAAAAAAAAATTATATCCCCACGATAGGCTCATTGTAATAATGTAACAAGCTATCCTAAATTTTTTTATTGTACTAATATAATTGGTTAACTAGCTACAAAGTTTTTAGAAAAAAAATCTTACGATACAGATTAATTAATCAGAAAGACTTGCGTGGACCTGGTCTACAATAATATTATTGTGGACCCGAGATTTATACACACGCAACTTACGTTATATTGAACACATTGACCCTTATTTTTAACATAGTTACTTTTATTAAAACTTGTATAATGTTAAATATTATTGTGAACTTGAATACGACGTTATGATCCTAATTTTAACACAGCGACCTTTTTTATTCATATTGACCAGTATATAAAATACTTCATTAAAAAATTTACCTCTTATAGCCTATACATTACCCACTTAACTTTTATTTCAACATAGTGACCTTATTTTTATTATAGTAACTTTTTTAGTAACCTTTTTTTTATTAATAAAAAACCAAATTTTCTCTAATATTAGTGGTCCACAATAAATTATTGTGAACCAGGTTCATTTAAAAATTTGTGTTAATTACTACGCTAGCTACACCATATGTAGATATGGACCATATCTAAGGGTCTGTTCTCTTACGTTGAAATTCAGTTCAGTTCAACTGAGTTCTGTTCAGTTCAGTTCAGTTCAGTTCAATTCAGCTCCTAATTTCCTTCTCTTATAAAATATTCATTTCAGTTCAGTTCAGTTCAATTCAGTTCAGTTCAGCTGAGTTCAGTTCAGTTCAGTTAAGTTCAGCTGAGTTCAGTTCAGTTCAGTTGAGTTTAGTCAATGAGAACAGGCCCTAACTCTCTATAAGCAATCCTAAAAAAAAAAAAAAAAAAAAAAAAAAAAAAAACTCTCTATAAACAAGTCATTATGCAATTTGGTAGTCTCGTCAACTTGACTTGGTATACAAGTAATTTAATAACAAAATACGAAATGCAGGCAAGATTTCCGAAGCCCTAGAAGCTTGAATTGTGGTACTTAAAGATAATAATTTAATTTATAATGAGTATCCTAAAATTCTAATCAAACCCATACAATTTAATATTTTTTTTGATGCAACCCATACAATTTAATTGAAGATTATTTAATATCATTTTATTAAACTCATACATACCATTTCGAGAAAGTCTAATTGAAGATAATACGGAGTATAATATTCAAGTCAATAAAACAACAACGCCTGCTTTTGATTTTCAGCCGCACCTTAAATACAAACATGTATTTCTTTGACTTTCATATATACCAAAAATAAAGAATATGACACCATTTATGAATTATGAATTGAACAAAACAAGCCATACTGAGTTACTGACCAAATGTTTCCTCTATATAAAGGGTACCAATTGCCTCTAAGAAAATACAACAAACCAATCTACAAAATTATATCTACACTTCAATACTTACATTAGTATCAAGTTAACGATCTAACACCACCATACACCACCACCTTTCTAGCTATTAAAGGCTTTCACAATGAACAATCTATCATATTTTATCGTCTTTTGTCTCCTCGCCTCTCTGTCTCATGCCATAGAGCTCGATTTTTGTGTTGGGGATCCTAGTCTTCCTAGAGGACCTCAAGGATATGCTTGCAAAGATCCTGCTAAAGTCACAACTGATGATTTTGTTTACACAGGCTTTCGTGGTGAAAAAACTCCTAATAATGTTTTTGGAAACAATGTAACACTAGCATTTTCAGATGTGTTCCCAGCCTTTAATGGTTTAGGCATATCTATGGCCAGGTTAGACTTCGCCGTAGGAGGAGTAATTCCCGTACACTCCCATCGTACGTCAGAAGTTCTTATTTTGGTTAAAGGTTCAATCATTGCAGGTTTTATTGATACCAACAACACTGCATACTATAAAAGATTAGAGGTTGGTGATGTCATGGTGTTTCCACAAGCCATGCTTCACTTCCAAATCAACGTTGGCAAAACTCCAGCTACTGCATATGTTAGTTTGAATGGAGCAAACCCTGCACTACAACTCACTCCTACTGCCTTATTTGCTGGGAACTTACCTGCTGACATTGCTCAGAAAATTACACTTGTGAGTAAAAATGAAGTCATGCGGATGAAGCGAGTATTTGGCACAGCTTAACAAAATTCTTTCCTGAATTATTCTAAATTCCAACATAATAAATTATGTAATTTTTTAATAAAAAATATGTATTTTTAATTTATGTCCTTTGTATTCCTTCATCTTTTTGTATAAATAAATACTCCTTACATATATTTTGTTATTTAATTTATGTTAGATAATGATACATACTTTTCGAAATTCCCCTTTTCTTTGATGCTCATCACTTGGCAGAAATAAAATCACTCTTGTAAATTTAATAGCTTAATTTTTTTTAAACAAATCAATTCATTAGTAAAAAGCCATCTGACATCTACAAATAAAATCTACATCAACAAATACATAAAACTGAATCAAACTAGGTTTCCTTCATCAAAACTACGATCGTTGAAAAGATCTTGTACCGTGGTACATCTCTCGCACACGTCGCTGGAATATACAGCCTTTACGGAGAGACGGTCTAACGATTTTTTGTAGCCGTAAGAATTAATAGCTTGATAGATTAATATTTAGACATGATATGCATTAATGCTAGTGACACGGTGAGTCAGGTGACACCCAAGTCCAAATGCTTGATAATGTGCTTTTATACTGACATTTATCATTTGTGACTCGCTATACACCAAAAACATACAAATATCCTTCCATTTGGAGCTTGTTGCTTTGTGGATCTCATCAACATTTACTTGCCTTATATATTAAAAATTTGATTTACATTTGATGCATGAACTGACGGAATAATTATAATCATTTTTTTAATTTAACGAGTATCATTATGAAACATCAAACATATACCATTAACAATAATATTTAAGAAAATTTCACCAACTATTGTACACAATTTAGTAATTATATACTAAGAGTTGATTGATTTATTTATTTATTTTTTTTAAAAAAATAAAATAAAATTACCACCAACGTTTTTTCAAAACATAAAAAACTCCTACCTCTTTTCCTAAATGATGTCACTGTGGGCCCCACTATCAATCAATCAATTAACCTATACTAAAAGCGAATCTAAAGTGACACTTGTCACGATGTCAGTAAAAAATTTCCCGCCTTTTTTATTCTTTTTTTTTTTCCAAATTTGAATGACTTCCATTTATAATCTACTCATAATACTTATTTCCATTTTCACAACACATTTAATCCAATCATACTCAATTAATTTTTTTTTATTTTTTTTTAACATATATTTTATATGATAAGAATTTTTTAGCTACAAATATATTAACATAGATTAAAATTAAGTATTAACCTATACAAAAAGCGAACCTAAAGTGACACTTGTCACGATGTCATTAAAAAATTTCCCGCCTTTTTTATTTATATTTATTTACTTTTTTGCCAAATTGAATGACTTCCATTTTATAATCCACTCATAATACTTATTTTCCATTTTCACAACACATTTAATCCAATCATACTCAATTACGAGTAATTTTTTTTTTTTATTATTTTTTAACATATATTTTATATGATAAGAATCTTTTAGTTCCAAATATACTAACATAGATTAAAATTAAGTATCGAAATATATCAATATCAAAAATTATTATATTACTATCAATTTTTTTTCCTCCAACTTAAAATTTATTTTAATTAAAAATAGAAAAAATTATTTTGGTAACCTACTTTGAAAATTATACATAACGTTTATAAGAACAACTGAACAAAATCATTTTATAGATTAAAATTTATAGTTTGTCAAGACATAACTTTGACCATCAATATCTTTAACTAGAGACTATTATTTTGTTACAAATATTGTTTTAGGTTAAATTATTGTTGAATCAACATCATTCTTTATAATTTTTGTTGTAAAGTCCAATTATTACCGTGCATGGCTCGGGACTTAACCTAGTTTTTCTTCTATGTTCTTTTGATTCTCACTTTTGTTCTCCCCTCTTCTTCCTCTTTGTTTAATTTAAAAATGTTAATTTACGTAGTTACTCCTTTTAAAAGTTTTACCACACTTTTATAAATAGTGTTGAGACAATTATGCCCCTAAAATATTTTATTACATATTTATAACTCTTGAAAATAGTGTGTGGGATATATATACCCCTAAAAATAATTGTTTAACACTACTAACAATTAAAGTTGTTACATAACGCCAAATGAAAGAACTTCTTGATCATGGCTAACTATGACGTACGTATTGCGTGCGTTAGCCTGCCAAGTACCATTAAAAATAACATTTAAATCATGATGATAACTTTTGGATTAAGCTAAAATAACAACTTAAGGGTCTATTCTGTTCACCAAGCTTATTTTCACTTATTTCAGGTTTGATAAGTTCAGATAAGTTCAGTTCAGGAAAAATAAGTTCAGATAAGTTCAGTCTAGGAAATATAAGTTCAGATAAGGGTTGTCCTAGTTTAAATTAAATTACAACTAAAATAAGTTTTAATAAGTTCTGATAAGTTCAGATAAGTTAAGTTAAGTTCAGATAAGTTAAGTTAAGTTCAGATTAATTAAGTTAAGTTCAAATAAAATAAATTAAGTGAAAATCAGGTGAATAGAACACACCCTTATCTCCTATCACATTGTGTGTAAAATGTAAGGTCCTATTCTGTTCACCTTATTTTCACTTATTTCAGGAAAAATAAGTTTAGATATGTTCAGATCAGGGTTTATAAGTTCAATTAAGTTCAGATAAGATAAGTTCAGGAATAATAAGTTTAGATAAATTCAGATAAGTTGTGATAAGGGTTAATCAGAGCTACCCAAGTTCAATTTATAATTAAAATAAGTTCTAATAAGGGCTAATAAGTTATGATAAGATCAGATAAGTAAATATTAGGTGAATAGAACGCACCCTAAGTGTTCAAATTTTTTTTTTTTTTTTTTTTTTTTTTTTTTTTTTTTTTTTTTTGGGTCATGTAGTAATGATTTGATCTGGAAGATCATGAGATGTATATAGTAAATCAAGATCTACCTCTAATCTAAACCGTTTATTTAATATTTAATATTCAATCTTGACTATTCATGTTATTGAGTATTTTCTACTGACCAAAAGTCAATCAAAATCTTTAATAATGGGAGAGATCAAAATGTAGGGTAGTGATAGGAATAATTAACATTTTTTTTTTTTGACAGGAACTAACGTGTTGGGTAATGATAGGGATAATTACCAAATACGTAGTATTATAATAAAACATTACACTACACGTTGATTCCCATAAATATCGCAAAATGTAGGATTATTTTTTTGTTCGTTGTGAAGCTATGTTAATTTTTTAGGTATATAGTTTAGTATCTGATCTTAAAATTTTTGCAAGAGTCAAACCTAAAGATGTAAGATGATTAGGATTGTTTATCAGAGATTGCCAATTAAAAGACTAATAATTGTAATTTTTAGCCAATTTGAGAACTAACCCATTCAATTTATTATTCATAAGGTTTTTGTTCTAATTTCATGAAAAAGATTTTTGACGAAAACAATTTTAATTAAATGAATTTGTAAAATTTTATAAAGTTAATGGTTTAGAAAAATAAATTGATACAAATTCAATGATTAACTTAGTATAATTTTTTAAAATAAAACATTTGTCAGTTGTGAGTCTTGTGACACATAAAGATGCATATAAAAAACTACCCATTCTGTTTTTATTTTTATTTTTTTTTAACCCACTTTTCAGTTTGAGGTTGATTTCATTTTTCCACTCACTTATATAACTTTTTATATATGTTAAAATTTATTTTGATACCACCTTGCCATTTACCATCTTATCAAATTTTCTTAGAAAAATATACTACATGTATACGACATACGAAAAATTAATTAAAGAGGTTTTTGAGAGGTCGTACAATTGTAAATTTCATCAGATATACAGTTAAGAAAGAAAAATAAAGCTAAGAACATAATTAAATACGGAGTACTAGCTAGTAGATATACTAAATAATTTTAAATTTTAATTTGTGAAAGTGCTGGATCGCACCATTTTTTTTTTTTCAACTTCTACTCTCTTTATATTTTGAGGTTGATTTCTTTTTTGTTCTACTTACTGTGCTTTTATAATTTTTTACGTTTGAAGAGTTTTTTTTTTTATTAATCATCTTATCATACTTTCTTAAAATAATATTCGGTAATTAAAGAGGTTTTTGAGAGGAGAATTGTAAATTTTATCTCATACGAAATATACATTTAAAACGGAATAATTTAAAGTTTTATTTGTAATAATGCTAAATCGCATCAAATTTTCTATTCAAGTCAACATTTACTATTCATTTTGTAACGTGTACAATCATTTGAAAAAAGGAAATAGGATAATACCTTAGAAATTTGCATGCTTTACTGATTTTATAAAAAGGGTGCTAATCTCTGAATTAGTTCATTTATCAAGCCATCTACACCACCTATAGCTCTAGCTTACACAATGAAAAATCTTCCAGTTTTCCCCATCTTTTGTCTCTTAGCTACTCTTTCACATGCCATCGAGCTCGACTTTTGTGTAGGAGATCCTAGTCTTCCTAGGGGACCCAATGCGTACGCTTGCAAAAACCCTGCTACTGTCACAACTGATGATTTTGTTTTTACAGGTTTTCGTGGTGAGAAATCCATCTCAAATATTTTTAGAAATAATGTGACTCTAGCATTTGTAGATGAATTTCCAGCCTTAAATGGTTTAGGCATCTCTATGGGAAGGCTAGATATGGCCGTGGATGGAGTAATTCCATTACACTCTCATCGTACATCAGAAGTTATTATTGTTGTTAAAGGTACGATCATTGCAGGGTTTATTGATTCAAAAAATGTGGCTTACTATAAAAGACTTGAAGTTGGTGATGTCATGGTCTTTCCTCAAGCTATGCTTCATTTCCAGATCAATGTTGGTAAAACTTTAGCTACCGCGTTTGTTAGCTTGAATGGTGCGAACCCGGGTTTACAAGCCACAACCACCTCCTTGTTTGCTGGAAATTTGCCTGGTCACTTAGCCGAGCAAATCACACTCTTGAGTCCTAGGGAAGTACAGCGGATGAAGAGAATGTTCGGCACAACAGCTTAATTCCATACGCCACATACACTTATTGTGTTGTAACACTATATATATCATCTTTGTTTCTATTGTACTTTCATGCCTAAATATTCTGATAAAGATGGTAATACTGATTGTTGCCAATATCATGCATGATGTATGTTAAGTTTCTGAATAATAAAAGTTCAAAACGTCCCTTGCTCATTTGCTACTCCGTAATATTACTTTCATATTTTCATCCAATAAAATCGTCTCATTTCTAAGCTATTTTAATTTTATTGTCAAACTTTGATAAATTGAGCTATAATAATTCTCATTTTAATACTAAAATATTATGGTCATAGAGATATTGTTAGATTGGTCAATGTGTAGTTTTATAATACCATTTCTTATGAAAATTTTAAAAATAACCACCTTTAAATAACCCCTATTTGAAAATAACCACTTTACTTAAATTTTTTTTTTTAATTTATTTATTTATGTATTTAACCACCATAAAAAGGAAAGTTTTCAAAACAAGGCACTTCTGTTATTTTTTCTTACAATTTCGAGCTCGATTTGAACCTTTTAGGAGCAAAATGATCCCTTAAACTTTAACCAAAAAATTAACGGCATGTAAAACGAGACAATTTTAAATTGTTGCTTTATTGTTGATTTCGAGCTCAATTTTGCCCCTTTAGGGAAAAAAAATGACCCCCAAAAAAATTTAAGCTCCATTAATGAAAACCGTCATGTGGTAGTAAATTTATTATTTTTTTCTTTTCGAAGGTGGTTAAATACCAAAAAAATTAAGTAAGGTGGTTAAAATTAAATAGTGGTTTTTAAAGGTGGTTATTTACAAATTAGACTTTTTTATATAATTTTTGTTATTACATAATCAATGATATTAATGGTCAAAATTACAGTTTAAGGTAATTTTTCAATGGTTACAATAATTTTGCAACCCTTGCAATCATTGAATTGAATAATTAGGCCATCATTTATTTGAATACATAATACTAATCATATATATGTATAAAGAGAAAGAGAAAGAGCATTTTGGGTGATAAATTTGTGTTTTCCCAAAATGCCTTTCCCAATATTAAAAATTTCCTCTCTTATTAAAAACTAAAAGTTATATTTTATTTTAATAAAAAAAACTACTCTATCATAACTACTTTTTAATTTTGATAAAAAAACTACTCTGATCTATCATTCCTAAAAAAAAAACCCTACTCTATTATAACTCTTTCATGTTAAAAATTAGTTAACTTTAATTTAAATGCATCAACAAAATTGACGGTTACTTTTTAATTTCATGTTAAATAAATTGATAATTTAATTGGTTGCTTGATTATTTTAATGCCATTGGAATTTTGTTTCAAACTTCTTGCGTGGGTACTCCACAACAAAATGGGAGAGTTGAGAGAAAGCATAAACAAATCTTGAATGTTAGTCGGGTATTACGCTTTCAAGCAAAATTACCAATTTATTTTTGAGGGGAATGTGTTCTTGCAGCCGCACACTTGATTAATCGTACCCTTACTCCCCTATTGCACAATAGAACACCTTTTGAAATATTATTTGATAAACCTCTTTGGATGCTATTCGAACTTTTGGGTGTTTGTGCTTTGCTCATAATCAGAAAACTAAGGGAGATAAATTTACGAGTCGAGTCGAAAGTGTGTTTTTGTGGGATATTCGTTTGGCAAGAAGGGTTGGAAATTGTTTGACCTTGCATTGATTCTAAAGAATTATTTGTGTCCCGAGATGTGAAATTTTTTGAGGATGTTTTTCCGTATGCATGCCTAGAAGGTGTCAATATTTCTTGCAATAATAATGATGAACATGATGTGCATAGTGATTTTATTGAAAATAATTTGGGAATTTACGAAGATGCACAAGATTTGGAAGCTAAGTTGGACTTATGTTTGATGATAATGTGGCTACGGCTGGGCATGAAGAGGAGGCCCAAGTTCGTAGCCCACATAATACTTCTGGGAAACACGCTGAACCAACCCCTATTGGGCCTTCTTCTGGTGTGTCCGCTGGACATCCAGCGACAGCTGTGTCTTTGGTTCAGCAGCCCAATTCGGCTCCAATTTAGCAAGCCACCGAACCAAATCCACTTCAGGAAGACATGGGGCATGGGTTATGTAAGAAATTTCCAAACATTAAGCATCGGAATTCTGTGACACACACAGTTTCTGCTAATAGTCCGTCCTGGCGTCCTCCAACACTTCCTATTCCGATCACCTCTCAGGTACTCCTTATCCTTTAGCACACTACATAAAATTGTGACAATTTTTCTGTAAATCATTAGAAATTTCTTGCAGCCATGATCAAGGGTAAAGACCCGAAATCTTTCAAGGAGGCAATGAAACAGGATGGATGGCGCAAATCTATGAAGGAAGAGATTCGTGCTCTTGAGGACAATGGCACATGGACCCTGGAGCATATACCTCCCGGGAAACGTGCTCTTGGAAGTCAATGGGTCTATAAGAAATTAAGACCAAATATTTGTCAAATGGTGAAATTGAGCGTCTAAACTCTAGTTTAGTGGTTTTCGGTAATCACCACCAAGCCAAAATTGACTATGATGAGACTTTTGCACCCATTGGCAAGATGACTAATGTTCGTGCTTTTCTTGCGGAAACTTGCAAGAATTAGGAATTGCATCGTATGGATGTACATGATGCTTTTTTTGCATGGTGACATAGGTGAAGAAGTCTGCAAGAAGTTTCCCCCCGAGTTTGAAAGCTCAGATCCTTCTTTGGTGTGTAGGTTGCGCAAGTCATTGTATGGCTTGAAATAAGCCCCTAGGTTTTGACTGAGGCAGGTATGTTGGGTTGTAAACCCATTGATACTCCGATGGAGCAGAATCATCGTCTTGCTCATGCTTCCGGTGAGCCGTTTGCTAATCCGGAACAGTATCGTCGTTTGGTTGGTCGTTTGGTTTATTTGTCGGTCACTCGACCGGAGTTGAGTTATTCAGTTCATGTTTTGGCACAGTTTTTGAGTGTTCCACAGGTTTCTCATTGGGATGCGGCCATTCGTGTCCTGCGCTATCTTAAGGGTAGTCCGGGACAAGGTATTTTGTTGCGACCTACGACGGATTTACAATTGACGGCGTTTTGTGATAGTGATTGGGCGGCATGCCCCTTGAGCCGGCGTTCCTTGTCAGGTTATTTTGTTTTCCTTGGTCGTTCCCCTGTTTCTTGGAAGTCTAAGAAACAGCCTACTGTAGCCATATCATCTTCTGAAGCTGAATACAGGTCTATGGCTCTTTCTTCCCGTGAGTTAAAATGGTTGAAAATGTTGTTGTTTGTTCTTGGAGTTAAGCATTCAAAGCCTATGCAGTTGTTTTGTGATAATCAGTCGGCTTTGCATATCGCTAAGAATCCGGTGTTTCATGAAAGTACGAAACATATAGAGGTTGACTGTCATTTTGTTCGTGATGAGTTGTTAAACGGTAATATTTCTACCTCATATGTTTCGACGGGTAATCAGTTGGCAGATATTCTTACCAAGGCTCTTGGACGACAACAGTTTGGTTTTCTTTTACGCAAGCTGGGCATTCGTGATTTACATGCTCCAACTTGAGGGGGAGTATTAGAGTTTGGTTGTTATATTTATGTTAATATTGTATATTTGGCAAGTTTATCTTGTTAGGAGTTTTAGGCAAGTTATGTATTGTGTATATATATGTGATTATTATCAATACAAAGTGCAAGCCGTTTTCTCCAGTATTTCCTTGAGTTTAACAGTTGGAGACGATAGCCTGTTTCAATAGTTTTTCAACAACTAATCATATGCCATATTCTGATAAGTAACGAGAAAATTATACTCATTTTACGAAGAAATGCTGGGATTTCTTGACGCTCGAACGGCTAACGAACACATCTGTGCTAAAATTAGCACGATTGTTCTCTACATAGCAATAAATTATAATTAATAAAATTATTATTAAAAATATTTATTATAATTAATAAAATAATAATAATAATAATAGAACAGAATTGAAAAGTTCTTCAATTCATAGAAATTTGAAAGAACAAAACCTTAGTACTTCATTTAATTTATTTTTATTTTTTAAATTTGCAACACTCCTTTACCAAGACTGACACGAGCAATCCCTACCTTATAAAAAGTGCAAGACTACTCTTGTCAATAGTGTTATGCCAATTTCACCCTTCAAAATGTGTATTTACATATATACCCTCATTAATTATGTTCAAGTTTTTTTAATTAAATAGTGTTTGGATAATTATACCATCTCAAATGTTTATTTACTTATTTGCCCTCATTAATGATAATTACCTCTTTATTTTAATTGTTAAAATATTGTGTGGACATTTATACTCCTAAATATATTTCTTATATATTTTCTCTAATTATACTGCTGAAACTAAAATTTTGATATTAGGTCAAACCGAAAGATATTCCAGATATGGTAACTATAACGCTTACATCGCACGCGTTAGCTGCCCTAATTTAAGAAAAAGTTAAGAGAGTGAATTGACAAATTTTTTTAAATAACTTTACCAACAAAATGAGAAAAGGGTTAAGATGTTAAATTATTTCATGCTTTAATTTGGTTAATTAATTTTTCTATTTACCTTTTCTCTAATCACTTTCTCAAATAGAGTGTTAAAGAGATGTGTTGCAATATTTAAAAATAAAAAAATTAAAAAAAAATAAAAAAAGACCCATGCAATTGGCAAATTAATTAGCAAGGCTAAAGGCTACATAAATCATTTTCCTTGTTATAATTAGCAAGTGACCTATGTAATTAGCAAATTATTAAGCATTGCTTGCAAAAAATATCTTGAAATATTATATGACCAACACGCATTAGACAAAAATATGCGTATATTAAAAAAGAAAATTTTTACTTTTGGTACCTCAAAAATGCTCTGTTGACTTTTAGTACCCGTCTAAAATTTGATTTTATTTTGGTACCTATATCAAATTCTAAAAGTATAGTTTTCGGTACCACTTAACGAATTCCGTTAGGGTTCCGTTAGTAGTGGTAAACTAATAGATTTTTTTCTCGACTTGCGTACTGAAAAATGTTCCATAAAGGTTTTGAGGGCATCTTAGTTTTAAAGAGTCCAAATTGAGCTCGGAATCGGCAAAAAAAACGTAAGTGTCCAGTCGTATCATAAAATATATCGATTTGGGTTAGCTGCAAAAATTGTTCGGGTAAGGTTTTAGGGGTCGGCCTAGTCCTTAAGGGTCCGAATTGAGCTCAGAATTTGCAAAAAAGTAAATGCCTCGTTTGCGTGTCCAATAATATTGATTTTAACATTATTATTTTTAGGGGCTTACAGCTCTTTTCCTCTCACATTTCTTCTCCATTCATCTCTCCTTAATCACCTCCATTTTCATGGCTCTTTTCTTCTCTCCTCCATATCATATCTACTACCAACTTCAAAGACAGAGGTTGTTCTATCCTTGTGGCAGAGCTCTGATAATGGCTTCCGACAAAAAGTGGTTTCCAAACCCCGACAGATACTTCAAATCCGCCTAAAAATCGAGACACTCCATCTTATTAACCACCTTTGACGTCATGGTTGTTGCTGAGAAAGGCAATAATGTTTCAATCTGAGTCGATTATGAATTTCTACGAGTTTCACGCCGGATCTGGTGCCAATATAAAAGAGGAGAGCGAGAGAGAGAGAGAGAGAAAGAAAGAAGTGGAGTAGAAGGAAGCCAGGTTTGAGCTTGAGAAGGATAACAATGGTGGAGCAGTAGTATTGTTGTTCCTTTGCTTTTTGAAAATTTGTTATTATTAATCCCAACTTTGGGTCATTTACTTTGATTAATCCCAACTTTCCATTTTTATTAAATAATCCCAACTTTGGGGAGGGGGGAGGGGGCATTTTCTTCTATTAGGTCATGACCGGTCAACAAAAGCCAATGACCTATTGTTACAGGTAACATGACACTTGTCAAGCCCAAATTTGTCTAAAAAATAAAAAAAAATTTGAAAAAAACCAAAAACTCCTCTCCCTTTCCGTTCATCGGACCACCCTAACCGCCTAGTCTCATCCCCTCCCTCGTTGGCCCACCGTCCCACCCCCACCTTTAGCGTCGCCACTTAACCCGGCCCTTGCATCGCACAACACCACCCTAACTCCCCCCACTCACGAAACACCCCTTCCCCACCATGTCGTTAGGGTTTTCGATGGTTTTCGTGAGTGGGGGAGGGAGATTAGTGGTTTTTGTGATTGGGGGAGGAAAATCAATGCTTTTTGTGAATTGGAAAGGGAGATTGGTGGTTTTTGTGAGTGGGGGAGGGAAATCATCTTCGTGAGTGGGGGAGGGAGATCGGTGCCAGAGAAGAGGGTGGAGGTGAGCCAGGACACTGGAGAAGGCGAACGGATGAGGTGGTTTTGAGGGAATGGGCATGGGGATCTGGTGTTTTTAGGCAAAGGGGAGTGGAGTTGCGGTAGCTTGGGGGTTGTTTTCGGCGACAAGGGATGAAAATGGTGGCTTGGGGGTTGTTTTCGGCGACAGGGGGCTGGGGTTGCAAGTGGTTTTGGGGGAAGAGAATGAGGTTGTCGACGGGGTTACGGAAGGAGATGGTGGTTTCCGGTGGGTGCTAGGGAGGGAGGCAGTAGGATGAAGGTGGCTTGGTTTTTTTATAATTTTTTTTATATTTTAACTAATGAAATTGCGACATATAGCATTTAAGAAAAAAAATTAAAAAAATTAAGTTTTAAACAGGTCACTGGTCATTTGACCTGATAAAAAAAAATGCCCCCAAAGTATGGATTATTCAATAATAATCGATAGTTGGGATTAATAAAAGTAAATGGCCCAAAGTTGGGATTAACAATAACAAATTTTCCTTTGTTTTTTTTTTTTTTTTTCTTTTTTTTTTGCCTCTTCTTGTTATGGTATTATTGTAGACGGACTCATGGTGACTTGGTGAGTCCGTTCTACACAAATTTTTCTTAAAATTAAAAAGTTTGAAGGTGTATAATAAAAATGTAATTTATCTGACTGTATAATCATCCCATGCAGTAATTATAGTTTTCAATTCAATCTATCAAAGTACCAATTATCACAAATAATTATTTTCCATTAGTTAGCTATTTTGTTGAAACATTTAATTTAAAAAATATAAAACCAAAAACTATAATTGAAGTTAGAATAAAATAGGTCGGAGTACACTTGAAGAGATTAAAAAAACAAATAATAATGTAGACCTAAACCATACTCTTATCAAAATCAACGTAACATATTCACCCGAAGATAAAATCAAGGGGACTTGATTACTGCAAATATCGAGTCAATAAAATGATACTTGAATTTTTTTAATTGGTCAAACTGCTGGATTGCTTTATATAGTTTTTACGCAAGTAACATCATTTACTATTCATTTATCTAGGAACACTTGTCTACTTGTCTCAAAGATTATTCCATAACCAAATCTATAAAAAGGGTGCCAATTGTAACTAAGCTTAGTAACCCAATCTACAACTAATACTAATATTTTCTCTCATTCTAAATTATCTCATTCTTCAAGCCATCACCTACACCACCTATTTCTAGCTAGCTTACACAATGAAAAATCTTTCGGTGTTTGCCATCTTTTGTTTCTTAGCTTCTCTTTCACATGCCATAGAACTTGACTTCTGTGTCGGAGATCCAAGTATCCCTAGGGGACCCAAAGGATACGCTTGCAAAGACCCTGCTACTGTCACAGCTGACGATTTTGTTTACACTGGTTTTCGTGGTAAAAAAAGCACCTCAAATGTTTTTGGGAACAATGTTACTTTAGCATTTTCAGATACATTCCCAGCTTTAAATGGTTTAGGAATCTCAATGGCAAGGTTAGACTTTGCTGTGGGTGGCGTAATCCCCATACATTCCCACCGTACTTCAGAAGTTATTATTGTTGCAAAAGGTACAATCATTGCAGGTTTTATCGATACAAACAACATTGCATACTACAAAAAACTTAAAGTTGGTGATGTCATGGTCTTTCCTCAAGCCATGCTTCACTTCCAGGTCAATGTTGGTAAAACTCCGGCTACGGCATTTGTTAGCTTGAATGGTGCAAACCCTGGACTACAACTCACAAGTCTCTCCTTGTTTGCTGGAAATTTGCCTGGTCACATAGCCGAGCAAATCACACACTTGAGTCGTAGGGAAGTAATGCGGATGAAGAAAATATTCGGCACAGCTTAACCTTCCCATGAATCCCATCTTACACTTGTTACATGATACCATTATCTTAAATTTGTTTTTATTGTATTTTAATTTCAAGCTTGATTGATACAAAAAATAATGTTCCAAAAAATTTAATTGCTTTAATAAAGATTTTAAAACTGATTTCTGCTTGTTTCAGAATTTAATTTCATGGTGTACATTAAGATTATGAATAAATAAAATTGCCTCTTGCGTTACTTAAAATAATAGTGCAACCTATGACAATTTTTTATTCTAGCTTCAAATATAAAGTCACTACATCAAAGAGATGCACCCTAAGTTTATTATGCACCCACCCAAGTTGTATAATGATTATGGCTTTACACACACCCGTATGCCTCTATCAGAGCTCCCGGAAGCCTCTAGCCAAAATGAGATGCCATCACGTTCGTATGCGACACCCCTGAAGCTACTACTCCACTGGACGAAATTTTAATTGCATTAATAATTGATAGAGGGTGCAACGTAATATATACAAGTCATAGCCATATGAAAAAGGACCTTGATTCATTCATAGAGCTATCAAAGAAGTTGTTACTCGTAATAAACATTGGAGTTTTGGATGTAACGTGTAAACTATGTGAAATTTATCAATTGATTTGATCATTTTAGTTTAACCGTTTTTCTACTTTATTTACTATTCATGTATATAAATAAATTTAGATATTTAAGGATAAATCTTCGAGTAAATATATATATATATATTTTTGGACAATGGTTATAACTTATAAAGAACAAGGGACCTATAATAATTAATAACTAATATATTATATGATATCAATGAGGTCTTGACCTGATGGTTAAGATTAAGGTCCCGTGAACGATAGGTCACAGGATTGTATCTATCATCCCCACTGTAGTATATGTAATGCCATTGTGACTCACTTGCAACCAAAAAGAAGGGGAAAAAAAGGTATGTTATTGCACAAATACACACCAAGTAGTGGCTGCGGTACATGATGAATTTATGAATTGAAGCAAATTATTCCAAGCAACAATTATAGCGTACATCTTGGTACATACTACAAAGCAAACACGAACGTTTACATAACGGGTGATTTATGACATAAAAGCCTCAAAGCACAAAATAAACTACTTTATTTAAGACATGTATGCATGTATTACAAATCAACTGTAGTTTACTTCTTAATTCCATGGTGATGATCATCGATGTCTTTGGCAGCATTAAGCATGTGATCAAGCAAAGCAGTTGGTTCAGGGGCACCGGGATGGAGTTTTTCGTACTCGAGTGTCCACCTTACTATGCTCGTTTCGCTGTCCTTAGGTATCACCTGGCCTGTTCCGGAAATGGTCTTGTAATCATCCAGCATATCACCTTCAATACATTTATGCTTCACTAATTTCTTCTCCTTGTCAATTTCTTCAACTAAAATTTTTGCTACAAGAGGCTTCCCACCTATATATCGTGATAACCAAAACGAGGAACATTGAACATAAGTGTGTTACCACATTATTAGGTTTAATGCCTCTCTATCTCACTTTCGTGTATCATAAATGTGTCACTTAATCTTATCGATTAACATATTTAACATAATAAATTATCGTTTTTCCCTTTATATACAGAGTATAAGGAGTTGAAACATATATTGAGAATCTAGTAAAAGTTTAAAGCAATGATACAAGTACGACCGTATGACTGAAAGAATTAAATTAGGATAATACAACTACAATATGATAAACAATGGAACTTTTTGAGATTAGTTTAAACAATGGTCACTTGATAAAAGTTATATTAGGTTATACATCTAACAAAAAAGTTTTAAATATAGACATTAAATGAATTCAAATTTCAAAAAAAAAAAAAATAATCTTATACATAACTCATTCCGTTTAAACTAACTTTATTTTAATTGACTTAATTTTACGATTTATAAGTCTTAGTATTATTATGTTCATGCACGGGGCAAAAACTAGTTGTGATATAGAGGGATTATATCTTTTGGCATAATTTTATTAATGATAATTTCGTAGTAAATAACTAAATATAGTTAATTAAGAGTATATAACGACGAAAAGTAGTGAATTTAGTACTTATACCTGTTCTGTACTTCCAAAGGATGATAGAGCCAGGCTTACCAAATTCACCCTCAGCCACATCACAACTTTCTACGAAATGAGGAGCAGCATGAGAGATATGATGAGGTCTACTCTCATATATTTCGTGGTACGCATCTCCTGCACCTGCTCTTATCTCTACCTCGCCCTCTAGCTTACGCTTAAGACTCATATTTTTAATTGAATTCTAAGTTGATTATGATTTGCAATTTATACTATCAAATTTGTATATTCACATATTAATTAGTATTACCGTTGTTGATCTTTTTATAGGGAAGTTGAGGATGAAATTAGGATTATGTGATGGTTAATCAATAACATAAAGTAGCACTATATAATTACTTTTAATATGGACCATTAAATTTTAATGATTGATCTTGTCTATGTACAAAACAATAAAGCCCCCAACAAAGAAAAGAAACAAAGATTATGTTTTTTGGATATTCCTGATTTTTGTCAAATTTATTATCATGACTCCTTGAATTGGAATTGAAAACCAAATTTTTTACTGGCCACAATATATATTCATGGTTAGAAAATTATCCTATTTAAATTCTGTCTAAGTCGAATACCTAATTATTGGAGCTAAGCTTATTTCTTAATCAAGCTTCGATATTTTCTTCAAGCTCGTTTGTTTACCAAATGAATGAGCTTCGACCAAGCTAGTTTGCGAGTTATTTACGTGTGTATCAACTCATTATCATTCCTATGCACAACCCAATCCACGTTTCGTACCGGACCAACTCGTGTTGTGCCTTAATCTATTAACTTGTACTAAAAGCGAATAACCAATGACACTTGTCATTACTTGGTAAAAACATTTCCTGCCACTTTCGCTTTTTTTTTTTTTTTTTTTTTTTTTTTTTTTTTTTTTGCAAAATCTTTAAGTAAACTAATTATACATTATGATATTTTCTTTCCACTTTAACAATCATATTCTATATATACATAAACGAAATATTTTTGCACATCTTTTATAACTGTATACAAAGTATTTATACTACTATTGTCAAAAATATTTATTAACAACCGTGCATTGCACGGGATTTTAATCTAGTTAGTTATCATATCTATATTCTGTTGAATTTTGTTTAGAATGAACCCTGCCAACTGGCGAGTTGAGCTATCATGTCCGTGCTAGGCTCGTGTCATAATTTGAAAATGTTATACGTCCATGCATGGCCTATTACCCATGAGCACGCCTCTCGTGCTGTGCTGCATGTGTCAATGGTGGGATCGTGTTGGTCCGACCATTCCTAGTTGAATTAATTTCTTGATTAAAGTTTGAAACCTACTTGAACATTATTATCACACAAATATTTAACTATAAAGATGGGTCTTGTTTAATTTGTTTTAGGAGTACTTCACACAAACTATATCGAGAAAATAAAATGGGGACAAATTTATTTACTATTGCGTAAGTTCATGATACGTGATTTTAAAGATATCATCGATCAACAGTATAATAAATTGAAACGTGTTATTAAAAAGTGTAATTCAATCATGGAACACATGTTTGTCAAAAGAAAAAAGAAATCATGAAACAAATGGAGTGCAATTTAATGGAAATCTGATCAATGTCATTTTCAACTTTAATAATAAAAATGACAAAATATGTTTAGGGCTCGTTTAGTATTCTTTTTTAGCTTTCAACTTTTAGTTTTTTTTTTTAAAACTAAAAATAAAATATAAGGAATAAAAAAAATGGTTTTTACTTTTTTAGTTGTCAGTTTTCAAAATTCAACATGTTTACGATAAGTTTGATTATATTAATATTTGCACGATCATAGGATATTAGGATATATATCATATGACTTTAAACAAAAAACCAAAAAACAGAAAAGCACAATGTTACCAAATGGGGCTTAGGGCCTATTCACATTTACTGAACTGTGTTGAACTGAAATGAGCTGAACTGATTGGAGCTGAACTAAACTGATTGGAGCTGAACTGAACTGAACTAAGATGTGCTGAGCTGAAATGAATATTTGTGTGAGAGGGAAATTAGGAGTTGAACTGAACTGAACTAAACTAATTGAATCTAAGCTGAACTGAACTGAATTGAAATTAAGTAAATGTGAACAGACCCTTAGTTTTCCAAAAAAGATGAGAAGGTGTTGGGATTCGTGGTCGATAGACAGAGAAAATAAGCAACAACAACAAGATCAAAGTATAGCAAAAGCAACAAGCAACAAACAACAAACTAAGCTACAACAAACAACAGGAACAACACAAGCAATTAAGCCATTAAGGGTATGCAACTTAATTACCCTCCTTAAACACAATCTCACTATTGTACTCAAAGATAGTCGACCGTAGTCGACGCCTATAGTAGAAGCTTTAAGGCAGTGGTTAGTGGTTCTTGTTTCTACATAAGGAAATTCACTACTTTATCAGCTGGGGTATCCCTACAACAGACATAAAGGATTACTAACTATGTGGTTATTTTCAGACCATACATTCTCATGATATGATTTAAAGTTGCCGATGATTGATATGATGAAAAGTTCATACCCTCAACTAATCTATAGGGTATACTACTGCATACATGAAATTTGTTAACGTATATCAAGTATATAGTACCTCAAGAATAATTAATTGGAATTTTTTAGACACATCAAGGATTAGTTGTGATACGCAAACTTCAAGAAATCAAAGTAAAATGCTAATCAACGAAGGATTAAAATTGCATGCAACGCTAGCATTTCATTATAAATTAGGTGTTAATTAAATGTTTGTGTTGGAACCCAATGTATATCACTTGTGAGTATTCCACATTGGAGAAAGAGGAGAGATGGTTCCACTTTATAAGGTAGAGGAGTAACTCCTACTATTGCCAATTGATTTTAGTATGGAAGCTCCAAAGCCTTGTTTGTGGGCCAAACTGTTGAAGCATAAAGGTTTTGATGATGAGGAACTTAAACTAAAGCAAACTCAACTAATAAAGGTTTTCAAGTGTTTGATTAGTTTAGGTGAAATTGATCTTGGTGATGGAAGAAGTAGCTGGAACTAAGAAGACACGAAGAGATCTTTATTGAAGGAGTTAAACAAATTAGAAGAAGAGTTCTCTAACAAGAACTGAGTTCCCTAACAAGAACTTGAAGACAGCAAGCTTAAGTTCTTTGGTGGAACTTAATAAGCTTGGAGCCCAAGTAACCTACCTGAACAAAAGCGCGGCGTAGCAATTATATTTAGTTAAGGTTTTTATCTTTTAGATTATTGTTAATATGTTAATTAGGTTATTGCACGAAATTTATTAGAAGCGTGACAAGTTTTCTTGGTCATAAGTATTAAAGATATATTTTAGGAAAAGATTTTCTAAACAGTTTATTTCCTTTAAATCGGTTTGTTAAAAAGAAAAATCTTTTTAACAAATATCTTTTTAATTTTATTTTCCGGAAAAGATTTTATTCCACTTGATTTACATAAAACTGTGTTTAAAGATAAGTTAAGTTAACTTATTTATCTTTTAGAAAACCTACTTTCTATACGAGTATTACTTGTATAAATAGTAGAGAGCAAAATGGTTTTAGGTTTTTGTGAGTTTGTGGGTGGAGAAATCACTGTGCTATAATTGAGTAAGTTTACCAAGCTTCTAACTTGTCATATTAGTTTCGGATTTTGTGCATTGCTTACCTATCATACTAGGTGTCATACATTTGTATTGGTTGGGTTATTTGGGCGAGATTATTGTTTGCTTTACATACAGTTTTGTGTAAGCTTCTAGCTTAGGTGAAGATGTGAGTTTTGTACTTAGGTGGTACGAGTGATTTGTACTTTAGCAGTACGTGTAGTACTTTGGTGGTACGAGTGAATCTAAGTGTGGTACTTAGATTGGGTAGGATAGGGTCCTATCTAGTAGCAAGTCCAGTGAGGAACTTGTGAAATAAAGGTCCGTGTCTAATAGGTTGTAACTTGGTGTTTGCCCTATTATAGTGAAGTTTGTGTGTTTGAAATCCCTTAGGTAGGGTCAAGGTTTTACTTCCAGCTGGGCCCTGGAAGGTTTCCTCGTAAAATCTGTGTGTTCTAGTAAGATCCTATATGCATTGTTTATTAATCCGCAAAAAGTAGTCATTAGGAACTCAATACAATTCACCCCCCCTCTTGTATTAATCGTCTCAACTAACACAAACTCTCCTCCTCCTTGTTCGGGTTGCCCAAGCCCATTTCATATTATTTCGAAATTTAACAGTTTGATGCTAAGGAAAATAACAAGTGGCTAAGGAAAATCGTTACACCAACTTTAAAACAATATCCCAAGTCTCAACTCCGATCCATCCAATTTAAAAGCTTATACATACAATATACATATATATACTACATCCGTTAACTTTTAGTTACAACTTTGGGGTATTATTTGTGTGATATAATATATTTCAAAGTTATAAAAAGTTAACGGAGGCAGTAATTTACATTAACTAGTTATTAATTATTGATCAATATAAAAATAAAAATCAAAACTTGCATGAGATTATCTTTCAAGCATGTTGTATTACATAGTTATCTGCATATTATTAGGAACAAAAATAAGCTGTAAATCAAACCTAAATCAATTGGTCATTATACAATTATAACAAATAATCAAGTGTTGACCTAGTAGTACGAATTGAGCCTCTAACCTTATAGTTGGCTTGGGGGTTCAATTTGGTATTTTCCATAGATAATGTTTAAAAAAGCTAAATTAAAATTTTCAAAGTACACCCTTTTTACAAAATATTCCCTCCATACCGTCCACATAAGCAAGTTTGTTGTGTTTTTAGTTTTTTTTAAAAAAATCAATCAACACAAAACCGCTAACTATTAGCGGTTTTATCCTTTATGAAACCGCTAATTCGGGTTCGTTTGGCATCACTATGTTTTTCTGTTTTTTGGTTTTTCGTATTTCAAAATCATATGATATGCCATATAATGAATAAAAAATTTGTCTAATTTATTGAACTCATGGTAATTTTGAAAACTGACAACAAAAAAGTAAAAAAAAAACCTTTTTGTTGTTTCTTGTTTTTGATTTTTGTTTTTTTAAAAAAAAAAACAGAACACTGAAAATAAAAAACGATAACAAACAATTAGCGGTTTTATAAGAATTTGTGCATACAATTGTGGAGATTATTTCACCTATCAACTAAACCGCTAATTCAATTAGCGGTTTACTAGTAAATTGTTTTTTTTTTTAAAAAACAAAAAAAAAAAATCATTAATTTAAATGCTGAGTTGGACGGTATTGGAGGAATTTTTTGTAAAAGAAATGTAATTTGGGAATTTTTGAATATTTCAACAATTTTTATGGAAATCACTCAAATAAATTTCAGAAAAAAAAAATAAAAAATTCAGGCCTACTATAAAAAGAAATTTTTAAAAAATTAAACAAAAGAAAATAGAATACTACCCTAAAAACTGTTTGTGTTTATAAGGATAAGGAACTAATTAACATTCTATATAGTGATTTATGCATGATTTTGACATATAATTTTGAACTAATGAGTACAAAGAAACAATTTAGGATATATACGCGTATTGAAAACCTTAGATGGCTTTCTAGACTTTTAGTCACGTACTTTTAATTAAATCCGGTTAATATCAACTGAAAATAAACCTCAGACTAAAAAAAATGAAATAAAATCAAATAAAAAAAAAAACAAAAAAGAAAAAAAAAAGGAAGAAAAACGAAGAAGTCTATGGATAAATCTAAATTCAACGGATTAATAAATGCAACTATGAGTCAATAAAATGCTACTTAAAAATAATTGAATTGGCTATCTCTCAAATAATCAAATTTCTCTTTAAATTATTGCAGACGTTATTTATATTATTTTTTAAGCCGCGTTCAACGTTTAATTGTCTCATACATTTGCATGTTTGGCCAATACTATATAAAGGGTGTCAATTGCCGCAAAGAAAATACAATCAAACCATCTAAATTACAAAAACCTACCTAGCTCTTCATTAATTCATTTATCCTTTCTAGCTTCTAACAAAATGAAAAATATTTCGTTTTTCTTCGTCTTTTGTCTTCTATCCTCTCTCACACATGCTATAGAACTCGACTTTTGTGTCGGAGATCTTAGTCTTCCTAGAGGGCCTGAAGGATATTCTTGCAAAGATCCTGCTAAAGTCACAACTGATGATTTTGTTTACACGGGTTTTCGTGGTGAAAAAACTCCCAACAATGTTTTTGGGAACAATGTGACTTTAGCATTTTCAGATGTGTTCCCAGCCTTCAATGGTTTAGGCATATCAATGGCCAGGTTGGACTTTGCCGTAGGAGGAGTTATCCCAGTACACTCTCATCGTACGTCAGAAGTTCTTCTTTTGGTAAAAGGTTCAATCATTGCTGGATTTATTGATACCAACAACACTGCATACTATAAAAGATTAGAGGTTGGTGATGTGATGGTATTTCCACAAGCCATGCTTCACTTCCAAATTAACGTTGGCAAAACTCCGGCTACTGCCTTTGTTAGCTTGAATAGTGCAAACCCAGCATTACAACTCACACCTACATCCTTATTTGCTGGAAATTTACCTACTGACATTGCCCAGAAAATTACACTCTTGAGTGGTAAAGAAGTAATGCGAATGAAGCGAATTTTCGACACATCTTAATTAATATCCTTCTTCTTAAGTTAATCTTATATTCTAAGCAACCAATTTATCTCATTGTCCAACTTATTTATTTCTAAATAATATGAAAATAAAGGGTCTATGAATGCCCATTGTATTACTTACAGTTTATCCCTCTCTTACATGTTTTGTAATATTATTAAATTTAAAAATTGTATACTTCTTATAATCTCATAATTAATAAAAGTTTATTCATCTTTTTGTTACACTCCCTTCTTCAATTTTTAATTCTTCATAAGTACCGTCGTTTACTTATTCTTATTAGTTATTAATTGACCTATTTTTTAAAAAAAATATACTTCGTACTTATTATTTTCACTCATCTAGGATTATATTTATCATTTTCAAAATTCACTACACCTTCAGCCAAAAAAATCCAACGTAAATATTAATTTTAGCTAGATCGATAGGTGCACTCCAAGGATTCAAAATGGAGTTGAGCTCTATCTATGATATATGCAGGCAGAGTGCGTGGTTATATAGTTTTCTTAGGAGTAGGAGTCCAAAAAATAAGGGAGGCATATCAACCCTAGTTAATAGAATTAGGAAAATTTGTCAAAAAAAACCCCACCTTTGGGCGGTAATCCAAGAATATAGAACGACCTTTGGATTATTCCAAAATAACACCACCTTTGACTCATATCTTCCGTAAATAGAACGTGATCTGTTAGTAACCTGTTTAATAGGTTACCTATGACACGTGTTAAACTGCCAGTGGTCATTTTTTTTTAAAACATTAAATCTGAAAAAAAACCCTTAAAATAAAGAAATAAAACCTTAATTGAAAAAAGAAAACCCCTACCCAACCCCACCGGCCCAACCACCACTCCTCCTCCACTACCCAGTCCCCGTACCCCTGCATGTTGTCTCACCCCTTCCCCGCCATTGTTAGGCCTCCCCCCGACCCCTTTCTCGGCGTCCTTTTCTTCCATTCCCCGTTTCCGTCCTCCCCATCCCATCTCTGTCCTCGATTTCGTCCCTAATCTCTACCATATTTCAAATACTAGCACCCTTTTTCCTTCACTCAAGCTATCTCTTTTTGCATAGGTTATTGTTTGATTAGGTTTCAAGGGTAGCTCGGCGCGCTGTTTCACGGTGATAGGGATGAAGGGCGTGATTTCATGGCGGATTCGAAGGTGATGGTTGTGAATTTATTGGTATCCGTGGAGTTCGTGGTGGATGTGGAGGTTCGTGGGCGGCTGAAATCGGGATCGGGGAAGGGAGCTTTCAGGTTGGATGGTCTGGTGAGGGGTGGTGGTTCCTGATGAAGGAGGGGTTGGGGCAAACAGAGGGTTTAACTTTTTTAATTTTAAGTTTTTAATTTTTTTAAATTTTTTATTATTTATGGGTTTTATTAAATCAAAATTGTCAAAAAAATAATTAAATTAATGATTGTTTGACACGTGTCACTGAATAACTAGAAAAACAGGTTATAGCTTTTTTCGACCATTTAGAGTAGATGTATATGAATGGTCATTTTATTTTGGAATAATTCAAAGGTCGTTCTATTCTTGGAAGACCGCCCAAAGGTGGTGTTATTTTTGACAAATTTCCCATAGAATTATACAAGTTCCCCATACTTTATCTAATGTTTGACTATGACTTGATCAAAGTCTTAACCTTCAATTTGTACAACGTAACATATAACCTACAAGGGGCACTAACCTACACCCACACCCCACCACCACCGAAAATAACCCACACCACCACCCCACACCACCATCGAAACTAACCCACACCAAAATCAATCACAACCATGAATATTAATGTTTGTTATAAGATCAAAGTTGTCCATTTGTTATTTCGGATGATATACTACAAGAGGGGGGTGAATTGTAGTATGTTCCTAGTGTCTACTTTTCGCGAAATAATTAAACTGATTCCTGTTAGGAACTTAGACAATGCAAAGTGGATTTTACGAGGAAACCATCCAGGGCCCAACTGGAAGTAAAACCTCGACCCTCCAAGGGATTTCAAGCCAAACTAATCCACTTTAATAGGGCAAACACACAAGTTACAACCTATTATACTTAGACCTTTACTCACAAGTTTCCGAATGAACTTGTTACACGGTAGGACCCTATCCTACCCAATCTAAGTCCTACACTAAGATTCACTCATACTCCTTGAGTACTTCTCACTCGGCCTCTCACTAGAAGCTCAATCGGCTTCACCCTAGAAGCTCACACATTGCACTCTTACAATACAATTATAATAACGAGAATCCTAAAGAACTCTCACACCCCAATACATAAAACACTCAAAACCCTTTTTCCCAATTACAGATCTCAAAGAATAACTCTAAATACATACCAATGAATAAAGAGATAAAACTAATATGTTGGACACTCAAGATCTGTCTGGAATTGACTGGACGAACTGAAACCAAACCTGACTGGAACTTTGACCTGAAGGTTTGACTTAGCTTCGTGGTGTAGTATGAAACCATTAAGTGCGACCACTAAGCTTCGTCAGCCTCAACTTTGAATGAATACATATGAGCGTATTTATAGTACACCGAAATTATTCTTTTCCTAAAAGATAAGTTTTCTCAAAAGATATGTTTATAAGATATTTTCTAAAAATAAGTTTTCCTAAAATATATCATTTCTTAAGAATATATTATTTCAATAATAATAAGATATATTTACCATAAAATCAGATTTTATTTAAATATTATATTTTCCAAATATACTACTTTATCTTTTTCGAAAGATATACTTTCCATAAAATAAGCTTTTATTTAAAACTTTTTTTTGCTGTAAATGCTTTCCAAAAATAACTTATCTAATTTTACAAAAGGGATTTATTAGAAAATAAATATATTTATTCTGTAAAACCAAATCTCTAAAAGATATGCACGTATTAGGTAAATATATATATCATTAAAATCGACCTTTCACGACGTGCAGACTTAAGTTCTTATTAGGTTCTGGAACTTTGACCAGTCTCTAAGTTCCTGACAAGTCAGTAACTCTAATTTCATTGACTTTCATGAGTTCACATTGGTTCTTTAGACTTGTTCCAGACTGACTTTTATGTCCAACATATTTACATGAATCCTAAAGCGATATACTTTGATTTCTCCGTTTTCATGTTGTTTCTTTGAAACTCTTGTTCTGGAATCTTGTAGTATTGATGTATTCTAGATCTAGGGGTAAGGTTCCACTTCTGGAACCACAAGACAAGTTCCTAAGTGGAACTTGTTGTCATCTTCGCAGTCCAAGCTTCACTCTTTAGCTTGATGTCTGCTTCTGCTAGGAAGCTCCTTGTGTTTACCTGTTAGGGAACACCTCATGAACCTGTTATGGAACATGCTCCGGCTCTCGTGGGAAAACCTGCCGAAAGTTCTTTCTGGATCTTGTTAGAGAATACCTTCAGGTTCCTTCTTAGTTAGGTTTTCGTGGAAAACCTGCTTTAGATTCATTCATTCTCTCTTGTTCCTCTTAAAGTCTTCTATGTTCCAACCCATTGACTTCACCTAAGTCAGTTCATGTCTTCACATAAACACTTAAGAGTACATTAGAGTGAAATTTGTTTGTCATAAACAAACTTCAAGTGAAAGAACCAATAAAACTTAAAGCTTATGTAAATACTCCTACACATATACGACTCATGTATGCATAGTGTACTTACCTCATGAAGCTAACCTATGCAAACACCTATTTACATAGTTACCTTCATGGTTCTTTAGCCATCATCATGCTTATCAACCATAACACTTATCATTGTTCTTGTTCCTCTATTGCTTATCCTATATTGCTCAAGTTCCTTGCTTATATATATACTTGACATTGCTCAGGTTCCTTGTATCCTGTTCCAAGCATAACTTGTTCTTTCTATGCACAACTTAATATATAATCATCATTAGTTTACTTTACAATCATCAAAACCTAATTACTCAATACCATTTCCATGTGTGTTAGGTTAGTTAAATTATTGCGAACATTCATGACAAAGGTAATAATTAATGTTTGTAAAATTGTCTTGAAAAAAATAATAAAATTGAATTAATTACTCCTCCATCAAATTGTTATCAAAACGTTATTTAATCGGTGCATACATCACATAGCATATATAACAGCATATATAGAGGGCTACCCTAGAATACGCACATACTCACATGTATATGAGAAGGTTCTTGTTCTTAATTTTGGTTGATCTTAATTTAATTTGTATGTCATACAGTACAATGATTTACTTGCAATCTATAGTTTAAAACTGTTAAAAAATACAATCAATGATTTTCATTGTATGTATAAACATCAAAATTACATGGTCAATGAACGAATACTATCATTGTTTTAGGTATTACTACCAAATGTAAAAAATAAAAAAAATTAAAAAAAAAATTAAATTTTTTTTTTTAAAAAAAGGTCAAAACAAAGTGCCACCAATAATGATAATTTTCTTACTACATTTAAAAACAATTAACGTTACTAAAAATAAAGATTAACTTAGAATATAATTCATATATAGTATGGTCAAATGATTCAATTAACTTAGAATACAATTCATATATAGTATGGTCAAATGATTCGATTTACAATAAAAATATTTCACTTACGTAACTAGAAAAAACCTTGCAACTTTACAATATGTCAACAAAGTTAATAATAAATTAAACATGTATTGTGTCAAAAATGAATTGCTCCATATATATAGTGAATTAGTGAGTAAACAAATATGAAGTGTTTTATACCAATAATTAAGTTTTTAACTTATAATTTAAACACATTCAATTAAATTTGAGTCTGACGTCTTGCTTTTGCATGTTCGTAAAATCATAAGATGTTACGATTCGTTTCTTAAAGCCCCTATTAAATTATAGTAGAATCTCGATTTGATAAACAGCTGATTAGGCATACAATTCAAGAGGGACACATGTTAATGGATCAAAATGTTACCAAAATATATGAATAAATAAACTAATTTAAAGAAAGAAAGAAAGAAAGAAAAAAAAAAAAAAAAAAAAAAAACTTGAATATAAGACCAGACAACGGACACTATTTTTGACATGATATTCTTTCTTATGTGTAGATCGAGCATAAGCCAATTTCTAATGGGAATACTCTTGAATTCTTGATCTGGTATATTTATTGTATGACAAGTTGACAACTATGTGAATTGGGAAAAAAAAAAAAAGTCTAGTCTCATACTCTTATGCATGTAGTCAACATCGTAGGGCTGAATATCCCTAAAATACCAAAAATAATAATAATAATAATAATAATAATAATAATAATAATAATAATAATAATAATAATAATAATAATAATAATAATAATTCAGAGGTTCTCGACGGCGCAAGACATTGGGGCTCGTGCTGCAGCTCATATCTTCACTAGGGTAGGCTTTGCTATAGCTAGAGGAGTGGGGGCCCAGATTGTATCTCGGTTTCCCACTAATTTATTGTAGGTTGTATGACTTTTGTTTTTGAGATATAATAATAATAATAACAATAATAATAATAATAATAACAATTATTAAATAATTAAAATAAATTTATTTTTGAAGAGCTGGAAAGCCAAATTAGAAGCCAAAAATGTACAAATATAATTTATGCTTAGGTAAGTAAGTAAAGTAACTAATTAACTAACTTTTCTCAAAAAAAAAAAACAAAAAAAAAAAAATAACCTACTAACAGCTAAGTGCCAAAGTAAATTTAAAAAATAAAAAAGAAACATTGAAGTATTAATTTCTAAGTAACCTCTAATTAAAAAACAACGCTGTACATTCTCTGAAAAATAGTTATACAAACAAATTCAATAGAATATAATAAATGCAACCTTTGAGTCAATAAAATCATACTTAAAAATCATTGATTTTGATTAAACAAATAAGTTCAATAAAATATAATTTACGCATAGTCGGTAAACGATTGACGTCGTCTCGAGCAAGTGACTGAACAATTCTTAATACTCTGGAAAGAGAGCTGCCACTGTGCCACGTAAGCATGCAAACTTGGCAAAGTTCTATATAAAGGGTATCATTTGCCACAAAGAATATACAATCATCCCATCTACATTACAAAAACCTATCTCTTACTTACATCCATTATCCACCATATTTTACGACTAATTCTAGCTTACACAATGAACAATCTTTCAATTTTCGTTATCTTTTGTCTCTTAGCCTCCGTCTCACAAGCCATAGAACTCGACTTTTGTGTTGGGGATCCTAGTCTTCCTAGAGGACCTAAAGGATATGCCTGTAAAGATCCCGCAAAAGTCACAACTGATGATTTTGTTTACACGGGTTTCCGTGGTAAAAAAACTCCTAACAATGTTTTTGGCAACAATGTGACATTAGCATTTTCGGATGTGTTCCCAGCCTTTAATGGTTTAGGCATATCGATGGCAAGGTTAGACTTTGCAGTAGGAGGAATAATCCCAGTACACTCCCATCGTACGTCAGAAGTTCTTCTTTTGGTAAAAGGTTCAATTGTTGCTGGATTTATTGATACCAACAACACCGCATACTATAAAAGATTAGAGGTTGGTGATGTCATGGTTTTTCCACAATCTATGCTTCACTTCCAAATCAACGTTGGTAAAACTCCGGCTACTGCATTTGTTAGTTTGAATGGTGCAAATCCAGCACTACAACTCACTCCTACCTCCTTATTTGCTGGAAATTTACCTGCTGATATTGCCCAAAAAATCACACTCTTGAGTCATAAGGAAGTAATGCGGATGAAGCAAGTGTTCGGCACAGCTTAGTAATCGTCTTAAGCTACTCCTGTATTCTTTACACTTATTTTTAAGCTCACGGTTTATTTAATTTAAGTGTCCAACATAATTGTTTTTAAAGTTTTGGGGAATAAAATAAAGGGTATACATATGCGCCTTGTATTACTTGTAGCATGTCCCTCTATTACATGTTTCGTTATTAACTAAATTGTTGTATTTCATGAATTATTGAATCATGATTGTATGCTTCTTATATTCACATGATCAATAAAATTTGTATAAAATTTTATTTTTACACTCGTTCCCATCCCTTTCTTTGCTGGATGTTTAATTAATGGCTTTTCACTTTTGAAAACGTAATAAATAAATGAGGAAGTTCCAGTTTATCAATTTGATAAACAAAATTTGTTTATCAAATGGCAAAACGGTAAATAAAACAACATAAATGCACAGTCATCATGACATTTTCGTAAATATATCAACAACCGTGGGACCCATATTTAATAAAAAGTTGTTGATTTATTTACAATTGTGCCATTTGATAAACAAATTTTGTTTATCAAATTTATAAACTTGAATTTTCCCTAAATGAAGGTCCTTTTAAAATAATAATAATAATAATAATAATAATAATAATTAAGATTAAGGCTGGAGTTGGCATTTAATTCATTGGATCAATATGTGTAATCTAGGGTTCAAATTAATTCGTATAAGAGACTATTCTCGCTTATAAAGAAATCAAACTTTCTCCAAAGAAAAGAGAAAGAAATTAAAAAAAAAAAAAAAAAAAAAAAAAGAAGAGAGAGAAAGAAATTAAATAAAAAAAACAAAGACAAAAAGCAAAAAAAAAAAAAACTAACCATAGAATAAATCAAAGACATATAACTATGAGGATTACCTCATCTAAAAGCTTAACTAATGATTGAATTGAAGCCCAAGATCGATTTATATACTCTATCATGCTCTTTTATATAGGGCTTGTTAAGTTTGAAGTGTGGATGCGGCATCATGAGCTCCATTATACCACGTTAAAGGGTATAAACGACGGCTAGTCGTCGAAAGCTATATATTCATCGGAACTAGGTTGATCCTTTTCTTGTATATATATATATATATATATATATATATATATATATATATATATATATATATATATATATATATATATATATATATATATATATAAAGGTTCCGAGTCTAATCCTTTTTGCAATATAGTTTTATGATGGAATCTCCTTGAATTTGTAAAGTGGGCTCTCTCTTAGTGACGGTGCGATACAAACCCATATTTAACATTGTATTAGAGTGAGACCCACAATCATTTTGTTACTACATGCTTTTGGTATGAAATTTCCTAGACTTTGTCTCTTGATGACAGATATGACCCATACCCATATTTACAATAAACATTCACACCAAAATAAGAAAATAGAATAAACGAAACCTCTATATATGAGTAGATAATTAAGTTTTTTAAACGGGAAAAATAATTTCATTAATAATTAGTCATACAACATCTACAATGATAATATACATCTATAAACCACAAATTTAGAGAAAAGAACATAACTCTTACAGTCAAAATCATAACTCTTTTGCAATTTCGATATAGCTCATACTCCAACGATTAAAGCTTGATGTGAGCATTGATTTTGATATTTTTTTATCTTCTCAAGTAGAGCGAGCTAGCTAGAATTTCACATCTGATGTTTGATTATAGAGTTGATGACAAGACCTAAATCTGGCCTGGCCTATGTGAATCCAAATTACCTTTCCAATAATAAAAACCCTATAAATATAAATCTCATCCATATGTTAGAATCAAAATTCCAAGAAATTGGAAAGAAGACTCTCATAGAAGGATAGAACAAAGCAAGAAAACAAAAAAAAATAAAAATAAAATAAATAAAACTAAATTGAATCAAAGAATAAGGATTAAAAAAATAATCTAATTTTCGAAAATTAGATTATTTTCGGCCTAAACGAAAGCCGAAAAACCCTAAAAGAAAGAGATCGAAGAGACTTGAGGAGCTAAGCTTTAAGATAACTAAACACTCATAATAATCTATAAATAAAGTAAAGGAATAACCGCTGACATCATATTGTCCACGTGGCAGCTTTATAAGAAAGATTTTCCCGCCTAAATAAAAATTTGACGTCATTATATTTGGTTTCAAATTTCATATTTAATTTTTCCTCCTTTCAATTAATCAAGCTATACTCTTTAATTTATTTGTTTTTCTTCTATCATCAACCATTGTTATCTAATATATCTTTTCCCTTATGCTTCATCGAACAAAATACTTTGATGTATAAATTTTTTTTATTTTCCTTTATATATTACAAGTTTAAAATCATTTTTTATTTGCTTAATTAAAATCGTATATTAAAAACTCACTTTTATGTATATGCTTAAATTTTCATATTCAGTTTGTTCTTCTTTAAATTTAAATTTATAATATTAGCATTTACAACTAATGATTATGTCTCAATAATTTTTTTGATATGTAAGAATACATAAAATATATACTCTATATTTTAAAGAAATCCGTGCATCGCACGGGACTAATCTAGTAGGTAACTAAAATGAAATCCAAATCTTAATGTGAACATCAATAATTGAAATTCAATATTATTAACATTTTGAGTTTAAGAAACTTATAATATCTTGAAAGTAATCTATAATTCTTTCGCTGCTCAAATTGTCATTTTAAAGTCATACGTAATGTAGTTAGCAAATGGAAATTCAAGTTATTCTTCCTTCACTCTAGGAATTGGAATATGGAATTATCTTCGTATTTGCCAGAACTTAGATACACGAATTGACCAAGTCATCGTGTATAATACATTCAACATGTATGAATCAATAAAAATCAATTTTGTAAATAAAAATAAAAACTTTTGTATACACTGTATTGCAAATTTTAATAGAAAGATAAAGGAAGGAAAACTTGTAGCAACTAGCAAGTAAGAAACAAACTAAATTCACGGAATTATATATCTTCAATAATTGAGATTTGATTTTCATTTTTTTTTTGTTGGTGTATATTTAAAGAAACCACAAGGGCAATCGGGCTTTAAAATCCTAGGAGACGGGAGGGAAACTCTAACCAATTAAGCTATATATCCCCTCACTCTCTAATTTTAATCATTTAAAGTGTGTATTTATCAATAAAGTATATAAATGTTTATATGTATTAGGGTAAATTGTTTATATGTTGACCCTTATGAGGTTTTGATGATGATACTAAGAATTGAGCAAACTTCCTTTTAATAAGGATTTTCTAGTGTTGTGATGTTGGCAGGTTCAGTAAGCGTAGAGGGCTGAAGTAGGAACTGGAACAAAGGAACTTTAGAAGATCCATGAGGACAAGTAAAGAACAGAAGAAGAGTTCCAGCAATGGAACTTCCCGAAGTTTCTCAACAGGAACTTCAAACGGGTTGTAACGACCTGGTTTTGGTGTAATGCTGGGGCAAGCCTCAACAATCAAGGATCAACACAAAGATCAAGATATTAACCGAAGAAGATGGACTTCATAACTTATAGTTGTGTAAAAGATAAGTTTGTTTTCGTAGGATGATGTAAACATATAAATGATAATTATGCATGGAACTTATTAGAAATCAGATAAAGCTTGGCAAACTAACTAATTCGTAAAAGATAATTATAAAATCTTTTATAATTGATTTTTATAATTGAGTTTTATAAAAAAGTACTTAATTGATTTTATCTTATAAAATCTGGTTTAACTTGGTTTTATCTTTTTTATAAAATCTTATCTTTTAACAAAAACGAATTTGATAAAATTTGGTTTTCATAAAAACGAATTTAAATCTGTTTGGATTCGGTTTTAAAGAAGATAAGATCAGATTTATGTTTGATCTATCTTATTTGAAAAAACCCTAGTTTGAGAAGCTGAGGAACTCCTATAAATATAGAAGTATTTCAGCTTAGCAAAATGAGAGTTTTAAGCGTGAAAACCACTTAGTGCTTAAGAGTAAGTTTGCCAAAGGTTTAAGCTTTATCATTTTGATTTCGGGTTTCATGTGTAGCTTTCCATTTATGTGTTAGAGTGTGTCTTTGAGTTGTAATTGGTTTTGGGGTGAGATCGTGAATTCTCTTAAATTCACACAAGTGTATGAGTTTGAATTCTCTAAAATTCGAGTGGTAACTGTGAGTGCACAGAGAGTGAAAGGTACCTGAGAAGTGTCTTGGGTCACCTAGGAAGTGTCCTGGGTAAGGGGAGAAAAAGGGTCCTGAGAAGTGTCTTAGGTCTGGTAGGAAGTGTCCTATCACAGAGTCAAGTGTCCGTGGTGGAACTTGCAAAGCAAAGGTCTGTGTAATAGGTTGTACTAGGAGAGTTGCCTATTATAGTGGAATTTGTTTATAAGTCCCAATAGGGCCGAGATTTTACTTCCAGTTAGGCACTGGATGGTTTCCTCGTAAACTTGCTGTGTGCTTAAGTTTTCTTTACGTTTTTATTGTTTATTTCCGCTTAAGTTCCGCGATTGGAACCTACTACTATTCACCCCCCCTCTCATAGTAGTTCATCTAAACTAACAATTGGTATCAGAGCAGGTTCTCACGAAATTACAAGCAACCTTGTAGAGTAAAGTTCCTGAAGAAATGAATGCACACGAGAAACTTGAAGAAGGGTATTCCACCCAAAGACCACCAATGTTCAATGGCAAGTTTTATTCATACTGGAAGAATAGAATGGAGATATTCATCAAAGCTGAAAATTACCAAGTATGGAGAGTCATTGAAAGCGGTGACTTCGAGGTAACAAAAACCAATGCAAACAAAGAGGTAATCCCTAAACCACTAGCTGAATTTGATAAAGAAGATTATGAAAAATTTGAGTTAAATGCTCAAGCTGTGAAAATCTTGCATTGTGGACTAGGACCTCATGAGCACAATAGGATCATGGGTTGTAAGTCTGCAAAGCAGATTTGGGATTTACTACAAGTAACACATGAAGGAACGAATGAAGTTAAACGTTCCAAAATAGATCTATTAATGTCAAAATATGAAAGATTTGAAATGCTACACAAAGAATCCATTCAGGATATGTTCACTAGATTTACTATCATTGTCAATGAGTTAGAATCATTAGGCAGGTCCATACCCATTGATGAACAGGTAAGGAAAGTCCTTAGAAGTCTTCCTCAAGATGAGAGGTGGAGATCCAAGGTCACTACTCTGCAGGAATCCAAGGATTTCACCAAGTTCAACCTTGAACAACTTAATGGATCCCTGCTCACTCATGAACTTCATCTTGGAGCAAATACTGAAAGTTCTAAGAACAAAAGCCTTGCTCTAAAGGCTTACGAATCAAGTGAATCTGAAGATGATGACATGGAGACAGCCATGCTGGTACGAAGGTTCAGGAGGATGCTGGGAAAGAGAGGAGAGAAGAACAGGAGAGGACAGCCAAGTTCCAGGGAGATCAAATGCTTCGGTTGTGGTTCCAAGGACCATCTCATCAGAGACTGTCCTCAACCTAAGGAGGATGAAAAATCGAAGCACAAGGGGAAAGAACCAAACAAGTATTACAAACCATCGTTCTCCAAGGAGGATGTCAGAAAAGCCATGATGGCTGCATGGGGAAATTCTGATTCTGAAGAAGAAGTAGAAAGAGAATCCTTAGAAGAAACAACCAACCTATGTTTAATGGCCAAAACTGATGAAGAAGCTCGTCTGAAGGAACTTGAATCTGAGGTATGGTATGACTATAGACAACTCAAACATTTAAATAAAGGAAATCTTATGGACATTATTCTGGAACTTCAAGATGATTGTAAAGAACTAAACAGGTCGAAGTTCCAAACTGATAAAGCTTTAAATATTTACAAAGAACATAGTGAATGGGTAGATAATATGAAAACTGACATACAAACTAGATTCTTTGACTTATATGATAAAAATGTCCTTCTAAAAGAACAAGTTGAAAAACTGAAACATGATAATATTCTGTTGAATGTAGAGTTAGCTCAACTGAAACTTGGAATTGACACCCCTGACTCTGAAGTTCCTATTGCAAGCCAACTTCCAAATTTTGAGAAATTAAAATCTGATTTTGAAGAAGTTAAAATAAAAAATCAAACCTTGGAGGAGGAACTTGCCAGAGCCAGGAAAGGCAAAGAAGTGCTTAATAATGGAATTCCATCTTGGATAACTAATATCCATAACAAGAATAAAGAAGGACTAGGTTATAAGAAGAAGTCTAGGAGAAACAAGAAGTATGTGGATCTACCTAGTCAAAAACTATGTTACTATTGTGGTAGTACAGGACATCTTAAAGCTGCATGTCCTAAAAGAAATAAAGATACTCTTAAGAATATTGAGCATGCTGAACAGGTATGGTTGAAGAAATCTGAATCTTCTTCCAAAACAGTGGAACCCAAGGAAACCTGGGTTCCAAAAACTAACGCTTAGTTTTCATGCAGGTTCCAGTGAGGGGGAACAACACTTGGTACCTCGACAGTGGTTGTTCTAAGCACATGACTGGAGACAAATCTAAATTTCTCTCACTGGATGCCTACTATGGTAGAACTGTGACCTTTGGTGATAATAAGAAAGGTTAAATCATTGCTATAGGTAAAGTAGGAAGGTCAAGTTCCAATGCTATTGAAAATGTCTTTTTAGTCGAGGGTCTTAAACACAACTTGTTAAGTATTTCTCAATTTTGTGATAAAGGTAACTCAGTTAGCTTTACTTCTAATCTTTGTAGAATCATTAACAATGACACTAACAATGTTATTCTTGAAGGAACCAGAAAAGGGAACACATATATTGTGGATCTCAATGAAGTTTCAAGTAGTAGTTTGACTTGTCTTAGTGTCATTGAGAATGATCCCTTATTATGGCACAAACGATTTGGCCATGCTAGTTTTTCTTTGCTTGATAAACTTAGATCAAAAGAACTTGTGGAAGGACTTCCAACCATCAAGTTCCTAAAAGATAAAGTCTGCAGTGCATGTGTTAGAGGTAAGCAGACACGAATATCTTTCAAATCTAAGAATATGGTAAGCACCACAAAACCATTGGAACTTATCCATATGGATTTGTGTGGTCCTATGAGGATACAAAGCAGAAGTGGAAAAAGGTATGTGATGGTTATTGTAGATGATTTTTCCAGATATACCTGGGTTTTCTTTCTTGTAAGCAAGGATGATATGTTTGATCACTTTTTTGCTTTTGTGAAGAAAGAACAGAGAAGAACAGGTCATCAACTGTTTCACCTAAGGTCAGATCATGGAACTGAGTTCGAAAACTCAAAATTTGATGAGTTCTGTGATGAACATGGGATGGACCACAACTTCTCTGCTCCCAGGACTCCACAACAAAATGGAGTAGTTGAACGAAAAAACAGAAGCTTGGAAGACATGGCAAGAACTATGCTGATTTCCAGTGGACTGCCTAGGAACTTCTGGGCAGAAGCAGTAAACACAGCGTGTTACATATTGAACAGAGTTTCTATTATTAGAGCAATAACCAACAAAACACCTTATGAACTAATTAAAGGAAGAAAACCAAATATTTCCTATTTTAGATCTTTTGGTTGCAGGTGCTTTGTACACAATAATGGAAAGTGAAACTTGGGAAAGTTTGATGAAAGAAGTGATGAGGCTGTATTCTTAGGATATGCCTCAAATAGATGATGATGATTTCGAGATAGGGTTAGTAAGAAGACATGACCCTGATGAGGAATCAACAATATCCATGAAGCAGCAAAACAAGAATCCAGTAGCTGAAAAGCAAACTGCAACTGAAACAGAAGTTCCACAAGAGGAACATCCTGAGCCTGAGAATCCAGAACCTGAGAATCAGGAACCACTGAATCAAGAGACAGGAAACAATGATGTTGAACCTGAAAAGTTGTATCCAATCAAAGACTTTACCCCTAAACGTTGGAAACATCAAAAGTCTCATCCAGTGGACGTGATTATGAGTGACATAACCAAAGGAACTCAGACCAGGTCACAGCTAAGGAACTTCTGTGCATTTTTCTCGTTCCTATCTACGTTGGAACCAAAGAACTGTGATGAAGCCTTACAAGATGCTGATTGGATCATAGCCATGCAAGCTGAACTAGGAGAATTCGAGAGAAACAAAGTTTGGCACCTAGTTCCTAGACCGGAACACCAGAAAGTCATAGGTCTAAAGTGGGTGTTCAGAAACAAGCTTGATGAACATGGAATCATAGTAAGAAACAAGGCTAGGCTGGTTGTCAAGGGGTACAATCAACAAGAAGGCATAGACTTTGATGAGACATTTGCTCCAGTTGCCAGGTTAGAAGCTATACGCATTCTTATTGCTTTTGCAGCTTTTATGGAGATTAAGTTGTTTCAGATGGATGTCAAATGTGCATTTTTAAATGGTCTATTAAAAGAGGACATCTATGTGGAACAACCTCCTGGATTTGAAGATTCAGATTTCTCAAATCATGTCTATAAACTTGATAAAGCTCTCTATGGGATGAAACAAGCACCAAGGGCATGGTATGAGAGGTTGTCCAAGTTCCTGTTAGATAATGATTTTAAAAGAGGTAATTAGACAAAACTTTGTTCTTGAAATCTAAAGGAACTGACATTTTAGTTGTGCAAATATATGTAGATGACATTATTTTTGGTGCAACTAACGAATCTTTGGTGAAGTATTTTGCTGACCTTATGAGTGGTGAGTTCGAGATGAGCATGATGGGTGAGCTAAACTTCTTTCTTGGATTGCAAATTAAGCAAACAGAGAAAGGAATAATGATTCACCAACAAAAGTATGTGAAGGAACTCATAAAGAAATATAAGATGGAAAGTTCCAAAACTATAAGAACACCTATGGGAACTAACACCAGACTGGATGAAGACACAGCTGGAACTTGCATAGATCAGAAGATGTATAGAAGTATGATAGGTTCCTTATTATATCTAACTGCTAGTAGACCTGATATATCTTTCAGTGTAGGCTTATGTGCGAGGTTCCAAGCAAATCCAAAGGAATCTCATCTCAAGACAGTTAAGAGGATACTTAGGTACCTCAAAGGAACTGATGATTTATGTCTCTACTATCCAAGGAATGAATCAATTGATTTAGTTGGATACACAGATGCTGACTATGCAGGTGATTTAGTGAATAGAAAGAGCACATCAGGTATGACTCAATTTCTTAGACCATGCTTAGTTTCTTGGGGTTCCAAGAAATAGAATACAGTTGCCTTGTCCACAGCAGAAGCTGAATATGTAGCTGCTGCAGCTTGTTGTTCACAAATGTTGTGGATAAAACAACAAATATGTGATTTTGGTTTAAAATTTGAATGTGTTCCAATTTATTGTGATAATACTAGTGCTATCTGTATATCTAAAGATCCAGTGCAACACTCTAAGGTTAAGCACATCCACATTAGACACCACTTCTTAAAAGATAATGTGGAAAAAGGCTATATTAAGTTGGAATTTTGTCCTACTGATAATCAAATTGCTGATATTCTAACTAAGCCTTTGAGCAGAGAACGCTTTGAGAACATGAGACTGGAACTTGGGATGATCAAGCTGAATTGATTGCAACTGAAGTTCCTAGATATGGCATTGTCAATTAACAAGATCAATTAGAAGAATAAAACATCTATCACAAATTTGGTGTGATAAACATAACGGGAATGTCACCGTTGGTAAATTCTTGGAGGTTAGTGCAATTAACACTTATTTAAAACTGTACATATTATTCAAAGCAATGTAGACTTGTATGTGACTTGTTCCATGAATTTTATTTTTGAAAAATTAATTTTTCTTTTCGAGAAGATTTATCTTCTAGAATTATCTTATTATAAATATAGTGTGAAAAGATAAATTCTTGATTTGTAAAAATTCCATCCAGATTAGTTTTCAAAAACAAGATAAAATTCATTGTTCCTAAACTAATCCCTTCCACTTCAATACACCGCTTCAAAAATTTACTCCCTTATAAATACTACCCAACCAACCCCATTAACTTACCGTCACATCAAATTAAAGTCTAGAACTCTCTCAACCACATAATTTCTACAGCTAAACCACATCAAAATTTCTACAGCTAAACCTCAATCAACCATGGCCGAAGAAAACCCTAAGAACCAAGAAGAGCAATCACCTCCCAAATCACCTAGCCCGCAACCACTCAGCCAAGAAATTCCTGTTGTGCTACTTCAAACCACCTCAGAACCAAAAAATACCAAGCCAAAAGCCGTTGAGGACACTGCAACTTCCTCTACTGGAAGTTTACCCAACGTTCTTGATCGAATCGGGTTATGGAAGAAGAGGAAAGCCGAAAAGACGGACAAGTCACTCGAATATCAAATTCTTGAAATTGATATGATGGCGAGGGACGAGGAACCTGAGGAAGAGAAAGAACATTCTGATGGGGAAGAAGATGAGAAGGCATTGGGAAAATTTGCTGACAGGTATGTTGTAGGCTATAGAATTGATGATGCATGGTGTAATAAGGTGAATTTTGAATTTCTAGATCTGCTTAAGTTCCAGGGTTGGGATTTCATGTTTGCTGTTAAAGCTAAAAATTATTTGTATCCGTTGGCTATGGATGAATTCTGTAAAGAATGTGAATTTGAGGATGGTGTGTGTTATAGCAAAGTTAATGGTGTGGATGTTGAGTTTGATGCTGCTAGACTAGGGTCTATTCTACAAGTTCCATGTGAGGGGTTTGATACTTACATGAAAGGGGCTGTGACAGTTAAGGTAGCAGGGCACACTAAAACTGAAATCATAAATTACTTAGGGGGTAAAAAGGGTGTTAGCGTGATGAATCACAATGATCTCTCTCCGTTGCACAAATTGCTGTTTAATTTGGTAAAGAAGTCCTTGGTTCCGAGGACTAAAAAAAAAATGAATTGTGCTACTTAGATATGGCCCTAATCTTTTGCATGTCTAAGAGAATTAAAATTAATTTCCCAGCAATTATGATCCAACACTTAGAGCACTGCATAGAAAAGGAGATAAAGGTTGGATATGCTGCGATTCTTGAATCTGTGTTTGAAGATTTAGGTGTGCAATTGAGGGATTTCTATGGGCATATGAGGGAGAAAGGAGAAAATGTGATTAATGAAACCACTCTGAGAGGGTTGAGTCTTGCTGTAGTGAGGGGGAGGTGTGTGAGGTATGAAGCTGCTCAAAAGAAGAAAGAGAAGGAAGAGGACTCACAGGTGAGAGTTCCTGTCAGGAAGAGCAGAAGGCTCTCTGTTGGAACTCAGGCTAAGACCAGTGCTGCTGATCCCCTAGAGTTGAGTGAAGGTGATGGAGGAGCTGATGAGTTGGTAGCTGACTTGTCTAACAGACTCATGCAGGTTGAAGGGCAGCTCCGTGACTAGACAGGGAAGGTGAAGGCTATGGAGAGGACTGACGCTGCTCAGGCCAAGGAATTCCACAAAGCCATCTCAAGCCTTGAAGCGAAAATGAAGAAAGCTCAAGAAGACAACAAAGCTGATCTTGAGAGAATTTTACAAGCGCTTGATGCTTGATCACCTATGCAGCCTACCCTAGCCATCCCCTAATTTCATATTTTCTGTTGGTTTTTGGAACAATGATCTATTTTTAATTGGATGTTTTTGAACTTTATTTGCTTTTGAATATTTTGGAACTTGGTCTGTAATATTTTTAAGTACTCTGGATGGTTGGTTTTATTAAATATTATGGAACTTTGTCTATACTTGCTTGCATTGTTGAGAATAAACAGGAAAATTTGTGTTAAAGTACTAGCTTAAGAGAGCTAGCCAGCGCTGCTTCCAGCTTCCCACATTCGATGAATTGCCTGTGGGGCTGTGAGTAGATGAATAAAACTTTGAAAAGTCAAGTTTTTGATGATGCCAAAAGGGGGAAAAGCAGGAGCAAACTTGAAAGCTGAAGTTGTTCTAGTTCCAGTTGAGTAAGTAACAAAGGTTTCTCTTCTCTAAAAATTTTCTTTCTTTTCTGTTTGTTTTTTTATTCTTTTCATTCTGTTATTTATGTTCTGTTTTGTTTCTTTGCTTTGCTTATATGAGAAAAAAAAATTGAAAAATGAAAAATAACCTTCTGTTTCTTTACTTATCATCCTCAGAAGTTTGCTCAGTTTGTCATCATCAAAAAGGGGGAAATTGTTGACCCTTATGAGGTTTTGATGATGATACTAAGAATTGAGCAAACTTCCTTTTAATAAGGATTTTCTAGTGTTGTGATGTTGGCAGGTTCAGTAAGCGTAGAGGGCTGAAGTAGGAACTGGAACAAAGGAACTTTAGAAGACCCATGAGGACAAGTAAAGAACAGAAGAAGAGTTCCAGCAATGGAACTTCCCAAAGTTTCTCAACAGGAACTTCAAACGGGTTGTAACGACCTGGTTCTGGTGTAATGCTGGGGCAAGCCTCAACAATCAAGGATCAACACAAAGATCAAGATATTAACCGAAGAAGATGGACTTCATAACTTATAGTTTTGTAAAAGATAAGTTTGTTTTCGTAGGATGATGTAAACATATAAATAATAATTATGCATGAAACTTATTAGAAATCAGATAAAGCTTGGCAAACTAACTAATTTGTAAAAGATAATTATGAGTTTTATAAAAAAAGTACTTAATTGATTTTATCTTATAAAATCCGGTTTAACTTGGTTTTATCTTTTTTTTTTATAAAATCTTATCTTTTAACAAAAACGAATTTGATAAAATTTGGTTTTCATAAAAACGAATTTAAATCTGTTTGGATTCGGTTTTAAAGAAGATAAGATCAGATTTATGTTTGATCTATCTTATTTGCAAAAACCCTAGTTTGAGAAGCTGAGGAACTCCTATAAATATAGAAGTATTTCAGCTTAGCAAAATGAGAGTTTTAAGCGTGAAAACCACTTAGTGCTTAAGAGTAAGTTTGCCAAAGGTTTAAGCTTTATCATTTTGATTTCGGGTTTCACGTGTAGCTTTCCATTTATGTGTTAGAGTGTGTCTTTGAGTTGTAATTGGTTTTGGGGTGAGATCGTGAATTCTCTTAAATTCACACAAGTGTATGAGTTTGAATTCTCTAAAATTCGAGTGGTAACTGTGAGTGCACAGAGAGTGAAAGGTACCTGAGAAGTGTCTTGGGTCACCTAGGAAGTGTCCTGGGTAAGGGGAGAAAAAGGGTCCTGAGAAGTGTCTTAGGTCTGGTAAAATAGACAATATTGTCAAACTTACCTACCTAGAGGCCTTTAATTTTTTTTTTTTTTATTATTATTGATAATGATGTTTGAGTCTTGAATTCGAGCAGCAACAAGAAGGGACGAAATAATTAGCTCATGATGAACAGATGAAGGATTATGTTAAATTTCAAGACAATATGAAATAGGCCTGGGCAATCCGAACAAGGAGGAGGAGAGTTATTGATAATGATGTTTGAGTCTTGAACTTGTAAAGTGGGCTCTCTCTTAGTGACGGTGCGATACAAACCCATATTTAACATTGTATTAGAGTGAGACCCACAATCATTTTGTTACTACATGCTTTTGGTATGAAATTTCCTAGACTTTTGAATCTCCTAATGACAGATGTGACCCATACCCATATTTACAGTAAATATTAGCACGAAAATAAGAAAACAGAATAAATGAAACCTCTATAAATAAGTAGATAGTTTTTTTTTTAAAATTTTTTTACGGGAAGAATAATTATACTAATAATTAGTCATACGACATCTACAATCATAATATACCTCTATTAATCACAAATTTAGAGAAAAGAACATAACTCTTACAGTCAAAATCATAACTCTTTTGCAATTTTGACATAATTCATACTCCAACGATTCAGCTTGATGTGAGCATTGATTTCGATGTCTTTCTATCTTCTCAAGTAGAGCGAGCTAGCTAGAATTTCACATTCTATATTGATGTTTTGATTATAGAGTTGATGACAATACTTAAATCTGACTTGGCCTATGTGAATCCCTTTCCAATTAATTAATGGAAACCCTAAAAATATAAATCTCATCCATAGGTTAGAATCAAATTTCCAAGAAATTGGAAAGAAGACTCTCATAGAAGGATAGAACAAAGCAAGAAAAAAAAATAAAACTAAATAAAACTAAATTGAATTAAAGAATAAGGATTAAAAAGAATCTAATTTCCGAAAAATTTAGATTATTTTCGGCCTAACGATAGCCGAAAAACCGTAAAAGAGAGAGATCAAAAATACTTGAGGAGGCAAGCTTTAAGATAATTAAACACTCACAATAATAGGTAACTAAAAGAAAATCCAAATCTTATTGTGAACATCAATAATTGAAATTAAATACTATTAATATTTTGAGTTTAAGAAACTTATAATTTCTTGAAAGTAATCCATAACTAGTGTGTGGCCCAGGTCTAGGATTTTTTTTTAAAAAAACACTTGTAATTGAATAGATAGGTTCATTATTTATTATTCATTTATTTATTATTTGTTTATAATTTATAATACTTTTTCATTAAACATTTGAATAAATTATTTATGGAGCAACTATTGATTAATTATACAAATGTGTCCCCGTCAAAAAAAATTATAAAAACATGTTCTTTGTTTATAATTTATATTATAATGAAAATAAAGACATAATTATTGTCAAAATAATTAAATAACTAAACTTAATTTATAACAATAGTTATTTTTTCTTGCTTGTATGTATTGCCTCGATTAGCATAATTAGCAAATAATGGGATCTTTTTTTTAAAAAAAAAGAATTGTAGTTATTAAATATAAAAATCTCCATCCAATTTATATCATCAATAACTATATACTAAAAGACACACCAACAATGACACGTGTCATGTTCTGGTGTGTCCTTAGTTTTTTTTTTTTTAGAAAAATTATTATGGAAACAAATCTTATAAAAATGAAAGATTTGAGGTATTCTTCCACAAAAAAATTAAAAAAAAATAACTACCATAAATTTAAGAAACAAAAAAAATAAAAAAAAAATCACATTCTTCTCATAATTTAAAACATACATGGTGTAATGTCCAACGCTACAAAAATTATACTAATGCAATTCTTTAGTGAAATAAAATATATATATGAAAAAAAATATGCACATAAACAAATGCATAGTTTCAAATGCCCCAATCATCGATCACCTTTTATATATACCCGGGTGATAGAGGTAGGTGTATAGGTGTACCCAAGGTAATTTTTTTGCTTATTTAATAGATTTTTCCTTCTTATTTTTAGGGTTAAAAATGAGCAAAAAAGAAATTAAAAAATATATTGGCTAACATACATACTCTTTCATAAACTCATCATAATATTTTAGACAAATTTATATTGTATAATTAAACGTACTGTTAATATAAAACAATTACTAAAAGTTACCGTGCATGACAGGGACCTAACCTAGTAGGTATATATTTATGAGTTGAATATAAAAGCATGATTGATATATGGATGATATGGTAAAACGCCTATTGCATATTTTTGTGGTTATGAGTTCGAATCTCATGATAGACATTTTTATTAGAATATGCTCATAGTTGGAAGATGACATGGCGAGGGTGCCACGTGGCACATAAATGGTTTTAGGAACGCTTTTTAATAGATAAGTATAGATATAGATATAGATTTAGATGCTTTCGCTGTTCAAATTGTCATTTTAAAGTCATACGTAATGTAGTTAGCAAATGGAAATTCATGTTATTCTTCCTTCACTCTAGAAATTGGAATATGGAATTATCTTCAATTCTTTATATTTGCCAGAACTTAGATACACGAATTGACCAAGTCATTGTGTACAATACATTCAACATATATGAATCAATAAAATCAATTCTATAAATAAAAAAAATAAAACATAAAATAAAGATTTTGTATACACTGTATTGCAAATTTTAATAGAAATTAAAGATAAAGGAAGGAAAACTTGTAGCAAGTAAGAAACAAACTAAATTATTTTTTATTGCATACCAATTTACGGAATTATATATGTTCAATAATTGAGGTTTGATTATGATGTTTTTTTTTTGGTGTTTAAAGAAATCACAAGGACAAGTGATGATAATCGGTCTTTAAAATCCCACGAGACGGGAGGGAAGCTCTAACCAATTAAGTTATATATCCTTCCCTTTATGATTTTCAATCATTTAAAGAGTGTATTTATCAATAAAGTATATACATGTTTTATTTGTATTAAGGTAAGTTCTATATATATACTCCCTCCGTCCCCAAATGATAAACCCTAATGGGAAAAAATCACGAAAATTAAAAAACTTAAATAAAAGTTGTACAATTACATTGAAAAGATAAATTTACATTGAGTATGTAAAATATTAGAGAGATAAAGTAATAAAAGTACATTGAAAAACAAAATTTACATGAGAAAGTTAAATTTGCACAAATATTATTGTAATTGGAGGAAATTTTGATAAAAAATTGATATTATTGATAAATAACTTTGAGTCAACGAAAAAAAAAATAGATAATTGATAAATAACTTTGAGTCAATAAAATGATGCTTAAAATAATTGAATTGGTTAAACAAGTGGATTTCTCAAATAGTCAAATTTCTCTTAACATTATCGCATACATCATTTATTATTCTTCTTCTAAGCCGCGTAAACCGGTTAACTGTCTCGTAAACTTGCATGCTCAGCCAATACTATATAAAGGGTGTCAATTGCCGCAAAGAAAATACAATCAAACCATCTCCATTACAAACACCTACTTCTTTACTACTTCTCTCATTTTATCCATCATTTGTACAACCTATTTCTAGCTTCTAACATAATGAAAAATCTTTCGTTTTTCTTCATCTTTTGTCTCCTATCCTCTCTCTCACATGCTATAGAGCTCGACTTTTGTGTCGGAGACCTTAGTCTTCCCAGAGGACCTGAAGGATATGCTTGCAAAGATCCTGCTAAAGTCACAACTGATGATTTTGTTTACACGGGTTTCCGTGGTGAAAAAACTCCTAATAATGTTTTTGGGAACAATGTGACATTAGCATTCTCAGATGTGTTCCCAGCCTTTAATGGTTTAGGTATATCTATGGCCAGGTTAGACTTCGCTGTAGGAGGAGTGATCCCAGTACACTCCCATCGTACGTCAGAAGTTCTTATTTTGGTAAAAGGTTCAATCATTGCAGGGTTTATTGATACCAACAACACCGCATACTATAAAAGATTAGAAGTCGGTGATGTCATGGTGTTTCCTCAAGCCATGCTTCACTTCCAAATCAACGTTGGTAAAACTCCAGCTACCGCGTATGTTAGTTTGAATGGTGCAAACCCAGCGCTACAACTCACTCCTACCTCCTTATTTGCTGGCAATTTACCTGCTAACATTGCCCAGGAAATTACACTCTTGAGTCGTAAGGAAGTTATGCGGATGAAACGAATCTTTGGCACAGCTTGATATCCATCTTTACCTACTCATGTGCTCTTAATAATTATTAGCTCCCGATTTATTTCAATGTCTAACACAATTTTTTATAAATCTGTGATAATAAAGGGTATATACATATAACCCTCTTTACATGTTTCGTAACTACAAAGTAATTGTAAAATTTTTATAATGTATACTTCTTACATTCTCAAGATTAATAAACATACTGTATATTTATCTTTTCTTTATACTCCCTTCTTGATATTTACATGAATCTGAGTCTACCCTTCATGTGCTAAGGCTAGGTTCGTTGTTTTAACTATTGCGTAAAATGAATGCATGGCTTTGCTCTAGGAAAAAGGAGAGCTATCCTTAAAGATGCAAGTGAAGAGGGACCAAGTGCATGAAGTTTTATTTATCCAAGTAATATAATTGCATAGACGTGCATAACAATTAATGTTATCATAATCATGATTCTACTTTAAATCGGAACAGGCTAAGAGGTAGAATTGAATGTAGAATCGATTTTAAAAATTTGGCAAAAGCATGAAATTATACTCAGCTCGACAGTAATTTACTATTTTTTTATATGGAGATTATGAAATTAAATTTATTATTTTTAGCTCTAATCCAATACAATATTGTCAAACTTACCTACCTAGAGGCCTAAAGCTATTTTTTTTTTTTTTAATTATTATTGATAATGATGTTTGAGTCTTGAATTCGAGCAGCAACAAGAAGGGACGAAGTGATTAGCTCATGATGAACAGATGAAGGATTAGCAATGAGATAGAGGAAAGACCAAAATAGGAAAGAGAATCATTAAAATTAATAAAATAGGAATGAGAATAGAGATTTAGTCAACCTTACTTTTATATGGGCTATGGCTCAATATATAGTCAGACTTATTCAAAAGTCCAACTTCTAGGCTTTAGTAAGAATCGTTAAAATCATGTTAAAATTGCAATTTTGCTAAACATGGAATCATCAAACCAATGCTCAATAATACAGCAATAAATACTTGCCGGAATATATTTTTCAAGATTACATAATCTTACGTATAACTCAATGTACTTTTTTACAAGTTTGACAATGTATGTAACTAATACGAGAATAATTTTATGTGCACAACACATCAATAGACAACATTTATATACATCAATTAGTGCCACCAAATATCCTCTTCAAATTCTTTGCTTGTGTAGCATCAAGTAAAGTGATTTTCTTGAGAGAGATTGTTCCCTCTAGGGTTTTCCCTTGGGAGGGTTTTTCCTAGCCTCTTTTGCTAGGGTTTTTTCTTTGTTTTTTCTTCAATCTTTCCCTATTTCTCTTAATCTCCTTCATTCTTGATTTTAATTTGTGAATTTTGTAGGGGCTTCCACTGGTTTTTACCGGTGGAAAGCCCTAATTTCTCTTTGATTGCTTTTAATAAAAAGATATCATCCTTAAGATGGTGTTCTTGATAGTGATTTTTATTACTTGTTTATTGAAGAATGAAAATCGAAGGTTTCGCAATTTCTACCGGAGTTTAGAAGACCACGGAAGTATATTATTCATCCTAAAAATTATGCATCTGCAGATCTTATGCCGAATTAGAGCGAACCCACATATTGTATTGCTTCGGATGAAGTTTTTTGTTAAGGCTATTATCAATTGATTCTGCGATGTTATTTTTAGGGTTTTATATATTTTTGTTGGAATTTTAAATTTCTCAAAAATTGATTGTAAGTGCCGTTTGGCTATTTTATAAAAGAAATCTTTAATCTTCTTGTCAAAAAAAAAAAAAAAGTGATTTTCTCAATCACATCTGTAGGTAAGTCATTGGCAAATAGAGAAGTGGTAGTAGTTTGAAAATTAGGGCTTGCACTATTCAAGCTAACAAAGGCAAGAGTGGGAGTTTTACCAACATTAACTTGGAAGTGAAGTAAAGATTGAGGAAACATCATAATGTCTCCCTTGGTTAATGTTTTATAAAATGCTTGATCGTTTGAATCTATAAAACCCGCAAGTATGTATCTCTCCTTCAATAACAAGGATAAGTTCTGATACCCTATGTGAGTGGATTGGGACGACTCCACCCACACCAATGTCTAACCGTGACATGGAAAGGCCTAACCCATTTAGAGCCGAGAAAGTCAAATCAATTGCTGATGTCACGGATACACGAAATAAATTTGTTAATGGGTCTGCCGCAACACCCAAACCAGAGAAAACAAAGTCATCCACTATTAAGTTTGCCGGATTCCTACAAGGAAACCGGCTGGTGTACCTGGAAAATTAAAGTCTGCAACATAAAAATCAACAACACTAGTAGCAGAAGATAACGAAACAAAGAGAGAAATGTATAGGAAAAATTTGAGAATCTCCATGTTTGAAGAATATAGAATGGATAGTTTTTTCTCTTGGTTTTAGAAGTGTTGCCTAAAACTATGAAAATTTTTATGCTCTATAAATAGATCTAGTACGTGCAATTTGGTGGAAGTTTTCAATTGAAGGGTTTTTTATATATATATTTATTTTTTAAAAAAAATTAAAAAATACCACAATCTATTGTTCACAATTTGTACAATATAACCTCAATTTTTTTTTAAATTGTATTTACCACTTAGCTCTCTCAAAAACCAAAAAAACTCCCACCACTCACGGTGGGTCCCACTAACATTCCTTCAAATTTCACCTTTCTTCTTCCCTAACCATCCTAATTAACCAATTATGCACTCAATTTTTCATTGTCGTTTAGTTTGAAGAAAAAATTAGCGAATTAAAACCCTAAATAACGCCTAATTGATTTGCAAATTGATATTAAAACTAGACAAAGTGGAAGAAGAAGGAAGAACAGATGTGAGAATTGAGGGAAATAGAGGTACAATTGGTAGTGGGACCCACCGTGATGTCATATAGAGGAGTTGGTGGGAAAAAGTACGTGGTGGAGTTTTTTGAGAACTTCTCAGTCTCTAGCAACTAGAGACAAGGAAATGTCTAGTAAGGATAAAGTTGTAAATAGACTATATTTGAAGACATAACATGCATCATCCATTTGGTAAGGGCATAAAGGTAAATTTGTCTGAGGCTTGTTTGAGAAGCTTTATGTTGAAGGGGCACGACTTTTGAAACTCCACATACTCCTCTGTTTTAGTCTGTCTGTCAGTCTCTATCTCTCTCCTCTAAGGGTTTACGAGATTACGTAGAATTGATCGGAATTCGGTGTTGTCAACGGCGGTGGAGCGAAATTCGTCGGTGGTGTTGCAAATTAGTCGTCGGTCTTGCGTAGGAGAATCAGGTTTGTTTTTCGCAACATTGGAACCCTAGTTTTCTTTCATTTTGGTAGGATGTGGTCTAGTTATTGCGTATTTGCTACAATGACGGTGTTGAATTGAGTTTTAAAACCCCCAATTTTTGTGGTGAATTGATAATTTAGTATGATAAATACCCTAGAAGTTGTTAAATTGTGGTGAATTATGGTCGTTGGTTTGCGATTCTGTGTGAAAAACGTGGGATGTTTGTTTCAATGCTTGTAATTATGAAAATGTGCAAAATGGTGCTTAATTATTTTTTAAAACGAAGAATTTGTTGATGAATGTTGTGTGTATGTGTTTTGTACCCCAGAATTTTAATTTCATTGATTTTGATTATAAGTATTCTCTTCCAAAGCCTAATGTTGTTTTAATTGATGAGTGTAATTGGATGTTTTATTGGGTTGGTTAATTGATGAGTGTATATTGATGAGTGTAATTGGATGTTTTATTGATGAGTGTATATTTGAAAATGTAAGAGTTTGAATTTGTTTTTTTTAAATGGGGGTAGTTAATTGTTGTAAAGAATATTCCACGATCATGTATAAGTTGGGGTAAATAAGACTGTAGTTGGTATATATGTAAATGATAGTTGTGGGTACAAATTGGTAGATTGTTTGTGTAGAATTGTGTGTTAAGGATGTGTATAATTGAGGTAATTGATCTTGTTCATGGTAAAATCAGGTTATGTCCTGTTGTAGTTGGTAATGAGTGTGAATAAATGTCACTGGGATTTGTTATGTGTCGTTGTAATTGAAAGAATTTTTGAGAGAGGTTGGGTTTGATGTAACGGGGATGTTGTGTCATTGTTTCAGGTATACAGACATGGTTCGTAAAAGGAATGCTCCTGCAGTTGGTAGCAGGGCAAAACTAGGGGTGAGTTGTTGAATTATTTTGATTGATAAGCTAAATTGGTAATGTAGTTGTGCTGTTATGTTCTATATATGGTGGTCAGGCGAAGAATGTGATTTATTGTGTTTGTTTTGGTGAAAACAGATAACTATGAATGAAGTAGTTAAGGGGGGGCTCGGGGTTTTAGCCAAATCAAAACCCGGGGCGGCTACCGAAAGTAGTGGTGTTGCTGAAAGAAGACCTAAAAGAAGTCAAACAATTGAACCAGTTGTGACTCCTCAACTAAGTTACATGGAGAAATTGATTGCTGAAGGCTTTGGTGGAGGTATTGATATGGACGAGCCCGAGGAATCAAAACATGAAAGTAATGGGCGTGGCAGGGTGACTGAGGAAGATGCATCTGAAACGGTAGGTAGTTACCAACATGAGGATGAATATGTTGATGATGATGATGAAGCAGAGCTTGTGAATGTAAAGAGTAAAAGAGCAAAGGGTAAAGGTGTATTGGAGAGGAGTAGGCGTTCTGCTTCTGATAAGCTTGGCGAAGTGAGGGCAGCAGTGTTGGGGTGACTTGTTGATCCTCTGCCACAACAATTGCAGCAGCAGCAACAGCAGCAATTGGTAAGTGGTTTGGGTATAGAATAGCGGGTTAATATAAATTTGAAAATGATTTGTTTGTGACCATTACTGGTTTTGTTTGTAGGCACCCGATAATCGACCTTTAGGAGTTATAGTAAAGGAGAAAGAGAGGGTTGTTGAAACCCAAGTGTTGAATTGCGTGAGGAGGGTATGTTTGTTATAACCGTTCTCTATTATTTGTAAATATTTAGACTATGATTGGTTGTGCCTATTTTAACTTGTCAAGTATTTACATTTTTTGATGTTGAGTATTGTTTTTCATCTTAACAGCCTGCGAATGTGGTCTGCCGCGTAGATGCATTTTCAAAACTGATATCTGAATTGGATGATTCAAGGGTGAATGTGGTGCAGGAGATGGGTTTTGGTGCACTATTGAATCTTAAAATTACTCGGTTGGACCGGAAGTTTTGTTATTGGCTGCTTACAAGGGTTGATCCAGATAGCAATTTATTTGTATTTGGAGATGGGAAAGAGCTGCCTTTATGTCCTGTACAGTGGAATTTAGTCCTTGGAATTCCCTTCGGGCGTTCCGTGGTGCCTTTGGCATGTGATGGGGTGGATGAAAATATGCAAGCAAGAATAAGAGCGATAGGTGGATGGTTTGGGACTGTAGATCCTAGTGGGAGGACACATTTATCTATTGGAGAAGCTGAGAAGGCGTTTGTGATGAGGATGGATGGAACTAAAGGACAGTCGAGAACGGCGGAAGATGTTTTGCATTTTAAGTCAGCCTTCCTTGTTGTTGTCTTAGGGCAGCTACTATGCCCCACCACTGATGGTGGGAATCTGTCAATATCATTGCTTCCAGCAGTTTCAGTTGCCGCGGAGGCGAAGAATTATAATTGGTGTGAATTTGCCTCTGATTGGTTGATGACTTATGTGTCGAAGTTTAAGGTTAAGTTTGATAAGTATGGATTTGTGTCCGGATGTGGTGGATGCACATTATTTCTTATGGTTAGTGATCTTTTTTGTTTTATAAAATGGTTTGTGTGATAATAATTATAGTTGTAGTGTTGATCGATTTGTGTTTATAACTTGTGCAGATTTATTACATTGATCATTTGAGTCGGACTCCGCTGTTTTGGAACGAGACTCCTCGGATCAATGTGTGGACACAGTCGGCAGTTATGGATGTTATTGAAGCTGATCGGAAGGTGACGGGTGATTTCGGGAAGCTGAAGGTAATAAAATGGTTATTGCTATCGTTAAAATTTTCAGTTTTGGAGGTGAAGATGTCTAAAAAGTGTTATTAATGGAGACCTTAAAATAGTAGTATCTCATTATTTAAATGTTGTAGGATATTGTCATCAAATGGAACCCCATCAATTTAAGTGCTGAAACCATAGTGTTGTTATTGCACCTTGGATTTTTTTGTGGAAATTGATATTTTTGTGAAAAATAAAACAAAATTATCAAGATTATATGATAGCTATCATACATTCATAAGGGCGCAATGCCTAAATAACAGTTTGATAGGTATCATACACTGTTGAGGTGAATTTCTAGGGTACAAGAGTAATGGTGGTAATAAAATTGTTATTTGTAACCATACAAATTTGGTATGAAAGTGATATAGGTTATGTTATTTTTGGTAGTCTGTTGATGTTGCGTACGGAGAGAGGCATTCCCGTATAGCAAGGGATAGAAGGATTTCACCTGATTTGATGGGGAGGTCTAGCAAGGATGTGATAGTACGGAGGGTAAGTTACATGAAAATAAATGTCTTTGCTTAGAATTGAACTGAGTTATTTTGATATTGAATTGTTTTTTGTAGGTTGTGAGATTGCTTGATCCTCGACTAGAGTACATTGAAAGCTTGTTGGAGAAGCTGCTGAAGAGAAAGCGTGCTAAGCCGTCTGGGCCTTCTAAAAGAGTGGAGGAGCCTCTTGAGCAAACTATCAACAGAATAGCAGCAGAAACTATTCTTTGTGATGTAAATGGTGTTGAAACTGAGATGAACAATGACTCAGTACTAGGGGTTAATAATCAAAATGCAGGAAGGGACAATGATGTTGAAGATGGAGGAGATAGGGAATTGAGGAGGCAGAACCTTGATGCAGATGGAGGAGGTGGCCAAGGGGTGTTGTCAAATGGTGGAGGAGGTAAAGAGTATGTTGATTTAGAGGTAGGTGGCAATGGACAAGGGTCAAATGGAGGGAATGGGAATGCAGAGGCACTGGGAGAAGATGCCGGTACAGAACTGCCAAAGGATTCAAGTGACAAGGGTGGTGCAGAGGGAGAAAAAAGTCAAAGTAAGGTGGCTACTATGAAAGCCCCAAAGGAAAGGAGTTCAAATAAAAGTATTCGAGCGGAAGTTGTTGTACCTGCTGAGAAGGCTTGGGTTTTGGGAGTGGTAGCGAGGAAGATTTTAACAATGATCAGGAATTTCAGCCCTAGGACAGACAAGACTCGGTAAGTGAATTTTTTATATTGAATTCATGTTTTAGAACGTAATTGAATTGGTAAATACTGATTTGAACGGTTAAATGTATGTTCAGGGGTATACCGTTGATCGAGTGCCAGGGCATGGATGCTACTACGGCGGACTGTCATGGAGTGTTGTTCATGCGAGATAGGGTTAGCTCTCAGTACGTGAGGATGGCTGCTAAGCTGTACAGCTGTGAATGGGCCAAAGAATTTGAGGGAAAAAGAAGGAGGATTATGATTGATGTTACTTTTACGGTAAGAAAATTAGTTTGTCAAAACATGTTCAATTTGTGTTGGGGATTAATCCATTTGTGGAGTATTTGTGAAAGGTAGTTAAGTGTGTTGTTGTTATGATTGGGAGTGTGTGAATCTGTGCTCATGTAATTGGTTAATTTGATGTGATGTTGTAGTTGATTTTTAGATGTAATATATTCTAGGTTGTCTTAACTTTTAAGCTTTCGTTGTATTTTTGTTTATGGGTTGTTTTGTAATTGGTTGTTGTACTAATTAATTTCTGGTTGCAATTATTATGCAATTTGTTGTATTTGTTTTTGGGAAGATTTTGGATTTGGATTTCAATTAGTGTTACAATTTTTATACATAGCTGACTATATTTTTTTTAATGAATCCACATAGTTATCCTTAATTTTATTTATTGAATTTGAATTATGTGTGAAAGTGACTTATTAAAAACTAAACAGTATGATATTCTCTATACTAAACTAATATTTCAAAGAAGAGCATAGAATTAATAATTTGATTTACAAGTTATCATTGAAGGTTGACGTTTTAATTTGGATTATCAATTCCTATCCTACAGATCACATGCATGCCACTAGTTTATTATCAAAATTAGTTTAGCTTATTGGTAATTAATATGATAATGATATGAGTTATTTAGTTAATGTTTTACAACTTAGATAGAATTGGGGTTATATGAATTGTTATCCTAGGGGTCTGCTAGTCTACTTAAGTATATTAGGCAAGTATTATTTTGATGCAAGTTCCCAAGCTTATATCTATCACACATAAATTAGATGCATCAACAGATTAAGTCTTTTCAAATGATGTTTATGTTAGTATGATTTAATCAGAGGAGTTATGAGTGCACTAACTATTGAGGAGAGCCTCTAAGTCAAGCTTCTTGGATTAAGTTACTCCTCTTAATCCTCTTTGTGTTTGATTTTTTAGCAAAATATTCAATTTTTGCTATAAGATTCTATTGTGAGTGAAAATATGTGGTGTGATTGAGCTTTAGCGTATCATTTTCTGTGATGGGTATTTATCGAATTTGTTTGTTTTTGGGTATGTTGTGGTTTATGCATTGCCTTGTGATTTTTTAAAGTTGAATTATCAAGTACTTGAATTGGCAGTGTAAAAAGGCTTGTCTGTATTTGTGGCAGGAACGTGTCATTGCGGGGGAGGAAACGGCAAAGGTGGCAGCAGCCAAACATGGGGGGAATTTGAAAGGCGTGGGCTGCAAAAATCTAGCAGCGGTTAGTGCCATATATTTGTAAAGTAGTATCTGATTTCAAAAGTTATGAGTTATTGCCATTTATCTTATAAAGGAGTGTATGTCCCCTGCTGTAAAAATGTTGCAGTTGTTTCTTCCTATTATTGAGAAGGAACACTGGTGGTGTGCTGCATTTGACATGATTGAGGAAAAGATTTATGTTATTGACTCTATGTCGAGCGATGGTGCAACAGAGCATAGTGCAGTGTTGATGAAGCTGGTAAGACTTAGACGCTTAATGAGAATGAATTTAGTAAACTGCTGGTGTTCATCATTTCTACATGCATTGTGTAGGCGTGTGCAGTTGATGTGTTGCTGAAGACCTTTGACAAGTCGTGGGCTTCGCCTACCGTAACAAACTGGCCCACCCAAATGTGGAAGTGAAGCAAACTGACAAGTAAGCTTGATTTATATGCGCTAATCCCTTACAATGTACCATTTTTGGTGCTTATGTTGTTTGGCCTTCGGTGTTTTTTGCAGTCAAAGTTGTGGAATTATTATGTTGTTGTGCATCAAGGAGTGTGCATATGGCTTCATGGAACGTTTTCTAGTGGTAAATGACTTGCACAAACCTTGTTTGTAAAATGTGTTATAATTTTTTTTAACAGCTAGATAAAATAGTAAATGTTTTATTTTGGTAAATCGCAGGAGAGCTTGAAAGATGCTAGGGACGGTCTACTATTTGATGACCTGCATAGCGAATTCAACGAATTGAAGCCAAAATTTGAAGAGTTGGTTGCAGATGTGAAGGAGTTGAAGTAGGTGTACATCTGTGTAGTGAATGTGAAGAGTAGTTAATGTGAACTTTTGATTTTTTTTGGTTCGTGTATCATGAATTATTACGGTGTTGTGCAGGTGGTTATTTAGTTTGGTTTTTTTTGGTGATATTAGACAGTTGGTACATGTTTCTGGGTAATGGCTTGATTTGAAATCGCCATTGAATATTAGTATGCTTCAGGTTTAGACTTTCGTAACAAGGATATCAAGGATTTGGTTAGGAAGTATTTACACTTAGTAGTTTGTTGATGCATTGTTTAACAAAAATCTGTGTGACGACTTGTTTGTTTTGCATAGGTTGCTAGAATGTTGGGATTTATCTCATCATGTAATATTGATATAGTATATTTACTAATTATGTTGGGATTTATCTGATCATGTAATATTGATAGTATATGTACTAATTATATTGGTATTTCATGTTCTAAAAGTACGTTTGATATATCTTGCATATGTTGATAGTAAGTGATTTTTACTACGTGGCAAATTAAACGTAAAATAATTTTGCACAACGATAATTACGAACATAGAATAAATAAATGTAGTCTTGAACTATTACTCAATACATTTACTAGGCACTAAAAATAAAATTAAAACTCCGCTACTCCGTCATTAACTTGGAATTGAACCTAAACATTAACCGCGCTACCTACTACATCATGAAGTTGGAATTGAACCTAAACATGAACTCCGGTACCTAGTACATTAATAACCTTGTCCGCTACCTACTACATAATGAACTCTACTACACATTAACTTGGAATTGAACCTAGTTCAAACGTTAACTCCTCTACCTAGTACATAAAAAACTCGAAATTGAACCTAAATATTAACTCTATTACATCATGAACGCTTGGAACTACATCACTCCGAAACATCCTCATCTGATGAGGTATCGAACACCGACTTACCATTAATTGAACGATTTCCCCTCTTGAGTGTCAACATGGCCACTGCTGTGTTGAGTTTTATGCCAAACTCTTCTGGTAGTTCGAAAATACACGGGGGCTCCGTAAAAAGCAAATCAACCCTACCGTTGGCATCAACTCCGTTGAGGTGGAGCATTTTGTTCCGAAAACTCACGTAAGCCTCCTCGTTGTTCCTAAGTACAGCACACATATCCATAGAAGAGAAGTTGATCCACTCGAAAGTTATGTCAACCTTTTCTTTTATGGTTGAAAACTTTCTTCCAAGGACTAACAAAGCCCATGGAGCATAATGATGCTCCTGCAACTTGTTCATAATCTCATCATACCAAGAAGTTAAAGGCATGAACAATGTCAAAAATCGAATCAAGTGTCGGTAAAACACGGGTTTTGCAATGCACTTAATAATGGTCTCCCTAAACTTTTTCAAGTTGAAACCAAAAGCCATTTTAAAAACATCAAGTAAGTAGAATAAGAAGCAAAATGCTTCTTTTCTAAATTTCCTTGCCTTTTGAAGACCTAATGGAGTGAGATAGGGTTTCGAAGGGTCAAATTGAGTACCTGAAATGCCTTCTGCTCCACTACGGGCAAAAGCAGCTAGAAGATGACTTATCATTAAGCGGGACGATCTTTCCTCTATGGCTAACGCACCAATTGTGTCCTTCACGTCCCTCTCTGTTGGGTGTTTTAAGAATTCCATAACGGTCGGGGTGTAGTTAGTTTGTTCCTCAACATCTTATTCCTCAACTATATCTTCGACCTTGTGTTCTTCATGCAGAGGAGCTTTTCCCTTTTCCTCGTAAGAAAGCCGTCGTCGAACAGCAACGGAACAAGGAGGCAACACCTTGTGGTTGTCGTGGAATGCATGGTTGGGTGGAGTGGAATCCATTACAGAATGTTTTTGGAGGAAATGTGTTATTTTGCAAGAAATTAGTTTTCACGTACACAAAGAAGGATTTTTTGTTGTAGTAAATACTACTACAACATGAACTCACTGATGTTTGGCTTCATTTATGGAGAATGGTGGTTGGTTGACTTGAATACTTAGTTTAGTGTTGTATCTAAAATATGTTGGTTATAAGTCATTCGTAAGTCAAATCAATTTATGGAATTGGTGCACACTACTTTACTTATTAATCTTCCGTTGAGATTTTCATATCCCAACAATTTCACTTCGTATGCAAACCATTGTAAAAATATGTCCCAAGATACCAACAAAAATATTTTATATACCAACTTAGGTGCAGGTACAAAATTAACTACGCGTGCCATTAAATGAGGCACACTCTTCAAGAACTCTTTTGGTCTTAATTTAAGGAAAAAGTGAAATTGAATGAAGTGTACTTTCATTTAACGTTGTTCATGAAATTAGATTTATGGCTTATTCGTCTTTATAGTTCATCAAATTACTACATTTAATCCTCATCGCCTATCACGTAATAACATTCATCATGACTACAACATAAATTTGGAATCAACTACTTTACAGTAGTAGTAGTACATTAACGTTTATGAAATTTGTAAATAATTGGTAGTAGATTATTAGTGCATTAAGTTGTACTTAAGTTACTAGTAGTACGTTTGCTTTTACTGAATTTGTAAATTATTAATAGTACATTAACTTATAAGTGCATTTGTAGATTATTAAATTTGTACGCTAGTTATAAGTTAATTATTATAATGTAATAGTTCTACGTTCGCTTTTTAGTACATTTGTAGCCATGTAAATAAGTGTACCAACAACTGAATTTTTTATACCAACTACAATACACAATGCACTTAACACCAACTTACATATATTTCATACAAACGATTTTGTTCACCTACCATGTACTATCTTTCGTTACTATTATATCATAATCCTAAACCGTAGTAACTATTAAACCAGAATTACAAAATGAAGGGATCCTAGTAATATTAAATTACATCTTAAAATAAAGAAAAACAACAAGAACACCCAGAGCAATTGTAATTCGCTTAATAGACCTTACAATACCACGAATATCAACGACGCAATTGCAAACTTCCCCCAATCCCACCTCAACTAGTCTTTTCGGTATCATTACATCTGACCAAATGAGGTTGTCATCTTCTACCCACTTGAAAGAGTTGCACCGTCGGCACTTGTAGTAAGGTCTACCCGGGTTAGTTGAGGAATCGGAGAACCTGATGTCGGCTATAACCGAAACACAACAAGGGCATCGGTATGCCTCCACCCACAAGATGTTCAATTCACCTTCCGATTCGTAAATTCCGGGCCGCCGTGGAATCATTTGGTTCATGGTCGATGGTGATGTTGTGGGCTATGGCTTGTAGTTGTTGGGAGGGTTTTTAGAGTCTGTGCAAATGATTTCTCCACAACATATAAAATGAACAAATAATTAATAAGTAACCAATTTGGAAAACCCAATTCTAATTTAAGAGGTAATTTTGAAATTTAAATTTGGGATTTCAAAAATTGTTGAAAATGTTGCATTGGGGGGAAATGTCCCGCTTTCCACTAGGACTCATTAGTTATACCTCGTAAATTGCACTAATGAAGTACATTTGTGTCAGATGTTTTTTTCCTGGAGTACGAATTGCATAAAATACCAACACACATATATATAATACAAACAACACCTTATAAAGTACATAATGGTATTACTTGTCGTCCATTTTATGCAAACAAATAAGGTCCACATACCAACACATAAATTTTTCAAATACTGTTGTCAATTTTGTGAAAACCCTCTACAATAACCAATCTATACTCCCAATGTTTAAAGATACGTTTTCAATATGCACCAACCTATGCGAGGTGGAGAATATAACCACTCCCAACAACTTATCATATTATACCATGTCAGATAAAAATGGACCCAAAAGGACACCAAATGGATTAAGTAATATACCAAAACAAATTGTACTTTTTTGGGGAAAAACTAAGTCTTTAATATGCAACTAGTCGTTACATTGAGGTGTAAATACACTACTACTACTGAATTTTAAAACATATTATCCGAAAATTAGTAATGGCCACAAAATATTGTAAGCGAAACAAACCATCAATTACAAATCGTGTTTATCAAAAGCAAATTCAAAGATTAAGTGATGTTCAACCCAAATTACATCCCAAGAACTGTATGTATTTCGATCCGATAAAGCCAAACAACCCAGAAATAGATTACACGGGTTGCAAATACTACGTCGACGTGTTTTCACTCTCAATTGAACACCCAATTCCGGATTACATTGTCCAACAAGAAATGCTTGCATCAAGAAAACAGAAGGGCAAATTTTTAGGCCACAAAGAGCAGCTCATGAAGACGGCTGATGGGAAGGTAGCACCATCGCACTTACCTCACATAGAAGACCTTGGTGACTACACGGGGAAGGTAGGAGCGTTTTTCGAGTGGTGTTTTAAACAATTGGAGGTTGGTGAACTTGTCCCCAAGTACATATTACCCATTTTAGATCCAGAGCCGGTGGTACGACCTGAGTTCACACCGTGTTTCCGGCTGCCCACATCGCCAAATTATTTGTTCATAGGCACCTTCACAGACACCTTGCACTTAATGGTAGTACATACCGAAATTTACGATTTCAAAATTAAGGTCGATTCTCATGAATTGTCCAAAACAGGGAGAAGGTATCATGCTGTTGAGGTAAGTTCGAGTACAGTAGTTGCCCAAAATAGAGATCCCATTTTTATTGGCGAGTACATCGTAGTTTGGAATGCTAGGGGTATGACTCGACAATCGTTCGTACAAAATTTCAGTAAAATTGACGAATTACTTAATCCTGTTGCTATTCTAATCACTGAAACTCGTACACCAACCACAATGATCGATCGATTAAGCAAAGATTTACCAATTACCTACTGTTTTCATGCTTTTGGTCAAGAAGAAGGTCCCGGGGGAATTGTGTTAGGATGGAATGCTACTTACTTGAAGCCGCGGTACTTGCATAGAGAAAATGGCATTGAATTTGGTCGTCTACTTGAGGTACAATTCAAGGTAATTCAATTATTTTCAGTTATTTACATTTCATGTAAGTAATTAAATAAATTTAATTAACGTCCATTTCACTTTGTTGCAGACATTTCGGACAGACGGTACTGAGAAATATGAGACGTTCGAGGTAGAGGAAGACGAAAACAACGACGCCACAGAAATAGTTCTTGAATTAGAGGAATATTAAGGGCCTCAAAAAGATGTACTAATTTGTTTGTTTGTTGTTTGATGCCTCAAAACAAACCAACACGACATCAAATCTGGAATTATCTGTTATTAACTAATGTTACGATTTTTATTCTATTTGTTGGTATTTCAAAAACAAGTATGTTGGTATAATTAATCACTTAGTCAGTATGATCAAATATCAAATACAACAATCAGTAGGTATATTAAAGACTTTTGTTGGGATACACATATTATTAAACCCAGCTGAATTACAATTACTACCCACCATTGCAAATATACTCTAAGCACTAGTAGTCACCTAATCCCGCAGTGGTTAAACGAAATCTGCAATGCCTACCTACTAGACTGTTATCGTTGCACTTCACAACCTTCAAGTCCCTCTCCCATGAATCCGTGTCGTTGTTGTATTGTTTTGAAACAAACAACCTAATTGGCATGAGACTTTCCCATACCATCCCAAGGGAAGCCTTCACTTCGCGCCCAGAAGTGAAGGTTCGAATAGCATTTCGAGAATCGGATGTGTCAAAAATATCAGTCACCTCATTCACTACCACAAATGCAACATTGTAACTTGTGGCCAATTCTTTCATCTTCTTTGCTGCTGCAATTAACACCTTTCTACGGTCGATGAAACCTTCGCTGGTGTTATCATGGTGATGTCTAAACAAATACGCAATTGAATCAAGAACTACGAACCTAATGTGCCTGCAGCTATCATGTGAACTGATGATCATGGCCTCAACTTGATTCAACACCAACATTAGGTCATCTGCCTTGCTTATCTTCTTCACTTGTACCAAACTAAGTGGATCTTCCCCATCAAAGTCTTCACTTTGACGCAATGTTAAACTAAGCTGGTACAACCTTTCCGCCGGGAATATGGGACAAGCTTGAATGTAAATAGATGACCCGTAAAGCCCTTCCGGTGATATAAACAAGCATGTAAGAAGTAACTGTAAGCATAATTGAGTCTTCCCGACACCGCTTTCACCATACAACTCTGTCACTTGTCCCGTTGCTATACCCCCATTCAACATAAGATCCACTCTTCCACATTTTGTTCTAATTTTTTGGTTCATTTTTTGTAAATATATTAGGCCCTCAGTATTTTCCTTTACATACATCTCTCTCTCTCTCTATTATATATATGTTGAAGAGGTTAATAGGATAGGATGGAAATAACTTTTAAGATTACTCTTATCCATTTCGAAGAATCATGTGTACGTTGGTATTGATTACGTGGATTCTGGGTTCATGTTTGCATGTTGGTATTCATTAAGTGGTTGTTGGTATACAATTAACCATTTAGTATAATTTCATATAAAATTGGTACGTACCAGTTTATGGAATTGGTATTAAATAGGCAATAGTTGGTGTCACCATTTTTTCCAGAAACGCAATTACATTACAATCACCATCACCATCCCCAATTAATGTGTAAAACCCTCAACGTTGAAAGTTGTTGGTGAAGTACTGCAACGTCGCTGTGTTGGATAAGTGGATTCCACCCACGGATGAGTAATTGGTTGCAGGTAACGGTAACAAGTTGCTCACATTAGTACCCTGCCACCAATTGAAACTGGAAAATGATTCTTCTTCATCTATTTGTAATACTAATATGTAATGATTATGCCACGACAACTTACCGACTGAATACACTCTCCCACCTCTTGTTCTGTCCCAGGTGTAAAATTTGCTCCACCACCAGAGCTGCATGGAACCAGATAATGTATCGGTATGCCACCAGGACCAACAAAGAATGCTTGATTATAAGCTGATCCGATTTGACCACCAAAAAAATCCAAAGGATGCCCATCTCTTCCTCCAACATGCCATTGCATACATGGTCCCTGCTGCTTTGTCACCCCAAACAACAACAAAACAAAAACACGATGAAAATAAAAACAGTAGATTGGTGCTTTATCACTCATCTCACAGAAAAGTACAAAATGCAACCCCTCACCCTCCCTGCAATGCAAACAACTTTGGAGTCCTTCCTACAACGCAAATAGCAGGTCCAGAAACATGATAATATATGTCAAAAGATCATATGCAGTGATGCAAGATGTACACACAAACAGACCTAAACTATCTACCTGTGCATCAATCATAACGGATCAGGATATCAGCTCAGAACAACCTGTTTATTTACTTATCTGTTAAGTGAGTTAACTATCCTATAAATCCATTTACAAGAGCTTGATATTATTTAATTCCAGTAATTGAGATCAACAACAAATATCAAACCAAACCTTGCACACATTACTAATTGAGATCAATTACTACTCTACACACATTATCAATTTCACTAAAAAGTAGTACTAACTTACCACTGCAGTGCTTGTGCCCTTGGCACCTTCACCTTCTTTGGTAACATTCTCCCGTTCACCCTCACCTGCAGATTCACCATCACTTGACACGGCTGCTCTCTTTCTACCCTTCCCTTTTCGGGTACTTTTTCTCCTCTTTAAAACAACAACCTCGTGCTCGCTATCACTTGACAATTCATCACTCGATGTTTCTAAAACCTTTTTCCCCTTTCCTTTGCCTGAGCTCTTTCTCTTCTTAGGACCCAGTTTTTTTTTCTGCTTTTGTGGTGCCTTCTTCCTTGCCCGACTGACCGGATCTTTCAGATTTTCATTCCGTATGGAGTTCGGAGTGCTAGTTGGTGTAGGAGAGTGAAATAAGGCAGTAGGAGTCGCTGGATTACTAGTGGATGGAACACTACCTTCAACACCCTTGTTGACAGAGGTTGGAGTACCAACAGCTTTGTTGTTTTCTGGTTGGTTTTCATCACAATTACTCTTATTATTACCTACCATAGATTCAGCCCCTACAGCTTTCCTTTCCTTCTCATCCAACCGCAAACTAATTGCTGCAATTTGCTCCATCAGTAAAGCAATATAATCATCTGAAACCATTGCACGAAGCAGAACAGGTTCAAAGGCCAACATAGCTTTGTCATACCGCTGAACTTCTTCATTTTTTGAAGGATCGTGGTACGCTACTTTGACCATAGTATGCTTCCGCTGCATGTCTTTCCGCCACCTATCAAGAACATACTTCTCGGGAACAACACCATTCAATTGAATATCCAACACTTTAACAATATGACTACAAAGTATTCCATGGCACTGAAAATGTTTGCAGTCACACTCAACATTACACGTTTCCATGTCATAGGTCACTACAACATTCCTCTTCTCATTCTTATAGGGAATTTCTTTCTTCAAAAACTTCGACCATACCCATATCCGGTCCTCTATAACATGTTCCACCACGGTATCCGATAAGTTCCTTCTACTAAAGGACCGTCAAATACATCACTCTAATGCATTGAAGCTGAACCTCCTCAAACTTGGCATCTGTGTAAAGTTTCTGGTACGTACGCTCCAAAGCAAACTCCGTCATCAAAGGACGGACAAAACGCCTACTGTTTGCATCTGCCTCAGCCTCATCCTTCGCCCTACTCTCCATGGCCTTGCAATATCTTGGGGCAAACAAAAATAAACGAGTGCTCCTCTTTAAATAGCCATCAAAGAAGCTATTCATACTTTCCACCCTCTGTGTTGTTTGCATTCCTGCCCAGAATACATGTTTCAAGTATGCCGGTATCCACATTTCTCGCTCCTGAAACAAACCTGCAAACAAACAGCACAACCATTAACATTAAACAAAAAACCTACATTAGAAAAAAAAACAATAATTAAAATAACCGACAACATACATACCTTCCAGCCATTCATAGCAAACTTTTCCCTTCAATTTATATTTCTCCATCGCAGCTTGCCAAGATTCCTCAAACTACTGCCCTGTCAAACTATTATAAATAGCATGCTTAAGGACCACCTTTATTTCTTTATACTTCGACAATGCACCAAGCTTCTGTCCAAACTTTTGCATTATGTGCCACATGCACCAACGGTGGTAGGTACCCGGCCTAGGAAAAACTTCTGCAATAGCCTTCCTCATAGCTAGGTCCTGATCGGTCATGATGGCAGCCGGGGCTTTGCCTCCCATACACGCATGTTTTAAACAACCAAACAAAAGTCTCCGTATCTTCGTGAGACAACAAAGCACATCCCAACAACACACTTTGTCCATGATGATTTACTCCTACAAAATTTGAAAAAGGCATCCGATACTTATTTGTCATATACGTTGAATCAAAGCATACCTCATCCCTAAAATACTCATATGCAACCCTACTACGAGCATCAACCCACATTACGTCCTTCAACCTCCCAGCTCCATCTACTTGATGCATATGAAAAAAAATTTGATTATCTTCAGTCATCTTATGGAAATATTCCAACATTGCCATAGCATCTCCGTACCTTAACTTCAGCCTTGTCTTTCTATTCACAATGTTATACATATCTTTTTTTGAAAATCCCGTATTCTCGTACCCATTTCTTTGGTGAGCTAGGTTATTATAAATTTGAGGAATGGTAGATCCTGCCCCATAATCATTATCAATTCTTGCCTCAACCGTCTTTGAAATTTTTTCTTTTTTAAACATGGAAATATGATTAGAGTCACTAGGTTTTGGACTGTGCCCCTGGTGCTCATTCACAACCTTCATCACTACCCATTCACCTACTTCATTCATAGCTGCATACAAGAAAACAGGGCAGTTGCACTTTTTAGACTTCTTTTTCACCAAAGGCTCTACATTCACAACTACCCTTTTCCCATTAACAACTCTCCTATACCGTGTCAACCCATAACACTCACACTTCCACACATAATTCCGGACAGTTTTCGCTTCCCCAGTTTTTAAGGGCTTTCGGCCACCTACACATACAACACCAAAACCTTGTTGTTTGCCATAGGTCCTGTAGTACTGATTCACTTCTTCCCATGAACAAAAAACCATTCCCACAGAAGGTGCATCAACTACCTTCACACCACCAGCATTTTCTCCAGCATTTTCTCTAGATTTTTCTGCACCACCATTCTCCACCACCTCATCAAGTCCCTCTCCCACATTCGACCTTTCTTTAACTCTGGTAACCACACAATCATCATCCTCAACATCATCCTCAACCTCATCCTCATCATCCTCCACATCTATATCCTCAAAAACATAACCCTCTTCACCAATAACCTCATCATCATTATCATCAACACAACGATTACTATCACCATCTAAATTAACCCCAACATCATTGTTCTGCATCAACAAATTATAAATATATACCAACGTTCACTGATTTTATACCAACTACACAAATAACAGATACATATACCAACTAACAAATAAATAATACAAACAACAACACATTCCAAATTCACACCCATGTACAGCATGCCCCACAACCTTCTTCACCTAAACACAATTTTACTCGGGTAATTTGAAACCAATTTTGAGCAGACAATTCCCATTCCTATATTCATTTGCATTTGCAATTTTCGGATCAAAAAAGACATAATTTCAACAAAAAAACCAATCCCACACACCTAAATATCGAAAACGTAAACAATTTCAGAACATGCATTACACATAAATCAACTACATTTACCATTTTCATAATAATTTGCATATCAATCAACAACATTCAACAACGATACTACTAATTGTTCGATAAGGATCAACTTACAACATTCAGTGCGCGCTTCACGTTCGTCGTCACTGCATCCTCCATCAAGCTCCTCCACGCTCACCAAAATTGGGGATGAAAGACCTGCCCCGGGAAGAAGAAACACACTTCCTCTCTCTTGTTTTTGGACCTTCACAGTACGCCAAAAAGAACCTTCACTTTCTCTCTCCTATTTCTTCTTTTCTTTTGTTCATAGTATTTACTCGCAATTCCAATACTACCCTTACCAACATATGCATGTATGTTATGTCATGACATAGTGGGTAATGTCTGTTATGCCCTTACTAGAGCTTTCATTGTCTCTAGTAGCTAGACCCTGAGAAGTTGCGGAGTTTTTTAGGTTTTTGGGAAAACTGGGTGGTAATATACACACAAAAAAATAAAAAAAATAAAAAAAAAAACAAACAAAAAAATGAGGTGGTATTGTACAAAATGTGAACAAAACATGATGGTAAATTTTAAATTTTTATTTTTTATGCATGATAATTCAATGTGATATGACTGTCATGGCTTATGTGGATTTTCGTTGTCAGATGTGTTCAAATGTTCAACGGAGATGAAAAATGAATGTATTATGTAATAGGAAATTATTTACCATTTTTCATCTATTATTTTGCATAAACAAAATTATTTACAAGATGGAATTTCTTGATTATTTGATGAAAGTTTCTGTTATTCAAACTTTAAACGATCAACAAAGATCTGGTATTGGTCAGGCTGTCCTCCATATATAACGCATTATAGAAATTCTTGAATGATCAGTATGTAGTAGTGAACAAATACAGCAAGATAGTTGGACAAAGTTAATTGCAATAAAAACTTGATTTGATCAATTAAATGAAATTGTCAAAAAAAAAAAAAAAAAAAAAAAAAAAAAAAAAAAAAAAAAAAACAAAAAGCAAAAAAAATGATATTGTCAAGATTGATACTTGATGCTTAAAAAAGATTACATTTTCTTTCAGAAAAAAAAAAAGACACAAAAATAAGACAGAATATAATTAAAGCCTATCTCTAACATTATTTTACCTTTTAATTACATTATTGACTTCTATATAGTGACTTATGCATGATTTTGACATATAATTTTAAATTAATTAGGAATACAAAGAAACAATTTAGGATATATATATATATATATATATATATATATATATATATATATATATATATATATATATATATATATATATATATGCGTATTGAAAACCTTAGATGGCTTATCCAGTTATGTAATTTTAATTAAATTCTGTTAATATCAACTGAAAATAAACCTCAAACTAAAGAATGAAATAAAATCAGGAAAAAAAAATAAAGAAAAAATAATGAAGAAGAAGAAGAAGAAGAAAGAAAGAAAAAGTCTATGAATAAATATAAATTCAACGGATTAATAAATGCAATTATGAGTCAATAAAATGCTACTAAAAAATAATTGAATTGGCAATCTCTTAAATAATCAAAATCCTCTTTAAATTATTGCATACGTTCTTTATATTAGTTTTTAATAAGCCGCGTACAACGGTTGTCTCATACATTTGCATGTTTCGCCAATCCTATATAAAGTCAATTGCCCAAAGAAAATACAATCAAACCATCTACATTACAAAAACCTACCTAGCTCTTCATTACCTCATTTATCCTTTCTAGCTTTCTAACAAAATGAGAAATCTTTCGTTTTTGTTCGTGTTTTGTCTCCTATATTCTCTCACACATGCTATAGAACTGGACTTTTGCGTTGGAGATCTTAGTCTTCCCAGAGGACCTGAAGGATATTCTTGCAAAGATCCTGCTAAAGTCACAACTGATGATTTTGTTTACACGGGTTTCCGTGGTGAAAAAACTCCCAACAATGTTTTTGGGAACAATGTGACTTTAGCATTTTCGGATGTGTTCCCAGCCTTTAATGGTTTAGGCATATCCATGGCCAGGTTAGATTTTGCTGTAGGAGGAGTTATCCCAGTACACTCTCATCGTACGTCAGAAGTTCTTATTTTGGTAAAAGGTTCGATCATTGCAGGATTTATTGATACCAACAACACCGCATACTATAAAAGATTAGAGGTTGGTGACGTGATGGTATTTCCACAAGCCATGCTTCATTTCCAAATCAACGTTGGCAAAACTCCGGCTACTGCCTTTGTTAGTTTGAATAGTGCAAACCCAGCACTACAACTTACTCCTACATCCTTATTTGCTGGAAACTTACCTGCTGACATTGCTCAGAAAATTACACTCTTGAGTCGTAAAGAAGTAATGCGAATGAAGCGAATTTTCGGCACAGCCTAATTAATACCATTTTAAGCTAATCTTATATTCTAAGCCACCGATTTATCTCAATGTCCAACTTATTTATTTCTAAATAATATGAAAATAAAGGGCATATGAATGCCCATTGTAATTTTTGTAGCCTATCCCTCTCTTACATGTTTTGTAATTAATTATTATTTTAGTGATTGTATACTTCCTTCTTATAATTTCATAATTAATAAAAGTTTGTTCATCTTTTTGTTATTCTCCCTTCTTCAATGTTTAATTCTTCATAATTATTGTCGTATACTTATTTTTATTAGTTATTAATTGACCAATTTTTTTTTCTTTAAAAAAAATACTTCGTACTTATTATTTTCACTCATTCAGGATTATATTTATCATTTAAAAACAATTAACGTTACTAAAAATAAAGAGTAACGTTACTTAGAATATAATTCACATATAGTATGGTCAAATGATTCGATTAACTTAGAATACAATTCATATATAGTATGGTTAAATGGTTCGATTTACAATGTAATTATACCGGAATTTATATATTTCTCCTAACTTTTATTTTTTAAATATTTCACTAACGCACCTAGCAAAAACCTTGCAAATTTTCAATATGTCAACAAACTTAATATATACGAGTAATAAATATGAATTGTGACAAAAATGAATTGGCTGCATATATATAGCGAATTAGTGAGTAAACAAATATGAAATGTTATATATCAATAGTTAAGTTTTTAACTTATAATATAAACAAATTCAATTAAATTTGAGTTTGACATCTATCTTGTTTATGCATGTTAGTAACATCATAAGATGCTACGATTCGATTCTTAAAGCCCCTATTAAATTATAGTAGAATCTCGATTTGATAAACAATGCAAACAAAGTAACAAGAGGCCTGGCCTGACTTAATAATAAGCTGTTTAGGCATACAATTCAAGAGGGACACATGTTAATGGATCAAAATGTTATTAAAATATATGAATAAATAAACTAAAGTTAAAAAAAAAATAAAAAATAAATAAATAAATAAATAAAAAACACAAACATAAGACCAGACAACAGACACACTATTTTTGACATGATATAATTTCTAATGTATAGATCGAGCATAAGCCAACTTCTAAAGGGTATACTCTTGATCTATATTGTGTGACAAGTTGACAACTATGTGAATTGGATCGAAGAAAAAAAAAAGTCTAGTCTCATACTCTTATGCATGTAGTCAACATCGTAGGGCTGAATATCCCTAAAATACCCAAAAATAATAATAATAACAATTATTAAATAATTAAAATAAATTTATTTTTGAAGAGCTAGGAAAGCCAAAATGTACGAATATAATTTACCCAAAAATGTACTAACTTTTCTCAAAAAATACAAAAAATAAAAAATAACCTACCAACTAGCTAAGTGCCAAAGTAAATTTTATTTAAAAAATAAATAAATAAAAAAAAGTGCAAAAGTAAATTTCAAAAAAATTAAAACATTGAAGTATTAATTTCTAAGTAACCTCTAATAAAAAAACAACACTGTACAATCTCTCAAAAATGGTTATACAAATAAATTAAATAGAATATAATAAATGCAACATTGGAGTCAATAAAATCATACTTAAAAATCATTGATTTTGATTAAACTAATAAGTTCAATAAAATATAATTTACGCATAGTCGGTAAACGATTGACGTGGTCTTGATCTAGTAAATCAATGAACAATTCTTAATAATCTAGAAAGAGAGCTGCCACCGTACCACGTAAACATGCAAACTCGGCAAAGTTCTATATAAAGGGTGGCATTCGCCACAAAGAAAATACAATCATCCCATCTACATTACAAACAACCCATCTCTTAATTACATTTTTAATCCATCATTTGTATCATCTATTTCTAGCTTACACAATGAACACTCTTTCAGTTTTCGTTATCTTTTGTCTCTTAGCCTCCGTCTCACAAGCCATAGAACTCGATTTTTGTGTTGGAGATCCTAGTCTTCCTAGAGGACCTGAAGGATATGCTTGCAAAGATCCTGCTAAAGTCACAACAGATGATTTTGTTTACACGGGTTTTCGTGGTGAAAAAACTCCTAACAATGTTTTTGGCAACAATGTGACATTAGCATTTTCGGATGTGTTCCCAGCCTTTAATGGTTTAGGCATATCGATGGCTAGGTTAGACTTTGCAGTAGGAGGAGTAATACCAGTACACTCCCATCGTACGTCAGAAGTTCTTCTCTTGGTAAAAGGTTCAATCATTGCTGGATTTATTGATACCAGCAACACCGCATACTATAAAAGATTAGAGGTTGGTGATGTCATGGTTTTTCCACAAGCTATGCTTCACTTCCAAATCAACGTTGGTAAAACTCCGGCTACTGCATTTGTTAGTTTGAATGGTGCAAATCCAGCACTACAACTAACTCCTACCTCCTTATTTGCTGGAAATTTACCTGCCGATATTGCCCAGAAAATCACACTACTGAGTCGTAAGGAAGTAATGCGGATGAAGCAAGTGTTCGGCACTGCTTAATATTCATCTTAAGCTACTCCTGTATTCTTTATACTAAATTTTAAGCTCACGGTTTATATAATTTCAGTGCTCAAGATAATTGTTTTTAAAGTTTATGTTAATAAAATGAAGGGCTTACATATGCCCCTTGTATCACTTGTAGCATATCCCTCTGTTACATGCTTCGTACTTAACTAATTTGTTGTATTTCATGAATCATGATTGTATGCTTCTTTTATTCTCTTGATCAATATAATTTGTATAATACATTATCTTTAAACTCGTTCCGATCCCTTTCTTTGCTGGATGTTATATAAGTGGCTCTTCACTTTTGACAACGTAATAAATTAAGGTCCTTACGATGAAAAAAAAAAAATTAAGAAAGGACTTGGCATTTAATTCATTGGATCAATATGTGTTATTTAGGGTTCAAATTATTTCGTATAAGAAACTATTCTTCCTTATATAAAGAAATCAAAATTTCCTAAAAAAAATGAAAGGAAAAAGAAGTTAAAAAAATAAAAGAAAAAAATGTTTTTAAAAAAAAAAACCAAACTAAACATAGAATAAATCAAAGACATCAATGGATAACTATGTTAAAGGATCACCTTATCTAAAAGCTTAACTGGTGAATTGAAACCCAAGATCTATTTATATACTCTATCACGCCCTTTTATCTAGGAGCTCTTTGAGTTTGAAGTGTGGATGCGGGAGCATGAGCTCCTTTATACCACGTTAAAGGGTATAACCGACGGCTGTCTGTTGGAAGCTATTCACGGGAACTAGGTTGATCCTTTTCTTGTATAGTAGTCAATAACTATATACTAAAAGACACACCAGCAATGACACGTGTCAATTTCTGGTGTGTCCTTAGTATTTTTGTTTTTTTTTTTTAAAAACAATCCTTTCATAAAACTTTTATATTTAAGGAAATTATTATATACAATAATAATTTTCATAATTAACCATATAAAATAATTAAAGATCTTTTACATTCTATGAGTTTTGGCAACATTACCATATAATTATTTTTAAAAAAATGCAAACTTTGTGAATTTTTTTTAAGAATATATAATCTTAAGAATATACTAGACAAGAATAATTACTAAATTAGGAAAGACAAAAAAAACCTATATAATTTATACATACTTCTTTGATTAATTGTAAAAAATAAAAAGAATACATCAATTTTGTCTTTGAAAAATTAAAATGACGGGCATCAAATTAGTCGATAAAATGAATGTTAGCGAATGATTTAAAAACGTTCGCCAATTACCGACCGTTTTTAAAATCAGTCATTCAACATAACTTTAATATACTCATTCGACTAAAGTACTAAACAACTCTTTCACGTAATATTAATACAAGTATTTAAATATTTTTGTAAAGACATGAAATAAGAAAAAAAAAATAACTATTTTTTGGTAAAAAATTGCTCACAATAGTCTTAGAAAATTTTTTAATTAAAAATAATGTTATTTAATGATGAAAATTAAGATATACCGTGCATGGCACGGGACCTAACCTAGTGTTATATATTGTTTAACGCTAAGAGTCTAATCCTTTTATTCCAATATAGTTATGATGGAATCTCCTTGAACTTGTAAAGTGGGCTCTCTCTTAGTGACGGTGCGATACAAACCCATATTTAACATTGTATTAGAGTGAGACCCACAATCATTTTGTTACTACATGCTTTTGGTATGAAATTTCCTAGACTTTTGGATCTCCTAATGACAGATGTGACCCATACCCATAATTACAGTAAATATTAGCACGAAAATAAAAAAACAGAATACATGAAACCTCTATAAATAAGTAGATAGTTTTTTTTTCTTTTTTTTATTACGGGAAAAATAATTATACTAATAGATAGTCATACAACATCTACAAATCATAATATACCTCTATTAACCACAAATTTAGAGAAAAGAACATAACTCTTACAGTCAAAATCATAACTCTTTTGCAATTATGACATAACTCATACTCCAACGATTCAGCTTGATGTGAGCATTGATTTTGATATCTTTCTATCTTCTCAAGTAGAGCGAGCTAGCTAGAATTTCACATTCTATATTGATGTTTTGATTATAGAATTGATGACAATACTTAAATCTAACTTGGCCTATGTGAATTCCTTTCCAATTAATTAATGAAAACCCTAAAAATATAAATCTCGTCCATAGGTTAGAATCAAATTTCCAAGAAATTGGAAAGAAGACTCTCATAGAAGGATAGAACAAAGCAAGAAAAAAAAATAAAAAAATAAAAAAACTAAAATGAATCAAAGAATAAGGATTAAAAAGAATCTAATTTCCGAAAATTTTAGATTATTTCGGCCTAAACGATAGCCGAAAAACCATAAAAGAGAGAGATCAAATATACTTGAGGAGGCAAGCTTTAAGATAATTAAACACTCACAATAATAGGTAACTAAAAGGAAATCCAAATCTTATTGTGAACATCAATAATTGAAATTAAATACTATTAATATTTTGAGTTTAAGAAACTTATAATTTCTTGAAAGTAACCCATAAATAGTGTGTGGCCCAAGCGATGCTCTGGGCTTTTTTTTAAAAAAAAAAAACAACTTGTAATTGAATAGATAAGTTCATTATTTATTATTCATTTATCCATTATTTGTTTATAATTTATAATACTTTTTCATTAAACATTTGAATAAAATATTTATGGAGCAACTATTGATTAATTATACAAATGTGTTCCCGTCAAAAAAAAATTATAAAAACATGTTCTTTGTTTATAATTTATATTATAATGAAAATAAAGACATAATTATTATCAAAATAATTAAATAACTAAAATTAATTTATAACAATAGTTATTTTTTCTTGCTTGTATGTATTACCTCGATTAGCATAATTAGCAAATAATGGGATCTTTTTTTTAAAAAAAAGAATTGTAGTTATTAAATGTTAAAATCTCCATCCAATCTATATAGTTACATATTTATGAGTTGAGTATAAAAGCATGATTAATATATGGATGAGATGGTAAGACACTTAATGCATATTTTTGTGGTTATGAGTTCGAATCTCATGATAGACATTTTTATTAGAATATGCTCATAGTTGGAAGATGACATGGCGAGGGTGCCACGTGGCACATAAACGGTTTTAGGAACGCTTTTTAATATATAACTAGTGTGTGTCCCGAGCGATGTCCCGGAGTGCTATTTTGTACTTTGAACTTTTTTAATATGATAATTATGTTCAACTGAGTGTGATTCGGGCGTTACCTCGGATGTTATGGTTTTTTTTTACCTCATATGTATATATTTTCTAATCTTGTAAAAATAAATAAATTAAATAACCTATAATTTGAAAGGAATATATAATGTTAATTATGTGAAATTTAAAACACTAATAAAAGTTGGTTGGGATGGTAAGTGTAAAACCTTTATTTGTTGCAGGTTGCGGGTTCGGATCTAGATCAAACCATAATTTATTTTGTTAAATGAACTTGTAAGCTTATGTGTCGCATGCACTTTGAATAATGACGTGGCATGGTGACATGGTTTCATCTACGTTGAAGAGTGCCACGTGGCACCGTTTCTTTAAAAGGAACGCCTTTTAATATATAGTATAGATAAATATAGGGAATTTTTGACATTGCTACCGGGGAAAACATCCGTCTTCACATTTGTTACCAGTTTAAAGTTTTTTTTTTTACTTTGCTACCACCTAAATCAGAGTTTGTAAAAAATCACTACCACTTAACGGAATCCGTTAATATTCCGTTAAGTTTATTAAAAAAAAAAAACAATACAAAATTAAAAAAAAAAAAACAGCCATCCTTAAAAAGAGCCCAACCCCTCCCGTCAGCCACCCTCCCACTGCCGCGGCCGGCGCCGGCAACCCCACCACGACCACAACCCTCATCACGAACCGGAAACCACTGTTGCTGCCTCGATCTCGTCCCCCACCACGAACCAAAACCACCGGAATTGGCCCCTTAAGCATATTCACTCAAAGCTCCATTAAAATGGAATCAAGAACAAAACTCATCTTCTTCCTATACTTCCTCCTTGATCTTACAACATACAAATTCAACAACCATTTATTATTTTCTAAATAACCCAAAATTCTCAAAGAGAATACTGAAATTTTTTCCAGAAAACTAAACGAAATTGAATCACGAAATTAACCTGAACTGGAGCCGCGTAAATCGAACCCTAGAATTGAATAATTCATCTCAGCGTTGACAATTAAAGCTAATTTTTGTAGAATTTGATAACAAATAATCCTATAATTTTAGCAGGTAGTTGTGTGTAGTATATGTAGCAGCAAGAAGATTGCCATGGATTTGTTGTAGTGGTGTATATTTGGTGATGGTGGGGGATCGATCCGGTGGGGGAAATGGATATATGGTGGTTTTGGGTCCGTGGTGGGGTTGTGGTGGGGTTGTGGTCGGGGCAGCAAGAAGAGGAAAAAGGAGGGGGAAAAGGCTGTGTAGATGGGGGTAAAGGAAGGGGGTGAGGTCACCGGCGCCGGCCAAAACTTTATGGTGACTGCCGGCAGGGGTAAGGGGGGCTGATAGGGAGGGGCTGGCAGATGAGGTAGGGATGGAGGGTGGTTGCAATGAGGTGGCTGGGATAGAATGGTGGCTAGAAGGTGGCTAAACGGTGAAGTGGACTCATTGACGGAAATAGTAACAGAATAAGGCATTTGGTAGTAATTTTTAACAAACTCTGATTTAGGTGGTAGTAAAGTAAAAAAAAAGTTTTAACCGGTAGCAAATGTAAAACATGGTGTTTTTAGTGGTAACAAACGTCAAAATTTCCTAAATATAGATATAGATATAGATGCTTTCGCTGCTCAAATTGTCATTTTAAAATCATACGTAATGTAGTTAGCAATTGGAAATTCAAGTTATTCTTCCTTCACTCTAGAAATTGGAATATGGAATTATCTTCAATTCTTTATATTTGCCAGAACTTAGATACACGAATTGACCAAGTCATTGTGTATAATACATTCAACATATATGAATCAATAAAATCAATTCTATAAATAAAAAAAATAAAAAATAAAATAAAAATTTTTGTATACACTGTATTGCAAATTTTAATAGAAATATAAAGGAAGGAAAACTTGTAGCAAGTAAGCAACAAACTAAATTATTTTTTATTGCATACCAATTTACGGAATTATATATGTTCAATAATTGAGATTTGATTATCATTTTTTTTTGTTGTTTAAAGAAATCACAAGGACAAGTGATGATAATCGGTCTTTAAAATTCCAGGAGACGGGAGGGAAGCTCTAACCAATTAAGTTATATATCCTTCACTCTCTGATTTTCAATCATTTAAAGAGTGTATTTATCAATAAAGTACATACATATTTTATTTGTATTAAGGTAAGTTCTATATATATACTCCCTCCGTCCCCAAATGATAAACCCTAATGGGAAAAAATCAAGGAAATTAAAAAACTTAAATAAAAGTTGTACAATTACATTGAAAACATAAATTTACATTGAGTATGTAAAATATTAGAGAGATAAAATAATAAAAGTACATTGAAAAACAAGATTTACAGGGGAAAGTTAAATTTGCACAAATATTATTGTAATTGGAGGAAATTTTGATAAAAAATTGATATTAATGGTACTTAAAAAGCAAATGGGACTATCAATTTGGGACTAAAAATAGGCCATGCGGGGCTATCATTTGGGGACGGAGGGAATATACTGTATTAGGTACTCCCTCCGTCCCTTTTTTGCATATCTATTTCTAAAATTACACGGGAATTAAAGAATTTGGAATAAAACAAAGAACAATAAAACAAAGCACAATTGGAATTACAAGACATTAAGTGATATCTTTGAATAAAACAAAGATTGAATAATATTTAGTGATGCACATGTCATCAATCTTTTGAAAAACAAAAGGACCAATAACATTTTTTGGTGAAAAATAAAAGGACCATTCATTTTCTTCTAAAGTGATGCACATGGATTCTGAATTTTTTAAAGGCATTAATAAGAGTGATAATGAGAAAATAAGAGTGAGAAAATAGAGAAAGTATTAATTACAAATTGAAAAATAGGGATAATTTGAGATATTTAGTAAAAATTTACTTACTAAAAAAGGAAAGTAGGAATGTAATTTTAAAATATCCAAAAAAAAAAAGTCGGAATGTAAATAAGAGACGGAGGGAGTAACTTTTAATCATTTCAAGACTAACTTTTAATCATGAAAAAAAATGTAACTTAAAATATTGTCATAATTATTAAGTGACTCCGAAAAAGAAAACAAGTAGCCAATGGCCCTGTTCTTTTGAGCTTATGGGCAGAGCAGAACAGATTTCAGCAGAGCAGAGTAGATTTCATCAGAGCAGAGCAAATCAGAGCAGATTAAAGCAGAGCAGAGCAAAGCAGATTTCATTATTATTATTATTATTGTTAATATTATTATTACTATTATTATTATTATTATTATTATTATTATTATTATTATTAGTATTAGAATTATTAAATATTATTTAATTATTATTTTTATTATTACTAAAAATTAATAATATTATTTTTATTTTTATTATTATTAAAAATTAATAATTAGTATTATCTTTAAATACTAATTTTATTAAAAAAATCAATTATTATTACTATTATTATTATAATTAATATTATTAATTATAAGTATTACTATTACTATAATTATCATTATTATAGTTACATTATTATTACTATTATTATTATTGTTGTTAAATATTAATTTTTAATAATATTATTTTTATTAAATATTAATTATTATTATTATTGATTATTATTTATTATTTATTATTATTATTATTATTAAATATTAATTATTATTATTATTATAATAATTCAATATTAAGTATTATATTTAAACAGAGCAGTGCAGAGCAAATTGAAGCAGAGCTGAGCAGAGCAGAGCTGAGCTGAACAGAACAGAGCAGAGCAGCTCTAAACAACGGGGCCTTATATTACTATTGCATAATCTGACCTCTTCCTCTTGTATGCAATTTGAAAATATAACATTGCTGAGCTTGTTACAAGGTCTACATACCTTGAATATAAGACCAGACTTCAGGCAATTTTTTTTTAATAATTCTAGTCTCATACTCTCATGCATCTAGTCAACTTTGTGAAGCTGAATGCCGGTGACAAATTATAATACAGAAAATATAATTTTACTATTAAATGATTTAAATCATACGAAGCATCTTTCAAGAGGAAAGTCAAGCTATATTACTAGTATTACAGTATTACACTATGACGGATATATTTTGAAGTATAATACTGTAATAATAAGTACCAAAAAAATACAATCAAGCCTAAAAACTGAAAATGTTTTATTAATAATTATGTGCTATCTCCGTTCCTTATTGATAAACCATTATGGTCAATTTTAAGTCCCAAAATGATAGTCTCATTTGTTTTTTTTAAGTACCATTAATACCGAGTATTTTTTTTTTTTTTTTATCAAAACTCCATCTAATTTGCAACAATATTTGTGCAAATTTAACTTTTTCATGTAAATTTTGCTTTTTCATGTACTTTTATTACTTTCTCTCTCTACTTTTTTGCATACCTAATGTAAATTTACTTTTTCAATGTACTTTTACTACTTTTATTTATGTTTATTAATTACCATAAAAATTGTCTATAAGGGAATATCAATAAGGGACGGAGGGAGTAAAAGAGAATGAAAACCTACGTGTAATTTTGTCATGTAGTCTTAAATTAAGTATTTCATTAGTTAATAGGTAATACTCCGTAATATATCAAAAATGTTATACATAGCCCTTTAAGCTATGTATAAGCATTAAATACACGCTAGAAAATCGTACTAGTAAGGAAATCATAAAAATAAACGCAATAATTACACTGTTTTTGTCATGCATTCTTAATTTTATACAATTTTCAAGAGTGTGTTAAATTATTGAGGATATATTTAGGAAATATTAGATTATATTTGGTGACCATATTTTTGGCTAGAATAATTTTTGGAGATATTTTGATTAGTTTCCTAATTCTGTCCTATGTGGGTAATCTTGTATTATATAAGCTTTGTGTTTTTATACAATTTAACATGGTATCAAGAGTAGGTTAAATTTCTTTCGTTTTTTTTCCTAAAATTTCTCGAATATGGCCGGAGATGATGTTCCTCCGCCACCCCCGCCACCACCACTGACTGAAATTAAACCAAATTCCCCTTTTTACCTTGGTTCTCAAGATCGGCCCGGGGACTTTATAACCCCTACTCGATTGAAATCTGACAACTATGATGAATGGGCTGCCGATATGCAAACCGCATTAGAAGCTAGATGCAAATTTGTGTTCTTGGATAGTTCTATTAATGCCCCTCTTTCACCATGTACACAGTCCGATTGGACGACCCTCAATGCAATGTTGATTTCTTGGATTACCAATACTATTGATCCGGAGGTACGATCTTCTCTTTCTAAATTTCGTGAGGCTAAACTACTGTGGGAGCATCTAAAGAAACGATTTGCTCAAACTAATGGCCCTAGAATTCAACAATTACGTTCCTCGATTGCTAAGTGTGAACAATCCCGTAGTATGTCTGTCTCGGTGTATTATGGCAAATTACATTCTTTATGGCAGGAGTTAGATCATCATGAGCCCTTACTTTCTTGTTCTTGTTGTTCGAAGTGTATTGTGTAGGAGTTTATAGGTACTACGCAGCGGAAATAACATGAATCATATTCATAAAGCACCTAAACCAAGGATCGCATGCATAACACACAAGACACATAATCATACCTTTGAAGCGTGAATTCCACGAAGCTATTCGACATGCAAATCAGGGAGAGAATAAAGCCCCAAGTGTTGCTCCTCTACTTAGTCCACGAGATTCGAACGAGCCGTCCACCAATACTAGATTGGTCGAGTGATTGAGGAAAACCGCGATCACCACCTTTTCGGACAACCGACCACCGCACGAACCACCACTACCACGAGACACCACCGTGCACTGGGGAGGAGGAGAGAGCCGTGAGAGAGGAATATGAGAGGGGTTGAGTTTCGTGTTTGCTAATTCGGGTTTGATCAAAAGATCAGTAAATTGCTTACTTGCAAACCTAGGCACCTAGTCTATTTATAATCTCATTATAATTAGACTAGGGCTCGAAGCCCAAAACTCTCTAATCCAATCCATATGGCCGGCCACCTAGAGTGATGAGGCCCATGATGGGCCTCGTCCTCTAATGCTCGATCTAGCCCCTTTGTGTGACCTTATAGGATCCGTCTAATTGGGCTTTGGGCTATTTTACTAGTCCAAAGATCGTAAGTACCTCTAGCTATGGCAAAACGACGACCCAAATGTCCGGACTTAATTATCTCCATAATTTGATCCAATTAATATATAGTAATTGCACACGACGAAGACATAACTCCTTCAATCTCCCACTTGTCTGAGACAAGGGTGCAATATTCAAATTCCTTAAGTCAATGTATATGTCAATTTGATAATATGATTGCATCACATGTCGAGATCATATTAATCTACAAATCGTTTCTTGAAATCTGAGTTAGAATTACAAAAAATAAATGATTACAGAGTAATGCATTTGAACGCGGCCACGTATTTTCTGAATTCTTCCTCTTCAAGCGGCCATGACACATTTCCTAATTTAATAGGTAGACTCTATCTAATCTTGTGGCAACAAGCCTCCCACTCAACTTCTGAAATGACCGGGAAACACCCTTTATAATCTCCAGTTACGGGCAGACGTTTGAGTGTACCACAGCCATAACATCCATTGAATGAAATTATGTTCCACTCATGTCAAAGGAATCCACTAATATATACGGAAGCTCTATACTTGAACTTCAAAGTAGGTCAATAGTTCGATCATGCATCATTCATGCATATCCAAGTGATTGACCGAGCATCACTATGCCCCTATAGCCCATGAAACTGCGCTATCCAATCAATCTTACATGCTAGTCCATTCATTGAAATCATTTATGTTCACTTTAATGATTTCGAACTAGGAACTTAAATAATATATGAATTTTGTTCACCTGTGGGGTTTCATTCAAAAGGTCATCAACCTAGTGAGCCCATCAATTCATAATTATTTTGGACATTTTATTTAATTTCCAAAACCATAATTAAATAAGAGAAATAATAATTTCTATTTTAAACATAATTCTGCAAATTGATGTATTTTTCATGTAATATGTTTTCTCAAACATACACAACTTAAATTGAATAATTTGCTTCAATCCAAAACTTTAGTATGACTCTCACACCATAGTCTATGGAAGGGGTTTAGTGATTTATCACTCATAATAAAACTTTGCAGAACGTGACCTCCTGTTGGTCAATGATCTCATAACTGAGGCGATATCTCATACCCATTTGTTTGGATTTGTGGTGTGACCCTGGCTCCTTTGTTCTTGGGCAAAGGTGACCCTTTAGTCACATGACATTCTAATCCGAACTTCCTCTAAAACTATCCGACTATAGCTTAATACACATATTCTGACATTGAGCATGCAATAGTGCTCTGCTTTGAACTCTTCAAGCTCACTGTACTTCTCCATACTGACAAAATTGTGCATCTAGATCAACTTCTAGAATCATCTTGCTTGTTTGGAAAAACTTGCATCCGTAAAACCTTTTGACAACTTGTTTACCTTTAACACCATAAACTAGAAAAATTCCTTTAGCGCTTCTCAAGTACTCAAGGATTTGTTCTTTGTAGCTTTCCGTATGCTTATTCTGTATTTGCTTGAAACTTGCTACACATGCACAAGTCATATGTAACAACTTGCTTTGTACATTTCATGGCACATGTAATGGACCCTTTTGCAAAAGCATAAGGTACATTACCTTTACAACTCAACTCTACTAGCTTTTAAGGCACTGAGTTTTACTGAGTGTAAAACCATGAGACATGGGAAGAGATCCTCTCTTAGAATCTTGCATCTTGAACTTGTCAAGAACCTTATCAACATAAGTCTCTTGATTAGGTCCAGTCATCCTTCAAGATTCACTTTGTGGATTTTGATTCCCAATGTGTACTCAACACCTCCTAAGTCTCCCATATAGAAATAATCTTTCTAAGCATTGCTTGACTCATTCAAGCACTGATATATCATTTCATATGAAATGTATGTCAACTACATACTAGACTAAGAAGACCAATTTCTCCCACTAAACTTCTTGTCTCTACAAGATTCCTTTCGTTCTTCCAAGGTAATCAAACCGTTTGATTTCCTAATTGAAATGAATGTTCCAACTCCATGATGCTTACTTCAATCCATAAATGAATTTCTGAAGTTTGCAAAACTTTCTAGGAATTTCTGGATTTCAAAAATCTTAGGATGTATCATGTACATGCCATCCATCAAGAGCATTTCATGAAGGTGATTTTGATTTCCATAACTAGAATAATCCGAATAGGCTTACATAGCTTAACAGGTTTGACCCCATTTGTAAGACCATTATGGACTAGCACATCTTTACAGACATGGAGTCCATTCTGGAATTCTTGGCTTTAAGCCACTTCTTGAGTTGGCACTTGTCCAAAGCTTGCTTGTAGTTATGGATTCCAACTATTCCAATAGGAAAATTTTAGAATCCACCTTATACTAGAATTCCAACAAACTGTTTGTTTCGATCCTAAGTAACCCATAATAGGTATGAGCGACAATAGAATTATTCTCTTCAACTCTTTGAAGCATTTCATTCTAGTAGGACGATAGAATTCTCGCTAGTTGAATTAGCTTGCTTCGACACATGTTTTATCAAATTAGCTGATTTCATGCGCCTTCGTCTCTGATGTAGTGTTATCCACATCCATTTGTTGCCCGTCTCGAATCTCATCGAGATCTAAATTTACTCCCACTTGGCTTTGTAGGAAGACATTTCTTTCTATAAAGACACTATCGCGAGCAACAAACATTTTGTTTCTACGCGATTGTAGGAATAATACCTCTGATTTAGGGTTTATTATGCCATCTTTGTAAACATTTTACGTAGATTTCATATTCCCTCAATCCTGTTTAGAAAAGATAACTTTGGAACATTTCCAATCCATAACATTTATGACATCTTTTTCTACTGCTTTGGTTAAGTTTCTGTTTAGTATATTCGCAATTGTTGTTGTTCTAATGCATATCCTCAAAGCGATATTTGTAAATCATTAAATCTTGGATCGAACTATGGCAAGCAAAGTTTGATTCCTGCTTTATACATACATTTTAATTGTAATGTTCCTGGATTGTGAACTAATTCTACAATTCCTTTAGATGATCATTTGTTTTGAGTTAAATATTTATCACAACAATCATATTGTGGTGCTAAATTGTTTATCTCAAACTGATTTTACATTTCATTTTGGAATTTTGAACATTTCAATGATTCCAACCTTTACTTCATTAAGTAATTATCGACATATTTACTTAAATCGTTAATAAAAGCAATGAAATAGTTAAATCTCTTGCCAATTTTGAATTTATGGTACACTCACATCATATGTTTGTGTTCCAAAAGGCCATTTTAGCTCTTTTACCCTTTCAACTAAAAGGTAACTTGGTCATTTTACCTTATCAAGCATGACTTCTAATTCTCAAGTGATTCATAATCATATAAGAGTAAGAGTCCATCCATAACTTTGGATGTGCAAATGGTTTATGTGACCTAACCTTACTTTGTTTATAAGTAAGTTTACTTTGAATCATCTAAATTTACTTTTGTGATCTACTTATATCAATGTCATAAAACCAAAATTAACTCATATCTAGCAAAAATGAAAACAATTATTACCTTGGTCATGGATCAACATTTGTCCAAGCCAAGTAAAACCAAATCAGTATTCAAAACAAGAAAACCGAAATATTGTCTCATAAAAAACCGGAAATTGTTCTAAATGTCATGATAAACTAATCAGAAAATAAAACTATGAAGCTATCTCTGGCCACTTAAATACTCCTAGTGCACCTTCAAGCTCCATCTCCATGCTAGCTTCACTTGTTTGCAGTTCCTGCGTAACATCATAATGTTAAGCTCTGCAACTTGGTATCATATACCTTAGTGAAAGTTAAAATGTTTATAGCATTATACCTAAGGTTGATGCTCTATTCTTCTTCTTGAGGTAATCAAGGTATTTCTGGCAATTGCGTTTCCAATGCCCCTTCTTCTTGCAGTAAAAGCATTCACTCTCACTTGCAGCTTTGGGTTTTGGATTCGCCTTAGGCTTTTCAGGAGCCTTGGCAACTTGCTTGCCCTTGCTCTTGGCACTAGCCTTTTGCCCCTTCTTCTTGAACCCCTTTCCCTTTTGAATCATAAGAACTTCCTTCTTAGGTTCCTTAGGGATTTGTTTTTCATCACTAACCAGCATTGCATGCAATTGATTCATAGTCTTTTCATTGGCAGTCATGTTAAAGTTCATGATAAACTGGTTGAAACTTTCTGGAAGTGAGTGGAGAATGATGTCTGTTGCCAAATCATCACTGTATGGGTACCCCAGTTTCTCCATACTTTGAATTAGGCCGATCATTTTGAAAACATGATCATGAACTGTGGCACCCTTCTCCATTCTACAATCCAGAATCTCACGATGAAGCTCATACCTTTCAACTCTAGCTTGTTTCTTAAACAAAGCTTTGAGTTCTTCCATGATTAAATAGGCATCCTGGTCCTCAAAACGCTTTTGAAGACTAGGTTCCATGGTAGCAATCATCAAGAAAGTGATAGGCATAGCTCTATCATGAGCTTCCTTGTGCTTCTTGATCTCTACCGCAGTTGGATTTTCTGGCAGAGGTCCTGGTAATGGGGTATCAATGACATCCTCCTTACCTTCAGATTTCAGAACAAGCCTTTGCATTCTTTCCCAGTTGGAAAAGTTTTCCCCTGTCAACCTATCCTTCTCAAGGAATGGTCGCAAATTGTAAACGTTGCTGTCATTGTTATTACGACTACCCATCTATGTCAAAATAAGGCAAAGTTTAAAAATTATGTTTAATTAAAATTAAAGTACCATAAAAAGCATTCATTTGGTAACTTTAAAACACTTTATTCAATAATTAAATGACCCCAATTGAATTTTAAGTGATTCCAAGATCCTTTATTTGTGCAATAATTGACCGGACTGAGGCCCTGTCATCAACTATTACATTTTCAAGGTGAGTAAACTCTTTACTGATTACAACTCTTGTAACTCTTGGTTGAATAATTAACCATCACATGTTTAATTATACCCTTAGCTTCAATGTTCTAAACTGATCTTTAGGTAACCTTGTTGAGTATAACCAATTAAAAGTGTAGAACGTGATCTACCCCCACTTCCCCAAGATATATTATGACGCTCTGCTGAGGCCGACCCATCATAAACGATCGAAGGTTTCGTCGGGTTTTTAATTGGAAAAGCTGCCTCAATATTACTGGGATCTAGATTTATTATGTTGTGATTATTTAGTGAACTCTAGCGCATCATCAATCAACATAAATAAACCTAAACATGCATAATCAACTAATGCAATAAAATAAACATGACGTAGTATGGCCCCTTAGTCCTAAGAAAACTAGAAATGAAAAATGCTCCCACTTGAATCATCATGGATCTTCATCCACCTTGCTCCTTTGGGCCTCCACTTCATGGGCTTCTTTTGGGCTAACACCATTTAAATAACTATTCTATTTACATTAAATAAAAGTTATAAAAATACTTAACGGTACGTAGACCGTATTTAGATTACAAAAATACATCACGATGCGCAGATCGTATTTAAGAATCTATGGGCCATACTAGTCTATATATAGCAACATAATATCATATATTAGAAAAGTGACATATAATAAATCACTCAACAGCTTGTCTAAACTACAACATCGAATGTTCATAATAAAATCAACGCATTTCCTAAAATATCTTATATTTTAATCATAATAATATAATATCATATATTATTCATGACGGTTCATAAAATATCATATATTTAATTTAGTCATGAGATAGAATCAAATCATATTTTAATCTAGAAAGATAAATCATATTTAATCTTCCATGATTATCCTAACTAATTTAGGAGATTCTATCCTAATTACTAGCCAATCAAATAATTTTAAAATCAATTACATCCTAATCTAATTATGGGATAATCACATTATTTAAATCAATTATTATCCTTTTGGAATATGCTCAGAATATCCTAATCAATCTTATCCATAATTAACCACTTTAATTTAGGATAATTACCAATTTAACAACTTAAACATGGATAATATCAAATATAACAACTTTTGAATATTTAATTTAATCCTAAAATAAAAGATCATATTTTGAAAATATTTTAACTTATCCAAAATAAAATTGATTTTATCCCAAAATAATTCATAATTATCTTGAAATAATTTTTAAAACAGATTTTTTTTTTTTGAAAATACTGCAACCACCAACGCCGGCCACCGTGTTGGCTAGTCGAAGCTAGCCACGGTGGCTAGCTGCCATGACAGCAGCCACTGCCGCAAAGGGCAGCAGCGTGGCAGCTGCTACTGCTGGGGCTGCAGGCCACCGTGTGTGGCCAGCCGAGGCTAGCCACAGTGGTCGGCTGCCTTGCAGCAGCCACTGCCGCATAAGGCAGCAACACCCCGGCGCTGGCAGCCGCGGCAGCAGCCATGCAACGGTTGCACGCTGCTGCCCACAGCCACCTTGGACCGCCACCCTCCCCTCCCTCCCTCTGGACTGACCACCTGGTCGGCAGCCGTCGTGGCTGCGCCACCCAGCCGCGGTTGTCGACCAAAATAATTTTTTTTTTGTGTTTTTAATTTAATTAAAATAACATTTATCCTAATTAAATTAAATCAGTCCATAAGATTAAAATTAAATCATATTCAACTTTAAAATTAGGGTTTATCATAAAATTAATCCCAATTTAATTCTAACTTTTAAAATTAAATCTATGATCATACATAAAACATTTTTATGCATAAATCAATCCAATTAAAATTATGAAACCAATTTAAAACGTAATCAACCAAAATAAGCATCAAAATTCATAATTTTAAGGCTAATAAGGTTTGAATTTTCGAATAAATTAGGGTTAGGGTTCGAAAGTTTCGAACAATTTTAGGGCATTATTCGGTCCTCTTCATGGCTATTTGAGCATAATTAAATCGCATTTAATCTATTCCAAAAGTTTAATCACATTAAATATAATAATTGAACCATAATTAAATTAATTTCTCCCTCTTAATTGATTATAAAATTAACGTGGACATCAAATAATCGTATTATTATGATCTAGCGCGTTCATGCAAGAGGCTAACTGATACCACTGTAGGAGTTTATAGGTACTACGCAACGGAAATAACATGAATCATATTCATAAAGCACCTAAACCAAGGATCGCATGCATAACACACAAGACACATAATCATACCTTTGCAGCGTGAATTCCACGAAGCTATTCAACAGGAAAATCAGGGAGAGAATAGATCCCCAAGTGTTGCTCCTCTACTTAGTCCACGAGATTCGAACGAGCCGTCCACCAATACTAGATTGGTCGAGTGATTGAGGAAAACCGCGATCACCACCTTTTCGGACAATCGACCACCGCACGAACCACCACCACCACGAGACACCACCGTACGCCGGGGAGGAGGAGCGAGCCGTGAGAGAGGAATATGAGAGGGGTTGAGTTTCGTGTTTGCTAATTCGGGTTTGATCAAAAGATCAGTAAATTGCTTACTTGCAAACCTAGGCACCTAGTCTATTTATAATCTCATTATAATTAGACTAGGGCTCGAAGCCCAAAACTCTCTAATCCAATCCATATGGCCGGCCACCTAGAGTGATGAGGCCCATGATGGGCCTCGTCCTCTAATGCTCGATCTAGCCCCTTTGTGTGACCTTATAGGATCCGTCTAATTGGGCTTTGGGCTATTTTACTAGTCCAAAGATCGTAAGTACCTCTAGCTATGGCAAAACGACGACCCAAATGTCCGGACTTAATTATCTCCATAATTTGATCCAATTATATATCTAGTAATTGCACACGACGAAGACATAACTCCTTCATATTGCTGGACAATTAGATGAGGCTAGGCGTGAGAAATCAAAATTACATGATTTTTTTGATGGAATTGTATCCTGAATTTTATGCATCTTTGTTGTCTAATATTTTGTCTCAAGATCCCCTTCCTAGTTTGGATCATGCATATCAGTTAGCAGTGCAGGAGGAACGGGTCCGAACAGCAAAGCTAGAGCAAGAACAAACGTCTATTGAGGCGTTTGGCTTTGCTGTCTGTACAGCAGCAGGTCGAGGCTACGATCAGATCAGAAGCCTTCTGATCGTGGTACAGCAGCTCGGGAGGGGCATGGTTCAGTGTGTGTTAAGTGCAAGAAAGTGGGTCATGAGGCCTCAAGTTGTTGGTCGGATAAAACTTGCAACCATTGCAAGAAACGAGGTCATATTGAGGCAAAGTGCTTTGACCTTCACGGAAGACCTCCCCAGAAGGATGGTAGTCAGGGGGGGAAATATGCGAGTGCTTGAGGCCAAAGTTCATTGAGGGCCAATGCTGTTTCAGGTTCCAATACATCTTCTCAAGGTGCAGTGTTCTCTAGTGAACAACGGAAGGCTATCACGGGTTTGATTGGTAACTCCAATATTCCTGAAAATCGCTTGAACGGTAAGTTTGATGTTTCTTCCTGTATTATGGATACCGGAGCAACTCATCATGTTATTGGAGAAAAGTCTTGGTTAATTTATTCTAAAAATTTTGAATGTCCCGTTGGTTTACCTAATGGTGATAATGTCGTGGCTTCTTAAATTGGTTCGGTTCGTTTATCGAACAAAATTACTCTTGCGGGAGTTCTTTATGTTCCTCATTTAAATTGTAATCTTATTTCTGTCTCTCAACTTGCCGATGAGCTTAATTGTACTGTCCAATTTAACCCTTTTATGTGTGCTATTTAGGACCAAACGAAGGAGATGATTGGAACGGGAGCTAGGAGAGACGGATTATATTATATTAGCAATTCGGATTTGGTGCATCATGTTGGCGTTGGAGAAGCAACCTCAAATTTGGAGTTGTGGCATCGTCGAATGGGACATCCTTCCGAGAAAGTAGTTAAGTTACTTCCTCATGTTAGTAGTAATAAAGATTGTCTAGATAAGGGGTGTGAAGTATGTATGCGTGCTAAACATCCTAGATACAAATTTCCTTCTAGTGATAATCGATCTTCTAGAATTTTAGAGAAAATACATTGTGATTTGTGGGGTCCATATTGACATGTTTCGTCGTGTGGAGCCCGTTATTTTTTGACTATAGTTGATGATTATTCTCGAGCTGTTTGGATTTATTTGTTGGTTGATAAAACTGAGGTTTTTAGAATGTTTTTGGCCTTTGTTGCTATGGTTGACAGACAATTTTCTCAAACCATTAAGATTGTGCAAAGTGATAATGGTACTGAGTTTAATTGCTTGCATGATTATTTTGTTGCCTCTGTAATAATTTTCCAAACTTCTTGTGTCGGAACTCCACAATAGAATGGGAGAGTTGAACGAAAACATAAACATATTCTTAATGTTGGGAGAGCTTTGAGATTTCAAGCCAATTTACCAATTTATTTTTGGGGTGAGTGTGTTCTTGCCGCTGCACATCTTATTAATCGTACACCAACACCTTTGCTTCAAAATAAAACTCCCTTCGAAATTCTTTTTGATAAACCTCCTTCTTTTGATGCTATCCGCACCTTTGGTTGTTTATGTTTCGCTCATAATTAGAAAACTACTGGGGATAAGTTTGCAAGTCGAAGTAGGAAATGTGTTTTTGTGGGATATCCCTTTAGGAAGAAAGGATGGAGATTTATGATCTTGAGTCAAAAGTTTTTTTTGTTTCTCGGGATGTGAAATTTATTGAGGAAGTGTTCCCTTTGCAACCCCGGATGATGTTAATATTGTGTCGGCTTTATTTGATAATGGTGATATTCATGAGGATTTTATGGAATGTGTGGCATTCGATGAGGGTGAAGTGTATAATCATGATGGTGGGGTTTATTTTGGTGATGCTAGTAGTATAAATGAAGTTGTGCAGCCATCACCACGGAACGAAGCTCCTGGCAGCCTACACCATAGCTCGACCATGGCTGTCAGCGAGTAGGAAGCTGCTACCCAGCCACGGCAGACTGCACAGGGGCAGCAACCCGACCAGGCAGAGCACTCCGCAGGCTCCCCGTGGCAGTCTGCCACAGACCGCAGGGGGGCTGCGGAGGAGCCTATTTTGCAGCTTCAGCCATCAGCGTCCACTGCCACAGACCACGGAGGGGGGGGGGGAGCGAGGCAGCCCCTGTTTCGCAGCAGCTGGAAACAGAGCAGAATATCGAGCAACATGCCATGGGTAAAGGGCATCGAGAAAAATATACTTCGATTAAACTCCGTGACTATGTGACTCACTCCGTTTTTGGTAATAATTCGTCTCCGTCCTCTCCGTCATCCAACACTCCGTGACTATTGTGACATGTTTTCTGTAAATTATCGAAAATTTCTTACAGCAGTGGTTCAGGAAAAGGAACCAAAATCTTTTAAAGAGGCTATGAAATCAGAAGGTTGACGACGTTCTATGCAAGAGGAGAAACGGGCTTTGTCAGATAATGGGACTTGGACATTAGAGTGTCTTCCTCTTGGCAAGAAAACTTTAGGTAGTCAATGGGTGTACAGACAAAATTTTTGTCTAACGGTGATATTGAGCGTCTCAAGTCTCGTTTGGTTGTTTTTGGTAATCATCAACAAGAAGGTATTGATTATGGTGAGACTTTTTCTCCGGTGGCAAAAATGACTACAGTTCGTATTTTCCTTGCTATAGCAACTTCTAAGAATTGGGAAATTCAGCAAAGGACGTTTATAATGCATTTCTTCATGGAGATCTAAATGAGGAGGTGTACATGAAACTACCTCCTGGTTTTGAGAGCTCCGATCCGAGCTTGGTGTATCATTTGAGAAAGTCTTTGTATGGGTTGAAACAGGCTCCGAGGTGTTGGTTTGCAAAACTAACCACGGCTCTAAAAGGGTATGGTATTCTTCAATCCTACCCTGATTATTCTCTTTTCACATATACTAATGGCAATGTTCAGATTAATGTCTTGGTTTATGTTGATGAACTTATTATTTTTGGTAATGATTCCACTGCGTTGACCGTGTTCAAGGCCTATCTTTGTGATTGTTTCAAAATGAAGGATCTTGGTCCTTTGAAATATTTTTGGGCATCGATGTTGCTCGTAGTAAATCAGGTTTGTTTTTGTGTCAACGAAAATACACCCTGGATATTATTTCCGAGGCAGGTTTGTTGGGAGCAAAGCCAAGTGGTTTTCCGATTGAACAAAACCACAAACTTAGCCTTGCTAGTGGTGAGTTGCTTGCGAATCCTGAGTCTTATCATAGACTTGTAGGGAGGTTGATTTATCTTACAGTGACTAGGCCAGATTTCGCATATTCGATCCATATTCTATCACAGTTTATGCATGAACCTCGGATTGAGCACTGGGAAGCAGCACTTAGGGTGGTTCGTTATTTAAAGGGTACCCCAGGACATGATATTTTGTTGAGTGCAGATAATGACCTAACTTTGGAGGGTTGGTGTGATTCAGATTGGGCGGCGTGTTCTCTTACTCGTCGTTCGTTGACAAGTTGGCTTGTGTTTCTTGGTAAATCTCCTATTTCTTGGAAGACAAAGAAACAACCTACAGTTTCTACCTCTTCTTCCGAGGCAGAGTATCGATCTATGGCTTTGACTACAAATGAGTTGAAGTGGTTAAAAGCCTTACTTTTGAGTATGGGGATTGAACACCCTAAGGCTATCAAGTTGTTTTGTGATGATCAATCTGCGTTACATATTGCTAGAAATCCAGTTTTTCATGAACGTACGAAGTATATTGAGGTTGATTGTCACATTGTTCGTGATGCTATTACAGAAAGCTTAATTGCACCATCTTATGTTTCCACTAAGGAACAATTGGCAGATATTTTTAATAAGGCACTTGAGAAGACACAGTTTGATACTCTTCTTTCCAAATTGGGCATTTTTTTATCCCCATGCTCCAACTTGAGGGGGGTATTGATGAAGATATATTTAGGAAATATTAGATTATATTTGGTGACCATATTTTTGGCTAGAATATTTTTTTGAAATATTTTGATCAGTTTCCTAATTCTATCCTATGTGGGTAATCTTGTATTATATATTGGATATTGAGGATATATTTAGGAAATATTAGATTATATTTGGTGACCATATTTTTGGCTAGAATATTTTTTGGAGATATTTTGATTATTTTCCTAATTCTATCCTATGTGGGTAATCTTGTATTATATATTGGCCATTAGAGCCATCAATGGGAATTAAGCTTTGAGGTTTTATACAATTTAACATAAATGTTTATATACATCCCTTATGGCTACATATAGCATTACCCATTACTCCCTCCGTCCCTAAATTACATTCCTCCTTTCTATTTTTGGTATTTCAAAATTACATTCCTCCTTTTTATTTTTGGTAAGTTTTTTTTTAGTAAATCAACTCTTTTTTTTCTATTTTATATTTACTGCTTTCTCACTCATCTTTACCTAATCTCACTCATAATCCTTGTGCCAAATTACAATGAATATGATTGGTTAAAATTTGTAATTAAGAGCATGTGATTGGTCCTTTTTTTTTGCAAAGGATTGATGACTTGTCATGAGTAATAACTAATCTATCTTTGTACTTCCCATTGCATTATCTAATTATTGTTATTTGTCTTATTCTTCCCTCCTTAATTCCCGTGTAAATTTCCAAAGAGAAATGTAATTTAGGGACGGAGGGAGTACATATTACTCCCTTTGTTCTTGAATACTGATTACAAATGGACTAACATATATACGTGCCCATATACATTTTTTACTTTGCAATTATGTAGTACTAAAAATTATATACATTGTAGTAAAAGATATATAGTAAAAGTGAATGAATGAACAATGCCAAAATCAAAACCATTATGAACCAATAGCATTGGGAAACGAAAGGGTTAAGTATTAATTACAACCTTAAGAATAATATACTCCCTCCATCCCAAAAAGAACGACCCATTTGGTCAAAACTTTGTCCCAAAAAGAATGACCCATTTGCATTAAAACACCCACCAATTTGCTACAATATTTGTGCAAAATTAGCTTCCCCATATAAAATTTTGATTTTTCATGTTATTTTATTACTCTCTCTTTATTTTTTTACAAACTCTATGTAAATTTATCTTTCCAATATACTTTTACTTCTTTTTACTTAACTTTCTTAATACCCGCGTAATCAACCCAAATGGATCGTTCTTTTTGGGACGGAGGGAATACTATACTATTACTCTTAATTAGACCTTGCTAAAGTCAACTAAAACTGTTCAATCAACCAAAAAAAAAATAAAAATAGATAATTGATAAATAACTTCAACGGTTATTGTAAACAGAAACTTTGAGTCAATAAAATGATGCTTAAAATAATTGAATTGGTTAAACAAGTGGATTTCTCAAATAGTCAAATTCCTCTTAACATTATCGCATACATCATTTGTTATTCTTCTTCTAAGCCGCGTAAACCGGTTAACTGTCACGTAAACTTGCATGCTCAGCCAATACTACATAAAGGGTGTCAATTGCCGCAATGAAAATACAATCAAACCATCTCCATTACAAACACCTACTTCTATACTACTTCTCTCATTTTATCCATCATTTGTACAACCTATTTCTAGCTTCTAACATAATGAGAAATCTTTCGTTTTTCTTGGTCTTTTGTCTCCTATCCTCTCTCTCACATGCTATAGAGCTCGACTTTTGTGTCGGAGACCTTAGTCTTCCCAGAGGACCTGAAGGATATGCTTGCAAAGATCCTGCTAAAGTCACAACTGATGATTTTGTTTACACGGGAACAATGTGACATTAGCATTCTCAGATGTGTTCCCAGCCTTTAATGGTTTAGGTATATCTATGGCCAGGTTAGACTTCGCTGTAGGAGGAGTGATCCCAGTACACTCCCATCGTACGTCAGAAGTTCTTATTTTGGTAAAAGGTTCAATCATTGCAGGGTTTATTGATACCAACAACACCGCATACTATAAAAGATTAGAAGTTGGTGATGTCATGGTGTTTCCTCAAGCCATGCTTCATTTCCAAATCAACGTTGGTAAAACTCCAGCTACCGCGTATGTTAGTTTGAATGGTGCAAACCCAGCACTACAACTCACTCCTACCTCCTTATTTGCTGGCAATTTACCTGCTAACATTGCCCAGGAAATTACACTTTTGAGTCGTAAGGAAGTTATGCGGATGAAACGAATCTTTGGCACAGCTTGATATCCATCTTTAGCTACTCATGTGCTCTTAATAATTATTAGCTCTCGATTATTTCAATGTCCAACACAATTATTTATAAATCTGTGATAATAAAGGGTATATACATATAACCCTCTTTACATGTTTCGTAACTACAAAGTAATTGTAAAATTTTTATAATGTATACTTCTTACATTCTCAAAATTAATAAACATACTGTATATTTATCTTTTCTTTATACTCCCTTCTTATTATTTACATTAATCTGAGTCTATCCTTCATGTGCTAAGGCTAGGTTCGTTGTTTTAACTATTGCGTAAAATGAATGCATGGATTTGGTCTAGGAAAAAGGAGAGCTATCCTTAAAGATGCAAGTGAAGAGGGAACAAGTGCATGAAGCTAACCAAGCTAGAGAGAAGTTTTATTTATCCAAGTAATATAATTGCATAGACGTGCATAACAATTAATGTTATCATAATAATGATTCTACTTTAAATCGGAACAGGCTAAGGGGTAAAATCGAATGTAGAATCGATTTTAAAAATTTGGCAAAAGCATGAAATTATACTTAGCTCGAGAGTAATTCACTACTTTTTTATATGGAGATTATGAAATTAAATTTATTATTTTTAGCTCTAATCCAATAAAATAGACAATATTGTCAAACTTACCTACCTAGAGGCCTAAAGCTAATTTTTTTTTTTTTATTATTGATAATGATGTTTGAGTCTTGAATTCGAGCTGCAACAAGAAGGGACGAAATGATTAGCTCATGATGAACAGATGAAGGATTATGTTAAATTTCAAAGACAATATGAAATGGGCCTGGACAACCCGAACAAGGAGGAGGAGAGTTATTGATAATGATGTTGGAGTCTTGAACTTGTAAAGTGGGCTCTCTCTTAGTGACGGTGCGATACAAACCCATATTTAACATTGTATTAGAGTGAGACCCACAATATTTTGTGACTACATGCTTTTGGTATGAAATTTCCTAGACTTTTGGATCTCCTGATGACAGATGTGACCCATACCCATATTTACAGTAAATATTAGCACGAAAATAAGAAAACAGAATTAATGAAACCTCTATAAATAAGTAGATATTTTTTTTTACGAGAAGAATAATTATACTAATAATTAGTCATACGACATCTACAATCATAATATCCCTCTATTAACCACAAATTTAGAGAAAAGAACATAACTCTTACAGTCAAAATCATAAATCTTTTGCAATTTTGACATAATTCATACTCCAACGATTCAGCTTGATAAGAGCATTGATTTCGATGTTTTTCTATCTTCTCAAGTAGTGCGAGCTAGCTAGAATTTCACATTCTATATTGATGTTTTGATTATAGAGTTGATGAAAATACTTAAATCTGACTTGGCCTATGTGAATCCCTTTCCAATTAATTAATGAAAACCCTAAAAATATAAATCTCATCCATAAGTTAGAATCAAATTTCCAAGACATTGGAAAGAAGACTCTCATAGAAGGACAGAACAAAGCAAGAAAAAAAATAAAAAAAAATAAACTAAATTGAATCAAAGAATAAGGATTAAAAAGAATCTAATTTCCGAAAAATTTAGATTATTTTCGGCCTAATGATAGCCGAAAAACCGTAAAAGAGAGAGATCAAAAATACTTGAGGAGGCAAGTGTTAAGATAATTAAACACTCACAATAATAGGTAACTAAAAGGAAATCCAAATCTTATTGTGAACATCAATAATTGAAATTAAATACTATTAATATTTTGAGTTTAAGAAGCTTATAATTTCTTGAAAGTAATCCATAACTAGTGTGTGGCCCATGCGATGCTCTGGGCTTTTTTTTAAAAAAAACACTTGTAATTGAATAGATAGGTTCATTATTTATTATTCATTTATTCATTATTTGTTTATAATTTATGATACTTTTTCATTAAACATTTGAATAAATTATTTATAGAGCAACTATTGATTAATTATACAAATGTGTTCTAGTTAAAAAATTATATAAACATGTTCTTTGTTTATAATTTATTTTATAATGAAAATAAAGACATAATTATTATCAAAATAATTAAATAACTAAATTTAATTTATAACAATAGTTATTTTTTCTTGCTTGTATGTATTACCTCGATTAGCATAATTAGCAAATAATGGGATCTTTTTAAAAAAAAAAAGAATTGTAGTTATTAAATGTTAAAATCTCCATCCAATCTATATAGTTATATACTACCTCCGGTCCAAATTACTCGCAACTTTGGGGTATTATTTGTGAGATATAAAATATTCCAAAGTTGCTAGTAATTTGGACCAGAGGTAGTATTTATGAGTTGAGTATAAAAGCATGATTAATATATGGATGAGATGGTATGACACCTAATGCATATTTTTGTGGTTATGAGAATATGCTCATTGTTGGAAGTTGACATTTTTTATTAGAATATGCTCATAGTTGGAAGATGGCATGGCGAGGGTGCCACGTGGCACATAAACGGTTTTAGGAACGTTTTTTAATATATAATAAATATAGATATAGATGTAGATGCTTTCGCTGCTCAAATTGTCATTTTAAAGTCATACGTAATGTAGTTAGCAAATGGAAATTCAAGTTATTCTTCCTTCACTCTAGAAATTGGAATATGGAATTATCTTCAATTCTTTATATTTGCCAGAACTTAGATATACGAATTGACCAAGTCATTTTGTATAATACATTCAACATATATGAATCAATAGAATCAAGGAAAAATTAGAAATAATAATCCCAACTTTGTCTAATTTATGTAGAATAATCCCACTTTCGATTATACTGAAATAATCCGAACTTTTTCCTAAAATCAAAAGTTCGGATTATTATTTCAGTATAATCAAAAGTTGGAATTATTCTACATAAATTAGACAAAGTTGGGATTATTATTTCTAATTTTTCCTAAAATCAATTCTATAAATAAAAAAAAATAAATATAAAATAAAATTTTTTGTATACACTGTATTGCAAATTTTAATAGAAAGATAAAGGAAGGAAAACTTGTAGAAAGTAAGAAACAAACTAAATTATTTTTTATTGCATACCAATTTACGGAATTATATATGTTCAATAATTGAGATTTGATTATCATTTTTTTTTGGTGTTTAAAGAAATCACAAGGACAAGTGATGATAATCGGTCTTTGAAATCACAGGAGACGGGAGGGAAGCTCTAACCAATTAAGTTATATATCCTTCACTCTCTGATTTTCAATCATTTAAAGAGTGTATTTATCAATAAAGTATATACATATTTTATTTGTATTAAGGTAAGTTCTATATATATACTCCCTCCGTCCCCAAATGATAAACCCTAATGGGAAAAAATCACGGAAATTAAAAAACTTAAATAAAAGTTGTACAATTACATTGAAAAGATAAATTTACATTGAGTATGTAAAATATTAGAGAGATAAAGTAATAAAAGTACATTGAAAAACAAAATATACATGGTAAAGTTAAATTTGCACAAATATTGTTGCAATTGGAGGAAATTTTGATTAAAAAAATTGATATGAATGATACTTAAAAAAGCAAATGAGACTATCAATTTGGGACTAAAAATAGGCCATGAGGGGCTATCATTTGGGGACGGAGGGAGTATACTGTATTAGGTACTCCCTCCGTCCCTTTTTTACATACCTATTTCTAAAATTACACGGGAATTAAGGAACTTGGAATAAAACAAAGAACAATAAAATAAAGCATAATTGGAATTACAAGACATTAATTGATATCTTTGAATAAAACAAAGATTGAATAATATTTAGTGATACACATGTCATCAATCTTTTGAAAAACAAAAGGACCAATAACATTTTTTGGTGAAATATAAAAGGACCATTCATTTTCTTCTAAAGTGATGCACATGGATTCTGAATTTTTTAAAGGCATTAATAAGAGTGATAATGAGAAAATAAGAGTGAGAAAATAGAGAAAGTATTAATTACAAACTGAAAAATAGGGATAATTTGAGATATTTGGTAAAAATTACTTACTAAAAAAGGAAAGTAGAAATGTAATTTTAAAATACCCAAAAAGAAAAGCAGGAATGTAAATAAGGAACGGAAGGAGTAACTTTTATTTATTTCAAGACTAACTTTTAATCATTAAAAAAATGTAACTTAAAAGATTGTCATAATTATTAAGTGACTCCGAAAAAGAAAACAAGTAGCCAATGGCCCTGTTCTTTTGAGCTTCTGGGCAGAGCAGAGCAGATTTCAGCACAGCAGAGTAGGTTTCAGCAGAGCAGAGCAAATCAGTGCAGATTGAAGCAGAGCAGAGCAAAGTAGATTTCATTATTATTATTAATATTATTATTATTATTATTATTATTATTATTATTATTATTATTTGTATTAGAATTATTAAATATTATTTAATTATTATTTTTATTATTACTAAAAATTTATAATATTATTTTTATTTTTATTATTATTAAAAATTAATTATTAGAATTATCTTTAAATATTAGTTATTATCTTTAAATACTAATTTTTTTTAAAAAAATCAATTATTATTATTATTGTTATTATTATTAATTATAAGTATTATTATTATTATTATAGTTACATTATTATTACTATTATTATTATTAAATATTAATTATTTTTAATATTATTATTATTATTAAATATTGAATATTAATTATTAATTATTATTATTATTATTATTATTATTACTATTAAATGTTAATTTTTAGTAATATTATTATTATTAAATATTATTTATTATTGTTAAATATTAATTTTTAATAATATTATGTTTATTAAATATTAATTATTATTATTTATTATAATTTATTATTATTATTATTATAATTTATTATTATTATTATTATTATTATTATTATTATTATAATTCAATATTAAGTATTGTATTTAAGCAGAGCTGAGCTGAGCAGATTGAAGCAGAGCTGAGCAGAGAAAAGCAGAGCAGAGCAGAGCAGAGCAGAACGGTGCCTTATATTACTATTGCATAATCTGACTATTAGACTAAGTTAATGTTAGGCTGCTGTAATTAGTATTTATTCATTCCCTAGGACTTAGTGTATTTCCTAGGTAATTTGTATCTGTATATATACAATGCTATACAATGAATATACAGGGGATTACATTCCTACATGGTATCAGCCTAGGTTAGATTCTTCCCTTTCTCTCTCTGCCTTTTCATCTCCCCTCTTGTCTTCTTCTCCAAATCGGCTGCCATGGCCTCTGACCCACCCAAATCCACTCCTTTTCACCCCGCTATTGCTGTCAACAACATCAAAAGTGTGATTCCAATCACTTTGGAGATGAAAAATGTGCAATATTCTTCTTGGGCAGAGCTTTTTAAAATTCACACCAGAGCCTACGACCTCATTCACCACATTATCCCTCCAGCCGAGTCAGAAGAACCAGCAGACCCCGCTCTTTGGTCTCGCCTTGACGCCATTGTCCTTGGCTGGATCTACGGCACCATATCTCGCGAACTCCTCAACACAATTCTTGAACCAGATTCTACAGCACAACAAGCGTGGGAACGCCATTATTATTACTCGTGATGTTCAATTGGAGGGTGAATTCTCTAATGTCGAGATGAAAAACTACCCCAATGTTTCTGCCTATTGCCAACAGGTGAAAAGCTTGGCCGACCAACTTGCTACTGTTGGTGCTCCGGTCACCAACGAACGTCTAGTGCTCACCCTCATTCGCGGCCTCCCAAGGTCTTTCGATGGTGTTGCCGCGATTCTTCATCAAACAGATCCCTTGCCCTCCTTCTACAAAGCTAGGTCTATGCTCACCCTAGAGGAGTCACGCCTCGCTACTCAAGCAGCCAACGAGGCCCTCACTGCCGGTGCCGCTTTGGTGGACACCGGAAATGACTCAAATTCTTACCCCGACGACAACTCCTCTATTTTTGACACCAACCGCTCTCAACCTCGCAATAACAGGGGAAATCAATGCGGCGGCCGCCGTGGTGGTGGTGGCCGAGGTAAAGGGCGAAATAACAACGGCAACAACCGCGGGGGTGCGCACCAGAACAACCAGCAACAACAACAGGGCTATAGACCACAACAGGGGCAATATTGGGCTCCATGGGGACCATGGCAGCAGTACCCACCATGGGCCCAGCAGTAGTGGGCGGTGCCGCCCTGCCCATACCCCACATCAGCGTGGTCCCGCCCCTCTGGGCCACGGTAGCAGCAGGGTATTTTGGGCTCAAAACCCCAACAACAACACCAAGCATATTCGGCTCATGCTCCCTCTACTGTGAATTATGCTCCGACGGATATCGACGCGGCTATGCACACCCTATCCCTCACTCCTCCGGACGATGGGTGGTACATGGACACCGGTGCCACCTCCCACATGACCTCCCACCAAGGTACTCTCTCGTCTTACTTTAATTTGAGCAAACAACGTAATATAATTGTTGGAAATGGGCATGGCATTCCTATTTGCTGCCCTATCTTCTTCTTTGTGGCATGATAGACTAGGACACCCCGGAGCTAATGTTTTGCGCTCACTAAAGGGGAACAATTTTGTTAAATGTAATCGTATTGTGAACTCTTCTTTATGTTCTTCTTGTCCTCTTGGAAAGCATGTCAAACTACTTTTCTATGACTCTCAAACTCGTACTTGTATGCCTTTTGACATAGTCCATAGTGATCTTTGGACATCACCAAAATTAAGTTCGGCGGGTCATTTATATTATGTGTTGTTCTTGGATGATTTTAGTAATTTTTTATGGACTTACCCTATTTGTAAAAAATCCCAAGTCCACTCATATTTTCTCCAATTTCGATCATATGCTAAAACTCAATTTGAGAGGGAAGTGAAATGCTTCCAATGTGATAATGGAAAAGAATTTGACAATGGTCCCTTTCGACAATTTTTTGAACAAAATGGCATGCTTTTTCGTTTCTCTTGTCCTCACACCTCCTCTCAAAATGGTCAGGCGGAGAGGAAAATCCGCACCATAAATAATATGATTCGAACCCTTCTTGCTCACTCATCCATGCCGCCTTCCTTTTGGCACCATGCCTTACAAATGGCAACCTATCTCCACAACATTCTCCCATCTAAAACCATTGCTCTAAACTCTCCAACAAAAATTCTCTATCACAAGGACCCGTCTTACTCTCACCTTCGTGTCTTTGGGTGTCTTTGTTACCCTCTATTTCCCTCCACTTCCATCAATAAGCTCCAAGCTCGATCTACCCCGTGTGCGTTTTTAGGATATCCCCCCGATCACCGTGGTTACAAGTGCTATGACATGTCCACCAATAAGATTTTTATCTCTCGCCATGTCATATTTGATGAAACAAAATTCCCTTTCTCTAAAATTCATACTCCTTCTGCCACAACATATGATTTTTTAGATTCTGGAATTTCACCATCTCTTCTGCATCACATAAGCACTCACTCTTCCCCTCCTAGTCCAGCCCAACCAATTCCCACGGCCCAAATCTCTACAGAGGCCCAGCCGCATACCCTCACCAATCCTCCCTCCCCTGTGGCCCATCAGCGCAGCCCACATACTCCCCCCACCCGTGCGGCCCAGCAGGTCAGCCCACAACAATCCCCTCCTTCTGCGGCCCACTCCATCACTCCTACTTCATCATCAGCGCACCAAACCACAACACCAATTGGGCCTCTCCCAAACCAGCCCAATAGTCCAACCCAGCCACATTATAATATCAATCCACCTCTTTCTCCACAGATGGCTACGCGTAGTTCCCACGACATCTACAAACCTAAAGTGCCATTTAATCTCTATTCCTCCACCTCCCCCTCACCACTGCCGCGCAACCCTCTCACCGCCTTAGATGACACCAATTGGAAAAATGTCATGCTCGACGAATTCAATGCTCTAATTAAAAATAAGACTTGGGAGTTGGTGCCTCGCCCCTCCAATGTTAATGTTATTCCATGTATGTGGCTATTTCGCCACAGGAAAGATGCTAATGGTGTGTTTAAGCGGCATAAAGCCCGACTTGTTGTTAATGGTAGGAATCAGCAGGTTGGCATCGATTGTGATGAAACTTTCAGCCCGGTTGTAAAACCGGCAACTATTCGGACGATTCTCACCATTGCCCTCTCCAAGTCTTGGTCCATACACCAAATGGATGTCAAGAATGCATTTTTAAATGGTGACATCGAAGAAACAGTATATATGCACCAACCTCCCGACTTTCGTGATAGCACCAATCCGGGTCATGTATGCCTTCTCAAAAAAGCACTCTATGGTCTCAAACAAGCCCCCCGTGCATGGTACCATCGGTTTGCTACTTTTGTTTCTCAAATTGGTTTCATCCACAGCAAAACTGATCACTCTTTATTCATCTACTCTCATGGCAAGAAAATAGCCTACATCCTCTTATATGTTCTCACGGCATCTTCCGACACTCTCCGCAAATCAATCACGGCACAATTGCATTCGGAATTTGCAATGAAGGATTTAGGAAAACTAAGCTCTTTTCTCGGAATTTCTGTCACACATCATGCTAATTGTTCCTCTCTCAAAAATCATATGCTCAAGACATAATCTCCCGGGCCAACATGTCCTCGTGCAAGGCCTCTTCCACCCCGGTAGACACCAAAGGCTAAATTAGGAAATATTAGATTATATTTGGTGACCATATTTTTGGCTAGAATATTTTTTTGAAATATTTTGATTAGTTTCCTAATTCTATCCTATGTGGGTAATCTTGTATTATATATTGGATATTGAGGATATATTTAGAAAATATTAGATTATATTTAGTGACCATATTTTTGGCTAGAATATTTTTTGGAGATATTTTGATTAGTTTCCTAATTCTATCCTATGTGGGTAATCTTGTATTATATATTGGCCATTAGAGCCATCAATGGGAATTAAGCTTTGAGGTTTTATACAATTTAACATAAATGTTTATATATATATCTCTTATGGCTACATATAGCATTACCTATTACTCCCTCCGTCCCTAAATTACATTCATCCTTTCTATTTTTGGTATTTCAAAATTACATTCCTCCTTTTTATTTTTGGTAAGTTTTTTTTAGTAAATCAACTCTTCTTTTCTGTTTTATATTTAATGCTTTCTCACTCATCCTTACCTAATCTCACACATAATCCTTGTGCCAAATTACAATGAATATGATTGGTTAAAATTTTGTAATTAGGAGCATGTGATTGGTCCTTTTTTTTTGCAAAGGATTGATGACTTGTCATAAGTAATAACTAATCTATCTTTGTACGTACTTCCCATTGCATTATCTAATTATTGTTATTTGTCTTATTCTCCCCTCTTTAATTCCCGTGTAAATTTCCAAAGAGAAATGTAATTTAGGGACGGAGGGAGTACATATTACTCCCTTTGTTCTTGAATACTGATTACAAATGGACTAACATATATACGTGCCCATATACATTTTTTACTTTGCAATTATGTAGTACTAAAAATTATATACATTGTAGTAAAAGAAAAATATAGTAAAAGTGAATAAATGAACAATGCCAAAATCAAAACCATTATGAACCAATAGCATTGGGAAACGAAAGGGTTAAGTATTAATTACAGCCTTAAGAACAATATACTATACTAATCCTCTGTATGCAATTTGAAATTTGAAATATAACATTGCTTAGCTTGTTACAAGGTCTGCATACCTTGAATATAAGACCAGACTTCAGGCAATTTTGTTTAATAATTCTAGTCTCATACTCTCATGCATCTAGTCAACTTTGTGAGGCTGAATGCCGGTGACAAATTATAATACAGAAAAAATAATTTTACTATTAAATGATTTAAATCATACGAAGCATCTTTCAAGAGGAAAGTCAAGCTATATTACTAGTATTATAGTATTACACTATGACGGATATATTTTGAAGTATAATACTGTACTAATAAGTACCAAAAAAATACAATCAAGCCTAAAAACTGAAAATGTTTTATTAATAAGGACATTTTGTGAAAAACTACCTTATAAAGCACTTTTTTTGCGAGAAACTACTTAATAAAAAAAATGTTGTAAGAAACTACCTTATAAAAGGATAAATGTTGTAAGAGACTACCCTTGGTCGAAAAATCATCGTTGACTTTTGTTTTCCGGCATTGATCACGTCACGTTCCAATTAAGAAAAAAGGAGGGAAAGGGTGAAGTAAAAGTCACGTGATTGACACGTGATGTGGTCAACGCCGGAATTTGAAAGTCAACGGTGACTTTCCGATTAATGATAGTTTCTTACAACATTTACCCTTTTATAAGGTAGTTTCTTACAACATTTTTTTTATTAGGTAATTTCTCGCAAAAAAAGTGTTTTATAAGATAGTTTTTTTTATAAAATGTCCTATTAATAATTATGTGCTCTCTCCGTTCCTTATTAATAAACCATTATGGTCAATTTTAAGTCCCAAAATGATAGTCTCATTTGTTTTTTTTAAGTACCATTAATACCGAGCATTATTTTTTTTTTTTTATCAAAACTCCATCTAATTTGCAACAATATTTGTGCAAATTTAACTTTTTCATGTAAATTTTGCTTTTTCATGTACTTTTATTACTTTATCTCTCTACTTTTTTGCAAACCTAATGTAAATTTACTTTTTCAATATACTTTTACTACTTTTATTTATGTTTATTAATTACCATAAAAATTGTCTATAAGGGAATATCAATAAGGGACGGAGGGAGTAAAAGAGAATGAAAACCTACGTGTAATTTTGTCATGTAGTCTTAAATTAAGTATTTCATTAGTTAATAGGTAATACTCCGTAATATATCAAAAATGTTATACATAGCCCTTAGAGCTACATATAAGCATTAAATACACGGTAGAAAATCGTACTAGTAAGGAAATCATAAAAATAAACGCAATAATTACACTGTTTTTGTCATGCATTCTTAAATTTATACAATTTTCAAGAGTGTGTTAAATTATTGAGGATATATTTAGGAAATATTAGATTATATTTGGTGACCATATTTTTGGCTAGAATATTTTTTGTAGATATTTTGATTAGTTTCCTAATTCTGTCCTATGTGGGTAATCTTGTATTATATAAGCTTTGAGGTTTTATACAATTTAACATGGTATCAAGAGCAGGTTGAATTTCCTTTGTTTTTTTTTCCTAAAATTTCTCGAATATGGCCGGAGATGATGTTCCTCCACCACCCCCGGCACCACCACTGACTGAAATTAAACCCAATTCCCCTTTCTACCTTGGTTCTCAAGATCGGCCCGGGGACTTTATAACCCCTACTCAATTGAAATCTGACAACTATGATGAATGGGTTGCCGATATGCAAACCGCATTAGAAGCTAGATGCAAATTTGTGTTCTTGGATGGTTCTATTAATGCCCCTGTTTCACCATGTACACAGTCCGATTGGACGGCCCTCAATGCAATGTTGATTTCTTGGATTACCAATACTATTGATCCGGAGGTACGATCTTCTCTTTCTAAATTTCGTGAGGCTAAACTACTGTGGGAGCATCTTAAGAAACGATTTGCTCAAACTAATGGCCCTAGAATTCAACAATTACGTTCCTCGATTGCTAAGTGTGAACAATCCCGTAGTATATCTGTCTCGGTGTATTATGGCAAATTACATTCTTTATGGCAGGAGTTAGATCATCATGAGCCCTTACTTTCTTGTTCTTGTTGTTCGAAGTGTATTGCTGGACAATTAGATGAGGCTAGGCGTGAGAAATCAAAATTACATGATTTTTTGATGGGATTGTATCCTGAATTTTATGCATCTTTGCGGTCTAATATTTTGTCTCAAGATCCCCTTCCTAATTTGGATCGTGCATATCAGTTAGCAGTGCAGGAGGAACGGGTCCGAACTGCAAAGCTAGAGCAAGAACAAACGTCTATTGAGGCGTTTAGCTTTGCTGTCCGTACAGCAGCAGGTCGAGGCTACGATCAAATCAGCAGCCTTCTGATCGTGGTACAACAGCTCGAGAGGGGCAAGGTTCAGTGTGTGTTAAGTGCAAGAAAGTGGGTCATGAGGCCTCAAGTTGTTGGTCAGATAAAACTTGCAACCATTGCAAGAAACGAGGTCATATTGAGGCAAAGTGCTTTAACCTTCACGGAAGACCTCCCCCGAAGGATGGCAGTCAGGGGGGGAAATATGTGAGTGCTCGAGGCCAAAGTTCATTGAGGGCCAATGCTGTTTCAGGTTCCAATACATCTTCTCAAGGTGGAGTGTTCTCTAGTGAACAATGGAAGGCTATCACGGGTTTGAATGGTAACTCCAATATTCCTGAAAATCGCTTGAACGGTAAGTTTGATGTTTCTTCCTGTATTATGGATACGGAGCAACTCATCATGTTACTGGAGAAAAGTCTTGGTTGATTTATTCTAAAAATTTTGAATGTCCCGTTGGTTTACCTAATGGTGATAATGTCGTGGCTTCTTAAATTGGTTCGGTTCGTTTATCGAACAAAATTACTCTTGCGGGAGTTCTTTATGTTCCTCATTTAAGTTGTAATCTTATTTCTGTCTCTCAACTTGCCGATGAGCTTAATTGTACTGTCCAATTTAACCCTTTTATGTGTGCTATTCAGGACCAAACGAAGGAGCTGATTGGAACGGGAGCTAGGAGAGACGGATTATATTATTTTAGCAATTCGGATTTGGTGCATCATGTTGGCGTTGGAGAAGCAACCTCAAATTTGGAGTTGTGGCATCGTCGAATGGGACATCTTTTCGAGAAAGTAGTTAAGTTATTTCCTCATGTTAGTAGTAATAAAGATTGTCTAGATAAGGGGTGTGAAGTATGTATGCATGCTAAACATCCTAGATACAAATTTCCTTCTAGTGATAATCGATCTTCTAGAATTTTAGAGAAAATACATTGTGATTTGTGGGGTCCATATTGACATGTTTCGTCGTGTGGAGCCCGTTATTTTTTTACTATAGTTGATGATTATTCTCGAGCTGTTTGGATTTATTTGTTGGTTGATAAAACTGAGGTTTTTAGAATGTTTTTGGCCTTTGTTGCTATGGTTGACAAACAATTTTCTCATACCATTAAGATTGTGCAAAGTGATAATGGTACTGAGTTTAATTGCTTGCATGATTATTTTGTTGCCTCTGGAATAATTTTTCAAACTTCTTGTGTCGGAACTCCACAATAAAATGGGAGAGTTGAGCGAAAACATAAACATATTCTTAATGTTGGGAGAGCTTTGAGATTTTAAGCCAATTTACCAATTTATTTTTGGGGTGAGTGTGTTCTTGCCGCTGCACATCTTATTAATCGTACACCTACACCCTTGCTTTAAAATAAAACTCCCTTCGAAATTCTATTTGATAAACCTCCTTCTTTTGATGCTATCCGCACCTTTGGTTGTTTATGTTTCGCTCATAATTAGAAAACTACTGGGGATAAGTTTGCAAGTCGAAGTAGGAAATGTGTTTTTGTGGGATATCCCTTTAGGAAGAAAGGATGGAGAGTTTATGATCTCGATTCAAAAGTTTTTTTTGTTTCTCGGGATGTGAAATTTATTGAGGAAGTGTTCCCTTTGCAACCCCATATGATGTTAATATTGTGTCGGCTTTATTTGATAATGGTGATATTCATGAGGATTTTATGGAATGTGTGGCATTCGATGAGGGTGAAGTGTATAACCATGATGGTGGGGTTTATTTTGGTGATGCTAGTAGTATAGATGAAATTGTGCAGCCATCACCACGAAACGAAGATCTTGGCAGCCCACACCATAGCTCGACCATAGCTGTCAGCGAGTAGGAAGCTGCTACCCAGCCACGGCAGACTGCACAGGGGCAGCAACCTGACCAGGCAGAGCACTCCGCAGGCTCCCCGTGGCAGTCTGCCAAAGACCGCAGGGGGGCTGCGGAGGAGCCTGTTTTGCAGCTTCAGCCAGCAGCGTCCACTGCCACCCCGCGGCACACTACCACAGACCACGGGGGGGGGGGGGGGGAGCGAGGCAGCCCCTGTTTCGCAGCAGCAGCAGCTGGAAACATAGCATAATACTGAGCAACAGGCCATTGGTAAAGGGCATCGAGAAAAATATACTTCGGTTAAACTCCGTGACTCTGTGACTCACTCCGTTTTTGCTAATAATCCGTCTCCGTCCTCTCCGTCATCCAACACTCCTTCAGGTACACCTTATCCTTTAGCACACTATTTAAATTGTGACATGTTTTCTGTAAATTATCGAAAATTTCTTGCAGCAGTGGTTCAGAAAAAGGAACCAAAATCTTTTAAAGAGGCCATGAAATCAGAAGGTTGGCGACGTTCTATGCAAGAGGAGATACGAGCTTTGTCAGATAATGGGACTTGGACATTAGAGCGTCTTCCTCTTGGCAAGAAAGCTTTAGGTAGTCAATGGGTGTACAAACAAAATTTTTGTCTAACGGTGATATTGAGCGTCTCAAGTCTCGTTTGGTTATTTTTGGTAATCATCAACAAGAAGGTAATGATTATGGTGAGACTTTTGCTCCGGTGGCAAAAATGACTACAGTTCGTATTTTCCTTGCTACAGAAACTTCTAAGAATTGGGAAATTCAGCAGATGGACGTTCATAATGCATTTCTTCATGGAGATCTAGATGAGGAGGTGTACATGAAACTGCCTCCTGGTTTTGAGAGCTCCGATCCGAGCTTGGTGTGTCGTTTGAGAAAGTCTTTGTATGGGTTGAAACAGGCTCCGAGGTGTTGGTTTGCAAAACTAACCACGGCTCTGAAAGGGTATGTTTTCTTCAATCCTACCCTGATTATTCTCTTTTCACATATACTAATGGCAATGTTCAGATTAATGTCTTGGTTTATGTTGATGATCTTATTATTTCTGGTAATGATTCCGCTGTGTTGACCGTGTTCAAGGCCTATCTTTGTGATTGTTTCAAAATGAAGGATCTTGGTCCTTTGAAATATTTTTTGGGCATCAAAGTTGCTCGTAGTAAATCAGGTTTGTTTTTGTGTCAACGAAAATACACCCTGGATATTATTTCCGAGGCAGGTTTGTTGGGAGCAAAGCCAAGTGGTTTTCCGATTGAACAAAACCACAAACTTAGCCTTGCTAGTGGTGAGTTGCTTGCGAATCCTGAGTCTTATCATAGACTTGTAGGGAGGTTGATTTATCTTACAGTGACTAGGCCAGATTTCGCATATTCGATCCATATTCTATCACAGTTTATGCATGAACCTCGGATTGAGCACTGGGAAGCAGCACTTAGGGTGGTTCGTTATTTAAAGGGTACCCCAGGACATGATATTTTGTTGAGTGCAGATAATGACCTAACTTTGGAGGGTTGGTGTGATTCAGATTGGGCGGCGTGTTCTCTTACTCGTCGTTCGTTGACAAGTTGGCTTGTGTTTCTTGGTAAATCTCCTATTTCTTGGAAGACAAAGAAACAACCTACAGTTTCTACCTCTTCTTCCGAGGCAGAGTATCGATCTATGGCTTTGACTACAAATGAGTTGAAGTGGTTAAAAGCCTTACTTTTGAGTATGGGGATTGAACACCCTAAGGCTATCAAGTTGTTTTGTGATGATCAATCTGCGTTACATATTGCTAGAAATCCAGTTTTTCATGAACGTACGAAGTATATTGAGGTTGATTGTCACATTGTTCGTGATGCTATTACAGAAAGCTTAATTGCACCATCTTATGTTTCCACTAAGGAACAATTGGCAGATATTTTTAATAAGGCACTTGAGAAGACACAGTTTGATACTCTTCTTTCCAAATTGGGCATTTTTTTATCCCCATGCTCCAACTTGAGGGGGGTATTGATGAAGATATATTTAGGAAATATTAGATTATATTTGGTGACCATATTTTTGGCTAGAATATTTTTTTGAAATATTTTGATTAGTTTCCTAATTCTATCCTATGTGGGTAATCTTGTATTATATATTGGATATTGAGGATATATTTAGGAAATATTAGATTATATTTGGTGACCATATTTTTGGCTAGAATATTTTTTGGAGATATTTTGATTATTTTCCTAATTCTATCCTATGTGGGTAATCTTGTATTATATATTGGCCATTAGAGCCATCAATGGGAATTAAGCTTTGAGGTTTTATACAATTTAACATAAATGTTTATATACATCCCTTATGGCTACATATAGCATTACCCATTACTCCCTCCGTCCCTAAATTACATTCCTCCTTTCTATTTTTGGTATTTCAAAATTACATTCCTCCTTTTTATTTTTGGTAAGTTTTTTTTTAGTAAATCAACTCTTTTTTTTCTATTTTATATTTACTGCTTTCTCACTCATCCTTACCTAATCTCACTCATAATCCTTGTGCCAAATTACAATGAATATGATTGGTTAAAATTTGTAATTAAGAGCATGTGATTGGTCCTTTTTTTTTGCAAAGGATTGATGACTTGTCATGAGTAATAACTAATCTATCTTTGTACTTCCCATTGCATTATCTAATTATTGTTATTTGTCTTATTCTTCCCTCCTTAATTCCCGTGTAAATTTCCAAAGAGAAATGTAATTTAGGGACGGAGGGAGTACATATTACTCCCTTTGTTCTTGAATACTGATTACAAATGGACTAACATATATACGTGCCCATATACATTTTTTACTTTGCAATTATGTAGTACTAAAAATTATATACATTGTAGTAAAAGATATATAGTAAAAGTGAATGAATGAACAATGCCAAAATCAAAACCATTATGAACCAATAGCATTGGGAAACGAAAGGGTTAAGTATTAATTACAACCTTAAGAATAATATACTCCCTCCATCCCAAAAAGAACGACCCATTTGGTCAAAACTTTGTCCCAAAAAGAATGACCCATTTGCATTAAAACACCCACCAATTTGCTACAATATTTGTGCAAAATTAGCTTCCCCATATAAAATTTTGATTTTTCATGTTATTTTATTACTCTCTCTTTATTTTTTTACAAACTCTATGTAAATTTATCTTTCCAATATACTTTTACTTCTTTTTACTTAACTTTCTTAATACCCGCGTAATCAACCCAAATGGATCGTTCTTTTTGGGACGGAGGGAGTACTATACTATTACTCTTAATTAGACCTTGCTAAAGTCAACTAAAACTGTTCAATCAACCAAAAAAAAAATAAAAATAGATAATTGATAAATAACTTCAACGGTTATTGTAAACAGAAACTTTGAGTCAATAAAATGATGCTTAAAATAATTGAATTGGTTAAACAAGTGGATTTCTCAAATAGTCAAATTCCTCTTAACATTATCGCATACATCATTTGTTATTCTTCTTCTAAGCCGCGTAAACCGGTTAACTGTCACGTAAACTTGCATGCTCAGCCAATACTACATAAAGGGTGTCAATTGCCGCAATGAAAATACAATCAAACCATCTCCATTACAAACACCTACTTCTATACTACTTCTCTCATTTTATCCATCATTTGTACAACCTATTTCTAGCTTCTAACATAATGAGAAATCTTTCGTTTTTCTTGGTCTTTTGTCTCCTATCCTCTCTCTCACATGCTATAGAGCTCGACTTTTGTGTCGGAGACCTTAGTCTTCCCAGAGGACCTGAAGGATATGCTTGCAAAGATCCTGCTAAAGTCACAACTGATGATTTTGTTTACACGGGTTTCCGTGGTGAAAAAACTCCTAATAATGTTTTTGGGAACAATGTGACATTAGCATTCTCAGATGTGTTCCCAGCCTTTAATGGTTTAGGTATATCTATGGCCAGGTTAGACTTTGCTGTAGGAGGAGTGATCCCAGTACACTCCCATCGTACGTCAGAAGTTCTTATTTTGGTAAAAGGTTCAATCATTGCAGGGTTTATTGATACCAACAACACCGCATACTATAAAAGATTAGAAGTTGGTGATGTCATGGTGTTTCCTCAAGCCATGCTTCATTTCCAAATCAACGTTGGTAAAACTCCAGCTACCGCGTATGTTAGTTTGAATGGTGCAAACCCAGCACTACAACTCACTCCTACCTCCTTATTTGCTGGCAATTTACCTGCTAACATTGCCCAGGAAATTACACTTTTGAGTCGTAAGGAAGTTATGCGGATGAAACGAATCTTTGGCACAGCTTGATATCCATCTTTAGCTACTCATGTGCTCTTAATAATTATTAGCTCCCGATTATTTCAATATCCAACACAATTATTTATAAATCTGTGATAATAAAGGGTATATACATATAACCTTCTTTACATGTTTCGTAACTACAAAGTAATTGTAAAATTTTTATAATGTATACTTCTTACATTCTCAAAATTAATAAACATACTGTATATTTATCTTTTCTTTATACTCCCTTCTTATTATTTACATTAATCTGAGTCTATCCTTCATGTGCTAAGGCTAGGTTCGTTGTTTTAACTATTGCGTAAAATGAATGCATGGATTTGGTCTAGGAAAAAGGAGAGCTATCCTTAAAGATGCAAGTGAAGAGGGAACAAGTGCATGAAGCTAACCAAGCTAGAGAGAAGTTTTATTTATCCAAGTAATATAATTGCATAGACGTGCATAACAATTAATGTTATCATAATAATGATTCTACTTTAAATCGGAACAGGCTAAGGGGTAAAATCGAATGTAGAATCGATTTTAAAAATTTGGCAAAAGCATGAAATTATACTTAGCTCGAGAGTAATTCACTACTTTTTTATATGGAGATTATGAAATTAAATTTATTATTTTTAGCTCTAATCCAATAAAATAGACAATATTGTCAAACTTACCTACCTAGAGGCCTAAAGCTAATTTTTTTTTTTTTTATTATTGATAATGATGTTTGAGTCTTGAATTCGAGCTGCAACAAGAAGGGACGAAATGATTAGCTCATGATGAACAGATGAAGGATTATGTTAAATTTCAAAGACAATATGAAATGGGCCTGGACAACCCGAACAAGGAGGAGGAGAGTTATTGATAATGATGTTGGAGTCTTGAACTTGTAAAGTGGGCTCTCTCTTAGTGACGGTGCGATACAAACCCATATTTAACATTGTATTAGAGTGAGACCCACAATATTTTGTGACTACATGCTTTTGGTATGAAATTTCCTAGACTTTTGGATCTCCTGATGACAGATGTGACCCATACCCATATTTACAGTAAATATTAGCACGAAAATAAGAAAACAGAATTAATGAAACCTCTATAAATAAGTAGATATTTTTTTTTACGAGAAGAATAATTATACTAATAATTAGTCATACGACATCTACAATCATAATATCCCTCTATTAACCACAAATTTAGAGAAAAGAACATAACTCTTACAGTCAAAATCATAAATCTTTTGCAATTTTGACATAATTCATACTCCAACGATTCAGCTTGATAAGAGCATTGATTTCGATGTTTTTCTATCTTCTCAAGTAGTGCGAGCTAGCTAGAATTTCACATTCTATATTGATGTTTTGATTATAGAGTTGATGAAAATACTTAAATCTGACTTGGCCTATGTGAATCCCTTTCCAATTAATTAATGAAAACCCTAAAAATATAAATCTCATCCATAGGTTAGAATCAAATTTCCAAGAAATTGGAAAGAAGACTCTCATAGAAAGATAGAACAAAGCAAGAAAAAAAATAAAAAAAAATAAACTAAATTGAATCAAAGAATAAGGATTAAAAAGAATCTAATTTCCGAAAAATTTAGATTATTTTCGGTCTAACGATAGCCGAAAAACCGTAAAAGAGAGAGATCAAAAATACTTGAGGAGGCAAGCTATAAGATAATTAAACACTCACAATAATAGGTAACTAAAAGGAAATCCAAATCTTATTGTGAACATCAATAATTGAAATTAAATACTATTAATATTTAGAGTTTAAGAAGCTTATAATTTCTTGAAAGTAATCCATAACTAGTGTGTGGCCCATACGATGCTCTGGGCTTTTTTTTTAAAAAAAAACACTTGTAATTGAATTGATAGGTTCATTATTTATTATTCATTTATTCATTATTTGTTTATAATTTATGATACTTTTTCATTAAATATTTGAATAAATTATTTATGGAGCAACTATTGATTAATTATACAAATGTGTTCCCATCAAAAAATTATATAACATGTTCTTTGTTTATAATTTATATTATAATGAAAATAAAGACATAATTATTATCAAAATAATTAAATAACTAAAATTAATTTATAACAATAGTTATTTTTTCTTGCTTGTATGTATTACCTCGATTAGCATAATTAGCAAATAATGAGATTTTTTTTTAAAAAAAAAGAATTGTAGTTATTAAATGTTAAAATCTCCATCCAATCTATATAGTTATATATTTATGAGTTGAGTATAAATGCATGATTAATATATGGATGAGATGGTATGACACCTAATGCATATTTTTGTGGTTATGAGAATATGCTCATTGTTGGAAGATGACATTTTTATTAGAATACGCTCATAGTTGAAAGATGACATGGCGAGGGTGTCACGTGGCACATAAACGGTTTTAGGAACGCTTGTTAATATATAAAGTATAGATATAGATATAGATGCTTTCGCTGCTCAAATAATTGTCATTTTAAAGTCATACGTAATGTAGTTAGCAAATGGAAATTCAAGTTATTCTTCCTTCACTCTAGAAATTGGAATATGGAATTATCTTCTTTTCTTTATATTTGCCAGAACTTAGATACACGAATTGACCAAGTCATTGTGTATAATACATTCAACATATATGAATCAATAAAATCAATTCTATAAATAAAAAAAATAAAAAATAAAATAAAAATTTTTGTATACACTGTATTGCAAATTTTAATAGAAAGATAAAGGAAGGAAAACTTGTAGCAAGTAAGCAACAAACTAAATTATTTTTTATTGCATACCAATTTACGGAATTATATATGTTCAATAATTGAGATTTGATTATCATTTTTTTTTTTTGGTGTTTAAAGAAATCACAAGGACAAGTGATGATAATCGGTCTTTAAAATCCCAGGAGACGGGAGGGAAGCTCTAACCAATTAAGTTATATATCCTTCACTCTCTGATTTTCAATCATTTAAAGAGTGTATTTATCAATAAAGTATATACATATTTTATTTGTATTAAGGTAAGTTCTATATATACTCCCTCAGTCCCCAAATGATAAACCCTAATGGGAAAAAATCACGGAAATTAAAAAACTTAAATAAAAGTTGTACAATTACATTGAAAAGATAAATTTACATTGAGTATGTAAAATATTAGAGAGATAAAGTAATAAAAGTACATTGAAAAACAAAATTTACATGGTAAAGTTAAATTTGCACAAATATTGTTGCGATTGGAGGAAATTTTGATAAAAAAATTGATATTAATGATACTTTAAAAAGCAAATGGGACTATCAATTTGGGACTAAAAATAGGCCATGAGGGTCTATCATTTGGGGACGGAGAGAGTATACTGTATTAGGTACTCTCTCCGTCCCTTTTTGACATACCTATTTCTAAAATTACACGGGAATTTAGGAACTTGGAATAAAACAAAGAACAATAAAACAAAGCACAATTGGAATTACAAGACATTAATTGATATCTTTGAATAAAAAAAAGATTGAATAATAATTAGTGATGCACATGTCATCAATATTTTGAAAAACAAAACCACCAATAACATTTTTTGGTGAAAAATAAAAGGACCATTCATTTTCTTCTAAAGTGATGCACATGGATTCTGAATTTTTTAAAGGCATTAATAAGAGTGACAATGAGAAAATAAGAGTGACAAAATAGAGAAAGTATTAATTAAAAACTGAAAAATAGGGATAATTTGAGATATTTGGTAAAAATTTACTTACTAAAAAAGGAAAGTAGAAATGAATTTTAAAATACCCAAAAAGAAAAGCAGGAATGTAAATAAGAGACGGAGAGAGTAACTTTTATTCATTTCAAGACTAACTTTTAATCATTAAAAAAAATGTAACTTAAAAGATTGTCATAATTATTAAGTGACTCCGAAAAAGAAAACAAGTAGCCAATGGCCGTGTTCTTTTGAGCTTTTGGGCAGAGCAGAGCAGATTTCAGCAGAGCAGAGTAGGTTTCAGCAGAGCAGAGCAAATCAGAGCAGATTGAAGCAGAGTAGAGCAAAGCAGATTTCATTATTATTATTATTATTATTATTATTATTATTATTATTATTATAAAATTTCAAAAACCTACATAGTCAATCGATTTACAAGAAATTGGTGGGGAGCCGAGATACAATCTGGGCCCCCACCCCTCTAGCTATATTTATATTATTATTACTATATTTATTATTATTATTATTATTATTATTATTATTATTATTATTATTATTTGTATTAGAATTATTAAATATCATTTAATTATTATTTTTATTATTACTAAAAATTAATAATATTATTTTTATTATTATTAAAAATTAATTATTAGTATTATATTTAAATGTAATACCCCGTATTTTCATATGTATCTTCCAAATTAATTAATTAGGAATTATTTTATAAAAAGGGTACTATAGTAAATTTATTATTTGGAGCCAAAATAATATTTGAATTTTGGCGCCAAAAGCATTTTTGAAAACTAATCATTATTTTGGATAAGAATTATTATCCATTTATCTTATCTTAAAAACCGGATTATTTATATATTTCGGATATTTTAATTAAAGCAAAATTATATTTTATTTATTATATTAAATGGCCGAAGATTCCCATTTATTTAGCTAGGAAATTCGGATTTTCTATGTATAGAAAATCTGATTTTCTTAGTTAATTATTGGTGAATAATTGATATTTAATTAATTAATTATTTATTTAATTATTCTATATTATTTACACAATTATTTTTATTCCTTAAACCGAGCAAAATCTTCCTAAATACTAGTAAGGGAATCTCCTATTTTCCTTAATCTAATTCTCCATCTTTTTAGTATCCAATCATCATATTCTCTTGCCTTTTGTTCCTCTTGATTATTCCCCAAGTAATTCTAATTTTCTTATTATTTTTCATGTCATACATACATTCCATATTCAAGTATACACAATCACCTTAATATCCAAACTTTCCTTAATTCTTTATTCACTTCTCCAAGTAATCTCTTAAACCCTAATTACCATAATTCTTCCTACATTTTCCTACCATAATTCATGCTCATACTAGCCTATAAATACCCCTTCATACCTCTCACATTCTTCACACCAATTCTCTTCTTTTCTTCTCCTCAATTTTACACAAATCATCCCGTTTATCTTTGAAGCCAATTTTTGGGCACTTCTGGTCAGTTTTTGGGGTATTGACATTTCACAGAAGATTGTTCCTCTCGAAAAAATCCTTGAGGTTAGGCTCAAGAATCACCCAATTCGGAGTTATATCGAAGGATTAATAGCCTCTACAAGTTCTGCCTATTATTTCCTACGCAAATCCAATTCTTCTCTTTTCCTTGGTTTCTTATCTTTTCTTTTTCTCTTCTCTTATTCAAGTATTATTATTATTATTATTATTATTATGGGGGATTTATAAAAATTATTATGAGTAGTTTTAATTATATAAAATCACATTTTAATGATGTTTATGAGAAATTAATTAAAAGGTTCATGTACATATAGTTGGGGGTTTTTAATTATTTGTTAACCTTATATTGATTAAGGTTATATTTATTTGTAGGGTGTGTTCTATCAAGATTCATAAGGTTCTTTTGGTGTGTATAGCTAAGCAAGGATCAAGGTACGTTTAGGTGGCTAGATACCTTCGAAAGTGATTGGTTTGAATATCATGTTTTTACATGATTTGATTGGTGATTGAATTGAATTGAATTGAATTGAATTATGATTTATGAAATAAAGTATGTTTGGAGGTATTGATTTTAATATTTGTTTTAATAAAAGTATTTTTAACGATTGACTTTTAAATCATGTTTTGAATGGTTTGATCGAATTACTTATCATGTTTAAAGGAATTGATTTGAAAAGTTTATTAAATTAAATAGAAGGTTTTCAAGGAAGAGTTATTGATTTTGAAAAGTATTAATATGAGATTTTTTTCTCAAGTATTTATTTAAAAGGTTTTGATTTTGAAAGCATGTGGAAGGAGTTTGAATTATTGGATATTAAAAGGATTTATTATTGAACCATTGAATTATTATTATTATTATTAATGCTTTATAAGCATGATAGTAATCCCAATATGCGGATTTGGTTTATTGATAAGACTATGGACTTTGTATGACCTAGTCTTTCCTCAAGAATAGCCTTGTAATATAAGGAGACTAGCTTGGGGGGTGTGCACACTTGGGTGAGGAATTCGATTTAAAGAAATTGGTTCAAAAAGGAATTGGATTTTTAAAGGAATTGGTTTATCAATTATTTTGAATGTTGAATCATTGGAATTGGTTTTGAATCATGAGTTTTGGAATTATTGGATTATTTATTGGAAATTGGTTTTAAAGCATGTTTGCGAATAAATTGAGTTTAATTATCTTGCACTTATCGTACTTAGCATATTTTGCTAATCCGTATTTCTTATTTGTTTTGGTTCGCCCTATTTACCGTAATGGTAAGCAGTGTTGACTATTTTCAGGTGGAGTCATGAATGAGCATATGGGAGTCCCGGGATTTGCTTCACCTAGTTTAGGAATGTTGGTCTTGTCTTTATTTAGAATATTCATGACAATGTTACTATTTTATAATTATCAATAAAGAGGAGTATTGAAGTTTCCGCTGCAAAGTTTTTTTATTGAGTTAAGTATTTTGAGTAGCCTTGCGTAATCACGTGGCGGTAATACGCCCAAGTCTATCTCTACGGTATAATTATACGTATTATACTGGTATTTCCGTAGAGGGGGATTTGGGGGTGTTACATTAAATATTAGTTATTATCTTTAAAAACTAATTTTATTAAAAAAATCTATTATTATTATTATTATTATTATTATTATTATTACTATTATTATTATTATTACTATATTATTATTATTATAAAAAAACCTACAGAGTCAATCAATTTACAAGAAATTGGTAGGGAGCCGAGATACAATCTGGGCCCCCACCCCTCTAGCTATAGCGAACCCGATCCTACTGAAGATGTGAGCAGCTGCACGAGCACCAATATCCTGAGACTTAGCGAACGCCTGAACCCGCTTCAGCAACGCAATAGCATCCTTGTCTAATTCCCCTAATGAAGAAAAGGAGAAAGGAAGAAAACCATAGCCAATAGCCCTACAACGTGCCCCATACTTGTCCCGCTTTCGCTGAGCCGCCGCCGACACAACACGACCAGGAACGAAGTCAGACAACCCCGAATGTGTCAAAGGTGAAGACCCCGTCAAGTCGACACATACATCACGACCTCTATCCCAGGAATAAAGCAACACATCTGCTGGTCGTAGCGCCCCCTCGTTCCCACCAGTCAACCCAACGTTAAACTAATTTTATTAAAAAAAATCAATTATTATTATTATTATTATTATTATTATTATTACTATTATTATATTATAGTTACATTATTATTACTATTATTATTATTAAATATTAATTATTGTTAATATTATTATTATTAAATATTGAATATTAATTATTATTATTATTATTATTAAATGTTAATTTTTAATAATAATATTATTAATAAATATTATTTATTATTGTTAAATATTAATTTTTAATAATATTATGTTTATTAAATATTAATTATTTTTATTATTTATTATAATTTATTATTATTTTTATTATTAAATATTAATTATTATTATTATAATAATTCAATATTAAGTATTGTATTTAAGCAGAGCAGATTGAAGCGGAGCTGAGCTGAGCAGAGCAGATTTAAGCAAAGCAGAGCTAAACAGAGCAGAGCAGCTGTAAAGAATGGGGCCTTATATTACTATTGCATAATCTGACCTCTTGTATGCAATTTGAAATTTGAAATATAACATTGCTTAGCTTGTTACAAGGTCTACATACCTTGAATATAAGACCAGACTTCAGGCAAATTTTTTTTAATAATTCTAGTCTCATGCTGTCATACATCTAGTCAACTTTGTGAGGCTGAATGCCGGTGACAAATTAATAATACCGAAAAAAAAAAAATTTACTAATGAATGATTTAAATCATACGAAGCATCTTTCAAGAGGAAAGTCAAGCTATATTACTAGTATTACATTATGACGGATATATTTTGAAGTATAATACTGTAATACGAGTAATAAGTACCAAAAAAATACAATCAAGCCTAAAAACTGAAAATGTTTTATTAATAATTATGTGCTCTCTCCGTTCCTTATTAATAAACCATTATGGTCAATTTTAAGTCCCAAAATGATAGTCTCATTTGTTTTTTTAAGTACCATTAATACCGAGTATTAATTTTTTTTATCAAAATTCCATCTAATTTGCAACAATATTTGTGCAAATTTAACTTTTTCATGTAAATTTTGCTTTTTTATGTACTTTTATTACTTTCTCTCTCTACTTTTTTGCATATCTAATGTAAATTTACTTTTTCAATATACTTTTACTACTTTTTATTTATGTTTATTAATTACCATAAAAATTGTCTATAAGGGAATATCAATAAGAGACGGAGGGAGTAAAAGAGAATGAAAACCCTACGTGTAATTTTGTCATGTAGTCTTAAATTAAGTATTTCATTCGTTAATAGGTAATACTCCGTAATATATCAAAAATGTTATACATAGCCCTTAGAGCTACATATAAGCATTAAATACACGCTAGAAAATCATACTAGTAAGGAAATCATAAAAATAAACGCAATAATTACAGTGATTTACGCGTGTTTTTGTCATGCATTCTTAATTTTATACAATTTTCAAGAGTGTGTTAAATGTTTATATATATCCCTTATGGCTACATTACTACATGTAGCATTACCCATTACATATTACTCCCTTTGTTCTGGAATACTGATTACAAATGGACTAACATATATACGTGCCCATATACATTTTTACTTTGCAATTATGTAGTACTAAAAATTATATACATTGTAGTAAAAGAAATATAGTAAAAGTGAATAAATGAATAATGCCAAAATCAAAACCATTATGAACCAATAGCATTCGGAAACGAAAGGGTTAAGTATTAATTACAGCCTTAAGAACAATATACTATACTATTACTCTTAATTTTTTTTTTTTTTTTGAAAAACTACTATTACTCTTAATTAAACCTTGCTAAAGTCAACTAAAACTGTTCAATCAACGAAAAACAAATAAAAATAGATAATTGATAAATAACTTCAACGGTTTTTATAAACAGAAACTTTGAGTCAATAAAATGATGCTTAAAATAATTGAATTAGTTAAACAAGTGGATTTCTCAAATAGTCAAATTCCTCTTAACATTATCGCATACATCATTTGTTATTCTTCTTCTAAGCCGCGTAAACCGGTTAACTGTCACGTAAACTTGCATGCTCAGCCAATACTACATAAAGGGTGTCAATTGCCGCAATGAAAATACAATCAAACCATCTCCATTACAAACACCTACTTCTATACTACTTCTCTCATTTTATCCATCATTTGTACAACCTATTTCTAGCTTCTAACATAATGAGAAATCTTTCGTTTTTCTTGGTCTTTTGTCTCCTATCCTCTCTCTCACATGCTATAGAGCTCGACTTTTGTGTCGGAGACCTTAGTCTTCCCAGAGGACCTGAAGGATATGCTTGCAAAGATCCTGCTAAAGTCACAACTGATGATTTTGTTTACACGGGTTTCCGTGGTGAAAAAACTCCTAATAATGTTTTTGGGAACAATGTGACATTAGCATTCTCAGATGTGTTCCCAGCCTTTAATGGTTTAGGTATATCTATGGCCAGGTTAGACTTCGCCGTAGGAGGAGTGATCCCAGTACACTCCCATCGTACGTCAGAAGTTCTTATTTTGGTAAAAGGTTCAATCATTTCAGGGTTTATTGATACCAACAACACCGCATACTATAAAAGATTAGAAGTCGGTGATGTCATGGTGTTTCCTCAAGCTATGCTTCACTTCCAAATCAACGTTGGTGAAACTCCAGCTACCGCGTATGTTAGTTTGAATGGTGCAAACCCAGCACTACAACTCACTCCTACTTCCTTATTTGCTGGCAATTTACCTGCTAACATTGCTCAGGAAATTACACTCTTAAGTCGTAAGGAAGTTATGCGGATGAAACGAATCTTTGGCACAGCTTGATATCCATCTTTAGCTACTCATGTGCTCTTAATAATTATTAGCTCCCGATTTATTTCAATGTCCAACACAATTTTTTATGAATCTGTGATAATAAAGGGTATATACATATAGCCCTCTTTACATGTTTCGTAACTACTCGTACAAAGTAATTGTAAAATTTCATAAGTGTATACTTCATATATATCCAAGATTAATAAAACATATTTTTACCTTTTCTATACATATACTCCCTTCTTTGATCTTACATTAATCTAAGTCTGTCCTTCATGTGCTAAGGCTGGGGTTGCCTTAAAGTTTGTGGAGTCTTGGATAGATGCAATGGCGACCTTTTCGTAGTAATGATCTCGTTACATGGATCGCCTATAATAAACATTAACTCGTACTCAATCTCCCCTACTCTAAACTAATGTTAAACTCAAGGATAATGTGGAGAAAACGGCTTAACTTTGTATTGCTCATAAACACATATATATACACAATACATAAGGAAACTTAGTTAGCCTAAAACTCCTAACCCGATAAACTTAACATAAATACAAGGAAATTTTGACATATGCTACCAGGGAAAGGACCCTTTTTCACATTTGCTACCCCTTTAATTTTTTATTTTATATTACTACCACCCAAACACACTAACTTTCATAATCACTACCACTTGTCTTACACCGTTAGTATTTCCGTTACCACCACCCAACCACCGTCCAGCCACCACTCCTTCCCACCCACCAGCTGCCAATCCGCCGCAACCACCACTCACCGTCCAGCCCAGCCACCAAGCCACTGCCATAGTCGCCTGAGCCCAATCCCCTGCTGCCCGCGACTCCGACCACCCTGATTGTCGGCGCCGGCGTCGCATTCCCAGCCCCTCGAAAACCCGATCAGCCCCTCTCTCCCCTCGAAACCCACCTCAATCTCAGCCCCTCTCCCCTCGAAAACCTCCGTCGATCCCAGCCCCTCTCTCCCCTACCCCCGTCGATCCCAGCCCCTCTTTCCCCTCGAAACCACCGTCGATCCCAGCCCCTTTCCCCTCGAAACCCCCGTCAATCCCAGCCCCTCTCCCCTCAAAACCCCCGTCGATCCCAGCCCCTTTCCCCTCGAAACTCGATCCAGCCCCTCCTCGTCCCCCGTTCCCTATTCTGGCCGCGACGAAGGATTTCCCTGCCACCAAAAACCACCCTAAGCGAAACCCTAAAACTCGTTTAGGGTGGTTTCGGGCAGGGGGATTAGGGTTAGGATTGTTGGTTTTGGGTGGGGAAGGGGAGGGGTCCGATTCCGACCCGAATCGCCGGCGCCGGTCGCAGGTTTGGGCGCTGGCCGCCGGCAAGGGGAGGGGGGAGGGTGGATGACGGGGAGGGCTAGGGTTATTTGGGTGGTTTTTTCATTTTATATTTATTTATTTATTATTTTAATTTTTTTTAATAAACTTAACGGAAATCTAACGGATTCCGTTAAGTGGTAGTGATTATGAAAGTTAGTGTATTTCGATGGTAGTAAAATAAAATAAAATTTTAAAGGGGTAGCAAATGTAAAACATGGTGCTTTCCCTGGTAGTAAATGTGAAATTTTCCTAAATACAATATTAACATAAATACACCAAAACAAACTCTAACAACTAACTATGGAACTTTTGTTTTGCCACTATTGTCTATAAAAATTGGACAAGAAAGAATACTTTGAAATATGAATGTGGACTGTTCTAGGAGCGAGGAGGGTTATCCTTAAAGCTGTGAGGGAAGAGGGACTTAGGGTCTATTCTCATACGATTATTTTCAGTTCAGTTCAGCTCTAATAAGTTCAATTTAGTTCAGTTCAGCTCCTAATTTCCTTCCCTTATAAAATATTTAGTTCAGTTCAGTTCAGCTCTAATAAGTTCAGTTCACTTCAGTTCAGCTCAGCTCAGTCAATGAGAACAGGGTCTAAGTGCATGAAGCTAAACATGTTAACGTATGCCAGAGAGAAGTTGTATTTGTCTAAGTACTTTTGTAATATAATGCCTAATTTAGACACTTCACTAATTGCGTGCATGCATAGAAATCAATAAAAAATTTTAAATGAACCTGGTTCACACTAATTTATTGTGGACCACTTATATTAGAGAAACTATAATTGTTTTATGAATAAAAAAAAAGGTCACTGTAATAAAAAATAAGGTCACTATGTTGAAATAAAAGTCATTTTGGTAATATATAGCTATAAGAGGTTAATTTTTTTAATATATATTGGTCAATATGAATAATAAAGGTCACTATGTTAAAATTAAGGTCATAACGTCGTATTCAAGTTCACAATAATATTAAACCTTATACAAGTTTTAATAAAAGTTACTATGTTAAAAATAAGGTTACTATGTTAAAAATAAGGGTCACTATGTTCAATATAATGTCAGTTACGTGTATATAAATCTCGAGTCCACAATAATATTATTGTGGATCAGGTCCACGCAAGTCTTTCTGAGCAATCAATGTCTTTAAAAGCAGGATACTATTTTGAATTGGAAGTACTGGGAGTAGAATCAAATTGTAGAATTGACCAATTCTACAAATTTTGCAAAAATATGAAATTATAATCAGCATTTTCACCTTTATTTTTGGTATGTGAATCATGAAATTATATTCTTGTTTTAATATATAACCGGCCAATAAAATAGACAATATTGTCAAACTTACCTAGATAAAGCTAATTTTTTTTCATTGATAATGATTTTCGAGCCTTGAATTGGAGCAGCAACAAGAAGGGATGAAGTGATTACCTAAGGGATGAAGTGATTAGCTCTTGAACAGATGAAGATAAGGGTTAACAAACTTAACAATGAGAAGAGAGAGGAAAGACCGAATGAGGAAAGGAGGAAAAAGGATAATTGATATTAATAAAATAGAAGGATTTTATTATTTTAAGATGTATTTCGTATATATGTATAGTGAGAAGAGAGTTTTTATTTTTATTTTTTGAAGAAAAGCTCCAACGGAGCAACTAGCTTTCATTCATAGAGAGATCATTGTTCAACAAAGAAGAAATACAAGAAGGAAAATTAGAAAACCAAATACGACTACCAACCTCCCATGGCAAGCAATGAGCTAAACCATGAGCGACCTTATTACCCTCTCTACGAGTAAAGCTCCAAGAAACACTACTAAAAAATGAACTAGCATGATAGATATCATCAAATATAAGGTGAAGACTGCTTCTTCCCCTTTCTCGTGCCACAATCGCGTTAATGATAGCAAGACAGTCACTTTCCACCATCACCTTAGAATAGCCCGCCTCTACTGCTGCATTAATTCCCAATAAAATCGCTTTTGCTTCAGCATTGCTTCAGCAACACAAGGCTCCCAACGCTCCTCTGTCCTCCAGGCTGCAGCAAGCAACACCACTCCCCTCGAATCACGCACCACGGCACCAGCACTAGCCCCAAGGCCTTCACAAACACCCCCGTCTACATTCAACTTCACCCAGCCATCAGTGAGAAGAGAGTTTTAGTTTTAGTTTTAGTTTTAGTTTTAGTTTGCCTTTTATATGGGATATGGCCCAACATAATGTCAAACGCATTCAAAAGTCCACTTTCTACGCCTTAGTAACTTAGGCCCATTCACTTCACCTTGTTTTTGATGAACTGTAATTATTTTTACTGAAATAAAATTATATTTGCTAAACTTAAATTATTTTACTGAATTTAAATTAATTTTACTGAATTGAAATTATTTTTGCTGAACTGAAATTATTTTTACTAATTTTCTATTATAATTCTTCTTTAAGAAAACTGAATTTTACTGAACTGAAAAATTATTTTTACTGAACTGAAATTAATTTTACTGAACTGAATTTATATTTACTGAACTGAAATTATTTTTGCTTAACATTATATTTTTAAGGTGAAGTGAATAGGGTTTTAGTAAGAATTGTTTAAATCATGTACTAGTAAAAATCTCGATTTTCTTGATGCTGAACAATTCCACCGTTTCTATGGGCAATACTACTTGCTAGCGATTTTACTAGAAATTCAAGTCATTTGCAAGATTTTTATAGTAGAATTGTGCAATTATATGATTTTTATTTAATGCGTCATCAATGTTATATTTGATTGGCTGTTGGAAGTTTGGAACTAATACTTTTGCTCATGGGATGTAAAGCTTTTTGAGGACTATATATACTCAATACTCCAAAGTCTCGGTTGATCAAATCGGGAAAAGAAAAAACGGTATTATAGATCTAGTCCGTTAAATGCTAAACATGGAATAAACCGACGCCAAATAAGGCAATAATACAACAATGAATACATGTCGGGATATCTTTTTATCTTTTTCTATATTACATAATCATACATATAATTCCACATACGCTTTTACATAATTGACAATATATATGACTTATACGGGAATAAATTTATGTACACAACACATCAATAGAGAACATTCAATTAGTGCCGCCGAAGATGCTCTTCAACTTCTTTGCCTGTGTAGCATCAAGTAATGTAATTTTCTCAATCACGTCGGTAGGTAAGTCATTGGCAAAGAGAGAAGTGGTAGTAAGTTGAAAATTAGGGCTTGCACTATTTAGGCTAACAAAGGCAAGAGCGGGAGTTTTACCAACATTAACTTGGAAGTGAAGTAATGATTGAGGGAAGATCATAATGTCTCCCTTAGTTAATGTTTTATAATATACTTGATCATTTGAATCTATAAAACCCGCAAGTATCTCTCCTTCAATCACAAGGATAACTTCTGATACCCTGTGTGAGTGGATCGGGACAACTCCACCCACACCAATGTCTAACCGCGACATGGAAAGGCCTAACCCATTCAAAGCGGGGAAAGTCAAATCGATGGCAAATGTCACAGCTACACCAAAGATGTTTGATGTGTTGCCCGCAACACCTAAACCAGAGAAAACAAAGTCATCTGCTGTTAAGTTTGCCGGATTCCTACAAGAAAAACCGGCTGGTGTACCTGGAAAATTAAAGTCCGCAACACAAAAATCAACAACACTAGTAGCAGACGATAGAGAAACAAAGAGAGAAATGTACAAGACAAATTTGAGAAACTCCATGTTTGAAGTATATAAAATGGTAGGTTTTTGGATTAACAATAGATGGATAGTGTTTTGTTTCTGATTTTTTTTCTCTTGGTTTTACTAGTGTTGCCTTAAACAATGAAAATTTATGCTCTATAAATAGATCTAGAACAGGCATTTTGGTGGAAGTTTTCAATTGAAGGCGGTTTATTTATTTAATTTTTGTTAATGCATGGTAATTCAATGTGATTTGAGATATTGTCATGGCTTACGTGGATTTTCGTGGTTGGATTAATGTTCAATGAAGATGAAAAATGAATGTATTATGTGATAGGAAATTAAATTAATCACTATTATTCATCTAATGATCTTGCATAAACAAAGTTATTTACAAGATAGAACTTCTTAATGATTGGATGAAAGTTTCTGTTATTCAAACTTTGAACGATCTTTACAAAGATCTGGTATTGGTCAGGCCGTCCTCCATATATAACGCATAAGAGAAATTATTGAAAATGATCAGTAGTGAACAAATACAGCTAGATAGTTAGACTAAGTTAATTGCAATAATTAGTTGACTTGATCAAATAAGTGAAATTGTCAAGATTGATGCTTGATGCTTAAAAAAGATTACATTTAACCTGATACCAATAGCCTAGTATCCACTAATTGTATTTTGTTCCATCGAGTTGACGAGTGATGGATTTATGCTTTATATCTATATCAATTCAACATAAAATAAAGACACAATTAAGCCTATATATCTCTAACATTACCTTTTAATTTATATCTCTAATTGTATATTTCTAAATGTTAAATTTAAAAATTGCTTCATCTGTTCTATAATAATCGATATATAGTTTTCTTTTTTCACTATTCGCTACTAACTTTGACTATTGGTTTGTTTTTCATTTGTACGTATGAAAATCATCCATTAATAATTATTGTGTAAAATTTCGTTGGATATGCACCATTCAATCATTAATAAGAAGTTTCATGATAATAACTTTGTAAATTCAATTTTATGTTAAATTATGTAAATTAGAATATCAATTAACCTCATGCATTGACATGTTGTATGTCAAATTTATTTGTGTCCGTTATATTAGAACAAAGGAAGTACAACAAGTTGATACTTTGAAAATACACATTGACACGAATCTAACAAGCGACATTATCAAATGACTACTTATATCATATATGAGGATATAAATGGACATAATCAAAGCAGAGATTAAGAATATATAATGCCAAAACAAGACATGTTAAGAGCATCATATATAATTAAAACGGTGGTACTACAAATCACAAAAGGTTCAAATGACAATTATTATTGTATCGAATACAAAGCATTAAAATGAAGAAGCTAAGGCATGTCTTCAAAGAAATTTTCAAAGAAAGTACAATCCATTGTTATACTCTCTATGTTCGGAATTGGACCCGGAATCATGATTGGGGTTACCCGGCCGGGAAGAGGATTTGGTTCCCCAGTTTCAACTTCCTCAATCTCAACTTCGGTTGGTGTCTCATCTTTTGCTACTAACTTGGAAATCCATTTGGTATTCTTTACCATGTTAAGTTTGGACCTCTTTCTTTTTGGTACCGGACCTTGAGGGTATAAGGCATTGACATTTCCATCACTTTGGACTGGAGATCTTTTCGCCATGATGCTCTAATAGTATTTTCAACTTAAGTACAAAAAACCAAAAAAGTTAAGTGAGTTGATAGACTCAAAAAGTTTCCGCCGCCACAAATCTAATAAATATTAGGAAAAATTGTCAGGAACTACATGCTTAATAGGGGTATTTGGAAACAACTACCCATTAAAAAATTTTAACAAAAAAACTACCCCTAAATTTAAAAAGTTAGAGTAGCACTACCCATTTGCATTTTCCGGTGAGAAATTCCGGCGCGTGGGCCCACTTTTTCAATTTTACTTGTAAATTTTTATATATACGGGGTAAAATTGAAAAAGTGGACCCACGCGCCGGAATTTAGTTAACTTGAAATCGGATTGCAACAAATAAATATTGCAAAGAGCAAACGACACGTGTGTAATACATTCAAGGTAAGTCAGTATCAACCACACGTGACCAAATATGTGCTACTTTTATTAATGCAAATGAATTGGGAACGAAAATATGTATATGAAAAATGTGGAGACTGAAGAGCTAATGTAGAAATTTTAATATACATGGTTAAAAATAAATCAGAATCAAGCAAGATAGTATGTGGTAATTTTTTTTTTTTTATCTAAATCTGATAAGATAGAGGTGCATTAGGATATATTTTTGTACATTAGGATATTTTAATAGGACCAAATCATTTTAGAACAAAATCAACAATGTAGAAAAAAAAAGGGTGGATCAAACGCGTAACACTAAACCAAACTTGAGTATATATCTCCAAATTTTTACCAAAATTAAGACAAAATCCGAACTGATATTAACCATGATAATGATACCCATCCAAATGATCCAATACGAACAAAAATTCACAATTCACGATTTAATCACTTCAACATAAAATTAAGTCCTACATAAAAAGAAAATGTATTTTTTGATATATTATTAATTTATTACATACGATCCACAAATATATATTCATACACTGTAATCCTTAAATACTTCAATATTCTTTTTTTTTTTTTTTTTTTTTTTTTTGAAGGGACACGTTCTAAAGTTTTAGAACACTAATTAATTATCAGATTAAATAAATGTATCTTAAATTACCACCCTTCAAAACACCCTATTTTAATTTAACCATCTATTTTTTCGTTTTTCCCTCAAAAAAAAAAAAAAAAAAAAAAATCTATTTCGTTTATTATATTTAACCGCCCACCAAAAAAAAAAAAAAAAAAAAAAATCACCATCTCTTATTTTTCATCGGCCAAGCCTTTTCTTTTAAAAGTTTTTTAAAGGGATAATTTAAAGGACATTTTGTGAAAAACTACCTTATAAAGCACTTTTTTTACGAGAAACTACCTAATAAAAAAAATGTTGTAAGAAACTACCTTATAAAAGGATAAATGTTGTAAAAGATTACCCTTGGTCGAAAAAGCATCGTTGACTTTTATTTTCCGGCGTTGATCATGTCACGTGCCAATTAAGAAAAAAAGAGGGAAAGAGTGAATTAAAAGTCACATGATTGGCACGTGATGTGGTCAACGCCGGAATTTGAAAGTCAACGGTGACTTTCCGATCAATGGTAGTCTCTTACAACATTACCCTTTTATAAGGTAGTTTCTTACAACATTTTTTTTATTAGGTAGTTTCTCGCAAAAAAAGTGTTTTATAAGGTAGTTTTTTACAAAATGTCCTAATTTAAATTGTTTTTACATTGACAGCTAATAGAATACAATAGATAGATAAGATGATTTTTTTTTTAATTAAAAGAAAATCATGTTTTGTATGAGTGCTTTGTACAACACTTATCTTTAAATTATATACCGTTTAATTCGTATTGTAAAAATGCAATCAGATTCATTTTAATTTTTCTTATATTATAAATGTAGCACATGACATTAAAATTAAAGCACAAATGTTGTTATAGATGGACATTGAAAGTAAATTATAGCACAAAGACAGCATTAAAAACAAATGAAATCATTAAAAAAAATTATTAAAGCATATAAGTTTTTGAAAGCATGATATGTACATTATTGTTATTTACCCGGTTACATGCAGATCTACATATAATTAGATGTATCTTTTATTAATTGTTAAAAATATATATTGAGACAAATTCAAAGATCCCAAATGAATTAATTTTATCTTATACATGTATGTAAATGAATTACAAATGATGATCAAAAGTAAAGAATTGTCTCAACTAAACGTGAAGGAGTAAAGAACTAACAAAAAGAACAAAGGTACTTGTTAATAAAAACGAAACACTATATAATTCTTTGAAGAAATTAGATGGCACTTACTTTAAAATAATCTTCTTTGACTTCTCCTCGAACCTGTGAAATAAGAGTATCAAACTGAGAGAAATGATAGACTTTTTATATTTGACTATAATATGAGTTATTACAACATTAATTAGTAAACGGTCCCTAGCTTTAATTAATTAATCAGTATACTTCCCTACCTAGCTCTAATATTAATGAAAAAAAAAAATCTAGATGTAAATAAATTATTTTGGACTCAAGAAATTTGATTTGTAATATTTGCTACAGTTTTCTCATTTGTCTACAATAATTGTTTTATGGGTCCTTAATATCCTTCCTTTTTAGTTTAAGTTGGGAATTTATCGACAATTCACGAGTAAATTGGTGTAATAAATGTTAATTTATTGTCTAATCTTTCCACTTTTAGCTTTTTATATATGTAGCCCTTAGCTTAGGGCTGCATATATATATATATATATATATATATATATATATATATATATATATATATATATATATATATATATATATATATATATATATATATATATATCTTTTTCCTTGTTTTATTGATTCTCTCTTATACTGATTTCTTTATGATACAGAGTATTTATTAACTCCACTTGCACTAAGACCTTATTCTCTTCACCATATCTTTGTTTAACTATAACCAATTTTACTGAACTGAAATTATTTTTGCTGCACTTTTTTTTTATATATATTTTTTATTTTTTTTTTACAGATTCACAATCTATTATATTTTATTTTTACCGAACTGAAATTATTTTTACTGGATATTTTTTTAAGGTGAAGAAAACAAAACATATTCTTTAGGAAAACAAAACATATTAAAGCAATAAAATTCCCTCAATTGTCAAAAAAAAAAATAAATAAATAAAAAGAAAAAAGCATAGTCTCAATATGTGGCATGTATCTAGCGGTGCAAATAATACATGACTTTTTTTTTTTTTTTTTGGTAGAAAGGTGGACTGCATTAAAAGGTTAACATAGTAGCAACATTACAACTTTTAGGCCTCATTTTAGGCCACCTTACAGTTAACACCACCATTGTCAAGGTGGGTTCAAAAGAGGTGTACTCACACCCAAATATTGTTCTAAGTTGTGATCAGAGATAAGTTTACTGCCAAAAGAAACACTACTGCTATTACATAAGTCCACTCCAACAGCAGGAGGGTGAATAATTACACAAGTCTTGAGCAGAGTGCTATAGTTCCATTCCAGCCTAGTTGATGGAGTTAGATTGAGCATAGCTTGCTTGGCCACCACATCTGCTTCCCTGACCTGACCCCTGGGGCCCTTGAATAGCTTTCCGCTTGATATCTCTCTTAGCTGGGCCCTGCAAAAGGAGTAATGATTCCCCAGATCATCAAAGGCTATGTTGAATTTAGTGATTCCATTGACTGCAGCCTGGGAGTCAGAGATGATTGTTACATCTTCCCACCCTTCAATCAGGATCCATTGGATAGCAGCATGAATAGCCATAGTTTCAGCCATGAGGGCAGAAGATGCCCAAGTACTAGCTGCAATCCCTTTGACCCAGTTCTGTTGCTGATTTCTACAAATGCAAGCAAAGCTTGCAGTATTCCCCTGTCTTTTAAAAGAAGCATCAACTATTATACAAAGGCTAGAGTCCACTTCCACCTGGGCAAAAGCATTTACAGTAGGGTTTGGATTGTGATTGGATTGATTGGGACCTAGCCAGGCTATCTCAAAGGCCCAAGACTTAGCAGCATGGATATGATTTGCAATAGGGGTTGATTTTTTATTAAACACCCATTCATTCCTCCTAAGCCATAGTCTCCAAGAGATTAATGCAAAGGTTTGGTTCCAAGGAAGCTGAAAAAGGGGATGGTGAGTGGTGACATCCAAATTTGCACAAATCCAGTCATAACCAGAAGAGTGCTGACCTATGGAAGGGGGGGAGACAAGATTCCACATTTCCTGAGCTCTGCTACAGTCTTTAAGAACATGGATAATAGTCTCAGGGATGCCAGGACAGAAGCTGCATGATCCAGAGGTTATAATGTGCCTAGTATGGAGGTGGTCTGCAGTGGGTAACCTATTCCATAAGCCTAACCAGAGGAAGAATTTGACAGAAGGGGGAATGGCCAAGGCCCAGATTTTAGACAGATCATCCTTATGAGGATGAGGGTGGTTATTTTGCTGAAGCCAAAGGTGAAGATAGGCAGTCTTTGCATCAAAATAATCACCCTTGCCTAAGGCAGAGAAGATCTGATCCTCCCCAAAACAGGGGGGAATCATACTATGGATATGAGAGATGACATGAGGAGGAAGGAAATGCTTTAGAGGGAAGGGGTTGAATTGTCCCTCAGACAGGATGTGGTTACATGACTTGATCGACAATTATTTGGTATTTTGGTGTAGCGAATCAAGACATTTAATGAAAATAAAGGAAATAATCTTCATTGTATTAATAGCAAGTAGGGTTGTACACAGTTTGGTCTGGACCGTAATCAAACTAGACCAAACCGTATTTTAGCGGTTTGGTTTGGTTTACGGTTTATAAAATTACGGTTTGGTCTCGATTTTTTTGTAAATATGGTTTATGGTTTGGTTTGGTTTTGCAAAAATTATAAACCAAACCAAACCGTAAACCAATAAACTGTATTATAAAATTTATATAATTTTTAAATAAAAAATTTACTTATTATATACTAAAAAAAATTAAAGAATAAATAAAAAAACCATGAAAAATAAATAAAAACTATGTGGTCAATACTATATAATTAATGACTATAATGTAGTACTCCGTATGAATATTTTTTATTGTTATGTATTATTTTTATTATGTATTAGCACTTGATTAGTTTATTGTTATTTTTACTGTAACTTTATAGTAATCCATATGAATATTTTTTATTGTTATGTATTATTTTTATTATGTATTAGCACTTGATTATTTGATTGTTATTTTTATTGTAACTTTGTAGCACAATTTAATCCGTTTGGGCTACTTATTTAAACTTTTATTTTAAATTAATAAAATATTAGTTGACAATATTTGAGGAAAAAATATCATCACATCATAAACCGCAAACCAAACCGCACCAAACCATATTATTATGGTTTGGTTTAGTTTGGTTTCAATACTAATATGGTTTGGTTTGGTTTGAAAAATTTACCAAACCGCATTTTGCGGTTTGGTTTGGTTTGGACTCAAACCGCACCAAACCAAACCATGTTCACCCCTAATAGCAAGAGTATTTTATTTGCTTTTGTCTTATATATAATTCATTGAATTACAATACTCTCTCCGTCCCCTTTTGATAGTCCCTTATGGGCAAATTTTAGTTCCAAAATATTCAGCCCATTTGTTTTTTCCAACAATCATTAATATTAATTTTTTACCAAAGTTTCCTCCAAATTGCAACAATACTTGTGCAAATTTAAATTTCCCATAAAATTTTTGTTTTTCCTATGTATTTTATTACTTTCTCTCTCTACTTTTTGCATACCCAGTGTCAATTTACTTTTTCAATGAACTTTTACAATTCTTATTTGTGTTTATAAATTCCCGTGAAAAATGCCGATAAGGGACTATCAAAAGGGGAGGGAGGGAGTAAATTTTATCTAATATATTTAAACCTTGTAAAAGTTTTATCAGCTTACAATAATTTTTTATTTTTTTTGACAAATTCGATCTTGTTATTTTTTATTCAATGGAGCCGAGTTGAACTGAAATGAGGAGATTCGTGCTTGTGTGTGCTTGTTATCTGTTTTTATTGTGCGTTGGAGTACTTAAGTGGTGTGTACTTCTAGTCTAGAATGTAGACATTGTCTAAACGCAATCATGTACGGGCCGGGCAATCAACCTACAAAAAACGTTCGTTAATCTAAATAATTTCGTGACACATATGGAGTAGACCATACTTCCCTAACTAGGCCTGTTCACGGATCGGGATTTCGGATCGGATATCCGAAGCTTCGGATATCTAAAATTGATATCCGAATCCGATCCGAAAATTTCGGATATCCGATATCCGGTATCCGAAATCATTCGGATCGGATATTTCGGATATCCATTATCCGATATTATTTTAAAAAATTGATTATGCTTATCTAATAAATGTCATTAATTTTATCAATTTTCTAACCTTAAGCCTTCCTGTACAATATATCAGAGGGGGCAATTTTGCAAATAAAAGGAACAAAAAAGGAACCAAAATGAAATTGAATCTCCAAATAAAAATCCCTCATTCTCGCAAGTAACCTCGGAAGCCGACATCGCCACTTAGCCCAAGCAGCAAGATGATGATGCTGAACAATAATCCTCGCAATTTCCAGTTTCCGGCGACACACGACATCAAGAAGCGGGTTCCACCAGGAGGAGTTTTGCAGTGACATATCAGCGCCGACGGAGGCGAGGAGTTGAGCGGGGACGACGTCGTTTAAGCGGACGGTGTCATAGAAAGGGATATCGTCGCGGCAGTCGAGGAGATCTGATCGGAGAGTTTTTCTTGGTGGAGTGAGTCGGACTCGGAGTTAACTCGGGTCGGATCGGCGAGTTTGGGGAGGGTTGAGAGGAGGCGGGTTAGGATGGGGTGGTCGTGGACTGCGACGAAGGGTGGGTGGCGGCCTGAACAATGAACATAGAGAGAGGGGGAAGAATTTAGGGTTTTTCTTTTTTTATTGAGAGATTGAAAGTAAGTAGATGTTGTGATAAACTGATAATGTGATTCACTAATTCTTGTGAATTTATTTTAGAAATTTCAGTTTTTTTGTTTATTTTTTATTTTCTAATATCACGATTTAGTTTTACCCAATTAATTTCGGATATCAGTTCGGATATCCGACAATTTTCGGATATCGGATATCCGAAAATTTGAAAACCAGTATCCGAATCCGTATCCGATATCCGATTTTTCGGATCGGATATCCGATCCGAAATGAAAATTCGGATCGGATATCCTAAATTTCAGATCGGTTGCGGATCGGATTTTCGGATTTTCGGATAGTTTTGTACAGGCCTATCCCTAACTACATTAGTCTCATGTCAGTAGTAAACTAACTTTAGGATTATTTTTGAATAGGTGAAATGAATTTATCCACCCCTTCTACCACCGATAACAAACTTATATCACTCATCAATAACACTACGAAATTGTTGCATTGAAGCAAAGTGATCAGAAGAGTGTCACCAGTCTACAGAAATTCTTTAAAACTTAAGGTCATTTTCTTATGGATTAAATTAATCTAAACTGAAATGTAATGAATTTACTAAGCTAAAACTATCTAATATATAATTACAGAGTCAATTAACGAGAATCCTCCAAAATCCCAATGCTAAATTCTCATGCATTTAGTTTTTTATTTTTTTTATTTTAAAAAAAGAAAATAAAATTAAATAACTACCGATCCTTATCCCATACTTTATTTATTTATTTAATTAACAATTGGAGTTTTTTGAGAGCCTGATCTATCTTTTATTTATTATTATTAACTATTAGAAATTTTTTGTCGGGATTTTACCTTTTACTTGAAGCGGTATTTCCTATTTTTTTTGAAGAAAATTTGTTATGCTTTAAGGGTTTTAGTTATCAGCGCGTTTTTGGTGCGGCAGGGTGCCAAGTAAGCAAACAATGACAAAAAAACCCTAACCAAGTAATCCCTCCGACCAAGTAACCCCTCCGACCTGGTAACCCTTAACCCGCCTAATAACCCCTGACGCACCTAGTAACCCCTGACCGGACCTAGTAACCCCTAACCTAGTAACCCCCGAGGCCCTAACTAGATCTAGTAACCTGTAACCGTAACTAATAACCCCTGACATAACCACCAATTCCACCGTTAAAGTAGCACCAAATCACCGATTCCAACGACCACAATAATCAACCATCTAATCTTCTAAAGTCGTAACAATGGTGGCCACAACACCACCATCATCTAACCTTTTATCGTTGTACTAATCGAACCCACAACACCACCAACTCCCGTACCCACAACACCAGCCCCAACCCCAAACGCCTTGCCACTAGCCCCTAACCCACAAACTAACCCCGATCCAACCAAACCATTAAAAAAATAATTAAAACGAACAAATACCTTAAAAAGTAACAATGGCTTCAAATTTCACTTCAAATTTGGCTTAAATGGCCAAATTCGACTAGTTTTCATGGTCGAATTTGGCCTTAAGAACCTTAAATTTGTTTTCTGGCAACGGAGTCACCAAACCACCACAACCCACCAAGCAAAACCACCCCCTCCGACGAACAAACCACCGACGAATGAACCACGAAGACGACTATCGATGATGGTTGTGAAATTTGTGTTCTCTGAGAAAATGAGATTAAGGTTTTGGGCTTTGAGAAGAAAAAAAAAAAAGAGGAGAGAGAAGAAGAATTTTTTCTAAAAAAAAAAATTTGGCTGGCCGCACGGTGTGGCCAGCCACATATGAAACTTAGTGTTTAGTTATTAGGATGTATATTTGGTTTATTTTTTATGTTAGGATAGAATTAGTAGTTGCTTACAAATATGATTAAGTGATAAATTAAGGTTAGGATTCTTATCATAGGTTTAGGGGTTTAAACCAAATACAAAACTTCGACTTTTGTGCATCTTGTTGATCACAATTGACAAGAAACCCCCAATTCCTGCGAGAGTTGGGATTATCCTATTAATTTTCGTACTTTCATAAGTTCATACTAAATTTCAAAAATTCAATCTTATTATAGCTTGTAGTCCCTGTGAGTCTTGAGTGAGCCACATCAACTGAACTGAAAATAAAGCTAAATTAAAATTGAACTGAACTAATCAGATTTAAATTAAACCGACGAACTTAAATAAAATAATTTAAAATAATGCAAATTTCTATTATTTTTTTTTAATGTTATAATGAACTGAAATGAAAATCTGAAAAGTAATTCCAAAAGCACTGACCTAAGACCTACGCTAAGATGTGGTACCTCATTATGGCCTTATGGGCTCCAATGGGGCATAGTAAGGCTTTCTTGGGCCAAAACTACTTTAGAGTCTAGCAACTCAACTATAGACATGTCATTCACACACCTAGGTACCTTATACTGATTGATAGATGCTCCTCTTGATATTGCATAGTCCATCAACTCCTCAAATGTTCCATTCTTCACCACTCGAATCTCTAGTGGCCCGACTGACTTGTGTACAGCCCGACTTCGTCGATATACCGAGTTAAGGGCCTCCTCAATGGCTAAAGAGCACTGGCCCAATTCCTCATGATCTAGCTTAGTTGCGGTGTCATTAGTTAAAAGCTCCAAATAAATAACATAATGTCCCGGTAAAGATTTGACATTTGCATAGCTTGTGTACTCAACAACTCTTGCGTCAAAGGTTTTGAGTAGAGTTGATGCGCTCTCAATTGCATTTTGCAACTCGGATTCATCCGTATTATCTATGTCGATACTAAGTAGAACGTTCTTCCTTCTAACAAACTTAACTTGTGGAGTTGAGTTGTGAAATCCTGTCACGTGTAACACATCCCCCACTTTGTACCTATACATTTGAAAGTAATAAATATAGGAATGTTGTTAATAATGTTGAAAAAAAAACCTTAAAAAACACACATTGTTAATTTGTTACCCAAGAGTATTAAGATAAATTACCTATACAATCCTGATTGTGTGGTGACTACAATCTCATACTCTTTTCCAACCTCCACATTAGCCAACTCTACAATCGGATGAGTTGAGCTGTCGTCGAGTGGGATAAACTCAAAATACGTCGTGTTAGGCAGAATCGTGTAGGAGACCTCCGAGGGGACACACATTGGGTTCAAATTAGGTCCAAACAAACATTCTGAGGAAACGTACTTGTTACTTATCTTATGTAGCCCACCACTATAATAGTCCAACATAGGTATATATTGAGCCATTGCACCCGTCACAATCACATCCAAGTACTTTGTATTGGGCCAAATCCTCTTAATTATCCCTTCCCAATTCTCACCTTCATATACATAGTTTATGAACCGCCCAAGCTCCGGGTCGGGCCTCATGATCTTATCCATGCAGGCCCGTAGCCCCGAATGAGTGATCGTTGAGCTTAAAGTACCAGTGGTGATGTCGTGACAAAGGTTGAAAAAGTGGACTTGAAGGAAACGGATGGCACGAAGAAGGCCGGATGCAAAGATGGCTCCGATACATAGGACTTCATTGCGCTCATAAAAACCGCATAACATTTGGGTGTACATGGATTGGAAAGAATCGGGGCAGAGTATTGCCTCATTAGGGCTAGTATAATTGTTGGGTCGATTCCTGAAGTGGCTACTTTTGAAGAAGCTTGTTGTAAACGGACTAACCACTAGGCCTCCTAGAGTCTTTTTTTCTGTCTTGGTGAATAGAAAGTAGAGGCGCTTCCCTTTGCCTAGTTCTGGTATGCATCTGTTGATAAACAAATTTAACCAAATTACAATTAGGAAAATTTGTGAGGAAGGTCCTTTTAAGTAGACCTTTTTGTGATAAAGGTCATTTTATAAAAAAGGTGGCACAAAAGGTCCTTATATAATGTATGGGTTGTGAGGAGGGTGGTCTTTTGACTATTTTCCGACGTTGATTTTTTTTTCCGGCTAAAAAAGCCACGTGTAAAGCATGTGACTTATTAAGTTCCCTTTTTTCCCTATTTTCTCTCATTGTGGGGAGGATTAACCTTGAATTACTTTGAATAACCTTCAATTTTAATTTATGGGATTACAATTGAAGTTTTGGTGTTAATTGTTTCTAGAAAATAGGGTTTAATAGGGGAAAAAAAAGGGGAAAAGAGGAGGGAGAAAAAAAAAGAACTTAGATGTGACTTTTTTTGGGCGGAAAATAAAGAAGTCAACGCCGCAAAATGGTCAAAGGACCCTCCTCACAACCTAAACATGATAAGGACCTTTTATGCCACCTTTTTTTATAAAAGGGCCTTTGTCACAAAAAAGTCTACTTAAAAGGACTTTCCTCACAAATTTTCCTTACTATTATAGTTCCATTTTATTTGCAAGCTACAAAAGGGAAAGGTAACTATAAATATACTACATATGTCCTTTTTTAAAAAAAAGAAAATAAAAAAAATAAATTCTTACACTCGCACATTTAAAATTATTTACAATTTAACTTTGACAACATTTAGAATTATTTTTATGACATGTGGAACCTTATTAAATTCATATCAAAATAAATGTGACTCTGAGGTATCAATTTTTTTACTTGTGTTACCAAAAAATGAGATATAAACATATAAAATTTTACAAGTGGCGAAAAATTAGATTTAAACAACTTAATTAGAATAACAAAGATATTATTTGTTAGTATGGGTTTATTTGTACTTAATATATAGGTGTAATAATAAAAATTTTATCACTCCGTAAATATATATAGTATTAAAGATTTCCAACTAGAGGCAATTCTCTCTCTAAAACGAGAGCTCCTCTCACTAAAAGTGAGTTCTCCCTAGCAAAACTAGGGTTCATTCTTCAGGATTGTCTATCTGATTTGTAGATCTCTCCTGTTTTTCTTAAGATTTTCTTCAGTTCTACTCCCTTCTATCAATATAGGCAGCAAGGAGGTCCCTTCTGCTGGTGGGTTGCTTATGTCTTTGGTTAATTAGCTCTTTTGGTGCATTCAAGGAAGTCTTATTATTTTGCTACTGCTATCATTCTCGGTTCTACAAAAAGAAATTCTCCTTTCTCAATATATTTCTTGTTTACCGCAATACGGCTATCCATATTTCCCTGGCAGCTGCATGCAACCAATACTAATTGAGCATTAATTGTCTTCTTTGCTCATTGGTGGAGCTGAGTTTAGCTAGAGGCGGCTAGTTAAACCTGGAGTCTTAATCACTACAGAAACTGCTCCCCACGCTGGTGATTTTTCGCCTTCCAAGGCTGTTAGGTGGATTATAAATTAAGGCTCACTGCTAATCAGATTCAAACTTCAACTTACTCTTATTACTCTTTCTTTCTTCTTCTTCTTCTCTGTATCACTGCACCTCTGTTTTATTCTAATTGTACTCTTTCTTCTTAGTCATGTGCTACCAAACAAACTCACCAAACTCTCATAATGAGCAACAAACACATCACCCAAATGCTCATTATGAGCTGAATGATTTAGACTTGCGTGGGGGACCACTAATCCCACCACCACCAAATTTCAACCTGAATAACAGCAACATAAATTATAATTCTTGTGTGATTGGAGTCTTTGTTGGACCTTTTCCCCCTTCACGTGTGCTAGTCCAACTCACTGTGAATGCTAGATGGATAAGGAGGGGGGAGATCCGGGTAGATCTGGAATCTACTTCTTGTTTGAATGTAACAAACAAGATCTAGAAGGAATATTGCGAGTCAGTACTACAATTATAGATGGAAGAATTATCAAATTCAGAGGCTATCAATCTGATATGGTGCCTCAACACATCAATTTCTCTCTGTCTAGCCTATGGGTTAGAGCATATGGGCTTCCTCTAGCCTATCTAACTACGGGATGGGCTCAACAAATCTTTAGACATGTGGGATATGTCGAGGAAATCGACCTAGATGGTGATAATCTACCCGTTCATGCCAAGCTAAGGGCAAGGGTTCTAATCGATCTGTCCATTCCCTTGATTCCAGGGTGCTTCATACCTTTGGAAGGGGATAGGGTGATATGGACGTATTTTAGATATGAAGGGTTATACAGGTTTTGTAAGATATGTGGATGTGCAGGGCATGCTACATCAAAATGTGAAACTCCTCCTATGATAGCAAGAAGAAGGGTGAGACGAAGAATTGATGAAGTCGAAGCGGATGGAGTACGGGTATTGTACGGACCTGCTGAATACCCCTTTTATACTAACTTTATTCGAGGTTTACCTGATAGATACAGGTTTCGAAACACTAATGTGGATCTGCTACACCACAACGACCCCGAAGACATGCCTTTTTATAGGCGAATCCCAAGGGAGGCACCTCGGTTTGAGGATGGTTATCCATTCGATCAGCCGGCCTTTTCATCAGAGAAAGATGAAAGTGAGCAGTTCTTTACAGGGGAAGAGGACTCATCGGAAGGTGGCTCGCATAATGAATCTGAAATTGTGGAAACATGGCAAGTCCAGATCGATCTAACTCTCTCACCTGGAAGAAGGTTGGGAATGGGAGATGACCCATATGCAGAGTTCACACAAAGCAGGGCAAATAAAAACTCGAGCAACTCTTCGCAAGACACTCAGAGGCGCTCTTTCTTTAGTCAACTCAGCCCAACTGCAACAGGGGCGGGTTTTAGGCCGTGGAGGCCCAATCCTAGGCGGGCCAACACATCGGGATTGGGCAATAGCACCTCCCCTGTTTTATCAAGGCCGAATTTCCCGGGTTCGACTTTTGAGACCGGGGAATCATCGGCTGCTCGGCAAAACAACCAACAAAGAGCAGGTCCGGGGACGCTCTTTCACACTCTTGGGATCTCTGGTTGGGTTAATGGGACGAACACCTTTAATGGAAACAGAGGTAGCACGGGTGGATACAGGATCGAAGCACCACCGCCGATAGATTTGCCGACTGAGGGGGGTCCAGAACCGCTAACAATGTCGACGGAAAGGAGGGAAGATGCGACTATGTCTGATGAGGAGTTTGCGTGCTTGATGGAAGCAGGAACTATTCTCACTCTGGGAATACGAAGTGCGCGAAGCAGAAGTGTGTTTGGTCCATTTCAGGGAGCAAGATCAGCAACTCCCCCTTTCTTGCGCCTGAATTCTGACGAGCTAGCAGGGCTACCAAACCTCCCACTTACCGAATTCGACCCTCCAAATACACCAGTTTCGCATTTGAGTTCTTTCAATTTTACAGATCTGTTCAATTTCGACGATAGTGCAAACACAAGGAAAAGAATTAAAGAAGCGACTAGGCACCTACAACATTCTTGCGACGGTGATTCAGTTCGGGAAAGCGAATCTGATTACACTTGGGTAGGAAGGAAATGGCTCAAACGCTTGCATCGATGGTCAGAAAAAGGGGGTTTCAATGTTTGGTTGAGGGATGAGAATGGGGGAAGAAGATTCACTTCCAAAGCCATCTCAGATCCGGATATGGCTAGAGAATTTGGAGTTGAAATTGATGGTGACATCGCAAGGAAGGGGAAACAGAAAAGGCAGGATGAGCGTTCTTCGTCTTCTTCAGGGTCTTTTAAAAGACAAAAAAGTGAAGAGGTTACTTCTGAGCTAAGGGTGATAGTTGATGATATGGACATCGATGTGCAAGGGACTATTCTAGAATCGACGAAGAGGATCTCGATGGGTGAGGTGGCTGTACCAGATCAGCCCCCGAACCAATCATGAGTGTGGTTGCTTGGAATTGTAGGGGGTTAAATGATCCACACACCCTTGCAATTCCTTATCTAGTGTGGTTATTTAGATCTAAGTCTCCTTTATTTATGTTTATTTCGGAAACTAAAATGGCCTTTGAAAATGCCGCTACTAAGTTAAACTTTTTGGGTGCTTCGTCAGTTTTTGGGTGGGATTCGGATGGTAGTAGCGGGGGGCTTTTAGTTCTAGGTTGGTCAAATGATGTAGTGGAGTGTTTGTATTCGGCTAAGAACTTCATCTTTTGTAAAATTTCTGAATCTAATGGAAATGCGAAGTATGTGATGTTTCTTTATGGCGAGCCTCAAGTAGAAAATAGAGCTTTAGTTTGGGAACAACTCCAATGGTTCCTAGATGAATACAAGAATGTTTTTGTTATTGGTGATTTCAACCAGGTTGAAAGTGGATCGGACAAGATAGGGGGAAGCCAATCAGTTAGAGGGATTAATGCCTTCCTTGATTGGAGGTTTAGTAGTAATGTCACTGAGGTGCCTTTTGTGGGGCCAAGATTCACATGGAGTAACAAAAGGGAGAGCGATGGGCTTATCCTTGAGAGACTTGATCGGGCTTACATCACGGAGAAGTGGTTCCAGCACTCACCAGAAGGTAGGGTATTCCATGAACCTATTGTCTGCTTGGACCACGCAGCCATCACTTATGTTTCTCATCCTCCTACTATGAATTCCAATAGGCCCTATCAAATTGAGAATTGGTGTCTTAACTTCCCTCAAGTTAAAGAAACAGCTATAAATATGTGGAAATTGGAAATCCGAGGTTCAAGTATGTTTAGGCTTTCTAGGAAGTTGAGGGCCTTAAGAACGGAACTCCAAAGTTGGTGTTTGGAAAACAGAAAAATTTGGGGTATTAACTGGAGGAAGATCACAAATGACATCAACAGATCGGGGATAAATGTCAATTCAATCAGTGATGGGGAGGAATACATGAACCTCATCAACAACCTCGTTCCGGAATGCCAACTAAGCTTTGATTATTGGAAACAAAGAATGAAAGAAAATTGGATAAAACAGGGTGATTGTCCAACCCCTTTTATGTATAGGAGGGTTAAACAAAGGCAATTGCAAAAGGAGATTATCACCCTTAAAGATGGGAATGATAGATGGGTAGAAGGGCACGAGGAGGTGGAGGGAGTGATTCTACGCTCTATTAAGGAGGTTTATAATCCAACTATGCCCGATAATCATGAGGAGAATATTGATCTCCTACTACGACAACTAGACATTCCGGAGTTTTGTGCTGGGGACAGAGAATGGTTAGATCGGCCCTTCACAGAACAAGAAATTAAAAAGGCTATGTCTGGCATGCATCGCTCGAAGTCTCCAGGGCCGGATGGGTTTACTGCGGATTTTTTCCACACTTATTGGGAAGAGGTTGGCCATTTGGTTGTAGAAAGTGTACAACAGTTCCTGAGAACAGGTAATATGCTTAAGGAGTGGAATCAATCCCTCCTAGTTTTGATTCCAAAAGTTAAGGTTCCAGAATTGGCTAGTCAGTTCCGTCCGATCAGTTTGTGCAACACAGTGTACAAATGTATTTCCAAATGCTTGGTTAACAGGCTCAAGACCGTTCTTCCGAACATTATTTCTGAGAATCAACATGCTTTTATTCCAGGTAGATATATGGAGGATAATATCCTCTTGAGTCATGAGTTAATGCATCTGATTAACTCAAAGAAAGGGTCCAACTTCACAGGGGTAAAGATAGACATGTCTAAGGCGTATGATAGGGTTGATTGGCTGTTTCTGACTAAAGTTCTGCGGGCTTATGGTTTTTCGGGGCACTGGATCAAGATGATATCTCAGTGTATCTCGAAGGTTAGTTTTAAAGCAGTCATCAACAGGAGAACTATTGATCACTTCAGCCCGCAATGCGGGATTAGGCAAGGGGACCCCCTTTCCCCCTACCTTTTCCTTTTCTGCATGGACATTCTCTCAAGAATGCTGACATTAGCAGAAGACATTAAACAATTCAAAGGCTTGAAGATCTCGCGTCGCTCACCGTCTATATCTCACTTATTTTTCGCAGATGACGCTATGATTTTCTTCAAAGCTACAGAGGATTCTTGCCAGTGCATTGGTGACATTCTTCACAGGTTCGGCAAAGCTTCAGGTCAAAGCTGAATCTTCAAAAGTCCTTTGTGAAATTCTCCCCAGGAGTTGCTGAAAGTACAAAACTTGGTCTAAAAAGGATACTGTCGATGACCGAGACTCAAAATATGGGAATCCATCTAGGGGTTCCAATTGATATACAGGGGAAGAAGAGTGTTTCCTTTCAGTACCTGGTGGATAAGGTTTCTGAAAAAATCATTTCGTGGGCTTCACTACACTTGAGTCAACCGGCAAAGCTTGTCCTCATCAACACTGTGTTAGTAAGCATCTCAGCTCATGTCATGAAATGTCTTAAACTGCCACAGAGTATAGCAAGCAAGATTGACTCTCTCATCGCTAGGTTCTGGTGGTCTAACAGTGGTAACAAAGGGATACACTGGGTAAGCAGATCGATTATTCAGCTTCCAAAAAGCATGGGAGGATTAGGTATTAGAGGATCCACAGGCCTTAATAATTCTCTTCTCTTCAAACAAGCCACCCGGATGCACCTCAACCCTCAATTATTAATCTCAAGAATCTATAGAGGGTGTCAGCCTTGTGGCTTGTGTAATATGGCAAGGTCATATGAAAGGAAAGGTAACCCCTCTTGGGGAAGGGTTAGCTTGGGGAGAGTTATTGAGGTTTTAAAAAAAGGATTTGCATGGAAGGTTGGGAATGGAGAAAAGATCATTGCAATTAGTATGCCTTGGGCAAGAGGGGAGATTCCAGCAGTTAACTCAAGACAAATGTTGAGAGATGCTATGAGCTGGAAGGTTAGTGATTTTATTGATGCTCAATCTTCAACTTGGAAAGCGGGGAAAGTTAGGGAATGTTTTGAATGGGGAAGTGCAAAATCCATCCTATCAATGGAACTTCCAACGGGACCAAATGATGATTACATTTACTGGAAGCATCATCCCTCGGGTAACTATACGGTGAAAACAGGTTACTACTTATGCTCTTCAGAGCCCGAAGCTGACAGAGTTTACCTCAACATGAATGAACAGAAGTTCGTTAAGCTCATTTGGAGATTAAAGACCCAACCTAAATGGAAAATTTTCATGTGGAGATTGTTCCATGATGTTATGGCGGTCAAGGACAACTTAGCAAAAAGGGGGATTCACATGGATGAGGTTTGTGACTATTGTGGAGAGGAAATTGAAGACATCCAACATATATTTCGTATGTGTTTTCTAGCAAAAGAGGTCTGGGGGAATGGACCCTTGACTATTTGCTCTGATCTGCCTGGGTTTGACTCGATGAGAGTTTGGATCCAGCATTATATCCTGCTTTTCTATAGCGAGGATGGTATACATGGTGATCGTATTCCAAAGTTCTTAGCTACCTTGTGGGGACTTTGGAAAGCTAGGAATGAAGAAGTCTTCAGAAATGTGAGAAGAAACCCAAGTCTAGTCACAGCTCTGATTAACAGAACACTTCAGGAACATGGGGTCTTTACCATGGGGACAGTAAGAGACACTCCTTCGGAAACAGGAAATGGATCGGATTCGTGTGCCCCTCCAGGGTTCTTCTGTGTCCAACTCGGGATTGATAAGTCTGGATTTGCTAGGTTCAAAGTGGAGGTGGACGGCGCATGGGAAAAGAAGACTTCAGTTTCGGATATTGGGTGGGCTGCTATAATCGGGTCTGGCCCGAATGTTATTCACAAAGGAGGTAAACATGGGACGGCAGCCTCGGCCTTACATTGTGAGGCTTGGGCTTGCTTGGAAGCTCTGATATGGGCTAGAGACAGAGGAGAACAAGAGGTTATGATCCTTTCAGATGCTACCGGCCTCATCAACAACCTTCAAGGTAACCTAGGTAAAGACATCTCAATTGCTTGGACAATCAAAGCTATCAAGGATACAGGGAAGGCTTTCCAGAGATGTGCAATTATTAAGGTTAACAGAGACCAAGTTCAAAGGGCTCATGACATTGCAAAACAATGTCGGATCACTAGATCGGATTTTATGTGTAATACCTAGTTTTTGCTTTTTCTTTCGCTCTTGTCAAAAAAAAAATATATATATATAGTATTATATTAAATCCCAATTTTGAGTAATGGCGATTATAAGAGATCGACTTACTCATTCATGAATGACATGTATTGGCTGTGAAGCAGCGTCCTCGAATCCTTATCCTCAGCAGTTGTTGGAATCAATTTTGCTTTTCCTGCTGAAGTTCCCGAGCTGCAATAATCTCGATTTAGAAAATGATAAATACGAAGTACATCCCTAAAGGGTTGTTGATAAGGTCATAAGTGTAATTGTGTAAAGGGTAATGATGTTAGCAATATTGGTATCCTGTGATTTATTCCATTTCCTTGATTTACATAATTTGGTTAATTATCAAAGATTTTTCTAACTATTGTCTAATGTACCTAGATATATACTTTGAGTATCTAGTCATAGCCTAATGCTTACATATGTAATATAAATACTCTTGTATACTCTTCAAGTCTTCAATTTATTTAATCTTTCCAACATTCTCTTTCTCTTAACTCTATCAATAAGGAGGTAACAATGGAAATATCAAGCATAATCAAGTAATCCGATCAATCCTTGGTGTCTTTTGTTTACTTTGTTAGCACCTAATAATATGGATTGCTACTTCGTAATGCTACTTAGCTATGAAGTTTATATAACTCCCTTTTCTTTTTATTTAAGTGCCCCAATTTAACGGGGCATACAGGTGATAGTGGACCAACTCAACCAAAAGTTTAAGTTGATGGTTGAGGCCCAAGAATATGTTTTATACTCTATCACTCCCCTCACATGAAAGACCCTTTGGGCTTGAAATATGGATGCAACACAGGCCCACCCATACCTGGTGCAATTTAATTCCACTTTGAAGGAGGGGTGGATGAGATTCGAACCCGTGACCTTTGTGTCACGTTGGCTCTTGATACCATGATAGTGGACCAACTCAACTAAAAGCTTAAGCTGATGGTTGAGACCCAGGAATATGTTTTATACTCTATCACGCCCCCTTACACGAGAGCCCGTTTGGACTAGAAGTGTGGATGCAGCATGGGTCTCCCTCATACCCAGCGCTTAATATTCCACTTGAAAGTGGGGGTGGATGAGATTCGAACCCGTGACCTTTGTGTCACGTTGGCTCTGATACCATGATAGTGGACCAACTCAACCAAAAGCTTAAGCTGATGGTTGAGACCCAGGAATATGTTTTATACTCTATCAACAGGTAAATTGAACACATTATCAATTAGCATAGTTTATAGAAAGTTGATATTAGGAAAGAATACAAAGTCAAACGTCGAACATAAAATTACTAACAATATAAAATTATTTGTGACATGTTAAAGGTAAAAGTTTAACATGTTTAAAGTTTTATCAATAATTTTAAAAGAAAAACTGATTCATCGTCCAAAACCTTTTCTAATTTTGGACCAGATCGAAATATTTTTTTGTAGAGTTTTTCGATGGTCTAGTCTGATCCAGTCTATTTTCTCGATCCTAACCGTTTATGAACACTCTAGTGGACAATGGTTCTTTGCACATTTAAGATATACAAAGTAAATCTAAAAATCGACCTAGGTATGTAAAAGATTAAAAATAGCAATAGAAAATCACCTAATGAAAAATTCAGTAATTGGTTGCGCGCAAAGAATTGGTGAGGAATCCCCATTAGCAATACGTTGGATATCCGGCTGAATATCCTCATACGTCACCACCGGAACCTTGTTCTTAAATGTCTCAAGATCAACACACCCATTCAACCCATGTCGTTTTAAGATAAACACCGCCACATCTTTATCTCTATTCGCCGTTGTCATGTAAGATATATATATAAGAGATCTAGAGTGCAATAGTAAGCTTGTGGTAGTAGCTTAATATAGGAGCTCTTGTTTGCATTGAAGTGATAATAGATTAATAGTTAATGGCAAAAGAACGGCATGGTCACGTTAGAAGTTACGTAGATAATGCTCCACTTATGTATAAACAATAATGCATTTATGATTAATGGTTGTTGATTAACCTTAGTTGACTAAATTGTTGTTGTTCAATGTGATGTGGGCTGGTTATTATATTGAGATTATTCTAGGGACTTCTTTCTAGTTATTTGAATTTTTTGTTACATTTTTAGGCTTTTACGTGGTTATTAAGCTTTGAAATACGAAATATTCTTTGAAAGTAGGTAAATATTTTGAAAAATAAGAATACTTACAGTATTATTTTGAGAGTATGTAAATGTTTTGGTACTTTGTATGAATGTATAATGGGTGCATGGCTATATCTAGCAAGCACAATTTATTCATTTGGCTTAAATGAGCAAATTTTAGAAACATAAAAATATACATTTGCTCATTTCTAATTAAATGATTAAAAATATAAGGATTTTTTTTGTGAAGAACTACCTTATGCAAGTCAATTTTTGTGAAAAACTACCTCATTAAATAAATGTTGTAAGAAACTACCTTTTAAACAGTAAAAGTTGTAAGAAATTACCTTATAAAACAATTAATGTTGTAAAAAGCTACATTCTGTCGAATTATTCAATTGAATAAGTGATGTTTAATGACCCATTTTCAAGTTTTTTTCTCCTTTTTCCACCCAATTTCTACATAAGCCCCTTTATAACCCTTACTTATTCTCCTTTTCTTTCATTGTTAAATTAAGCACATTGTAGCAACTTACAACATTTAGTTTTTATAAAGTAGTTTCTTACAACAAGTTTTATATAAGGTAGTTTTTCACAAAATTTGATGTATATATAAGGTACATTTTTACAAAAAGTCCATTAAAAATAATGTTTGTTTGAAAAGTCAAAAACTTTATGTTGGGTGAGTTTTTTTTTTAACATTGTTGTTGGGTGATATATATGGAAGTTTTAATGTTTATGCATGTCTGTAGTTTAAATAGATAGTAAACAAGGTGAAGAGTTTAATTATTAGATAAATTTGCACATATTTTAAATGTGCTTAGCTTCAAAAATAATGGCTCATTTTACAAATTAAGCAGTATTATCAAGTATCAACAATAATTGGATAGGCAATCAGGTGAATTATCAATCATGTATACTATTACACATATTGATGTCTTATTTAGAAAAGAACATTATTACTCCATACAAGAAAAAAAAAATATATGATTTGTAAATAAATAAATAATAAAAAAAAAAAGGTGCACACGCAAATATTTAAGAAGTTGACTGTAGGGCTACGGTAGCAGAAACACCATGTCACCATGCACGTAGTAGGATCGGAGTATTAGTTAGTGCCACCAAAAAGTTTCTTCAACTTCTTCACCTGTGTAGCATCCAACAAAGTCACCTTCTTAATTAGCTCGGTAGGAAGGTCATTTGCACCTAGAGAAGGAGAAGTGATTTCGAAGCCTGGACTCTGGCTGTTTAAGGTTACAAATGCAAGAGCTGGAGTTTTTCCGACATTAACTTGGAAATGAAGTAATGTAGGTGGAAGGATCATAATATCTCCCTTATGTAATGTTTTGTAGAATGCAGTGCCATTTGTGTCTATAAAACCAACAACTATTGTTCCCTCGGATACAAGGATAAGTTCTGACACTCTGTGTGAATGAATTGGGACGGCTCCACCAACACCAAAGTCTAGACGTCCCATGGAAAGGCCTAGACCATTCAAGGCTGGGAATGTTACATCTACAGCAAAAACGGAACTAAGATTGAAAAGCTCATTAGCTGTGTTAGTTATGTTACTTGGATTACGCAAACCAGAGAAAACAAAGTCATCTGCTGTAAGGCTAGCAGGATTTTTACAAGGGTATCCTGCTGGACCAACTGGATAATTGAAATCCGCAACACAATAATCAACGACTAATGTCGCATAAGAGAAAGGAGCAAGAAGAGCAAAGAGGAAGATAACTTTGAGAGCATCCATGTTTGAAGGAAGTTAGAGATATAAGATAGAGTAGGAATGATAAGGGAATGAAGATATGTTTTGGTTGGTGTGTTAGTGTCTTTTACATTGTTCCTATTTATAGAATCTAACTGTACTACAACCTCGTAGAATTTTCATTGATCGTTGATTAAATTCTTAATGCATGGGATCATCGCTTACGTGGGAATAAAGATTAAAGTCCAATTAACATCTTTTGAGAACTTTATGAAACCATATATACATTATTTTCAAAGTTTAACCCCTAGATTTATTTACTTTCTTGCTTTTTCTTTTTGTTTAAAATTATTTGCTCAATATTTAATCCCTTTAAAGGATCAACTAATTAGCGGAAAGTGTAATGGAATTCTAAAACCAAAGGAAGCTTCTGTAAATTTACATACGAGGTGTCTAATTTGAAAACAAGCTACAGTAATAAACAGATTCTTTTGACCAATGATTTTTTGTATTTTTTTTTTTTTTGGTTGATATGGAGAAGACGACAAAACCAAAATTTTGCCACACAGCTTAACATTATCTTAGGCATTATTCACTTCACCTCAAAAATATAATATTTAGTAAAAATTAACTTCAATTCAGTAAAAGTAATTTTTCAGTCAAAATAATTTCAATTCAGTAAAAATAATCTCAGTTGAGTAATAGTTACTAACTATAAAGAAGAAATATAATAGAGAATCAATATAATTAATTTTATTTCAGCAAAAATAATTTCAAATCAATAAAACTAATTTCATTTCATTAAAAAACAAATTTAAGTTCATCAAAAATAATTACAGCACACTAAAAATAAGTTCAGTTTAACAAAAATAAGGTGAAGTGAATAGTGGTGCTAGGAATTATGTGATTTGTTGAGATTAATTAAGTAATGTTATTATTAAGTTCTACCGGCCTTTGCCTAATTAACTGAAGTAGAGATTTTTTTTATTATTATTAAATCTATTATCTCATTATATAAATGTATTAGGAAAATTTGTAAATTACCACCCAAAAAGAGGTCTGTTTTGAAATTACCACCCATTAAAACTTTTATTTTAAATAACCACCCATTAAATTAAAAAAACATTTCAGATTACCACCTTTTTTTGGAATTCCGGTGGAAAATCCGGTTGAGGGCCCCACATAACGGCTAAAAACGGCAAATTTGACTCCTCAATTTTTAAATGTTTATAAATTATCCAACATCAATTCACAACTTTTGCCCCAAATTTCATCCAAATTTCCTCAAATTGCAGCTGGTACATGTCTGAAATTTTGGAATTAGGGTTCCTGGGCAATAAAATTGGGGGTTTTCTACAATTTTGGAATTAGGGTTCTTGGGGCTTTAAAATTGGGGTTTTTTTTGCAATTAGGCTACATGTCTAAAATTGTAAAGGGTCCCCTGTAATTGCTCACCTCAAGCTTGCCGTTGACATCACCATTTGACAGGAGCTTCACCTACGCGCTTTTGGTCCCCAGAAAACACACCAAGATGGAGACTTCAACAGCAAATGCAAGTACAAATAGGGTCCCAATTTGCAGAAAAAAAAAAAGTAAGGGTTTTGATTCAACCCTTAAGGGATACTTGGAAAGTTGACAGAGAATTAAAGGAAGAAAAAGGGGAAAGATCGATTCTTTTGGATGAATAAGTTGAAGAAATTGATGAGAGAAGATGTTTTTTTGAGTTTAATGTTTCAATCAGAAGGTTAGGTCAAGGGAAATGAAAAAAAAAGGAGGGAAGTTGATAAGGTGGGGCCCTCAACCAGATTTCCATCGGAATTCTAAAAAAGGTGGTAATCTGAAATATTTTTTAATTTAATGGGTGGTTATTTAAAATAAAAGTTTTAATGGGTGATAATTTCAAAATAGGACCCTTTTATGGGTGGTAATTTACAAATTTTCCAATATATTATGTGATATTAACAAAACTAGGCTATGTTTAAATCAACTTTTTTTTAATTATTAGATTTGATTTTAGCTTATTTTTTCAATTTTAAATTCATTTTTTTATTAGATCTATTAGAAAACTTATTTAATTGTCTAATTGCCTAAATTTTGATTTATATGTACACTAATTCAAAGGAAAGATAATCAAATGAGGTTTTATTAGATTCATATGTATTAATGAATTTTCAAAATAGTAGGTAAAGTTCTTAATTTGTTCATTTTGGAATTGAAATATATGTAGCGATAAAAACTGGCATATTAAACGATAAAGGAACTCGAACATAGTCATTACAAATTCTGAACATATAATATCAAGCTTTTTGGGTTTTTTAAAAAAAAAAAACTTAATCCAAAAACCCCCCAAAAAAAGGGAGATAAAGGTACATGCTATTCAATTTTACAAAGGCACTCACGTGCGTTCATGTACACGTATAAACGGATAAACACCGCCACATCTTTATCTCTATTCGCCGTTGTCATGTAAGATATATATATAAGAGATCTAGAGTGCAATAGTAAGCTTGTGGTAGTAGCTTAATATAGGAGCTCTTGTTTGCATTGAAGTGATAATAGATTAATAGTTAATGGCAAAAGAACGGCATGGTCACGTTAGAAGTTACGTAGATAATGCTCCACTTATGTATAAACAATAATGCATTTATGATTAATGGTTGTTGATTAACCTTAGTTGACTAAATTGTTGTTGTTCAATGTGATGTGGGCTGGTTATTATATTGAGATTATTCTAGGGACTTCTTTCTAGTTATTTGAATTTTTTGTTACATTTTTAGGCTTTTACGTGGTTATTAAGCTTTGAAATACGAAATATTCTTTGAAAGTAGGTAAATATTTTGAAAAATAAGAATACTTACAGTATTATTTTGAGAGTATGTAAATGTTTTGGTACTTTGTATGAATGTATAATGGGTGCATGGCTATATCTAGCAAGCACAATTTATTCATTTGGCTTAAATGAGCAAATTTTAGAAACATAAAAATATACATTTGCTCATTTCTAATTAAATGATTAAAAATATAAGGATTTTTTTTGTGAAGAACTACCTTATGCAAGTCAATTTTTGTGAAAAACTACCTCATTAAATAAATGTTGTAAGAAACTACCTTTTAAACAGTAAAAGTTGTAAGAAATTACCTTATAAAACAATTAATGTTGTAAAAAGCTACATTCTGTCGAATTATTCAATTGAATAAGTGATGTTTAATGACCCATTTTCAAGTTTTTTTCTCCTTTTTCCACCCAATTTCTACATAAGCCCCTTTATAACCCTTACTTATTCTCCTTTTCTTTCATTGTTAAATTAAGCACATTGTAGCAACTTACAACATTTAGTTTTTATAAAGTAGTTTCTTACAACAAGTTTTATATAAGGTAGTTTTTCACAAAATTTGATGTATATATAAGGTACATTTTTACAAAAAGTCCATTAAAAATAATGTTTGTTTGAAAAGTCAAAAACTTTATGTTGGGTGAGTTTTTTTTTTAACATTGTTGTTGGGTGATATATATGGAAGTTTTAATGTTTATGCATGTCTGTAGTTTAAATAGATAGTAAACAAGGTGAAGAGTTTAATTATTAGATAAATTTGCACATATTTTAAATGTGCTTAGCTTCAAAAATAATGGCTCATTTTACAAATTAAGCAGTATTATCAAGTATCAACAATAATTGGATAGGCAATCAGGTGAATTATCAATCATGTATACTATTACACATATTGATGTCTTATTTAGAAAAGAACATTATTACTCCATACAAGAAAAAAAAAATATATGATTTGTAAATAAATAAATAATAAAAAAAAAAAGGTGCACACGCAAATATTTAAGAAGTTGACTGTAGGGCTACGGTAGCAGAAACACCATGTCACCATGCACGTAGTAGGATCGGAGTATTAGTTAGTGCCACCAAAAAGTTTCTTCAACTTCTTCACCTGTGTAGCATCCAACAAAGTCACCTTCTTAATTAGCTCGGTAGGAAGGTCATTTGCACCTAGAGAAGGAGAAGTGATTTCGAAGCCTGGACTCTGGCTGTTTAAGGTTACAAATGCAAGAGCTGGAGTTTTTCCGACATTAACTTGGAAATGAAGTAATGTAGGTGGAAGGATCATAATATCTCCCTTATGTAATGTTTTGTAGAATGCAGTGCCATTTGTGTCTATAAAACCAACAACTATTGTTCCCTCGGATACAAGGATAAGTTCTGACACTCTGTGTGAATGAATTGGGACGGCTCCACCAACACCAAAGTCTAGACGTCCCATGGAAAGGCCTAGACCATTCAAGGCTGGGAATGTTACATCTACAGCAAAAACGGAACTAAGATTGAAAAGCTCATTAGCTGTGTTAGTTATGTTACTTGGATTACGCAAACCAGAGAAAACAAAGTCATCTGCTGTAAGGCTAGCAGGATTTTTACAAGGGTATCCTGCTGGACCAACTGGATAATTGAAATCCGCAACACAATAATCAACGACTAATGTCGCATAAGAGAAAGGAGCAAGAAGAGCAAAGAGGAAGATAACTTTGAGAGCATCCATGTTTGAAGGAAGTTAGAGATATAAGATAGAGTAGGAATGATAAGGGAATGAAGATATGTTTTGGTTGGTGTGTTAGTGTCTTTTACATTGTTCCTATTTATAGAATCTAACTGTACTACAACCTCGTAGAATTTTCATTGATCGTTGATTAAATTCTTAATGCATGGGATCATCGCTTACGTGGGAATAAAGATTAAAGTCCAATTAACATCTTTTGAGAACTTTATGAAACCATATATACATTATTTTCAAAGTTTAACCCCTAGATTTATTTACTTTCTTGCTTTTTCTTTTTGTTTAAAATTATTTGCTCAATATTTAATCCCTTTAAAGGATCAACTAATTAGCGGAAAGTGTAATGGAATTCTAAAACCAAAGGAAGCTTCTGTAAATTTACATACGAGGTGTCTAATTTGAAAACAAGCTACAGTAATAAACAGATTCTTTTGACCAATGATTTTTTGTATTTTTTTTTTTTTTTGGTTGATATGGAGAAGACGACAAAACCAAAATTTTGCCACACAGCTTAACATTATCTTAGGCATTATTCACTTCACCTCAAAAATATAATATTTAGTAAAAATTAACTTCAATTCAGTAAAAGTAATTTTTCAGTCAAAATAATTTCAATTCAGTAAAAATAATCTCAGTTGAGTAATAGTTACTAACTATAAAGAAGAAATATAATAGAGAATCAATATAATTAATTTTATTTCAGCAAAAATAATTTCAAATCAATAAAACTAATTTCATTTCATTAAAAAACAAATTTAAGTTCATCAAAAATAATTACAGCACACTAAAAATAAGTTCAGTTTAACAAAAATAAGGTGAAGTGAATAGTGGTGCTAGGAATTATGTGATTTGTTGAGATTAATTAAGTAATGTTATTATTAAGTTCTACCGGCCTTTGCCTAATTAACTGAAGTAGAGATTTTTTTTATTATTATTAAATCTATTATCTCATTATATAAATGTATTAGGAAAATTTGTAAATTACCACCCAAAAAGAGGTCTGTTTTGAAATTACCACCCATTAAAACTTTTATTTTAAATAACCACCCATTAAATTAAAAAAACATTTCAGATTACCACCTTTTTTTGGAATTCCGGTGGAAAATCCGGTTGAGGGCCCCACATAACGGCTAAAAACGGCAAATTTGACTCCTCAATTTTTAAATGTTTATAAATTATCCAACATCAATTCACAACTTTTGCCCCAAATTTCATCCAAATTTCCTCAAATTGCAGCCGGTACATGTCTGAAATTTTGGAATTAGGTTCCTGGGCAATAAAATTGGGGGTTTTCTACAATTTTGGAATTAGGGTTCTTGGGGCTTTAAAATTGGGGTTTTTTTTGCAATTAGGCTACATGTCTAAAATTGTAAAGGGTCCCCTGTAATTGCTCACCTCAAGCTTGCCGTTGACATCACCATTTGACAGGAGCTTCACCTACGCGCTTTTGGTCCCCAGAAAACACACCAAGATGGAGACTTCAACAGCAAATGCAAGTACAAATAGGGTCCCAATTTGCAGAAAAAAAAAAAGTAAGGGTTTTGATTCAACCCTTAAGGGATACTTGGAAAGTTGACAGAGAATTAAAGGAAGAAAAAGGGGAAAGATCGATTCTTTTGGATGAATAAGTTGAAGAAATTGATGAGAGAAGATGTTTTTTTGAGTTTAATGTTTCAATCAGAAGGTTAGGTCAAGGGAAATGAAAAAAAAAGGAGGGAAGTTGATAAGGTGGGGCCCTCAACCAGATTTCCATCGGAATTCTAAAAAAGGTGGTAATCTGAAATATTTTTTAATTTAATGGGTGGTTATTTAAAATAAAAGTTTTAATGGGTGATAATTTCAAAATAGGACCCTTTTATGGGTGGTAATTTACAAATTTTCCAATATATTATGTGATATTAACAAAACTAGGCTATGTTTAAATCAACTTTTTTTTAATTATTAGATTTGATTTTAGCTTATTTTTTCAATTTTAAATTCATTTTTTTATTAGATCTATTAGAAAACTTATTTAATTGTCTAATTGCCTAAATTTTGATTTATATGTACACTAATTCAAAGGAAAGATAATCAAATGAGGTTTTATTAGATTCATATGTATTAATGAATTTTCAAAATAGTAGGTAAAGTTCTTAATTTGTTCATTTTGGAATTGAAATATATGTAGCGATAAAAACTGGCATATTAAACGATAAAGGAACTCGAACATAGTCATTACAAATTCTGAACATATAATATCAAGCTTTTTGGGTTTTTTAAAAAAAAAAAAACTTAATCCAAAAACCCCCCAAAAAAAGGGAGATAAAGGTACATGCTATTCAATTTTACAAAGGCACTCACGTGCGTTCATGTACACGTATAAACGGATAAACACCGCCACATCTTTATCTCTATTCGCCGTTGTCATGTAAGATATATATATAAGAGATCTAGAGTGCAATAGTAAGCTTGTGGTAGTAGCTTAATATAGGAGCTCTTGTTTGCATTGAAGTGATAATAGATTAATAGTTAATGGCAAAAGAACGGCATGGTCACGTTAGAAGTTACGTAGATAATGCTCCACTTATGTATAAACAATAATGCATTTATGATTAATGGTTGTTGATTAACCTTAGTTGACTAAATTGTTGTTGTTCAATGTGATGTGGGCTGGTTATTATATTGAGATTATTCTAGGGACTTCTTTCTAGTTATTTGAATTTTTTGTTACATTTTTAGGCTTTTACGTGGTTATTAAGCTTTGAAATACGAAATATTCTTTGAAAGTAGGTAAATATTTTGAAAAATAAGAATACTTACAGTATTATTTTGAGAGTATGTAAATGTTTTGGTACTTTGTATGAATGTATAATGGGTGCATGGCTATATCTAGCAAGCACAATTTATTCATTTGGCTTAAATGAGCAAATTTTAGAAACATAAAAATATACATTTGCTCATTTCTAATTAAATGATTAAAAATATAAGGATTTTTTTTGTGAAGAACTACCTTATGCAAGTCAATTTTTGTGAAAAACTACCTCATTAAATAAATGTTGTAAGAAACTACCTTTTAAACAGTAAAAGTTGTAAGAAATTACCTTATAAAACAATTAATGTTGTAAAAAGCTACATTCTGTCGAATTATTCAATTGAATAAGTGATGTTTAATGACCCATTTTCAAGTTTTTTTCTCCTTTTTCCACCCAATTTCTACATAAGCCCCTTTATAACCCTTACTTATTCTCCTTTTCTTTCATTGTTAAATTAAGCACATTGTAGCAACTTACAACATTTAGTTTTTATAAAGTAGTTTCTTACAACAAGTTTTATATAAGGTAGTTTTTCACAAAATTTGATGTATATATAAGGTACATTTTTACAAAAAGTCCATTAAAAATAATGTTTGTTTGAAAAGTCAAAAACTTTATGTTGGGTGAGTTTTTTTTTTAACATTGTTGTTGGGTGATATATATGGAAGTTTTAATGTTTATGCATGTCTGTAGTTTAAATAGATAGTAAACAAGGTGAAGAGTTTAATTATTAGATAAATTTGCACATATTTTAAATGTGCTTAGCTTCAAAAATAATGGCTCATTTTACAAATTAAGCAGTATTATCAAGTATCAACAATAATTGGATAGGCAATCAGGTGAATTATCAATCATGTATACTATTACACATATTGATGTCTTATTTAGAAAAGAACATTATTACTCCATACAAGAAAAAAAAAATATATGATTTGTAAATAAATAAATAATAAAAAAAAAAAGGTGCACACGCAAATATTTAAGAAGTTGACTGTAGGGCTACGGTAGCAGAAACACCATGTCACCATGCACGTAGTAGGATCGGAGTATTAGTTAGTGCCACCAAAAAGTTTCTTCAACTTCTTCACCTGTGTAGCATCCAACAAAGTCACCTTCTTAATTAGCTCGGTAGGAAGGTCATTTGCACCTAGAGAAGGAGAAGTGATTTCGAAGCCTGGACTCTGGCTGTTTAAGGTTACAAATGCAAGAGCTGGAGTTTTTCCGACATTAACTTGGAAATGAAGTAATGTAGGTGGAAGGATCATAATATCTCCCTTATGTAATGTTTTGTAGAATGCAGTGCCATTTGTGTCTATAAAACCAACAACTATTGTTCCCTCGGATACAAGGATAAGTTCTGACACTCTGTGTGAATGAATTGGGACGGCTCCACCAACACCAAAGTCTAGACGTCCCATGGAAAGGCCTAGACCATTCAAGGCTGGGAATGTTACATCTACAGCAAAAACGGAACTAAGATTGAAAAGCTCATTAGCTGTGTTAGTTATGTTACTTGGATTACGCAAACCAGAGAAAACAAAGTCATCTGCTGTAAGGCTAGCAGGATTTTTACAAGGGTATCCTGCTGGACCAACTGGATAATTGAAATCCGCAACACAATAATCAACGACTAATGTCGCATAAGAGAAAGGAGCAAGAAGAGCAAAGAGGAAGATAACTTTGAGAGCATCCATGTTTGAAGGAAGTTAGAGATATAAGATAGAGTAGGAATGATAAGGGAATGAAGATATGTTTTGGTTGGTGTGTTAGTGTCTTTTACATTGTTCCTATTTATAGAATCTAACTGTACTACAACCTCGTAGAATTTTCATTGATCGTTGATTAAATTCTTAATGCATGGGATCATCGCTTACGTGGGAATAAAGATTAAAGTCCAATTAACATCTTTTGAGAACTTTATGAAACCATATATACATTATTTTCAAAGTTTAACCCCTAGATTTATTTACTTTCTTGCTTTTTCTTTTTGTTTAAAATTATTTGCTCAATATTTAATCCCTTTAAAGGATCAACTAATTAGCGGAAAGTGTAATGGAATTCTAAAACCAAAGGAAGCTTCTGTAAATTTACATACGAGGTGTCTAATTTGAAAACAAGCTACAGTAATAAACAGATTCTTTTGACCAATGATTTTTTGTATTTTTTTTTTTTTTGGTTGATATGGAGAAGACGACAAAACCAAAATTTTGCCACACAGCTTAACAGTATCTTAGGCATTATTCACTTCACCTCAAAAATATAATATTTAGTAAAAATTAACTTCAATTCAGTAAAAGTAATTTTTCAGTCAAAATAATTTCAATTCAGTAAAAATAATCTCAGTTGAGTAATAGTTACTAACTATAAAGAAGAAATATAATAGAGAATCAATATAATTAATTTTATTTCAGCAAAAATAATTTCAAATCAATAAAACTAATTTCATTTCATTAAAAAACAAATTTAAGTTCATCAAAAATAATTACAGCACACTAAAAATAAGTTCAGTTTAACAAAAATAAGGTGAAGTGAATAGTGGTGCTAGGAATTATGTGATTTGTTGAGATTAATTAAGTAATGTTATTATTAAGTTCTACCGGCCTTTGCCTAATTAACTGAAGTAGAGATTTTTTTTATTATTATTAAATCTATTATCTCATTATATAAATGTATTAGGAAAATTTGTAAATTACCACCCAAAAAGAGGTCTGTTTTGAAATTACCACCCATTAAAACTTTTATTTTAAATAACCACCCATTAAATTAAAAAAACATTTCAGATTACCACCTTTTTTTGGAATTCCGGTGGAAAATCCGGTTGAGGGCCCCACATAACGGCTAAAAACGGCAAATTTGACTCCTCAATTTTTAAATGTTTATAAATTATCCAACATCAATTCACAACTTTTGCCCCAAATTTCATCCAAATTTCCTCAAATTGCAGCTGGTACATGTCTGAAATTTTGGAATTAGGGTTCCTGGGCAATAAAATTGGGGGTTTTCTACAATTTTGGAATTAGGGTTCTTGGGGCTTTAAAATTGGGGTTTTTTTTGCAATTAGGCTACATGTCTAAAATTGTAAAGGGTCCCCTGTAATTGCTCACCTCAAGCTCGCCGTTGACATCACCATTTGACAGGAGCTTCACCTACGCGCTTTTGGTCCCCAGAAAACACACCAAGATGGAGACTTCAACAGCAAATGCAAGTACAAATAGGGTCCCAATTTGCAGAAAAAAAAAAGTAAGGGTTTTGATTCAACCCTTAAGGGATACTTGGAAAGTTGACAGAGAATTAAAGGAAGAAAAAGGGGAAAGATCGATTCTTTTGGATGAATAAGTTGAAGAAATTGATGAGAGAAGATGTTTTTTTGAGTTTAATGTTTCAATCAGAAGGTTAGGTCAAGGGAAATGAAAAAAAAAGGAGGGAAGTTGATAAGGTGGGGCCCTCAACCAGATTTCCATCGGAATTCTAAAAAAGGTGGTAATCTGAAATATTTTTTAATTTAATGGGTGGTTATTTAAAATAAAAGTTTTAATGGGTGATAATTTCAAAATAGGACCCTTTTATGGGTGGTAATTTACAAATTTTCCAATATATTATGTGATATTAACAAAACTAGGCTATGTTTAAATCAACTTTTTTTTAATTATTAGATTTGATTTTAGCTTATTTTTTCAATTTTAAATTCATTTTTTTTATTAGATCTATTAGAAAACTTATTTAATTGTCTAATTGCCTAAATTTCGATTTATATGTACACTAATTCAAAGGAAAGATAATCAAATGAGGTTTTATTAGATTCATATGTATTAATGAATTTTCAAAATAGTAGGTAAAGTTCTTAATTTGTTCATTTTGGAATTGAAATATATGTAGCGATAAAAACTGGCATATTAAACGATAAAGGAACTCGAACATAGTCATTACAAATTCTGAACATATAATATCAAGTTTTTTGGGTTTTTTAAAAAAAAAAACTTAATCCAAAAACCCCCCAAAAAAAGGGAGATAAAGGTACATGCTATTCAATTTTACAAAGGCACTCACGTGCGTTCATGTACACGTATAAACGGATAAACATAATTTATAAATTTATTAGGTTTTCGAAATTTAAACACATTGCATATCATCTTTTATTACATACTAGTAGTTATTTTTGTAAACACATATATCATCGCAACATAGCATTAATTAGTGCCACCAAAGATTGACTTTAGCTCTCTCACTTGCTCAGCATCCAACAAAGTGATCTTTTGAATTATATCAGTAGGAAGATCATTTGCAGCTAGAGCAACAGTTGTGGTTTGGAAGCCAGGGTTGGCGCTGTTTAAGCTAACAAATGCAAGAGCAGGCGAATCACCAACGTTTACTTGGAAGTGAAGTAACGAATGAGGAAATATCATAATATCCCCCTTATTCAATGTTTTGTAGTAAGCAGTGTTATCCGACCCTATAAATCCAGCAATTATTGTACCCTCGATTACAAGGATAACTTCTGATACCCTATGTGAATGAATTGGAATAGCTCCACCCACGCCCAAGTCTAATCTTGCCATGGAAAGGCCTAAACCATTCAAGCCAGGAAATGTGACATCAATTGCTAGGAATGCAGAAGCATTGACAATATTTGTTGTGTTACCTGGAATACTTAAACCAGAGAAAACAAAGTCATCAACAGTAACATTAGCAGGATTCCTACATGGAAATCCCGCTGGGCCACCTGGATAATTGAAATCTGCCACACAAAAATCGATGACACTTGTGGTGGATGATGAGAGTGGAACAAGTAGAAGAATGAAAAAGAAGATTATTTTATGAGCATTCATGTTTGGAACAATTTTGAAATGTATGCTAGAATAAATTATTGTATGTCTAACTCTGTTGTGTTTCATCTGGCAATGATATTGTCTTTGTATTTATAACATTTGAATGGTGGAATTATTCGCTAATCACTATTTTTTATTAATATATGAATGAGTTCAATGTCATATTCCCCATCATCGTCATTGTTAACGTGGATACTCGAAATCAATGTAATTAAGCAACCACATACAATCTTAGCTTGGATGAAAGTAACGGTAGAGTAACAAAGCCAGACTATTAATAATTTTAATTTTGGGGATGATCTAAAATTTATATTAAAAATAATATTTTGACTATTGACATTGAAATGGCTCGATTATTCCAACAAAAAATTAAGGAAAATAGGCCTAGAATCATTCTATATAATGTAAACCCATAAAATATATTTTAAACTAAGGAAATATTTTCATAAAAATGGGTGAAGATATCAAAATTCCTTAATTATGCCCATTTAAAAAAAAATAAAAAAAATAAAAAAAAATTAAATCTTCAATTTATATTTCACTTCTACCACTGCAATTAGGCAATTAGCTGGTGATGGACATGGCCTTGGAAATTAACAAAGGAAAAAAATTAAGGTGATCACGTGCCACTCACAAGATAACTATTTTGGCTCGAAAGTGGTCGTCAGAACAATTATTGTCGAACCAGGCAAAGGGTGTGGTTAACCAAAAAAGTACATATATTATGATCCTGAATGTCACATTTTTTTATTAATAAAAAGTCCTTTATTTCTTAGGCAAAGGGGGATAAAATTTAATACAGTGTAGATGTAACAAAGGCTATTAAGGTTTGAAATAAAAGGTACAGTATATTTTTATCAAAAGTAATACCTATTCCTAGTGTATACTCTCTAGTGAATGATTTGAATTGTTAAATGAAAGTGATTTGTTCTACATAATCTATATGCTTTCAACTGGACTATGTATGCCTTTCAAAAAAAAAAAAAAAAATGTATGTCGTGTATGGATTATGTGTAGAACTGCATGACTGTTTTGTTGCGTTCAAACTTTGACTTTTCTCAACATACATACGGCTTATCTTTGCGCTTCAGCCGCGGCTTGAATTTCAAATATACATTTACACCCCCTTCGTCAAATGTTATTTGCACTTTTGAGGTATTATTTGTGATATTTGAAATATTTCATAGTTGCACATAACATTTAATGGAGGTAGTATATATGCTGAGTATAACATTTACTACCTCGATTTGGTTAAGTTCTTTACACTTGACATACCATACTATTTGCATACTCAATTAGACTTTCGTAGTGTCTGTTTTCTCAAACAAATTTCTCTGAAATCCAAACTGTTAGATAATAGATTTATATATTATCTTGTTAATATTATGTAAATGATATATCTTGTGTAATTAGGTTTCTCATAATTAGGTTGTACACACCTATATATATTGATTAATGAGAATACTCCAATTGAGGAGAATTACACTGTTCTACACAAACTATTAATGAACCTAAAACTATATTAACCATTGAGGTAGTCTTTTTAAAACAGGGAACTAAGGGCTTGTTTGGTATTGTTTTTTGTTTTCGATTTCCAGTTTTTTTGAAAATAAAAAACCAAAAATAGGAAACAAGAAAAAGGTGTTTCCACTTTTCTGTTGTCAATTTTCAAAATTTTCATGATTTTAATAAATTTGACTGATTTTTTATCATTATATTGTATATTATATGGTTTAGAAAAACAAAAAACCAAAACACATAAAGCACAGTAATGTCAAACGAACCCTAAGTAATTTAATTTTAAAGCATGTAATTTTCTTACAACTTTCAACACTATAATCAATGGGCTAATCTTGTTATTTTAATATACTTGTACATTGAACCAGACCAACCAGTAAAATTATTCATAGGGAGTTTGTGACTAGATACTCTGGATTCTATATAATTCCCTATATATACCAATTTTTTTTGACTAATGAGACGACTTTAAACTAGTTAGCTTCTAACGACTTCCATGATTGTACGAATCTTATACTCGGATGTACAGTCAATGTTGTCTTGTTATGACGTTATGTAAATAATGTAAGAGCTTAGGTTATATTGTGTAATTTTACATTATTATAAACAGTTTGTTATTTCTTAGAGTGCAAGTTATAACTAATCGGTCTACTACAATTTGGAGATTCTTTAATTTTTAGACAGTGTGTCCATTTGTCATCGACTTTTAAAAGTTGTACGTCTAGAAAAAAGTAAATAAATAATATTATCTTCATTTGACCAAAATCGATTAGTGCAAATTTTAAGCCAATTACACCAATTTGGTTAAAAATCATGAACCTCCTAATAATTGTATCTACGTTATGCAATACGATTATATAGATAGTGACCAACCTTCCTTGCGTCATATTGGCATAAATCATTTGCTTGGTTGCATTTGAACAAGGGTTCAAGACTTCAAGGGTTGGTAGAGAAGGAAAGGGATGTGAACAAAGAAAAAATATAGATAGTGCAAAAATAATGTCTAGTGCAAATAAATAAATAAATAAATAAATTAGGGCAATTGTTGTGCTATAAAATGACGCCCAATGGTGTGATCGATTATTGTTGAATTTATTAACACAATAATTTTAAAAAGGAGTTGAGAGAAGATTGCATAGCCACTTAATCAATAAATTTCGAAGACTGAATTGGATTTCTCTTGACTCTTGGTAAATTTTTGGTATGTAAAAAATCCTCTAGCATAAAATAATAATGTTACCCTTTCATGAGAGTTGATCGTCACTTTTGAAGGTATCACTTTGTGTGTTTAAGCAGTAATTTAGTAGTAATATGATTTAAAAGCCACTAGCTAATATATCTTAAGAGTAAACGATTAGTTTTATGCTTATATCATTTTATGATAAAATAAAAGTGAATATAATTTACGTAATTACATCATTACATGCACAGTTATTCAGTAATCTTGTTGGACGTTTATAGCTTAGTCTACAGTACATGTGGATTTCAACTTGTAGAATATGTCAACTAAAGGGACATAATTATATATGAATATGCTATAGTGAAATGTACATCATATTCAGTAGAGGCATTATTATTGTGTGATTTTGTAACATCTATTCTCTTTGAAGAATTAGGGTTTTGTACCTATATATAACTAATTAACGAAAAAACATGAATTGGCAAAATGAGGGAGAACTACGTGTTCTAGCATTCTTAATAAGTTAATTTGTAGGACATTGATTCGACATTCGAGTAACAATATTCATACTACAAAATAAATCAAACGATACAAAATTTATTAAATTGATAGAGCTGAAATTAAAAGAACTAGTACAAGTGATATGATATTATTGTGCATGTTATTCTATTTTACAATACAATTTTTATAAATTACGTATGACAATGTTATTTTTAGATCATGTAGCATATTTATGTATATATGCATATTTTAATTTATTTAATTTTTTAATTTGTTCCACCAAATATTCTCTTCAGCTTTTGGACTTGTGCAGCATCAAGCAAAGTGATCTTCCGAATAATTTCAGTTGGTAGGTCATTTGCTGCCAAAGAAGTAGTAGTAAATTGGAAACCAGGATTTGCGCTGTTCAAGCTAACAAATGCAAGAGCGGGAATATCACCCACGTTAACTTGGAAGTGAAGTAATGTATGTGGGAAGATCATAATATCCCCCTTGTTCAATGTTTTAAAGTAGGCGGTGTTATCTGAGCCTATAAACCCTGCAATTATTGTCCCTTCAATAACTAAGATAACTTCTGATACTCTGTGTGAATGAATCGGAACAACTCCACCCACTCCTATGTCTAACCTAGCCATGGATAACCCTAGACCGTTCAGAGCAGGGAAAGTGTTGTCAAATGCTTCAGTTAGGCCAACATTGAAGATGTTTGATGTGTTGCCTGCAACACCTAAACCAGAGAAAACAAAGTCATCCACAGTTAGGTTAGCGGGATTCCTACAAGGATATCCAGCTGGTGTAACAGGGAAGTTGAAGTCCGCCACACAGAAGTCAATGACACTGGTGCTGGCGGATGAGAAAGAAACAAGGAGAGAGAAGATGATGAAAATTTTTGAAAGCTCCATGCTTGCAAAATGTTTTGAAAATTGGAATTGTAAATGATGAGGGTTAGCTAGTAGTATTAAGTAATAGTAGTAGTTATGTTGGTTTATGTGTTGTCTCTCATTGAGAAACTCGGGTTCCTTTATATAGAAAAATTAGGTGGTGGAAGTACCTTTTTTAATATGTATTCTTGGGAAGCAAGGAAAGGTTATAATTATGTTATCGTCATTGCTTATTTGATGGGATTATATATGTAAAACACGACGTATTTTCTATCATTCTTTTTGTTACATTTTTAAAATGATTGAATAAGGTCCCCAACTCCCCCACCAAATCAAAATCATTATTCTTTATGTAGCGAGTGAAAACAATTACAAATTATCTCTTGTTTCCTTTTTATGTTCTAGTTTCGATTTTACACATTAATCAATATATATATCTTTTGCTATTATTATATCTAATATAGCATTACTATATTTGCAGTCAATAGACTACTCAAGGATTCTACTAAACTATAATCTAATTAATCACCTCTACAATAATTATATTATATTATCTTGACGCTAGTTCTAATAGTCTTTGTGATTTCGACCCTTGTTTGCCCCTTTACTTTGTCAACGAATTAATTAATAAGCCAAGTTGATGTTATGTTTTTATAATTACTTTCACTTAGGCGTAATGATGTAATCTTTCGAGTAACACATATGCATGTTTCTGAACAATTCCTTTATTTTTATATATAAAAAATTCATCACTCAAAGCTCAACAAGTGTTGAATATAATGTACATTTAGCTAAAGAAGACTGTTCAATGTTCTTCACACTGAATATAGAATATTTGCGCGTAATAAGAAAAATCTAGAGGACAAAAATTAATACTAAATTAGCTTCAAAAATCAAGTGAAACGCGTAGTTTATCATTTCACTACTAATAAATTAATTAGATTCTAAACAACCCTCTTATATACTCCTATCAATTAAATACTCGCTTTTGGCTAACTAACTAAAGTTTTTATTATCTCTACGTCCTTTTCCTTTTAAAGTACTGTTGAATTATCTACATTTTCTGTTTAAATAATGTTTTCGTTATTCTATTTCTCAGTCAATCCAATTTTGCGTGGGACTGATATAAATATCAGCTTAGACTATGTCGTGATCATATATAAATTCAAAAATCAACGAAATTCTGTATTTTTTCCCCTTATTGCAATATTCACATGACTATAATTTTTGCAACGTATATTAAAAGATGATTAGATAAGTATATGTGAATAGTGTGAAATTCCAAACGTTGCAATTAAAAATATGGAGTAACACCAGAAACATTTCAATATGAAAAATTTATGTGACAGAGACAAGTTTGCATGAATTGATTCGTGTTCGTGTATGTCCATTCAAGTTTCCCTTAGTAACTTTGGGAGTTTGGGCTGAGTTAGAAAATTTTCAGTACTATTAATTAGTTATCACTTATATTTAAGCAAAAAATTAGTTGCACGTAATCTTGGTAGACTTGTCTGAAAAAATATTTTTAAAATGAACTTTGAATAAAATTATAATATATGTTTTCACCCAAAATAATAAAATAATATATGTCAAAGTTATGACCTAAAAAACATTGAGTTTAAATTATACTCGTAGATAGCTACTTATTAAGATTGAATAGTGGAAGTGTTAGCCACGTCGAGAAACCCCAATTAAGCTAAAACAGGCAAACAGTGCATTATTTCGAAATTGACGGCTTGACGCTGCCATGTTTTGTTTAATGTTAAAGGAACACCAACTCAACCAAAACTTTACGCTAATGGTTGAAGTGTAAGATTAGTTTATATGAGAGTTTGTTGGACTTGAAATGTGGATGTGGTATAGCGGTATAGCCGACCGGCCCTCTCCTACTCAGCATGAAATATTCCACTTGAAATTGGGGAGAGGGATCATAATTAAACTCATAACCTTTGTGTCAAGTTGGCTTTGATACCATATTAAAAGATCAATTCAACCAAAAGCTTAAGATAATGGTTAAAGTAGAGTATTGATTTATAACTCTATCGTTTAATCACGATGCTACTATTAGTACTTATAACGTGAATGGAATAAGAAGCTTTCCACAACTCCACCGAAGTTTTACTTGGAAAACTGTCAAACACGGGCCTGGCCGCACCCGCAAACCAAGAGAGAGAGAGTCCACTTCACAAGACCAAAGGAGGTTCCATCCCAAAACCATATGGCAATAGGAAGAGTAGCCCCTTAGCCTTATAAAGTGTTTAACTCTCTCATCTTAAACCAATGTGGGACACTTACATGTGGTGATACACTTCAACACTCCCCCTCACATGTAAGGTCCTTTTTTTTTTTACTCAAGGATCATGATCCAATTCAACTTGGCCCAGAATACTTAATGTCATTAAAGGTCCCACGCCATGGGCCTGACAATATACTCAAGCCATTAAAGGTCCCAAATCGTGGGCCTGGCTCTGATACCATGTCAAACACGGGCCTGGGCCGCACCCGCAAACCTAGAGAGAGAGTCCACTTCACAAGATCAAAGGAGGTTCCATCCCAAAACCATATGGCAATAAGAGGAGTAGCCACTTAGCGTTATAAAGTGTTTAACTCTCTCATCTTAAACCAATGTGGGACACTTATTTGTGGTGATACACCTTAACAAAAACAAAACTAATAATAGTTTTACTTGGAAAACAAAACTAATTATCAATACTAATATTAGGTCGTTTGATCATTCGGAATCGGTTGGAATGGAGTTAGAATCCATTCTGTTCCTTTTTTTTTCTTTTTTTTTTTCTATTTTTTTTTGGTTGAGTTTTTTTAGTAGTGGAATCTCTTACCCAAGTTCTAACTCTACCCCATACATATGGAATCTCAAACCCACCTCTTCTCCTAAGATTTTGAATCTATCCTATTAATGAAATATATAATCCATTCCAACAATAAAACCAAACAACTTTAAACTAGTATGGGTTTTAGAATCCATACCTCTCTAGCTTAGTATGCGATTTCATAGCAATCCGTTCCAATATAATAAACTAAAGTTGTTTTCAAGGGTTGTGAGTGAATTGACCTGCCAATAGATTAGTAAAGTTTTCAATGGAGGGACGATAATGTGGAGAACTAAATTGGATTTCTCTTTGTGAATATTTGGTACGTAAAAAATTGTAGTCTTTAGCATTAGGTAACCGTATTATTACCTTTTCATGAGAGTTGATCGTCACTTTTGAGGGTATCACTATGTAAACTGATTAGTTATTTAGTATGATTTGAAAGCCGCTATGACATAAGAAAAGTTGTAATTTTTTTATTTTAAAAAAAAGGTGATTACATACATGCATGCATGGTGGTAGACCAATTTGAATTTTATAGCTTCGTCTACTTATGGGTGGATATCAAGCTGCAGAATCTAGAATATGTCACGTAAGGGGGCAATTACATTCTTTGTTAGAGAATTTGTACAGTATATGTTTTGTAGAAATATTATTGTGTAAAAGTAAAATTAAAGCTAATATTCTTACAGAATTAGGATTGTAAATGATAAATTCGGGAGAAAGAGATACTTTTATTGCATGTTTCTTATTCATTAAGAAGTTGATTATTTATACAAAACCTAAGATAGGAAACAATATTCCTAAAAGATGTACCATATATATCCTAACGATATATCACTAAATATTCTCTTAACATAAATGATCCTAAAAATATTATTCTACTAACAAGATTAATACGGAAAATAGTTCACACATATATTTTCCGATAATATTGATTATCTCATATCCCTGGAACAGTAAACTATGAAGCAATAATCAATGAGAAAACTCAAGTAACAATATGTTCAATATTACATACATATTTTATTAAATTGATAAAGCTGAAATGAAGTAGTACAAGTAATATGATACTTCGTATTATTGTAGATCATGTTATTCTATTTTACAACACGTGATTATTTTTATAAGTTCATTACTACTACATTGGTAACGCACAATAATATCATGTCTTCATAAGACATATTGATGTAAAGATGTATATTTTCTTACTAATTTGTTCCACCAAAGAGTGTCTTCACCTTCTGTACTTGTGCAGCATCAAACAAAGTGATCTTTTGAATAATTTCAGTTGGTAGGTTATTTGCTCCTATAGATGTAGTAATAAATTGGAAACCAGGGTTTGCACTGTTCAAGCTCACAAATGCAACTGCAGGTGAATCACCCACGTTAACTTGGAAGTGAAGCAATGTGTGTGGGAAGATCATAATATCCCCCTTTTTCAATGTTGTAAAGTACGCAGTGTTATCTGAGCCTATAAACCCTGCAATTATCGTCCCTTCGGTAACTAAGATAACTTCTGATACTCTATGTGAGTGGATTGGTACTACTCCACCCACTCCTATGTCTAACCTCGCCAGGGTAAGACCTAGGCCATTGACAGCAGGGAAAGTGAGATCGAAAGCTGAGGTTACCGCAACTTTGAAGATGTTTGATGTGTTACCTGCAACACCTAAACCTGAAAAAACAAAGTCATCCACAGTCAAGTTAGCAGGATTCCTACAAGGATATCCTGCAGGTGTAACAGGGAAGTTAAAGTCCGCAACACAAAAGTCAACTACACTTGTGGCGGATGAGAAAGAAACAAGAAGAGAGAAGATGATGCAAAATTTTAATAGCTCCATAAGCTTACAAAATGTTTTGATGGTTAAGAGTGTAAAATGATGAGGGTTAATACAAGTATATAGTAAAGTACTAGTGCTTATGTTGGTTTTTTGTCTCTCGTTGTGCTAATCTAGGTTCGTTTATATAGTAGTACATGGCCGTACAAGAAAGTACTATTTATTTTATACTACGTATATGTTTTCTTGGTAAACAAGGAAATCTTTCATTATACTTGTACTTTTTTTATTGTTTGTTTGAATGGGATTATTCTTGGGGAATAAGAAAACCAAACCTTTTTACTTGTGTTTGTTTATTGGGAAATATATCAAAAAATTTACTATTACTAATAAGTATAATGAAAATTATTATTGTATTTCCTCCTTAATCATGGTTGAGGCCAACAATGTGACACAAGGGTAATGAATTCAAATCTCATCCCCCCTTCTTTCAAAGGGAATCTGTATATACGAACTCTATCACGCCACCTTACACTTACGAGAGTTTATTAGGCTTGAAATGTAAATGCAGCCGCAACTTGGGTCTATTATCTCCTCATACTCAACGTGAAACATGCATATTCCTGGACCTGAGCAAATAACTTAAATTTTAGGTTGAGCTAGTCCTATAACAATAAGTAACAAGAACAGATCGAACATATTAATTTAACTTCATAGAGATGTGTGAAACATTTATGTTCTACTCTTATGAGTCTTTATTATCACATGGGAAAAAAATTGTTTGTTTCCCATCATAAGGTTCTTTGCAATAACACATATTCATGTTCATTATTGCAAGAAAAATGACCAGCCGGGATAAAGCTATAACTTACCATGTTTTATTCTGAATAATTCGTTTTCTTCTTTAATATAAAAAATCCACAAAAGTGAATGAAACACAAAAATAGGCAAGAATGAAAAAATTAAAGAACAAATGAACAAAACCAAGCATTTATTAACAAAGAAAGTTATAAAAAGAAGCTACTAATAACAACCTAAACACTCATCAAATGAGTCCCATAAAATGGCACCCATTAAATTCCCTCAAGCTAAACTTTTGCTGCTCGTCCTCGAGCAAAACAAAAGCAAGAAAAGGAAAATAATGAGCTTATTCAAGCAAAATAAAGAAAATAAAGAAAGGAGGTTGGGAATATACACTAACTTACTAACGTAGGAATCACGGTCACCTTTTAGCTAATGACAAGCCGTTTGAACCCCTAGATCGCCCTAAAGCACGTGATGCTCTCATAAGGGTTTCCAAAAAGTTTAACCCATAACTCTCATAAACCAAATAAACAAAGAAAAGCATAAAAAGAAAATTAAAAGAAAGTCGAATGCTCTTGTTTGAACGTTTGCAAACGAACAGGCACAAATGAATACAAGTCTTTCTAAACAATAGAAGAGTGCATGTTTCAAAATATCCAAGGTTGATTGAAACATAAGATATGTTAACCGTAGAGAACTAATAAGACACAATTCACCTTTTGTCCCAACCAATCTTACATTCTTACCACATTCTGAATAATGTCGGTAAGGTGACAATATCCAGGTTACTAACTTGCATCAAAGCTATTTGCATATAGTCATATAGACGAACCTTTCGTTGTCCGGTGACTAATGTTGTCATGTAATTAAACCATAACCCCCTTTAAATGTAGAAATTTTTAAATTTTATTATTCCATTCTCCATTTAATTTTTAATTATTTGATGGGTCTTAAGAAAAATTACAGAATTACACATAGGGTAAGAAGGTAAACATACACTATAAGGGGTATAATGGTCCGTGCACTTTTATAATAGTAATCTCCTACGATGTACTTTTTATAAGGTATAGGGAGGAAATAAGTTCATTACTCAAAGCTTAAGAATAAGTTGAATGTTAATAAGTTATAGAAGAACGTTGAATGTTGTTAAATATTTAATTAAAGAAGAATGTTGAATATTGAATGTTCCAACTGAAATAATAAATTAAATACACGAGATAACAAAAAAGTAAATCAGCTTCTGAGATCAATTAAACAGTACTCATATAGCAGTCTATTATATCACTATCATTAGTTACCCATCTTATAATATCAGCTAACTAACCAAAGTGTTTTTTTTAATCGGCTTAAATTGTTTTTCTTTTTCTTAATCACTAATTCTTCAGCTTAAATTGTTTTTCTTTTTCTTAATCACTAATTCTTCAATTTCTTTTTAGTATCATACATGTTGTACTGGTTTACTTTTCTTTGGTCAATCAATTTTACGTGGAATCGATATAAACGCTAGATCGTCGTTATCATATATGGATTCAAAATAAATCCTTTTGTATTATGACATGATAATATGAAGATCATATAAATCTCAACCACACAGTACACTTATGGCTATAGAGTTATGTACTAGAATTTGACTAAGGAGTATATTTTAAATTTAAGATCAAAGCGCGTATTATGTAGACAACATTGAATAAGGCCATCCTATGTGGTGGTGTGGCTAACTTACAAATAATGTACTACCTCCGTTAAATATTCTAACAAGTTTATCACTATATGTTCGTTGATAGATAAATACGGATTATAAATTTATGCTGAGAGAACACTTTGTCATCTGCTAAATTAACATCTAATAGAATCCAACTGGTTATCATAAAATTATTTGTAATATTAAGTAATTATTATTTTACTTTTATGAGTAATTTAGATATCAGAATTGTAATCTTAAGTCAATCTTCATTAATTCTGGCTCCATGTCTTATGTTAAGCCCATGAGTAAACTCACATGTGAGCAGGGGCGGATCTATTCATGTGCATGGTGAGTCACGTGACTCACCAGCAAAAAAAATATGTTAGCATTGTATATAGGGGGTCTCTTTTCTGTTGCTATTGCTGCCCACCTGAGTTAGCATTATGTCAGATTTTTATTTTAGATATCAAAGAGACCTGTTATTTAGATAGCAGGTCTCTTTTCTGCTTACATTGAAATCTTTGCTGCGTTGGCTCTCTTTTTTCATTAAAGAGACCTATTATATTAAATAACAGGTCTCTTCAGTTATTCATTATTTATTTTTTTTGGGGTACTCCGTATAATTTTTTAATAATTCTTGTTTCTATTTATACTATAATTATGCAACCAATTTTAATATTTTCCCACAAAGCTTATCAATTAAGTAAAAAATCATAAACAAATTTTGCTTATCATATTGATAAATGATAAACTTGAATTTTCTCATTTTATAGTACCATTGTTTGTAACAAGTTATTTATTTGGATTACGTACTTTTGACTTGTAAGATTAAATTTTTAAGTACTATTGTAGTATGGATTTTTATGTCCTATTTTTGGATTGAAATCCTTTTGGTGAAATATATTTTATAAAATTTTTGGATTGAAACAAGTGATCAATTATTGACGGTGACTCAGCAGTTCAAAAATCCTGGATCCGCCACTACATGTGAGTGAAAGTATTATATATTCATATTGAAATAGTGTAAAAGTGAAGAAAAGTATTGAGATATTTGTCCCACATTGAATAAAGGAGAAAGTTGTGTCATCTTTATAACACTAAGGGACTACTCCTCTCATTACCATAGGATTTTGAGGTAGAAACTTTAGAGGTTCAACCAAGGTCAGTCCAATCTCTCAAAATTTTGAATAACATTTTCGATCCTAGCTCGTTCAGCTCTTTAAATCATTCATGGATATGCCTCGTTGACAAGAAAATTATATTACAGAGATTCTTTGATGGTCTTGTAATTAAACGTTAAGCTTCATTGTCTGTTTTAAATATTACTCGTATTTCCTTTTTTTAATGGCATCATTGGACTATTTCAGTTTATATACTATTTCTCTTTTTGACTATCATTTATGTTTTACATAAAAGATAAAGATTCATCTTATTTTAAGCTTAATTTTTTTTTTTTTTTTTTTTTTTGTGAAGAATTATGCTTAAGGGCCTGCTGAGCTGAACTGAACTGATTGAAGCTGAACTGAACTGAACTGAACTGATTGGAACTGAACTGAACTGAACTGAATTGAGCTGAAATGAATATTTTATGTGAGAGGGAAATTAAGAGCTGAACTGAACTGAACTGAACTGATTGGAACTGAACTGAACTGAACTGAACTGATTGGAGCTGAACTGAACTGAACTAAAATTAAGTAAATGTGAACAGGCCCTAAATGCTTTTCAAACATCAATATCGGATCAATAAATTTAGGGTCTGTTCACATTTACTTAATGTCAGTTCAGTTCAACTCCAATCAGTTCAGTTCAGTTCAGTTCCAATCAGTTCAGTTCAGCTCTTAATTTCCCTCTCACATAAAATATTCATTTCAGCTCAATTTAGTTCAGTTCAGTTCAGCTCCAATCAGTTCAGTTCAGTTCAGCTCAATTCAGTAAATATGAACAGGCCCTTACTAAAAGTAAAGGATCTTGCTAATAATAAAGTGGTATTATTTGGAAAGGCATGATAAAATTACGCGTTGATCGGTGTAATTAATGTTAATTTAATTTAATCTTTCGACTTTTAGCTAGCTTATACAGCGCACCCGAGACGTTCGTTAGCTTTTGCCAAAATTAAATTAAAAATATTAATGACCAAAGATTTACATTGACAAGCGTGAAATATCAAATGATTGTCAAACCTAGATGCATGATGCACCCAATATATGTTTTTCTTATTTTGATGATTAAATGATCAAAAATAACGTTGGTGTATCTTCCACCAAAATGTATACTACCTCCGTTAACTATTATTTGCAACAAAGGGGTATTATTTGTGAGATATAAAATATTCCTTTGTTGCAAATAATAGTTAACGGAGATAGTATTATAAATTTTAGTAAAATATAGTTATGCAATTTAAATAAATAAAAAATAAAAATAAAAAGGATTTTTTTGACAATTACCAACTACAATTGTTGTTGTTTTAGCAATTACCAACTACAGTTTTTTTTTTTTGGGGGGATTTTACCACCTACGAGTTTTATTTTTCAAAATATCAAAATTTTCCACCTTTATTAAAAAAATAAAAAATAAAAAAAAATCCACCTACTTAACTCTCAACTCAAATGTGACATCATGTGGGACCTATTAACTACCTTTTCCCTCCCTTTCTTTCTTTTATCTTTCAATTTCTCATTCCTCTATTTTGTACTCCTCTCAAAATAGGGAAAAAATATCAAATTAAATGACATATTCATGTTAATTATTTCACGAAGAAAAGTTATTGTTTAACCATCTAGGCTAATTGTCAATTATACTTTAAGATTGCACAATAAATAATATTATACTACAAAGAAGTATTGAAGACACATATTACATACAAACTATTAGATGCTCTTAAAAAGTAGTAGTTGCACAACTAAAAAGGTGATAACCCGGTGCAACACCCGGGCTGCTCTAGTTATTATTTTAATAAAAGCTGGAGTAATGATGTACATATATTATTAACCCGAAAAGTGTAATTAAGCATGAAATAACTTGAATATGTATATTCATATTCGCCTGAAAAATTGTTCAAAATGTGATAAAATGCATAAAATCACATGAAAAAAACAATTATATTAACAGAAAATCAAATTCCGAAATGAAATACTTATACAAAGAAACAACAATGCAATACATTAACACAACCATACAAAAAAATGGAACTAACAGTACAATTTTATTAGGGGACATTTTTTTTTTTGGGCATTTTCCCTTTTGTTCAATTGCTAGAAAAAAAAAATGAAATAACATAACAAATTCTGAGCATGACTTACTAATTAATTAGTTAAGCCATTAGTTTTTACCACCAAGAACACCCTTGAGCTTCATAATGACATCCTTAGGAAGGAATGTAGTTGTTGCAATAAGATCAGTTGGCAGAGCATTAGCAAATAAAGCGTAATCTGTAATCTGAAGTCCTGGACTCGGGCTGCTGAAGCTAACGAAGGCGAGTGCTGGCGATTTTCCGGCGTTGATTTGGAAGTGAAGTAGCCCTTGTGGGAAGACCATCACATCACCCTTGTTAAGAGTCTTGAAGTAGATGTCATTTGCTGAGTCAATGAATCCAGCACAAATCTGGCCTTGGATGACAACGAGGACTTCGGAACCCCCAGGGTGAGTGTGCATAGGGATGACACCGCCTGCAGCGATGTCTAAGCGAGCAATGGACAGTCCTAGGCCGTTTACACCAGGAAACTGAGCGGCAAATGCTGGTGTGACAGCGGCTTTGATGAGGTTAGAAGTGTTGCCTGCAGCGGCTAGACCATGGAAAACAAAGTCATCGACTGTGACCTTAGACGGTTTCTTGCAGGAGTAGCCTGCAGGTCCGTCAGGGAGGCTCAAGTCTGCAACGCAGTAGTCCCCTGCTATAGCAGAGTGAAGGGAAACAAAGAGGGTGAGGGCGACGAAGAGTGGAAGATACATCTTCGAAGATTAGATTGATAGATGATGATAAGCTTGTAATAATTTTTCGTGTGGTTAGATTGGCAATGTACTATACCTGCTTATATAGAAAGAAGCAGCTTGGCTGTTTATCAAGACAGCCAATCTGCTGGGCCAGACACCGGGCCAGTGTCGAAATGGCTCACATGTTTGAGACTTCATATTCGGGGCGCATGTGAATGGTTGACCCCATACATAGTCGAGTAACAACAAGCAACAACTTTTTGTTCTGATTTGTAGCTGAATTATGTATCATTACTGCAGTCATTTATCACTAATTAACTTTCAGCTGTTTTGATAGCCTGATAATAATATAGATGTTGTCGATTGATTGACAACCAAGGTCATGAATCATGATTGAGTATTACATCTATCTTTCTCAAGAAATGATTTATGTAATACAGTAACATCTATGACAGAACTCTGCGTTTCTGTGATTATGATTGCCTAATAAGTTCGCGTGTATGTGTATATGTGTGTTTCTTTCAGTACGTGTATTGAGAAATCAAATCGAATAGTAAGGAAATCGAGTCAGTTTCATGTAGAATGAGTGAAAATTATGCATACTTATTTCTGGAAGTATTCTGCCATTAAATCGTTTAACAAATACATAAATTTGAGTCATACATCAGTAGATAAGTGACATGAGAAACAATGTTTTATGACATTTCAGTTTCAGAACTCAAATAATTCCTTACAAATTTTTGAGAAGTTTAGCTAAATGTAAGGTATTCTTGGTGTAAAGTCCGGATGAAATACCACCCTCGACACTTTAACCAACTTAGTTAATTAATTCTTATCCATGAAAAAAAGTCTAGTAAACAAACAGAACATCAAACTATGGTGAACTGAAGTTACCTTTCGCGTCATTTAAGTTGATTTTTTTGCTAGATATTCTTATATTACAACGTTTTATGAAGTAAAGAAAATATAAATAAGGTGGTCCATAATCACATGGTATTGTAAAGGAGCAGAAAATGCCATTTTTGACAACTATAAGAAATAGACTCTGCTAGTTTTCCTAAAATTTCAGGATTATTCCACAGAAAAATAAGTGGATCTTATGAATTACCCTTTTAAAGGGTTCATTCATGCCCATCTTTAGGAATTAAAGCATATTCTGTTCTTTTCGTTCATTACTCTGCACAAATATAGCCAAATATATTCCAACTTGCTAATTTAATTACCAAATTAATCATACTACATTACATCAAATTATGTGATTTATGCCCAACTTAATAATCCTCTGCAATCTGTCTGAGAACATTGTTCCTTTCTGACAATGTCACGCTATATGATAATCTTTGCATTAACATAGAGATATACTCCGTAACAAACAATGCATTAAGACTAATTTGATTGATTTTCAAGTATTGAAAGTTAACAATGCAGCATTAGGGAGTAAGGTAATATGGTATGCCAAGTAAGCGAAACCGAGGAGATAAGGCTTATAGAATCAGAACCAATAGTTGTATACATTATCTGTCTAATAGCCATACATCTTCAAAAGGTAAGATGGAAGATTCATGTATTTTGTTCTATATGCATGGTTGTATTATAATTGTTCAGTAAACAAATATTTAGATATTTGACAGTTATTGTACAGGAAGGCCACAACTTTTTTCTAACAATTCCAAACTTTTATAGAATTGATAGATATTTATTCCATGTTGAGCAATTTGTGCATGAATAATTTTTGGACTACTCCAGGTCCCCCCAATGAATTAACTGGTTTCGGATCGAATAACCGACCGAAATCAAACAAGATAAACAGTTTAAGGTGAGAAATGCATTTCCTGCTTGACACAAAAAGAGTGCCTAAGTCATTATCAGGCCATAGCCCATAATATCTACCTTCCCAATGTATGTGAATATGTGATGCATGGAAGTACAAAGTTTGCATAATTTTGCTCCAGTAAACATTTTTAAGGACGAAAAACTAATTTGACTTCAAAAATTTAAGTCTAGTTTAAGGAAAACTTAAAAATGTCAATGCAATTCAACCACTATTAGATCAAGCTTAGTATAGATTTATGTTCAAATTGAAGAGTTGTATTATGGAAACCAATAAAGATAAAAATGGTTTATATTAGTTGGTTGTATAAGTTGATGAAAAGGTAAATTGTTAATACATGCAAGCTCAAATTCAAAGACTAGATAATCTATCACACTAAGTTATTTCATACAAAGTATGAGTATAACATACTACAAGTAGTATTCTTTTTTCTAACAAAATATCAATATTGGGCTTGACTCGAAAATTAACAAGCACGAGTCGAGCAACTCTTTGCTCGTGATCGACTCATTCGATTAGTACCTCTACTAACAAATGTGATAAAAAGAAATGTTTCATCTAATTTAAAACAGAAAAAGAAATTATTAAGCGCTTGTTTGGCATCATTTTTTGTTTTCAGTTTCCTATCTCTTTGAAAACCAAAAACAGGAAATAAAAAAAAAGTTGTTTCTACTTTTCTGTTATCAGTTTTCAAAATTATCATGATTTTAATAAGTCTAAATAATTTTTTATTTATTATATAACATACTACCTCCGGTCCAAATACCCCAAAGTTGCGAGTAATTTGGACCGGAGGTAGGACATAAACTCATATGTTGAAATTCAATTCAGTTCAGATCTGTTCAATTCAGTTTAGTTTAGCTCCTAATTTCCTTCTCTTATAAAATATTCAGTTCAGTTCAGTTGAGTTCAGTTCAACTGAGTTCAGTTAATAAGAACAGGCCGTAGTATATAATATATTTTTAAGAAACAAAAAACCATATCAATGCCGAACGAACCCAATGTAATAGTTTATAGCATAGTCCGGCCCAACCCAAATACTAGCTATTGACGATAAAGTAATAGAACAACTGAGCCACATGTCCATATGAAGAATGAATTTTAGATACGCCCAAAAACAATAAAAATTTGAGGACGCATGTAATAATGACTGGATAACTTTCTTTAGCATCGTACAGACAAGGCCCATCAAGTTAACTATTGACTTGGCCCAATTAAACAAGAGTTGGTAAACTAGATTGGTCTTGACCCAGTTAAACTAGAGTTGGTAACAATTGGCTTGGCCCAATTAAACTAGTGTTGGTACTTGGTAACTCAGTTTTCTCTCAGCTGTCTGAGAAATAACTAATGAGCTTTGGTTACTGTCTTTTACTGTAGATTGTGTAGAGCATAGTGAGCCCGTTTATTGTTGTATAAGTGGAAACAAAAGGTGGGGACGGTCGTGTCACTATGCTTCGTGCTAAGTCGTGTCGTGCTACGCTCATGTCAATCTTTCAAAATTGAAGCCCATGGTCATGCCATGCATTCCTTAATATTGTCTTTGCTGTAGATTGTGTAGAGCATAGTGAGCCCGTTTATTGTTGTATAAGTGGAAACAGAAGGTGGGGACAGTTGTGCCGTGTCACTATGCTTCGTGCTAAGTCGTGTCGTGTTAGGCTCATGCCAATCTTTCAAAATTGGAGCCCATGGTCATGCCATGCATTCCTTAATACTAGTATCTTTTATATCTTTGATAAAATAATTAAGAAATAAGCCGGTCAATCTGTTGTGATAGTGCAGAGTTTGAGTATTCACACACCATGGCACATCAGCGTGTCTCTCATAGTATTAGGTTGCGCCCATTTGTGTTGTTCCTAAGTGACAGTATTAATCTTTCTTTTAGGCCCTGTTCTCTTCACCTTAAAAAAATAATATTAAGTAAAAATAATTTCAGTTCAGTAAAATTAATTTCAGTTCAGTAAAAATAATTTCAGTTCAGTAAAAATAAGTTCAGTTCAGTAAAATTCAGTTTTCTTAAAGAAGAATTATAATAGAAAATCAGTAAAAATAATTTCAGTTCAGTAAAATTAAGTTCAGTTAAGTAAAAATAAGTTCAGTTCAGTAAAAATAATTTCAGTTCGGCAAAATTAAGGTGAATCAAACAGGGCCTTAGTCACTCTAACGGAGGAAATATTAATAAAAAGTAATGGTGTACCACCCACTCAACCAGGTCAAGGCCGTCACAACTCACAAATGAAGATAAGCAGCCTTTAGCTGTTACTCCTATTAACGTTGCCACAAATAATTGAGTGTTGAATATGAATTGGTCCCTTTGTCCATACCCACCATACCAATAGACAATGATCTATAAGTTATTATAAACAATTCAACTACTCATTTCATCATTTGATTGGTTGTTGGGTCCTTAAAATTCTCAATTAGGAATAATCCTACATTTATTGTATTTAAAAATTAAGAAAGTAATATAGTTATTACCCTTTTTCTAAAAATTCAACTCACTTACTAACTTACTATTATGTACATTATTACACTTTTTCTCTATGACCCTAAGCTAATTCCCTTGAGGCATTCCAGGGGTCTCGAAAAGTTGTTTTACTAATAGTTATTTTACTCGTAATTAAGTGGCTAAACAGCTACATGATAGTACAATAAAACCGCTAATGTCTAGTTTTGTTCAACTAATTTGTACTTATTATAATTCGGATAAGTTTATGAGAAAAATATGTTTATATAAGGTAACTACGTTCAAGTAATATAATTCGAAATAATAAGTTAAGATTATACAAGTTCAAGTTCAATTTACAGCAACCCATCCAAAAAAAATATTTTACCACTAAAATAAGTTCAAATATTTTTCTAGTAATGAATCAATGATGCATTTTCTAATATTTGAAATAATTTCAATGTTCCTTAAGATTAAGGCTTTGTTCGGTAATATAATTAGCTAGTAGATGATTAATATAACTTGTTATATTACTCGTAATTGGTTTGACAAGGTAATTGCATTAGTTTGTTTAATTAGCTGGTTATTTAAAAGTGTTTGGTAAATAGCAGTTAATTATTATCCGTTTTAGTTTATATAATAACTAAAAAGCTACATGTGCAATAAGCAAATTTCAAAAGCCTCATTTTAGATGCTTTAAAAAAAAAAAGAGTTTTTTTAGCCCAAAAAAATATTTCAATAAATTATTTAGTCATGTGATCATGTCAAACAATTGAATTATTTTTTATTTGGTCAAACCTCTAAAAAACCTCAATAAGCTAAAATCATTTTTAAAAACCTCTTTATCAAAAAGGCCTAAACTTTAAAATGCATCATTGATTGAATAGGATTATGTTTGATAAAAATTGGTTTAGAAGTATAAGAAAATTTGATTAGATTATTCTATACCATTCTAGGTTTCTAGGTTTGTTTTCATGTGAAGTATAGGTATAAATGTGTTATCCAAATCATTAGATCAACACTTATAAAAACTTATTTTTATTTAATTTATCTTATCTAAACTTATTCTTCCTTAAATAAATTAAATAAGCTAAGATAAAAAAAAAAAAAAAAAAAAAAAAAAAAAAAATAAAAAAAAAAAACCAACATTTAAAAACTGATAGAGTATAAAACATATTCCTAGGCCTCAACCATCAGCTTAAGCTTTTGGTTGAATTGGTCCTCTAACATGTTATCAAGAGCCAGCGTGACACAAAGGTTAGTACTCGTATTAGTAGTGGGTAGTTTACCTTGAAGGTAGATGTAATTTTGCCCGTTTTACAAAACTTACAATGTTAGCATACTGAATTACTTGTATCCTTTAATTATTTTGTAACTTAAAAATTGTGGAAGGTTATAGGAAACAACAAAAATTGAAGTTACAACACATCAATATGAGAACTTTATAGAAAATAAGTCAATTTTGATGTTTTAGTCTTAATTACTGTAATTAATACATAAGTTAAATTTGGTCAATAAGGGCAAAACCAACGTTTTCCCTCAACATTCACATAATCACATTAATATAACAATTCCTTTACAGCCATCAATGACACAAAAACAATCAATTAAAATTAAAATTTATTTTTAAAAAATTAAATTTAAAAAAAATGTGGTCAACAAAGTAATTTGAGCACACCTATTTAACCCCTCAAAAAACTAAACATAAAAATCCCACAATAATCCATCAATCAATCATCCACCCCCACCAAACCAAACCCACCATTCTCAGACCAACCCAGAAAAACCAGAAATCATCATAAAATAAAAATCAAATCTTTTTCCAAAAAAAATGGGAAAAAAAGCAGTGTTAATAGGAATAAATTACCCAGGAACAAAAGCAGAGCTAAAAGGATGCATAAACGATGTAAAAAGAATGCATGAATGTTTGATCAATCGTTATGGATTTGAAGAAGAAGATATCAAAATTCTGATTGATACTGACCGGTCATATACCGAACCAACCGGTAAAAATATACGACGTGCTCTTACAAATCTGGTTCGATCTGCTGAACCTGGTGATTATCTTTTTGTTCATTATAGTGGTCATGGTACTCGTTTACCGGCTGAAACCGGTGAACATGATGATACTGGTTTTGATGAGTGTATTGTTCCTTCTGATATGAATCTTATTACAGGTAATTTCAGATTTTTATTTTCTTTGATTTTTTTTGGGTTGATTGATTTTATTTTTTGATGTGGGATTTGTGGAATTTGATTGAATTTGACTCATTGTGTTGCGTTGACTTTTTTTTGGATTGGTTAGCTTGATTGTCGGAGTTTGTGTTTTTGGTTGATGATTATTATTTTTGTTACTTGTGTGTTTTTTTTAATTTTGTTCAATTGGTGAATGTGAAAAACAGGGGAAAAGTTGAATGTTTTTTAGATTAGAATTTATTGTAGATTAATTTAATTGACATTAAAATTCAATTTTCTATTGTTTGTTTTGATTTGGGTTCTAAACAATTTTCATTTTGAATTTAAATGTATATTCTGAATTGAAAATGATAATTTGTATATTCTTTGAATTTAAAATGAAAATTGTTTGGAATCGTTACACGAACAACCAATAGGAAAAGTGAACCTCGTGGTGTACAACTGTACAATTGTACAAGTGTGTTGATTCCAATTTCTTTACAGATATTCCCCTGGTTCTAATTGGGATCATTAAATTCCTAGTATATGCAATATGCTTATTCCATTTGGTCTAAATTAATTGAAGCCTGAAATTTCGGGTGTGGGTGTGGGTGTGATTTTAGCATTTTAAAAGGTAGGACTTTAGAATTTGTACAAAAGCACCTGATTCACGGGGTCTAAAAGTTTAAGTGGTCGTTTGATTAGATGTAAGAAGTTACTTTTTCTAGGAAGTTTGAACTTTAGAAAGGGTTTAAATGTATAATGTAGTTTGATTGACGCAAGTAGAAGAAGTAGCACCTATTTGCCTAATTGTTCATTGAACATTATTGCTTTAAATGCTGCTTGAGCTGAATCTTGAGCTGCATAGTTGTTTTTTCAGTTAGCTACAAAAAATGCTGCTCCCCTATGACATTTTGCAACATTGAGCCTAAACTCAAGTTAAAAGAATACACTAAATCAAATGCCGGTACCATAGTGACAATTAAAGGAGTGCTAAGTAGAATCCGAACTAGAATCAATAATGCTTCTACCTAGGCGCGTGTAGATGTAATTTAAAGGAGTGCTAAACTTAGTTTCATGAACAATATCAATAATGTCATTGTGTATTTGTGCCTTGGCTTCTGAAGGCCGCGTTTCTGGTAATAGAATATGAAGTCATATTAGGTATAGTTACACATGGGATGATCCCCATTTTTGCTAACATGATTAGATTAGGCTTAAAAAAATTTAAAGTCAGACTACAGCTAACTACTATTCTATATGTTGTCTAATTTATACAAATAACTTTGTTGCACTGGCCAATTTATGAATTGCATTATCAATATATGATTTTTAGTATGAATAAAGAGAATAAGTTGACATGACTATATATGTAGAATTATAGATTATACTAGGCAATAATAAAAGAGACTAAAGATGATGATTTCATACATGCTATACACTATACATTGGGAAGGATAAACAAGGACTTATTTGATATGATATACACTTGCCATGTACCCTCATCATAAGTCACAAATCAAAAAATCTTGATCTGAATAATAAAACTTCAGATTCAGAGTGAGGATGCTGCTGGAAATAGATTACAAATTCAGTGTTCTGTTCTTCCGAAATTTGATTGATAAAAGTCTGCTTAGCTTTCTAATCTTTTCTTGAAGAAAGTCTATAATCACCTGTGTTTTAATATTAAACTCCTGCCTTGGAAGCTCTTGTGTAACTCACTGAAATTTGATTGTCCTGTAGAATTGAACTTACATACTGATATCAGGATCTGAAACTCTGAATTTTGCTCCCTAATCAACTTATTTCTTAGATATTGTACCTTAAGAAATCAACTTAATTTCAATTTCATTTCGAGCAGATGAGGACTTTAAGGAATTGGTGTGCCAAGTCCCAGATGGTTGCCGGATCACAATAGTCTCGGATTCATGCCACAGTGGTGGCCTAATTAGTGGTGCTAAAGAGCAGATAGGAGAAAGCACACAGTCTCATCAAAGCCATAGTAGCTCATCAGGATTCAGCCTATCTGGTTTCTTGAAGAGTAAAGTGAGGGAGACTGTTTCTGATGCTATTGAATCTCGTGGCATCCATCTCCCTCATCATCACAGTAGGGACTATGAACCCGAGTACAGGGTAGTTGAAGAAGATAGTTACGAAGGTCATAGTGGCTATGTGAAAAGTCGATCTCTTCCCCTTTCTACCCTCATTGAAATGCTCAAGGATAAGACTGGGAAAGATGACATTGATGTTGGAAAAATCCGACCTACTCTCTTTGACATGTTCGGGGAGGATTCTAGTCCCAAGGTCAAAAAGTTCATGAAAGTCATCCTCAACAAGATTCATGGAGGAGAAGGGAGCACCGGGGATGTCATAGCTGCTGTTGGTGGACTCGCAATGGAGTTTTTTAAGCAGAAGCTTGATGAAAAGGATGACGACTATGCTAAACCTGCACAGGATGCTGAAGTTGAGAGGAAAGAGGAAGTGTATGCAGGTGAAAATAAGCGGAGTTTACCTAGAAATGGGATACTTCTTAGTGGTTGTCAGACTGATCAGACATCTGCTGATGCTAGCCCTTCTGGGAGAGACAGTGAAGCTTATGGTGCTTTCAGCAACTCGATTCAAGCTATACTGAGGGAGTCTGATGGAGACATTAGGAACGATGAGATTGTGACAAAGGCTAGGAAGTTGCTCAAGCGTCAAGGATTTACTCAACGTCCTGGACTTTATTGTACTGATGACTATGTTGAAGCTTCCTTTGTCTGCTAATCATTGTTCTTGGGTCTGATACTCTGATGTCTGCTACATTGGTATGACATTATAGCATAAACTGAAATGGTGTTTTTGCATTAGATTGCCCATTTGCACTGCTGTTTCTTTAAGTATGTACTGTTACAATTGCGGAGAGTTGTAATATTTATCGTTCAGTTATGAAATTGTTGGCCGGAACCAGTCTTCTTGCTTTAAATGTGGGAACATATATACATATATAAGGGTTCTACCCAGAATGTGGGAATATTTATTGTTCAGTATATAAGTATGGTTTCTCATTTGAATCAATGTATGGCTTTGCTGTGGAAACTATGGTTCTTACTGTATCTGCTTGGGGAACTGACCTTAATTCATTGTGATTGACATCAAACAGGGACATACACTGAAGCAAGCTTCATTGGTAGGTAGAACGATCTATGATGTGCATTGTTGGTAAATGGTAATAGACTAATGGTGGGTGGTTTGTATGTAAAAATATCAAATGGAATTGGTAACTTTGGTATACAAACCGATCATGAGTTTTGGTTAGTTGGTCCATTAACATGGTATTAGCTAGAGCCAATGTGACAAGGTCATGAGTTCAATTCTCATTCGAATCTCATCTACTTCTCCTTTCACTATGGAATGTAAACCAATCATTTGATCAAGCTAAATTTCTTAATATTGCATTCAATAACCTTGGGCTAAACTAAATTTCTTAATATTGCGTCCAATAACAACATTTACAATGGGTTCTTAGCCTCTCATATGAGGGGGCATGATAGAGTATATAAACCGATCTTGACTAAGCAAAATTTCTTTATATTACGTCAAGAGATTTTTTTGGCGAAATACTCAAATTCTATGTACATCATTTGTCCATGCATTGACAATTACCCAAATTCTATATACATCAATTGTGGATACATTGAAAGGTACTTAAATTCTGTTTACATCATTTGTCGAGGCCTTGAAAGGGTGAATATTTTCATGCCCTCATGGGCACATGAGCATAAAATAATGATCGGTCTTTGAAGGGTGGAGATTTGGAGATGGATCAAGGCCCAAAATGAAATTAACGATTACATCATATGGCTACAACGTATTAACTGAATTATTTAGCATAGTCCAATAGATTTGGGGTGGTATACTGGTATCTAGGAAGTGTTTCCCAAGAATTCCAACTACCAAGAATGTTTAGCCTAAAATAGACTACTCATGATGATAGGTAGAACGTTGGACTTATAGGCTTTTTAGCTAGGCTTGCCTTTTGACACCTTGGACACTCTAGAATAGTAGAATCTAGATTGGCATATGTGCTTTGTCGCTCCTAATTGCTTACTCAAATTATATGTTAGCATGATAGGATCATACTTTAGGAGTTTTTTAAAAAAAATTATGAGTAATACTTTCACCTTTAAAAAAAAAAAAAAATTTAATAAATAATGATTGCTTGATACAAGAGGATACATTTGTTTAACGGGAATCTTGACTAATAATAAATGTGGTTATGTTTACAGAATATGATCACAAGTTTTATACTATAACTAGTTTTTGGACCCGGGCGATGCCCCGGTTGATTACATGGAATTAAACATTAGGATCTTGCTAACAAGCGCCCCGGGGCGTTAGTTAGGAATGCATGACAAAATCACGCGGCGTTCGGTGTAATTAATGTTAGTTTTACTCTAATATTTCTACTTTTAATTCTCTTATCTAACGCCCCGGGGGCGCTCATTAGCTTTTGCCTAAACATTAATATACATTGTAATGTATGATTTAATTTTCTTGTAATTAAATTTATTGTTCATATTGTCATTTGCTACTTATTAATATTTTGTATTTAAAAGATTGCATAAAAAATTACATAGCTTGGTGGTAAGATATTTAGTTCTAGAATGAGAGGTTGTGGGTTCAATTTTTGTGGAGAACTCTTTTTTTTAATTTTTAATTTTTAATTTTTAATTTTTTATGATGAGTCCATGACATGGAATGAAAAACAAATAGAAGGAGAGCCACGTGGCGTAATGAATAGTTGAGTAGGTGACGTGGCGTAGTAAGAAGAGCTTAAGTGACACGTGGACGTTCTTGGGAACGCCTTTTAATATATTAGTATAGACTAGTGTCAAAAATAAATCATACAGAATGACAATTACATTATTACAAATATAATCAATAAGTTTTGGTATAGTTATAACTAAGAGAGCCCTAAATAATAGCATTGATAAATAACTTGTATAATAAAGCTCTGACTAGGATTATCAATCATCCCCTATACTTTGTTTATGCTAATGTCATTTAAGGTATAAACTTTGTAAGTAAGAAGGGTGTTAGATTACCTATTTAAAGAATAGAGATTCAAGGGCACTAAGGAAGCAAGGAGTAGGAAAAGAACATGTCCTAAAAGGGATTTCTTCCCATATTGGACCAACTAATCATCTAAGTAAGAGGACTAAAAGGAGTAAGTCATGTACTCATGTATCCAAGGTACAAACTCTGTAGATAAGAGGGTTATGTGATTGAGCATTCAGAATTCAAGTGAGGGCACTAAAAAGACTAGGTTGTAATAATTTATTTTTGAATGCGAATCAACGATTTAATTTGACATGTTTACAATATGAAATAAGTCTAGTCCAAACTTGTTAATTAATTTTAAGTCATTCTATTCAACAAGTATAATTTTAAAAATAAATCGTTTAGTCGATTCTAAAATTATATACTACTAGAAATTTGTTTGTGGAAAAGAAGGACTACACGTCTATGCTCTAGCTCAAACATGCATTACATGGTGTTATGGAGCAGGGAAGAAACACCTCACCTTTCGTCGATCCTTATCAATCACAATTGTTTTGGTTTTTTCTAATGAACTTCAATCATAATAATTAAGTTCAACACTTCAACTTTATTGAAATTTGGCAAGGATGTCTTATCGTTATTTCATTTCTCATGTCGACTACATAATATTTATTATCAACTTGCTAATTATGCACCCAAAAAAACATATACAAGTATATAATAATTTGCACCCTAATATAAGTTGTCTTTCTTTGATTTTGGATTTTGGTTTATGCATATCCTATTCCTAAATTATTGGGATTATTTAAAGAAATTTTGTTGCACAATAAATCAACAGTCCAAGAAGAGCCCACCTTAATGTTTCTTGACCTTATTTTAACATATTGTTACTTATTAAGTTATTATATATAGCATTATATCAAGTCAAAAATATCGGAATGGGAATACGTACTCGTAAATTAATTAGATTGGCTTTTATTATACATACTAGGTTAGATCCCGTGCCATGCACGGTAATTTCAATATTTATCATTGGTTTAATACAATTATTTTACTATAAAAATAATATCAAATTGCAAAATAGGATGAAAGTTCAGTAATTACAATTTTTTTGAATTTTTAAAGAAAACAGAGGAAGAAATGCATGCACGACTAATAAAAATAACCATGGATTACATTACAAAGTTATAGATAATATTACATTATTGTATTATATGACTTTGTTCCCGTCATAAAATAAATAAATAAATAAATATATAAATATTTGTTGAATGTGTAAAAATGAATATACTTGCCAAATAGAAAAGAAATATTATTATAAAGTAAGTATTAAATTAAATACTTCTCTAAGAAGCTTTGAAAAAAAAAAAAAAAATCTTTTGGAGGGAAAATTTTTAACCAGGTTATGACAAATGTCATTTCTGGTTTCGCCTTTAGTATAGGTATATTGATATCTGTTTACTTATTACAAAATATCTGTGTATAGTAGCCAAAATAATAAAAATTAGATATTTGAAATGAAACATTTATTGAAAAAAAACAGCAAGACCTTGCATACATGAGATTAATTTAAATATTGTCAAATTTCAATCAAATCTCACAAAATTTTAGGCTTAATCCCCTTATTATAGGTGAAGAGACACATATTGTAACTTTGATTAGTTTCTTACTACTTTCTTTGTCTCAAGATTATTATCACACACATAACTCTACTCAAGGCCTTCTGAATGATTGAACTAAGCTAAGCTGAGCTGAATTGAACTAAACTGAATATATTATGAGAGAAGGAAATTAAAAACTGAACTAAACTGAAATTAAGCTGAAGAGAACAGGCCCTTAATACCTGTTCATCTTAGAGAACAAACTTAATTAGTAAACTTAACACACTTAAGCGTCATGACATGTAGGAGTGCTTGCTCTACTTAAACGCCTCTATAAATAGCCTAGAAAACACAAGAAAAATCGTTAAAGAAGGGTGAAACTAAAGAAAAAGAAAACACTAGTAACAAAAAAAAAAAAAAAAAAATCATAATTAATCAAGAAATTTAATAATTGTACTTCCTCCGTTAAATATCAATTGCAACAAAGAGGTATCATTTGTGAGATATAAAATATTTCTTTATTCAATTATTGAGAAGGTTTTGCATGAGATCGTTTCACTGAGTCCGGTTTATAATGCACACACCCATCTCCTACCCACTGCCACTGCCACTACCACTACCTAGCCACTTGTCGGCGGCCGGCGACCACCCTCCCTCACCTATTCCCCGACGCCGGCGAACCACCCCCTCCCTCTCCGTGTTTATGGTTGTTCAAACATTGATGGAATGGGAATTTCTTCATGAGGCTGCAATTGCTTCAACCTCGAGTTATACTCTTTTGGGGAATTTAGACCTGCAAGCACAAGAGATAGCGCTACGAAAAAAAATAAAGGGCCAACTCTTGCATCAATGTTGCGGAAGAAAGTAACAGCAAAAGATAGATTAGCTCCCTGTTTCAAATATTCTGATCAATATTGTCTAATATCTAATAATGATAAACCAATATCTGACTATTATGATCTAATTTATGACACTTTTAATATAATATTTGATATTTAAAACTTAATATCTTTTTTTTTTGAAACTTAATATCTGATTTTTGACAATTAAGATTTTTTTTTTATGCTTGTATGACCGGACTCACATGAGTCCGTTCTACACAATACTTTCACTTAGGGCCTGTTCTCATTGACTGAACTCAGCTGAAATGAACTGAACTGAACTCAGCTGAACTGAACTGAACTGAACTCAGCTGAACTGAACTAAACTGAACTGAACTCAGATGAACAGAACTGAACAAAATTGAAATGAATATTTTATAAGAAAAGGAAATTAGGAGTTGAACTGAACTGAACTGAGCTGAATTGAACTGAACTTCAACGTAAGAGAACATGCCCTTAATGTTTAATGAGGAAGTATATAACAATATAGTCGTATGTGTTATCAAATCAACAAAAATCAATTCTATTTGCAGATATAATGTACAACTAGTAAAGATAAGAATCATGATTAATAATTTCCAAATTCATGAACTTTGGACCTATTAATCGCACAACATTCACAAATCACAGCTTTAACAAGCAATGAACTAATAATGATAACAAAAAAAAGGTTAGAAAAGAATCCAAGAAATAAAATAATTATAGTCCAACTCCAAATATAAGCAAAATCTACACACATTAAACCAATGAATAGAGCAATTCTGTAGTGAAAGCAAAGTCAAAAAGAATATAAAAAAAAAAGTGAACACCCCCCTAAATATAATAATACGAAAATAGCAGTATTTTGGTTGTAAGAAGAATGTAATTTTCTCTCTCTTCATCAAAAACAAATTCACAAATGATTAATTGCCAGCAAATCACATGCAGTCTCCTTTAGACCCAATTAGACCCCTGTCGGTTGCAGTTGCACCTCCTCTTCCCAGCTCACCTCCTCTTTTTCTCTCTCCTCTTTTACATTTTTTCGTTTTAATTTTGTACTTGTAGAAAAATTAACGTTTATTTTCCACTAAAATTCACTTAAATCTACTCTCTCCATTTCCTTATTAGATGTCTATATATAACATTTATTACTTACACAATAAAGAGAAGTAGACATTTAATTACGGGACGAAGTGAGTACTTATTTTGCCCAAATTTACAAATTATTTATCGTTATAAGAATATCCGTAGAGCTAACTAAATCTTACCCAACACGGCAACGTGATACTCCCTCTATCCCATAATATATGACAAAATCAAATTAGACACAAAAAGCAAATTAGTATCAAGGGTTGCAGACACATAGTTAATCGGGACATTGCAGGTAGACACATTTAACAATACGTTTCGAGTTTCGACCGGTGATTTGTCATTTATACTTATTTGAATACAACATTACAACTACAGACACAACACATTTGCTAGCTTTAAAGCACTATTCACAATCTAGCCATATATATCATGTGAAATCTTATTATCTCAAAACTCTCGATATAGTAATTTGTCAAAAACATACTTTGCATGTAATTACGTGAGTATTAATTTATGTAACATAAGATGTCTATTTTACATAATTACATACATTAATTTCTTTTGGGTGAACACATGTGGAGTACATTTTAGATTTGCATTTTACATGAGTTAAATTTTCAACGTTACAATTTTGTTAAAAAAAAAAAAAAAATCTTTTTCACAACCTCAATTCCTCCTTTTCAAAAAGTTCCACCTCATCACTCATTCACTCCCATACTTCCCACCTTTAAAACCCCTCTCCTACTCTCTCTCCTCACCCTTCACACTTCTTCACACCCCAACAATGAAGAAACAAGACTCCTCCCCTTTCACCGGCGGAGTCACCGGAAAACCCGTCGGAAAACTCCTCCTCTGCTTCGAAACCAAACCAGTTCTCGCCACCCTCTTAACTCTCACCCTTGTTTTACTCCTTTGGAACCTCCAACCTTACTACGACCACCTCCTTTCTCTCTCCTCTTCTTGCCACTGCACTTCATCTCTTCCTCTCAACCACCTCCTCAACACCACCACAACAACAACCGCCGCAAAAACCACCCACTTACTCTCTCTTTCCTCCATTAACAAACCCAGAAACCTCCCTCTTCCGGGTCGACCCAAACCCGAAAACCCAAACCCAGACCCGAACAAAAGAGAGTTCAAACCGTACGGAAATGCCGCTGCACTCTTCGTTCAAATGGGTGCTTATCGTGGAGGACCGGCGACATTCTCCGTCGTCGGATTAGCGTCGAAACCGATCCATGTATACGGTCAACCATGGTACAAATGTGAGTGGGTCCCAAACAATCGAACCCACGAACCTACCCGCGCTAAAGCGTTCAAAATCCTCCCTGATTGGGGTTACGGAAGAGTCTACACTGTCGTCGTCGTAAACTGCACTTTTCCGACGAACCCAAACGTCGATAATTCCGGCGGAAAACTCATTCTCTACGCTTACTACTCACTTTCCCCACGCTTTTTTGAGAAATTTACAGCGCTTGAGGAACTTCCCGGCGCTTATAACAACTCACTCTACACTTCACCACCAAAGCTAGACTACCTCTATTGTGGGTCCTCACTTTACGGCACTTTGAGTGCGTCGAGAATTCGGGAGTGGGTTGCGTACCATGCTTGGCGCTTTGGGGAGAAGTCGCATTTCGTGTTTCATGACGCTGGTGGGGTTTCCGATGAGGTTCGGAAGGTTCTAGAACCGTGGGTGAAGAAGGGGAGAGTGACGATCCAAGATATTAGAGATCAAGATAAATATGATGGGTATTATTATAATCAGTTTTTGGTTGTGAATGATTGTTTACATAGGTATAGATTTGCTGCGAAATGGACGTTTTATTTTGATGTTGATGAGTATATTTACGTACCAAAAGGAAATTCGTTGAAGAATGTTATGAAGGAATTTGATGGGTTTACTCAGATTACTATTGAGCAGAATCCTATGTCTAGTGCTCTTTGCTTCAAGAATGATTCCTCCCAAGATTATTCCAGGTAATTTTTATGTTTTCCTCTTTTAATTTTGATTAATTGTTGGGGTTTTTCTTGATTAATTGTGTGTTTATGTATATGATTAGCTTTTTTGTGATTTTGGGATTTTTTAATAATTAATTGTGGGGTTTTCTGGGTTAATTTTGATTGCTTGTGTATTTTTCTGGGTTAGTTTTGATTAATTTTGAGTTTATTGATTTTTGATTGCTCATGGTTTGATTATTTTATGATTCTGGGTTAATATAATTATGGGTTTGTTTGTTAGTTCTTGGTTTGATTAAGGTTTATTTTGTTTGTTAATAGGGAGGAATTTTGATTAATTATAATTATGGGTTTGATTATGTTAGTTAAATTAATATTTTTGTACTACTCCTTAGTATTGGGAAACATTCTCTGTTGGTTTTGATTGCTAATTAGAGGGGGTTAAATATACTAAATAGATCTGCTGCAATTGAGATGCAGGTGTTTGGTTGATTATTAATTGCTTAGATTTGACCACAGTAGGACTATTGTTTGTTTGTTAGTTAAGGCTCTTAAGCTTGGGCGGTGTATTTTTTATTTGATTATTAGGAGAAGTGCAATTTTCTATTAAGAGATTAATAATACAATAATCGAGCAAATCGTTCTTCTAAGTAATGCAATATTCGCGATGACTAATGTGGCAAAAGTCTAATGGAAAGTGATTCGATGCCCTGATGTTGATGAGTGCATAGTCTTGATATTCTAGTGCATAGTTGAATCCTATCACCGACGAATTTAGTAAGGATACACTGGCTGTTCGGATTAAGTTATAAATGATGTTGAACTACTATGTTTTCTGGTTATTGTTGTCAAATTGATGCTACTCTGTGACACTCTGTCCTCTATGGTTTATGAGTGTTTTAGCTGTAACTTGATCTCCACCTGCCTTTCACTAGCATTTCGCTTCGTTTTTGTCCTTTGATGGTGGTATTGAGAAATTGAGAATCTTAGGAATGGAATATACAAAATTATTGACCATTCTTTTTTGTTGAAAGTGTAAAAAAAAAGGCATCAATGTATGAAGATGTCAAGCTGCCAAGCACTTAGCAGTAAGCACTATTATTTTATTAGTGTCTTGAATAGGAAGCATCATTATGCTGGATCTATTCGCTTTACTTGTGATGGAGGTCAAATTAGATCTATTGTTACCATGGAGTTCGAGCTTAGGAATCATGTGTCTTGGGTGCTAGAGCTCGTGCGTTTATGATGCCAATTTCGGGGTGCATGAGAACTTTGCTCATACTCAATCCATAATATTAAGTATTTAAGCATATGAATCGATGTTGAGAGTTCATTATAAAGATATGTTAAACCCCATGTGGTGGTGCTATGAAAGTTGCACCACTACTTTTCTTTTGTTTCTAGGTAATGAGAATTTACTACAATATGGAAAAGAGGATAAAGAAAGCAACCCTTTTTTTGTTTTAGAAGAAAAGAAATGCTTTCTAAAGTTGAAAGTGGATAACATAATGTTCATTAGAAAATGCATATAGACACAACAAAAGATAAAAAAAAGGATTCAGGACTCATAATGATATTCTTCTTTCACTAGGTGAAGTTCTTTTACTTTTATTTTGTGGTAAAGAGGATTAATTAACATTTTACAGATGGGAATTTACATAATTACTCTGTATAAATGATACAAGTTCCGTGAACAGTTAATGTGTTAAGAACTTAAGATGGTGATTACTGATGAGTAGGTGACAGTGTGACACTAAGGCTTTTGCTAAGCTGTGCTGTGGTTTTTTCTTCGGACATGAGATGGTTTTACAACTGAAAGGCGTTCTAATATAGGTGAACCGATAGCTATTCTAGTTAAGATTTTGGACTTTCTGTGGCTGCTTGACTGCTTTGCTATTTTTTACCTCAATCTTACAATTTAGTTGATGGTACTAACTACTAAGCTGCATAGAAATGTAGGGGGGCATTTTGGAGAGGCAAATTAGACATCTTTGAAATTCGCTCAAATTTCCTCTGTTATCTATAATTGCTGTTATGCTCTAATGCAGTCAACTAAAAAATAAGTTTTTCATGAATGTTTTATGCTTAAAATATTCAAGTGACCCCATATTGATATTGATCCATGTGGTGATCCAATTCTAGAACAATGTTTGTCTCTATGTTTCCTGATTTTATTTTTTATCTATGCCCATACTTTGCTCCCATCTCTATCTTAGAAAGTCTACAACTTTTGGCTGTTGCTCATATTTTGTGGTTTTTATAAATTGCCAGGGAATGGGGTTTCGAGAAACTGCTGTTCAGGGACTGGAGGACTAAAATCCGAAGAGACAGAAAATACGCCATCCAACCTAGGAATGTATTAGCCACCGGCGTTCACATGTCAGAGAACATTGTAGGGAAGTCTCTTCACCACACAGAGGCTAAAATCCGGTACTATCACTACCACAACTCCATCCAAGTCGTAGGTGAGCCATGCCGTGTCTTACTCCCACCTTCGGCCAAGAAAAAGATCACATTTCATGAAAAACTGCCTTACGTTTATGATGACAACATGAAGCAACTTGCCAATACCATAAAGCAATTTGAACATGAAACTCTAGGAACATCCCAGCTCCCTTTATGACATACACCTCAAGTATAGCCATATACGGCTTGATAGTGGGGACCGCGTACATGAATGGTCCTGACTCCTGAGGCTAAGGATGGGCTAACACCGATGTGAAAAGTAGTTGAAATTTCAGACCCATGCTAATTGTGATGTATGGTGAGAAATTGAAGGGGATTTGTTATAGGTGATCATTGATTCATTGTAATGGGAAAAGATATGATGGTGTAAGGATGGTGGGGGGTTAAATGATGTGAAAAGGGGATCCAATTCTTAGGCTATGATAATTGATATAGTAATTAGGTTACTGTAAAGGTAAATTGTCTTTTCTACTTATATTTCTTTGATTTGTTCATTCTTATATGTTTGCTAATACTATAGGGTAAAATGTGTTGTTATAAATATTGTTGTAATTCCTATAGTCAAAGAATGAGATTTTTTTGTAAAGATATAAATGTTGTTAGGATGATAATACTTATTAATACATTACATCATTATTTTCTTTGCTTTTAATATACTTTCAACATAAAAAAGTAAAAGAAGATGGGATTATATATTGAAAGCTTAAAAGAACTTGTAAGGCATATATTGGCTTTTACTTCTTTATGATTTATTTGATGTTAACATGGGTTGGAATCGAATTCTCTAGGTGTATGAGGAAAGAAAGATTGAAAATCTTTGTTGTTTTCTTAAAATTTTGTAAGGTAGATGTGTTGTTTTAATAATGTCTAGTTTTAGGATAATTTCTTTTATTTGACCCATAGTTTTAGGATAATTTCTTAAATTTAAAGTTTACACAAATCTATGTATTGGATTAGCAAACCTAATAGCCTAAATCATACCTTGATAAAAATTAGATTTAAACATCTTATTTCAAAGAGTAAAGTTCTTATTGTGTAAAACTAGTATCACAACAATTTAATTTGCTATTGCTATACTTTCTTACCAAAGCCAAAGAAGATAAGGATGGTGGAGGCATATTTTGGCGCTAATTTGCGGTGCAACCTCCTTTTTCTTCTTCTTCCTTCGTTTTTTTAAAGGGATAACTTTTGCAAACAAAGAATGGACTTTTCTAGGTGTTTGAGGAAATAATGATTGAAAGACTAGCCGACAATAGTTTTACTAGTATTAGGTCGTATTAACTAGACATCCCTTTCTTACTACCCAATTCGTGTCTAATATCATTAACAACAATAACTACTTGCATATGCATGTATATAATGTACGGGTATTAATTTCCTACCATTGTCTTTCACAAGTTACAAGTCTTACAACATAAAAGCCTCGACCTTTGCATATATATCACAAAATACTTTACATAATTTCTTTCATTCAAGCATAACCTTAAAGTTTATTTTTTAAAATAATATATGGTAACATTAGACAACGTATTACCTTTAGAGCTTTCAGATTAAACAACCAATCAAAGAAATCCTATCAAATAATTATGCCCTTTAACCAAACAATAACTCTGTTCCCTTCCTTAATTCCTTTCCACTTTCCAGGTACTAATTTAACGTTAAAAATCCAAATCAAGCTGTTAATGCGCGTTATATCACAATAATAATTTAGAGCATGGTTTAATTTGTCCAATTCCTAAGTTGGGTGTAATAGTTTTGGTTCACACTAAGACCCCAAAACATGAAGAAATTAGCTGTTAACAACTAGAAAAACCGAGTGGCTATCTAGCGAATATAAGGTAGCATGATACCATCATTGATAATACGATATTATAAATGTGGGCCATATAATACCAATTATGGTATGTGTTTGTTGGACTTGTCGACTTCAAATCATGTGGGCTCAACTCTGCTTCATATATGAGGTCCAGATCCGCTTAACTCTAGGCGTATCTTTGATTATACCAAAAAGCTTCCATCTTCTTTGTTCTTTACTAACGACTTTTTAATCTCTAACTCTCACCGTCCATTTGGAATTTTTGGTAATTATAAGACCCTTGCCGTTTTTGTTAGGGTTCTAGCTTGATAATCTGAAGGCTACTAGATTCTAACTAATTCTTCAAAGTTTGGTTATACTTTGAGTAGACCGTGACTAAAGGGCTTTGGTTGCGATTGCAGCAGGAATCGAACAACATTTGCACTCATTTGAATGAACCTCCAAATCCATTATAACCAACTGAGCTACATAGTACATATTATCTCTATATGCATGTCAAAATATTTAATACAAAAATCAAAGAAGTGGTCACGGTCTACCTCAGCCCCCCCTTGATTCCGCCTCTGTGTGCCAAACCCATGTGTCTTCGGTTTGATTAGGACTAAGTTGCCTAACTCCTAATCTAGCCAACTAGCTATTGGCTCGCATATGGAGCAAGTCGTGTTTATCGTTCCATGCCATGTCATGTCATATTTATGTGCACTTTTTTGCGCAAGTTTTCGTTATATTGCCTTCAATTCTTTTCTGTCTTTCCAAAATAAGACAACAAATTCAAGTCGCACAACTCACAAGCCACAACCGACACATACATTAACGTGTAATATTTTGTTCGTGGTGGCCGTGTTGTGCGCCAGTGTCCATCTTTACTCTAGACTAAGAGTTAAGTTTGTACAAGTGTATCACCGTATCATGACAATTAGTCCAAACAATTGAGGTGATGTTGACGGTAGTTATGTTAGTGAAAGCAAACGGCACAGGTTGATCTATGGCAAAATTTATGTTATTGAAATCATACGACACTAATTGTGGAAAATTCAACATCAAATTTGGCCCCGATATTTAATACATTGTTTGTTTGATTGTTAAAGTCGACATTCCAATAATTAACGTTGCATATGCGTACAAATTTTGATGTCGACTTGTGTATATCATGGCCGTTATCTTATTTGTGTCATTTTATGTTACATTAAAAGTTATACTACCATTGTTTCATATTATTTGCAACAAAGAAATATGTTATGTCTCACAAATAATAACCCTATGTTGTAAATAATACGAACGCATGTAGTAGATTAAGTTAACTCATTTATATATTGACAATTGTACAATGTGTGCATTCGGTATATCTGCAACTCTATCTCCAATTCTTAGTGCAACTCACAAGAATCGACCCGTGCACTAGTTATAAATAGTGTTGTCAAATTTCAAACCGAAACCGTTTAACTGTCCGAAACCGACCGACCCAAATGAGAACCGAACCGATTAAAAACCGAATTTTTTGGAACCGAAAACCGACCCGAACCGTATTTTAGTAAACCCGAAACCGAATCGACCCGAGTAATGGTAAACCGTTTAAGAACCGAACCCGTTAACAAACCGAACCGAATATAAACCGAACTGAATGAAAACCGAACCGAAAGAGAACCGAACCGTATCTAAACCGAAACCGGTTCCAACCCGAAACCGTTTAAACTGGAAAAAAAACCGATTACACCGAACCGTTAGCAAACTGCTACCCGTTTGCACCGAACCATTTAAAAACCGAACTGATTGTAAACCGAACTGGTTATAAACCGAACCGTTTATGAACCAAACCGCTTCTAAATCGAACCGTTTACAAACCGTTAGTAATCAAAACTTATGAAGAGTGATGAAGAAACACAAATTCCATATAATGCTAGACACTTTGAGTTGTGTCTCTGATATCTTGAATCTAGATAAGCGCGTCTATGAGACTATGAGCATGTCAGAATTTTGAGATAATGCTTTATAATGGATGAAAAGCCTGCTGAAAGACCCTTAACATTCCCTTCAGACTGAAAATCTGTCTTGCTGGTAGAGGTATGTTGAGTCCTTTGTACCATTTGCCTATCAAAGATCATCATCTTCATACCTTTTGCAAAGACGCTGCTAGCTTAAAATATTTTCTTCATACCTTACTTTTTTTCATTTGCTAGTTGAAAGTTGCAACCAGTCTACATTTTACTTGCCATAGCTCTACAAATTATGTCATATTTCTATTTTTTATTGCTTCACAGATTATGTACTTAGTGATTTGCTTCTTCTTATATTCTGTCTTTTAGGAATCTTTTTCCTTTGTTTGCTCATTCAAGTTGAAAAACAATATATTATTTGAAGGGTTGATCATTTTTAAATGGAATATGTACCCGAGTGGTAAAAGGACTACATAAAGCCAATTGCAAATGCCATATTGAGAAACACAAATTCACATTATGCAAATTTCAAATGCTTCAAATAGAAGGGGGTAAAAAAGATAAAAAAAAAATACATATTAAGGGCACATCCATAACACCAGATTTGATAAAATTAACCAAAGATAGTCAAGTTACTCAAGTTCATAACATATTGTTCCCAGGGGAGGAGGTGGAAAATAATGGTTAATTACTCACATGAAACTCATTGAATTGCATTGTGCTATTTTGCTACAAGCATATATGAAGTCTAACAAAGTCCTAAAACTGTAGACATGGCAGCAGCAGAACATCATACAAGCAGAACAGCCGAACAGCAAAGACACAGCAGAACAACAGAGACACAGCAGCAGGGCCAACAGCAGACATGGTAGAACAACAGACAAGCAGAACAGCAGCAGCAGAACAGCAGAACAGCAGAGCAGCAGTACACCTTAAGCCACTCTGACCACAAATAGCCTAACCACTTAACCGGACATACTAAAGCACGGCTAAGGATGAAAATGTAAAATACAGGCAAGAACAAGTCAAATCTGAACAAAGATCTAATAAATCTGATGAGGCCTACCAAATACAGCTGAGTAAAGGTTGAAACTTGAAGCAGATAAATAGTATAAGCCTATAAGGACCTCATCAACATCATAACTAGGGGATGATTCTAACTAAGCCAGAGAAAGGCAACAATGATTGACATAGGACCCATAATATAAACTCTACCAGGCAATGTCGGCATGTGCTTTAACTTTGCAAAATGAAGTGATTTCACAAAAAGGATTTTACAAATTATCTCAGAAGTGAAGTGATAAAAATCTCCAAATACTACGTACGTTTATACTCTGTTTACTTTCTACAAGATGAAGTGTTCCCAAGATAAGATTTCGTGGCAATTGTGAAGAAACAGGATTAAATATTCCAGTTAGCATACAACAAATCAAAGCAGGGTATTCAACCTTTGGTCCAAAAATTACTGATTTTAATAGGTTTCTTAGTTTCTGCATAGTAAAGATATCAAAGCTATTCTTATTGCAGGGTATTCTTACAGTTTGTCAAAGATATACCAAAGCTTCACAATTACATATACTTCTAAACAGAAGATATCATCATTCCTTATAAACAAAACCCATGCATTACAACTTTAAGAATAATTATAATTAGCTATGTTACTATCATATTATAAATTAAAATTAATATTACAACTTTAAGAATAATTATAATTAGCTATGTTACTATCAAACTAACAAATCCCAATTCCTACATGGATGAGGTCGGCTGCATAAACCAAGAATATACTCCATACCTTCAATAGTTGGCATATGCCAAGATTAATGAAGATAACAGCACAAAGCAAATTCAGTAGAATTAAGCTTTTCTTGAATGTTTATAATAAGCAAATAACAACTTCCATCTCAAAACATTTACTATCTTCTCATTCAAATCATCGAATAAGCCAACAAAATCGACCAGCTAAATAAATCTAAATCAATGAAATAACACAACCATCAACAACAAATATCATTAAAATATCATTATAACCCTAAAAACCAATTCTTTAAACAATATACAGTAACAATTAAAAAAAACAACACCAATTCATACCATGATACCAACAACACATATCAATTAAAATCTAGAGAGAGAGAGACGCCGTGTATATATCATACCTGAATTTGGAGCAATTAGGGCAGCAAACACCAATGACTCCGTGAATGAGAGGCGCCAGGACAACTTCAGAATAAGGACAACAAACACCGTGAATGAGAGGCCGTGAGGATGAGACGGAGAGGTGATGAGACGGAGAGGCGCTTAGCCGTGAGAAGGAGAGGCGCTGTGAGGATGAGTGGTAAGGTGAGAGTGGTAAAGTGAGAGTGAGAGTGAAAGGGTTTCAAAAGGGTGAGAGTGGTTTCATGTAAATCTAACCATTGATTTTTTTAATCTATGGTTCAGATTGGTGATCCATGTGTGTTGTGGGAGAAAGAATCTAACCATTGATTTTTTTAATCTATGGTTGAGAATGGTGATCCATGTGTGTTGTGGGAGAAAGAATCTAACCATTGATTTTTTAATCAATGGTTGAGAGTGGTGATCCGTGTGTGTTTGTGTGTTGTACATTCATCTACAAAAATATTATTCCTTCAATTCTTTAGTATTTTTTTGCCCCATTTGATCGGGATCAGTGCCCAAGACACGTATTAAAACATCTACTAGTATATCTTTATTTTTATACACGTAAAAATTATAAAAACGTTATATTAATAAAATGTATAAATAGATTAATTTAAAAAGATCACTAATGAGCTACTTCGTATAACTTTGTAGTTTGTACTAATACATACGAATAACGATGATACGAATATTTATCTATGAGATATTGAGATGGTTAGATACCACGTGTTAATAATGTGTAGTACATATGATCGATTGAACTGATCAATATGACCTTGTTAATTAGTCATTAGTGTTTTCTTTCATTATACAAATCAAAGCACTTTGTAATATCTTCATAATTTCATGAAAATATATAATGATAAACGAGTCATAATTATCAGTCTTGTTGACTAATCAAGTATCGAATTACCAAATTGCAAATTTCCATTTCACAAGAAGTCAAGAACTCATCAAGTCATGATTATGATTGTATGCGTAGTATATAAATGATTAAATAAGAAGCATATAATAACCTAATTGACTAATTGTATAACAATAATACATTAATACACTAATTCTTATAATCTACTTCGTAATAAACTAGTAAGATCAGTATGACTAAACTTGAAACAGAACATAATATGTATTTATAAAATAAATGAGAATTTGTTTATAATATGTTGCCTAAATATGAAATGATTCGCGACTTGCCGACTTTATTTAAAACTTGTGAACGCAAAAGGTTAGCAAGTACTATCAAATTTCAAACCAAAGCCATTTAACTGCCCGAATCCAAACAACTCGATAAACAATTTATTTTTTGAAACCGAAAACCGACCCGAACCGTAATTTAGTAAACTTGAAATGGAACCGATATGAATAACGTTAAAGTGGTTAAACCATCGAAGAACCGAACCAATTATAAATTGAACCGAAAAAGAACCGAACCAGTTAAAAACCGAACCGAAAAAGATCCGAACCAGTTATAAACCGAACCAAAAAAGAACCGAACTGTTTTTAACCCGAAACCGTTTCCAACCCGAAACTGTGTGAACCGGGATAAAAACCGTTTACACCGCACCGTTAACAAACCGCAACCCGCCTGCACCGAATCGTTTACTACCCGGACTGTTTACAACCCGAACCGAATTAAAACCGCTTAAGAATAAACCGAAACCGAATCGAACCGATAACTATTTAAACCGAACCAAAACCGACCCGCGAGACAATTAAACCGATTCCAAACCGACCCGATTAACTACCGAACCGATTTCAAACCGAACCGAAACCGAACTGTCAAACCGTTTTGACAGTGCTAGTTATAAAGGTATATTCTTTTGCTATATATGAATCATTGCTAGTCTCCTATATAGTCCTACAATTAAAATTGAATATAGAATGTCCTAACTTTCTTGTATCATTAAGTAAAGTTGTTTCCCAAGAAAAAGAAAGGAGTATAGCTTCATGTTGGAATGGACGATATGGATCACAAACACACTATGAATGCTCATGTAGAATAAGAGCTAGCTTCTTTCACTTTCTTCGTCTCCAAACAATAGTCTCATCCTTTGTTTTTTGCATGAGTTTTGGAAGGTATATATATTGAATCATCGAAGGTGCTATAAGAAGGCTAAACAACTTAGAAAGAATGTAAGCTAAAGTCCATGCACTTTGTAAGTACTAAAGAATAACATTTCCTATAGTCTTGCAAATATATAATATTTTGCATTATTATTAATAGGAAGGAAAATGATCATGGAAAACCAAAACAATGGTCACTAGGCAATTAGGCAAAGAAAGCAAATAAGATTTGTGAAGGATAAATAATGTAGACGAGATTTAATAATCTCAAGTACTAGGAACCATCCTAAAACTTTGATCAACTAAGCTAGTTAACATCCTCTAAAAAAGGATAATCAGTATAACCTAAAATAGGATCATGAGAATAAAACGTAGTCCTGTCATACTTATTTAATGGTGCATCAATCTTCAACCTATGCACTAAATCAGGATTAGAGATAAAAAGACGTCCAAAAGCAACCAAATCAGCATCCCCTTGAGCCAAGGCTTCCATCCCAAGCTCCTTAGTATACCCACCACTACTCACAAAACTCCCTTCATATGCATCCCTTAATTTCCTCAACAATTGTGCATCTGCTTCGGCTTCTTTGGCTGGCTTATCAACCACGCCTTGGGCCGTGAACCGGGGTTGGGTTACATGGAGGTACGCGAGTTTTGATCCCAAGTCCGACTGTAGCTTGTTGAGTCCATTGACAATGGCTAGGCCTAGTGCTAGTGGGTTAGAATCAAGGGCATCAAAGTGATCTATGGCTGGTGAGATCCTCACTGCCACTTTCTCGGCTCCTATGGCTTCTACAACGGCTTGCACCACTTGCATTAGGAACCTTGTTCTGTTTTCCAATGGACCACCATATTCGTCGGTTCGATCATTGATTGCATCCTTGAGAAATTGGTCTATTAGGTAACCATGTGCTCCATGTATCTCCACTCCATTAAAACCTACATTAAATATTCAAAATCACAATTAATGTTAAGACGGAACCTAACTAGTACCGATAAGGTCTTGTTCTCTTCGAATTATTTAAGCTGAATTGAAATTATTTTTGTTGACTTGAAATTTTTTACTAAACTTGAATTATTTTTACTGAATTGAAATTATTTGAATAGAGAGTATACATACCAGCATGAATGGCGTTGAGAGCTGCTTGGCGATAGTGTTCCACAACCTCTAATATTTGAGGTTGAGTCAAAGCTTGGGGTCGGGTGCATTTTTCGTGTGAACCATCGGGCATCAATATACGCCACCTATCCGATAATATTTTGTTTGTTGATGATATTGGAGCTCCTCCCTTAGGTTGGTACACTACATCAAACAATCATACATAACGTAGAGAGTATGAGTCAAAGACGCCCCTATGATATGATACAATTTACAAGGTATGGAGTTTTCCTTATATATTGTCTGTTATTACTCCGTAATTTCATTATTTTCATACGAGTATTACATTTGAAAAATCACACTTGCAGAATGAAATTCTTGACATGAACTTGACACGTTATCAAATTAAGATATTTATTATTTGTGTGTACGTATAGAATAAGCAAGATTATAAAGTTGAAGTTGTAATGTACAAAGATGTGGTTAATAAATTTTACATACCACGGAGTACAATTTTTTTTTTTTTTTTGACGGGGAGTACAATTTTTTTACAAAAAAGTACATGGGCACGTCTTCGTGATGAACATTTAAAACTCAATTGTAGAGGATTATAGGTAGTTACCTTGGTTAGAAACTCGACCAACATGCCACAATTGAGAGAAAAAGATAGCACCCTTAGCATGAACCGAGTCTACTATTTTCTTCCAAGCTTCCACTTGTTGTTCTGTGTAGATTCCTGGGCAATGCGCGAACCTATGGAAAAATTGCAGAAATTTTAGGAGCAGAGTTTTTTTTTTTTTTTTTTTTTTTTTTTTTTTTTTTTTTTTTTTTTTTTTTTTTAATACTCATACAAAGTAATTTTTTAGGATCAAAAGAACATATTCCTAAAAAAAAGGTGATATATTTTTTTAAGATATGTGCGTATTTTTTATAAATAAATTAAATGTCTATATTCCTTGAATTAAATGTGTAATTTTTTTAACACAAAGATGATGTGTATATTTTTTTTTGAGTAGAATACGAGTATTTCTACTTCTCATGAAATCCAATAATAATTGCCATTCAAAAAAATTATGTACATAGAAAATTTTCCATCCAATTTTTGAAAACAAAGTATGCATAAGTGCATCCATCCTCATCCTCGTTTTCATTATATCATTATACGAAGTAATAGATATAGGTTGATTAGTTTCTTGTAAACTTGTCAATTTAAATGTAAAACTGTAAAAGTGTTGAGAAGTGTCCAAAGTTGAATTGTGTTTATTTTATAAGGTTAAGGGACTACGTTACTCTCTTTATTATCACATGGTTTTGAGTACAATTAATTACTTACCCTCCGGCAGTTTGGGAGATAAGAGTGCCTTCAGTTATAAGCAAGCCACCGGAAGTGGATCGTTGGGTGTAATACTTCTCTAGTGCTTCATTTGGCATTTCATCTATTGCCCGACATCTAGTCATCGGTGCCAATACAATCCTGTATCAATATTGATAAAATTTGCTTAATATAATTAGATCATATAATATGATGAAAGTATAAATCAGGGCGAATGTTACAAGATTCATATATATCTTTTCTATAAATCATCAAATAAAGTTGGTTAAAGTACAATATACAGAGATACAGTGTATAAGTCAAAATATTGAAAGTAAGGTGAAGTATACTCGAGCCTACATTACAGATGATTGTAAAAACGATGTGAAGTAGCATAAGAAACAAACCTGTGAGACAGATTGAAATTACCCAATTGGTAAGGAGTAAAAAGATCATCTTTCATACATTTGATGCTCATATTCATACCCATCCTTGCTGCAACCATCTTTCTTAGCTTCCCTCTTTTCTGTTTTTATTAATTTTTGTTTTTTCAATCTTGTTTCTTTGATGAAATAAACATCAAGATTTATATAAAAACTTTAACGTGTGAAATGTGAATGTAGGCACCGACTTTGATGGAGTTGTAGATCAAACTATGATTAAACAATTACTTAATTTACTAAACAACTAGTTAGATCATTTCATAGTACAAAGTATGGAGTATTTTAGTTCCTTAAAAAATTAATAGTTACGTAAAAAATTAATTGCGCGTCTTGTAAGGACAATAATGTATGAATTTTATACTTTTATTTAGTAGACAGCACAGTTTAGCTAGTGTAATTTACTAATTTTTGTACATTTATCACGTTGCTAAATTTTTAGTCTTTTTTTAATCTACTTGATCTAACAATTGATCTCATCCAATCACAATGCGTTAATTTAATCGTGTTTCAATCAGAGTGGATGGTCAACTATTCTAACACTGATACTCTGTAGTCTATATTATTTAATTATAATTGTAGTTTAGTTTAGCTTTGTTTAACTTTATTCAAATTTTTAGGAGGTATCTATAAGTTACTTCGTACGAGTATGACTTATGAGCAATACCTTAATATCATACTACGTACGGTTTAAGCGATTGAGCAAGTGCATGTTACTACAATCAAGCTAAGCTTGGTATAATGGAAAGGAGAGCACTTTCCAACCATGAGGTTGGAGTTCAATCCCCACTAGTGACAATTTGGGGGAGTGAGATTCCCTTATCTTTCCCCCCACTCTTTCAAATTGTCTAGCAAGCTAACTCGAGCCGGAAGGACCTGTGACTCTGTGAGAGATGTCTGCCGGTAGGGTCCTTCCCATACCAACCAAAAAAAAAAGTGCATAATAATATTACTCCGTATTATACTAGTACTTCATTACCACAAAGTATTATTATTGTTTTTTTTTTTTTTAAAACAAATAGTATTTACATTGTCTTAGTTGTTACTCGATTCTTATTTATATGATTTGAAATTTAGTTAAATAATCAAAATAATCTTTCGTAAGGAAAAGTTGGGTTGGGAATGGGAGATAATTAGTCAGCCTCTTTATTTTTCTACGTGGGACAATTAAGCCTTTTTTTAAAAAATGCTCACCCAATTTTTATACACTTTATTCGCGGAGAACAATTATTTTCAAATTAATACAAAAAAAAATTAATACATACTACAGGTAATTCAAATTCGATTAAAATTAGACCCTAATTAAACCTATGGGGATTCTCTCAAGTCTCAAAAAATGCTATTACACTTTTAAAGTATTCAGATTAAAATCTTTAAGTTAAATATTCACTTCTTCAAAAGATTTGTTCAAGTTTTATAGAATTAAAAGTTGTGCTTGGCCATAGCCTACACAAAAAAGATACTATATATTAGCCTTTTCATAAACATAATCTACATTAATACTTTCTCTGTTTGATTTAGGGTATATTCTGATTGACTGAACTGATCTGAACTTTTTGGAGCTGAACTAAACTGAATATTTTATGAGAAAAGGAAATTAAGATAAGAACTGAATTGAACTTATTGGAGCTGAACTAAATTAAACTGAACTGAAAATAAGGTGAAGAGAACAATTTCTTAATTGTTCCTATAATTTCCATACAAAAATTTCATAAATTTCTTTCAAATAAGAATGTTTTCACTAATGATACAGTTTTATCTTGGACAGAAATGTCCTTATCATAAAAATTTGAAATTAAAAACTAAAGATTATATTTCCCAACATTACTATTTTAATTTGTTCCAATAGTATGTCATTGGGAGGAAGAAAATCATACAAATAAAAACCATAACACAACTACCTCTTCTGTTTCATAACGTGCAATAATCTAATAAAAGGCCTTAATTAACATACTCGTCTCCTAAAAAAGGATAATCAGTATAACCCAAAACAGGATCATGAGTATAAAACGTAGACCTATCATACTTATTTAATGGTGCATCAATTTTCAACCTATGCACTAAATCAGGATTAGAGATAAAAAGACGTCCAAATGCAACCAAATCAGCATCCCCTTGAGCCACAGCTTCCATCCCAAGCTCCTTAGTATACCCACCACTACTCACAAAATTCCCTTCATATGCATCCCTTAACTTCCTCAACAATTGAGCATCTGCTTCGGCTTCTTCGGCCGGCTTATCAACCACGCCTTGGGCCGTGAACCGTGGTTGTGTTACATGGAGGTAAGCGAGCTTTGATCCCAAGTCGGATTGTAGCTTGTTGAGTCCATTGACAACGGCTAGGCCTAATGCTAGCGGGTTGGAATCAAGGGCGTCGAAGTGATCAATTGCTGGTGAGATTCTAACGGCTACCTTTTCAGCTCCAACAGCTTCTACAACGGCTTGTACCACTTGGATTAAAAACCTAATTCTGTTCTCCAATGAACCACCATATTCGTCGGTTCGATCGTTGATTGCATCCTTGAGAAATTGGTCTATTAGGTAACCATGTGCTCCATGTATCTCTATTCCATCAAAACCTATGTATAAAATGTTCATAGGAAAAATTAATCTTTCAAGTAAATTTATTGTTTTGCATGATTATTAAATATGCTAGGGATAAATTAAGTAAATTGTGTCACAAGTTGTATTAGTACGTTACAAACTTTCAATTGGATCAAATTAAACGTTTTACTAAACTAGGGTGGCCTACGCGCGCGATGCGCGCGGTGGGGCTAGCTCTTGCTGAGAAGTTGTATTGCCGTGTATTTACACCTTTGGTTTGGGTGGTAGATCTGGTAGTTTTAATACATACTATTTGGTTTATGTGACTATTTGGTGACAATTTAGATAACAATTATTTTTTAAATGTATGCTCGACTTCGTCTGCCGTAACTATAGGTAAGAGCTGTCGGTACTTCCTAGTCGAGAGTCGGTCCCATAGTTAGCTGATCATCGGTCCCCTCCTAGGAGGGGTTTCCAAGCTACCGACGAAAGTCGGGTGAAGAAGTGGCTACATATTGATTACAAAACTACCTTTATAGAATCCTCAAAAGTTTGATAGTGTTATTTCAAAATTATTATTAAATAATATATATTTGATTTGCCTTATTTCATATCTTAAGTGACGACTGTAAATTTAGAACTCTTAATTGATTTGCATGTTTTAATAATATTTAGTATAATATATCTAGCGTATTTTTCTTCAAATGAATTTTTTGCTCGTGAGCTTTGGTCACACGTAGTATTAATATGTGAAATGTTTAATGTAAGTTCTTTAATGTTCTATGAGACTACGACCATCTAATATTTATATCTAATACTAAAGCAACAACCACTTAGTTGAATAATCTATACTTAGTATTTAAAAACTATAACAATAAACTAAGAAAGACACATGCCCCCATCCATTCTATTACACTTCTCTAACCATAGTGCCACATGTCATCTTACACTATTAATTTTTTATTACACCATTTTTTTTTAAATTCTTTCATTAAACTTATACTTCATCTTTCATACATACTTCATCTCTTAATCTTCATCTCTCCCCTTTAATTCAATCTTTTCCTATTCTCTCTTTAATTTTAGCCCTTCCACCTTCTATTTAAGCCTCTTTTTCTATTAAAGTTCCAAAATTTTAATTTCTTTAATCATGTTTCCGATTACATATTATACCCTATAATGACTTATTGATATTTCCTCACTTATCTCTCAATACAATTTTATATGAATAACCCGTGCATTGCACGGGCCAGAAGGCTAGTTCCTATTAAATTCTCTCCATACTTAATACCGTTTTTTCCCTACTTTCATTGATTTCTCTTAATTTTAAGATTTTTAAGTTCTTTTATACCTCTTGATAACATTTGCTCAAATATAACTATTTAATATGAATCCCATTCAAATTCCATAACACGTTGTATGTTTATGTGCCATCAAACAATGTACGTAGTACATTTTAAAAGCTAATTAATTTTAACAATAGTTGCAATTAAAGAACGACAATCAGATTTTAAATAAGAAGACCAACCGTGAAGGAGTAAAAATAAACAATCTCTTCGTACATACATTTTTTTTTTCTTTTTAGATAATAATACTAAAATATGAAGTATAAAGCTTTAGAATATTAATATTCAAAAAAAAAAATGAATTAATTGATGATATATGTTTAATGAGAAAAAAAAACATTAAATATATTAATGATAGTGAACATATTAATGAGGGTAAAAAAGTAAATACACATTTTTATACATATTTTTAAACATATTTTTAAGGGTATAGTTGGTAGCACACTATTCCTAAAAGTTATTTTCTAATTTTTATAAGGTAGAGAAACATATTTTTAAGGGTATAGCTGGTAGCACACTATTCCTAAGAGTTATTTTCTACTTTTTATAAGGTAGGGAAACGTTTATGTAGAAAAAGAAACACCCTAATAACAAAAGTACATACATCAAATGTTGTTTCATTTTAATATTCAATCCCAAAATTAAACTTTAAAATTATTACGTTGCAATTTATATTTAACAATGAAAAAATGATTTAATATGTGTGTTTAAAGTTTTAAAAAAAAAAATTCGAAAATTGCTAATGTAATGCATTAGTAGAGTGTAAAGTGAGTAGAATAATGTATACCAGCACGAATGGCATTGAGAGCTGCTTGGCGATAGTGTTCGACGACCTCTGATATTTGAGGTGGAGTCAGGGCTTGTGGCGGGGTGCACTTTTCATGTGAACCATCGTGCATTAAGATACGCCACTTTTCTGATAAAACTTTATTTGTTGATGATATTGGCGCACCTCCATTAGGTTGATACACTATATAAAGACCACACAAGTACAAAACATGTCAACATTAGCCTTTTTATAAACCCCTTAGCATGATTGCCAAATTGATGTTGCTCAATATTATATTGTTGAAAGTAGACAAATTTGTAACGATTTTACGCTTGTAGTGTCAATATGTACATATAGTTATGGAAAGTTAGGCCCAAATTTCAAATTAGTTGTGTAAAATTTTCCTAAAATTAACATGAATGGTGATTATAATTATTGGACGTATAGATGAATTGAAGAGGACAAGACTACAAGAGGTGTATGTATAAGTTGTTACCTTGGTTAGAAACTCGACCAACGTGCCACAACTGAGAGAAGAAAATTGCACCCTTAGCATGAACTGAGTCTACGATTTTCCTCCATGCTTCCACTTGTTGTTCTGTGTAGATTCCTGGACAATGCGCGAACCTATGGCACAATTGAAGAAACATCATTACATATTAGTCTCTAAAACAACTTTTTTATGTGCAAATCACCATATTGATACGCGATTTAAGAATGGAATATAAAAGGTCTACGGGCTAATTAAGTATAATACGAGTTAACAAGTGTAATTATTACCCTCCGGCAGTTTGAGAGATGAGAGTGCCCTCAGTGATAAGTAAGCCACCAGGAGTGGAACGTTGGGTGTAATACTTCTCAAGTGCTTCATTTGGCATTTCATCTATTGCTCGGCTTCTCGTCATTGGTGCCAATACTACCCTGTTACACAAAAAGTTTAAAGTTTGTTGAAGTGTATCACCACATGTAAGTGTCCTACATTAATGAAGAAGAGAGAGTTAAACACTTTATAAGGCTATGGCCTATGGGGCTACTCCTCCTATTGTCATATGGTTTTGGGATGAAACCTCCTTTGATATTGTGAAGTGGACTCTCTCTCTTGGTTTGCGGGTGCAGCCCAGACCCGCGTTTAACAAAGTTTAATTTGAAAATATACATTACTACTATTAAGTCATTAACCAAGCAACAACGAAGAAATTGTTGCTACTACGGAGTAATTTTATTTTTTGGAAGGTCAACGAAAATTTGGAAAATGGCGTGTATACTGTCTGACCAGTGTTACCTAATACGCTAAACTCCTTGCGTATTATGGAAAGCGTATTATGGTCAATTTTGGGCTATTTCTGAGCTTATGGTCAATTTTGGGCTATTTTTGGCCCATTTTGAGGGTAATATGAAAAGTCAAAAGTGTATTAGAAAGCATATTAGGTAACACTGTGCCTGACTTAAAATTTTAAAACAGTCTCGTACTCTCGTACCAAACTTATGTCAACTTTCTTAGCCTTGGACAAATATGTGCACAGGAGAAATAGAATGACAAAACACAAGTATAGAGCAACTCCAAAGAATAGTATGAGACAATCTTTAAGACACGAGTCTCAATCAATGTTTTTTTTTAAAAAAAAATCTTTTTTCTCGCCACTAATTATTATGACATCCATTGCAATTTTCGTATTCCACTACTCCACTTCGATTTTTTTGTACTTTCTTTTACTTCAAAACCCAATATTTCTGAGGTAGCAGAAATCTATAAACCTTGCCTCTATGTCCTTCAATCAATCCTTGGATTCTATCACTAGACTAATATTATATCGCCCTTTTATCAAATCAATTAATCAGAAATTTCAATCTAAAATTCAACTATCAACTGAAAAAGCCTCGGTCATTTGGGCCAAAAGTTGGATCGGGCTTTTATCTATCGTCTCTAGTGTAAGGTAGAAGATGATGAGTTGACGGGATGATGCCTAGTTTGGAATATTTTGTGGACTATAAAATTTTTCACCATATGCCATATGGTTTAAAAAATTGTACAAATGTTATGTTTTACGAGTCTAATCATGACAAATTAGAAGAAGAGAGAATAGAATGGCTTTTGTATTGTTTGAGCATTATTCTTCAATAGGTTGAGTATTTATACAAAACCTACGCTCATAAGATAGGCAGTGGCGGATCCAGGAATTGCACCCAGGGGGTTCGAACTTCATTAAAAACCCGATGTCCGAATGCACAGATATAAATCGGAAATTCAAGTATAAAATAGAGTGTTCAAATGAATAACAATACACAAGTACACAACAAAATATGTCTAAATTCCAATAAAATGCAAAATAAAAATGACTCACAGTACTCTACTGCCCATTTAATAGTTAACAATACAACAAAACAATCAACCTATTAACAATTAAGAAATTGAAAAACTCAAAATAGATTATTCATTATTAGATTAACAATATACAATTGACAATAATTCAGTTCATTAATCAATCAACTAAACAAGTAACAAAATTAACAATTTAAACAAGTAACAATTAATAAATAGATTTAGAGAGAGTGAGGGATAGCTCAAGTGGTTTGAGCTCCCCTCCCGGTTCCAAGATGTTATGCCATGTATTTTAGTAGTGTATTATATAGTTAGCTCTGTGGGCCATATGTGTTTATAACCCAATTTGCTTGTACATATACGCTTCTCTACAGTAATACAAACTAAGGAAATTCAATTCCTGACATGGTATCGGAGCCACTAAAATTCTATTTTTTTTTTTTTACAAGAGATTTTGGGATCAATTCTCATCACCCGTCCTTGTGGCTCTCTAAACACCCAAAAAAAAAAGAGTTTTAAAAATTTTAAAACAGAGTTAAACATATGACAGTACAACAATTAACAAATTAACACTTAAAAAAAAAAAAGATCAACAATCTAGTAATCTACAATTTAAACAAGTATAAAACATGAAAAAAAAAAAAAAAAAAAAAAAAAAAAAGAGAGAGAGAGAGAAGAGAAGCTATCCTGCCGACGCAGCCAGCAGAGAAACTGATTAACTGAGGAGTAGGGAAAAGGAGAAGATTAAAAAGAAAAAAAAAACACAAAATATGCGCTTGATGACCCTCGAACCTGGGACCTTCTGTCCGAAAATTAATACCCTTTCCAACTGAGCTGCCTCATCTCATCTAATATTTTTGTTCTGAATGATATTTATATAATTTTTCGAATTTTTTTTTTTAAGAAATAATATTTTCATTTTTTCCCCGGATCTAACGGGGTTCAGTTGAACCCCTTGAACCCCCGCTAGATCCGCCATTGAAGATAGTAAACAATCTTCCTAAAAAATATATTTTCCGATACCTCATATCTTAAATAAATCATTATAATTTGCAGAAATTTCTAATGAATTATCCGATAACATGGTGATAATAACAGTAATCGACTTAATTTAAATGTAATTTGACAAGCAAAGCTACATCTTAATATATATATAAACATATATTTCTTACAAATTTATGCAGCCGATCATTACCACAATTTATCATCATTTGATCGTAAATCTAAATAGAAGACAACAAAATAAAAGACAAACCTGTGAGATAGATTGAATTTTCCCAATTGATAAGGAGTAAAAAGATCATCCTTCACACAACATTTGATGCCCATATTCATAACCATGCTACTTGTAACAACCATCTTTCCTTCTATCTCTCTTCAAATTTTATGTTCTTAAACAAATATTGTTAATATTTTCTCACAAAAAAGTTTGGTGATATAATTTATATAGAAATTAGAAGGTGATGTGAACACATTTAATTTGATGGTGTGAACAAAAATGGTGTAACCAACCAACAATAAGCAGATGAAGAATGTGCATAAGTCGTCAACGTCGTAGAACACTTGTGTGGACGAGACTAAAGTTCCGCGTCTTGTAAAAGGCAATTATGCATGTATTAGTGGACTTCTCACTTTTTAAAATGTTTTTCATGTTTGACTACTTTTATTTCTTGCCATTTAATGTGGATTTCATCATGTCAATTAATAACTGCCTAGTATTCCTCACTTCGACAGTGTATTTTTTATTACGAGTATTATTTTATTTTATTTTTTTATTTCTCACGTTTTAAAATAATACTACATCTATCTTATTTTACATGCTCTATATATCATTATATCGTATATTCTTATTGGATGTCCGGTGTTTCAATCTACTTGCCTTAATTTCTTCACAGAATTTTTTTTTTTCAATAAAAGGCTATACGAGGTTATTTTATTTTTTTTAAATGATTTTTTTTCAAATACGGGCCAATTTAAATAATAAAGGTTAATATGTTAAAATTAAGGTCACTATGTTTAACATATCGCTGTAATTCAAGTTCACAATAATATTAAATGTCGCACAAATTTTAATTAAGATTAAAATGTTGAAATTAGGGTCATTATGTTCCATAGAACGTTAGTAGCGTGCGTAAACCTCAGATTACAATAATATTATTGTGGACCAAGTTCACACATGATTTTTTGTCAACTAATTGCCTTAGCCAACTACTTCCTAACCCTAAAAAATTAACCTCTATCTAATTAACATCTTATAAATCCTTAACTAAATTCTCTCAAAAAAAAAATATAAATCCTTAACTAAATAATTGACTCCTATGTGAATGCAATTCAAATAATACTAATGAAAGCTTTATCATTAAAATACCAAATTACCATATTATTCATCTAGTATCGCACAAGCAAATATTATTACAAACTACTAGGGGCAGCTAATGAAGACAAGTACATATTGTTAGGGCTTGTTCTCATTGACTGAACTCAGCTGAACTGAACTGAACTGAACTGAACTGAACTGAACTCAGCTGAACTGAACTGAACTGAACTCAGCTGAACTGAACTGAACTGAACTGAACTCAGCTGAACTGAACTGAACTGAATTTCAACGTAAGAGAACAGGCCCTTACTCCCGGCAAATTTCAATGAAAATAGGGAGTCTTGGCTTCTTCTTTTGCATAGAACCATAAAGAAAACTATGAATATACTTATCAATAGTTTTTCTTGAAGAAGTCCCATTATTACTCGACGAAGAAGGTAATTGCATTGTAATGGCGTCATCCAAGGGAGACCAATCTTTGTTGCTTATTTCAATTTGGAGGTTTGATTCAATAGTTGTCAATACTTCGTACAATAGTGCAAGATCGCGGCTACGTCGTGAGTTAAATGTGCTTGGCAGTGGATTGTAATATGCATCACTAAAAAAGAACTGCACAAGAGAAACAAAAACGATAAATGAGTGTTCGTTGCTCATGCTTTCATGGTAAAGATTGTTGCCAAAATACAAGAAAATAATTGATAAATTGACTAAAGGCTTAGACGGGATTATAATTACTGATTAGGAAAAAAAAAAACACTCCCTACGTTTCCTTTATTAGAAGTTTTTCTCTAATATTATTTATTATTACTCACATACTAAAGAGAAATAGGTTTTTAATTCAAAATCGGAGGGAGTAGTAAAGAGCAAGTCTTCGACAACATACACAAGAGGTGATATACGACTACACTTGAAATAACTGATTTTCTTAAATTACTAACGACCTTATTTTTTAATTAAAGTTTAAAGAGCCACAAATAATTGATCCAAAGAACTAATGGCCATATTTTATAGGATGAGTTTCATTACAACTTTCATAATATTGCAATTATATCTGTTAACCTAGGTCGATTTTACTTGTCCAAAAAGACTCATCATATTACATGCATCTTATAATATGCAAGCACTCTACCCTGTCTAGATAAACACAAACAATACATATATATACGTAGAAGTACTTTCAGAAATTCAGAATTGCTTCTAATTGAAGTTGAAATTATTTACCAAAAAAAAAAAAAAAAAAAATATAACCATCATTGAAAATCAAGAAAAATAAAAGGAAGAAACAAAAGATTATGATGAGTAATATTAAGTATAGAGTATAGACTAGAGTACCAACCTCATATTCACCGCGTCTTAATTTCTCATAAGTCATTAAAAAATCTCTAAGTTAAAATTTGTGCTCCATATTTTCTCAAACTTTTACAAAAGGTTATTTTTGTTTTGGTGAAAGAAAGTTCTTTGATCAATATGAAATACATCTATTTCTTTGATCAAGGATGTAATATATATAACAGAATAGTAGTCCAAATCATAGGAGTATTAGGACTTAGTTTCCTAATCAAATTAATGTTCTATATTGATAAGATAAATTTTCTTTTTTTTTTTTTTTTTTTTTTTTTTTTTTTTTTGTAATAAAAAAAAATCTAAGTATAATCATTTACTCTGTATTTTGTTTTCTAATCTTGTAAGACTTCAAACTTCTATAAAACTTTAGGAAAGTTTTAATACTCGTACATTAATTTATCCTTATTGTTGCAATAAAAAATATTAAGATATGTTAACTCTATTATATACAAAGTAGATTTTTTTAGGGTTTTATCCAATGATTGATGTTTGTAAGATAATAAGATTGTGTAAGATATAAATTACGGATTAAAATTTACTTCTTTACTTCATTTTTTTATGGCACAATGCACAAACAATTAATATTGCAACTAACTACGTTATACGAGTAGCATAATTTTATAATAGTAATTTAGGGCATGGTCCAACAGTTAGTATCTTTGTACAAGTGCATATAAGCTATAAAATTAGGTACATATGAAGTTCGGAGTATTTAAGTATATATGTAAAAGAAAAAGTGAATATTATTGCTGAATATCATATATTGATCGAATATGATGAGATGAACAATTGCTTAACATGTTTCAATTTGCAAAGGTTTGTAAAGTAGGGAGTAATTTTTACCAATAAGTAATTCCGCTACGTAAGTCACTTCGATAAAAAAAAATAATAATAAATCCGGTGAACAAAACACAACCTTATTTTCTTTGCTACTAGAAACCATAAGGATACAACTTACCTGAGGCAGTAGAGCCTTGGAACAAAATGCATATATTAGTGTAATTTAGAAACTTATACAGTATTACATATATACACACAAAATATTAGGCTCGATCTGTAAAGATCATGCCTCCAAAAGTTGATGTGCTACTGCATACATGATTACATTGCATTAACTTAAAGTACATTTAATTACAAGGCAAAAGATTTGATTTCGTGCTCATTGAACAAGCTGTCTTTTTTTAGGCGTTAGTGCATGAAGAAAAACAGAAGACGAGTACTAGTTGATGACACCGTTTACTTCAGGTCTAGTGGTGGCTGCATCAAACTCTGCAACAAATTCATCCTGAGTAATGATGGCTTCTGGTTCAATAGCAGCGTCAAATTCTTCCTGTGTTATGACTGCCCCAGCTGGCTCGATGGCAAGAGCTTCCTCGTTATCTGATGCATCTAAGCAGATTACAGCGTCATCATCAGGTTCAATAGGTGTCGGACTTCTGTAAGTTCTGTTTATGCTCAAATGAATCAGGTACTCAGACACAAATTTGAATTCCAACATGTCACCAGTTCTTATGTCGTATCCTTTGTAGAATTCAGCCCAACCTTTTGCTAATACAACACGGCCACCTGACAAATTTTTTATTTGAACAGGCCAGCACTTTCCTTCTGGATCACGAAGCACAATACTGTCTTTCTTCATCAATTTCTGGACTCGAGAAATTGCCTTAGGCATATACTGTAAGTTAAAAAGCAAAATAAAAGTGGTTCTTAATTAGGCCAATATACCTGTACAAACTTAAAGCAAATAAGAAATCGAAAACCTTCAACACGAGCAAGTGCTCAAGATAATGATAAAAACAGAAAGAGAGTAACTTACCAGATATGTTCTGACACCAGATTCTTTCCACGTTATGGAAAACGAACTTCCAGACTCGCAGATATTTTTCTTTGTAGTCACCTTAGTTTCAATGTCCTTATCATTGGGCGTTTGAGTACTTGGCTTATTATCGTGTTTACCTACATACATGAAGATGGAAATGCTTAAAATAAATCAATAAACATTTTTAGAACACAAAATCATTGTGGGCAGCAAAAAAGAAATCAAATGCTGAGTGTCCGACTTACAATCCATATCTAAGGAGTCAACTGCTTCATCAGATTGATTCTCATCAACCTCTGACGCCTTTGTTACATGAACTCGAACTAGTTCATTTGACATGAACTCAAATTTTAATTTATCACCGTGTTCGATCTTGTTTTCTTTCATGAATTCTTTCCACCCATGACAAAGAATTGCTCGACCATCCCTTCTATGTCCAAGTGTCACAGTCCAACACTTCCCCTGGACATCCTGAAATTTTAGATCATCTTTGCTTGGTAGCTTCATCTTTAGTGAAATAGCCTTCGGAATAGTCTGCATATTATAGCACTCACCAAGCGTAATAGAATAATCAAGCGGCCATTACCATATAACGCAGGAAACCATCAAAGATTAGTAAAATGAATAAAGATTTACCAGCTGGTGAAACTGATGCTTCTTTGAGTAGTGAATTATTATCGAGAAACACAAATTATTATCGCTAACTGATAGCTTGGCAGTCCTTGTATATGCCCTCGGAACAGCACGGTTCTTCTTATATATTCCCCTTCCATCTAGAAAATATAATTTAACATAGAATGATTTGATCAAAACAATAGACGAAAAGTGAAGCCAATGAGCTAAACTAGTTAGCCGGAGATATATAACAACACTGACTTACATTTTTTTGGAGCTAATCTAGTTGGTTTCTTTCGATGGCATTTCACTACCACAGGTTCATATTCCAAGGCTTCACTTTCTTCTCCTTCATCATCGATAGTCTTTTGAGGCGGTTGCTGACCTCCACCACCCTTACTGTCCACGAGTAAAGATCTTTCACACCCATTACGGTCATATATTCTTGCTTGGAAAATGGATTGCTCCTCATACTCAAAGAGCAAGAAGTTGCCTACTCCTAAGGAATGCGCTTCCACAAAATCAACCCAACCATCTCGAAAATACATCCTCCCATCTCCATCCTTTTCCACTCCTACCCTCCAGCAATTCCTTGTTGATCCACTTTCAATGATGAACCGATGTGGAATGTAGCCGTTCATGTTTGCAGTAAATTCTTCAGGTATTTGCTAACGACATATTTATTTATAAAGAAAACATAAGGCGAAGGCAATCATGTATTGGTCGAAAGCAGGGGATACAAAAACAGAACATTATCACTAAATTAGCCTTACGAAAGAAAGAGAGACTAGTACCAATTGCTTGGAAAAGTCACGGCCAAGAACCTTTATAAACGAAGCCCCATTCCTTGAATGCTTCGGCTTGTCACCAATTTCATATCGTTTTGATGCTGTGTTTGAAATAAAGAAGTGAAAAAAATATTATGAGTACAATATATGAAGTGTATGTTTCTTTCTGAATGCATTACTGCATTGACTAACTACTAAAGAAAATTTGTTAATCTCTAACTATAATGAGCATATTCAGCTCCCTCGATTCGTTCCAAAATAATTGGCACTTCATTACAGCCGCTTATATAATCAAGTATTATCTATTGTCAAATTGCTCATTTTCGCTAGTGTGTTCTCATTACTCTACACTACTCAAGTAACGAACATCCTAGCAACACTAACTCCTCCTCGATTGCTTGACCTATTTCACTCGTACCAGTTCGAACCCAAGCTCTACCCCCAAATTAAATGACAAATTAGACTAGAACTAGAATTGACTTGACTTCATTTGCTTACAATTCATCATAGATCATATATGAAACTTTGTGAATAAACATGTAGCCGTACAACCACATGACGATCATTATCAATTTTATCATTGCAAAATTATTGCATTGTCTTCATTTTTTTTATTACTCTCCTCATTTTCAAATAAAAGTCTCATTTCACCCAAAATCCATGAACCTAAATAAGGGCTTGTCTAGCTTAATTTCAGTTCCTAATTTCCTTCTCTCATAAAATATTCATTTCAGCTCTATTCAGTTCAGTTAGCTCAGCTCGCACTAAGTAGTAGTCTAGCTCGTTTCACTTTTATCTATTTTTGTATTCACTTTTAATCAACCAAACTTCACAATCTTTTTTTTAGTACACTTTTAACCTCTAATCAACCAAACCCTTACTTTGTAAAGTATTCACCTTTAATCAACCAAACCAAACCACGTACTTTATTTATATTTTAATCTCTCTATAAATTTTTGCTAGAGACAAAATGAGACTTTTATTCGAGGACGGAGAATAGTTGATAACTAAGCATATTTAGTCATAATACAAGATATATGTATAACGCAGCTTACATTACTAATCCAGTACATGCAAGATCAATAGTGAATTAAAAACAGAGAAAATATGTTAATAAGAGCAAAACCAAGACATCCATATCAAAATTCATAAATAAATGCAAATTACGGGCTAATTTAGAAGTCATTACAAGTTAATTAGCTCATTTAATCAACAATGAAATTAAAAATAATAGAAGTTTGATTATTACCTGAACTTGCTTTGTTCAAGTGCTTGTGAGATCCGTCACTTTCCATGTCTCTCTATTTTCTTTGTTTGTGTTGGTAATGCAACTATGGAAGTGAAATCAAAGAATATTTACAATATCAATTCAGGTGGTCAATCCACGTGGCAACACTGTGGGCCGTGGCCAGAAATAAATGTTATGCATGCAACTACTGTATTGTACATTGTACTGATTGGGGTGGGGATTCCCTTACCATTTCCCAGTTCCCTTCCCCCCCCTCCCCCCTCCCAAATTGTCTAACCCGTTAACTCGGGTCGTATTAAACCTGTGAGCGGTTCTAGCCCGAAAAAAATTACACAAAGTCTTATATGTGGCTGGCTACACCATGTGGCCAGCCACTATAGGGGTTAATTCGCTAGTGTAATGGGGGTTATTTGGTCAGTGTTAAAGGGGAGAGTTACTCGGTCAGTATTATAGGGGTTACTTGATCGGTATTACATGGGTTACTTAATCAATGTTATAGGGGTTACTTTAAATGGTCACACGGTGTGACCGGCCGCACACAAGACGGGCTGTAATAAGGATAAACTTATGTATGATTATTAAAAGTTTCCTAAAGTTTTGAGGAAGTCAAGTCTTAGATTAGGAAACAAAATATAGAGTAAATGATATACTTACATTTTTATTTTCCAAAAAAAAATAAAATACAAGTAATAATCTTATCATTATACGAAGTAACCTTAGTTTGATAAGGAATCAAATTCTTACAATCCTATGATTTGTACTTCTACTCTATTATACTAGTACTATATATTAACTCCCTCCATGATTAAAGGAATAGAAGTACTCAACTACGTATTTCATATTGAAGAATTTTTTAAACTTTCATTTATCTTTAATAAAAGTTTGAGAAAAAATGGAGCAAAAATCTGACCTTATAAGTTTTTTAATGGCTTGTCATCAGATATTAAGGCCGGATGACCAAGAGGTTTGTACTCTATAATTAACACTTACCATAATTTTTGTGTCTTCCTTTTATTATTCTTAATTTTCATCGAAGAATTGAGTATATTGTACACGATTTTTATCTAATCAAATGCGGAAATTTAATTTTGAAAGTACTTACTAGTGTATAGTATTTGAACAAGAATTGATGATGACTAATATTGTTATGTTCAATTTGTTTAGTATTAAGACGGTTTATTTAGACATGACAATAAGTATAATATGTCTGTCAACCATAACATGAGCTATGATGTTATACACTTATACACATCGTTATCTTACCATCAATTATAATTTCGTCTAAGTCTTAAGTCAAACTTGTCAATTATTTTCTTGTACTCATAATAATCTTTAAAAAAAAAATAAAAATAAAAAATATCAGCAACAAATATTCATTTAATTTTTTTGTTTTTCTTGTAGCTCGTTTTGTATATGTCAAGCACATCTAGTTCAATTAGCCGCGATCTTGCACTACTGAATGCACTATTGGCAAATCTCCAAGTTGAACAAATCAGCACAGATTGGTCTCCATTAAATGACGGCATTATGAAATTACCCTCGTCGAGCAAGTCTCCTTCAAGAAAAACTATTGATGAGTATATTCATAGTTTTCTCTATGGTGGTCTCATGCAAAAGAAGAACACAAGACTCCCCATTTTCATTGAAATTTGTCCTAATTAACAATAACATTATTTTCTGTCAAAAAAAATCAATAACATTATCTAGACGGAATTCCTTTGTCCCTAATCTTTTGGCTCATTCCAATTACAAAATCTTTTATCGTAATTTTTTTTTTTTACGGTTAATTCTTATTTATTTGTAAGACATACTTAGTTAGGTGGATCATGTTGGATTCATCTCATTGTATATTTTATTAAAGGGTTTTTCACCATATGCCTCTGAGTTTTTTGTTTATTCACCCCTAAACTTTTTAAATTCATCATATACCCTCGAATTTTTACATAAATACACCATATACCCTTGATGATGAATGATTGTTAAATTTTTCAATCATTAGAGTTAATTATGAACCAAAACCATCCTAAATACATTCCCCTACCCCCAAAACTACCCACATTCCTTTTTCCCACCCCCAAAACCACCCTAGATTTCCTTTTCTCATCCTCAAAATCAATTATATGGATATAGTTATGGAGATTTGGAGTGGTTTATTTCGGGGGCTAGAAAAAGGAGAGCAGTGGTTTTGGGATGAGGGGGAGAGATCTAAGGTGATTTAGAGGTACAATTTATCAAATTCCACTCATCTTATTTTCATTAGGGGTATATAGTACGAGTGAATATTGTAACAACTTAGGGGTATATAGTGAATTTTAAAAATTTCATGGGTATATGGTAAATAAACAAAAAACTCAGGGGTATGTGGTGAAAAAAATCATTTTTATTAATATCATGTTTTTATAATTTTCACGCATATATAAATGAAGTTATGTTATATGCATCGCGTCTTGGAGACCCTAAAAGGTCAAATGGGTCAAAAAATAGGGAAAAAAATGAGTATGAATCAATATTTCAAGGAAAATTGGCTTAAAATAATGGGTAATGTTATATGTAACCCTAAGGGCTATATATATAAGCATTTAATACACTATTGAAAATGGTATAAAATTAGGAATTCATGACAAAAATGTTAAAAATGTAATCTAGAAAATTCTAGGAGTAATATATTAAATGTAATCCAGAAATATCTTGTACAAACCTAGAATAAATATCTAATAAGAAGAATCTAGAAAACTAAACAAAACTATACTACCTAGAATAATCTAGACAGAAGAAGAAAGATGTAGAAAGAAATTGAAGGAGGAAGTCGGTGGAAGTAACCGACATTACCCACTATAAATAGGGGCATATGTGCATGTAATTGTAGCTATCCCCCATGCAAGAAATACATCATCATCATTGACTTCAATTCATTTCCCACAAATACAAATTACATACTCAACTTTGCAACCCATCACGTACTACTTCCTCTTCCATTTCTAACATAAACACGCATAAATCAGTGTAATTAGTGTTTATATTTTCATGATTTTCTAGCTTTACACAATTTTCTAGTGAGCATTTAATGCTTATATGTAGCCCTAAGGCTATGAATAACATTTTCCTAAAATAATACCAACTACTATCAGTGTGTTCAAAATAATACGAACTCAACTATTATCGGTACCACCTTTTAAACTATATGTGCAAAATAGTACGCCGATTACCGAAAAAGTATTTTGAGGAATATTTTGTCTATATTTATAATTACTTTATTTATTTTTATTAATTTTTTGCTTTTTCAAAATATTTAAATATCTTTTTTAAAAAATACATGAAGTAATTTATTTTATCATACAATAGTGAATAGGGTATTTAAATGCATTATTATGTTGGTATAATTAGTTATTAAAAATCCAAAATTTCCCCACATTCACCAACCAAAATAATGTGGGAGAATTTTAGAATATCTTAAACATTTTAAACTAATTATATAAAAATAATAAAGCATTTAAATACCCTTCTATTGAGTGGTAGTAGAAATTACTACATGTATTTTGAAAAAAAAAATTAAAATATAAACAATTTTTTTAAAAAAGGCCTAACAAAGGAGTGGCGCATTATTAATTTGGATTGTAATGTAAAAGAGATTGTGAACATAATAAGTATTTTGAAAAGAAAAAAAACTAAATTAAAAATATGGATGAAATAGTCCTCGCGATGCTTTTTCGGTGACCGGTGTATTATTTTGTACATATAGTACAAAAGGTGGTACCATTAATAGCAAATTGTTGAGTTCATATTATTTTGCACACACTATTGATAGTTGGTATTATTTTAAGCCAGTTTTCCATATTTCAAAGGGTCATTTGGCCTGAAAAGATAATGATAGATTAATATTTAAGAATTTAGATTGAATCCAAACTATTAAAATATAATTCGTTCCAAATTAAATAGGATTGGATTATGGAAAATGTTAAACTCGATTAAAACTCAAGTTTTCAAAAACAAATCTATAATCTATAATATTATTAAAACTCAATGGGATAACATAATACTCCCTCCGTTTTTTTTTTTAAAACATCACTTTGATTTTTGCACTATTCACATGTCATGGTTGACTTGATTTTTTCGCCTCTATAAAATAAATAAATGTTATCATATACTCCCTCCGTCCCAAAAAGAACAACCCATTTGGGTTGATTACACGGGTATTAAGGAAGTTAAGTAAAAAGAAGTAAAAGTATATTGGAAAGATAAATTTACATGGGGTTTGTAAAAAAATAGAGATAGAAAGTAATTAAATAACATGGAAAATCAAATTTTTATATGGGGAAGCTAATTTTGCACAAATATTGTAGCAAATTGGTGGGTGTTTTAATGCAAATGGGTCATTCTTTTTGGGACAAAGTTTTGGCCAAATGGGTCGTTCTTTTTGAGACGGAGGGAGTAATATATCATTAGATTCGTCATAATGTCTAGCTTCATAATATGATTTTTAATTCTTTCACAAAAAATATATAATTTTTACTAATTAATAATAAAAGATATTAATGGTCAAAGTTGCGTCTTGGCAAATGTAATGGTCAAACTGATGCAAATAAAAGAAAACAGAGGGAGTATCGATATATGTCATCCTTCTCTCTTACGGAGTAATATATTTGGCACCACATGAGCAATGACATGTCAAAACCTATTCATCTATAAATACCAAAATTCAATAAATATATATTTTTTTTGACAGGCAATACAAATTTATGATTGAATTATTATTTGAATCCCTAAACTTAAGAACCACATTTACCATCAAATTATCAATGTCTCTTAATGGTTATTGTTCTTAATAGGATGATTTAAACTACGCGTTGTAACTTTCTAATTTGCCCGTAACACTCCTTATTTCACAACTTTGTATTAACTACTCAATATACTGTTTTATCATTTACTATTCAATTAACACAAATTTTTAAAAAAAACCGGTGTTCATTAATTTAATGAATGGCGAAATTTTCGGACAAGCAATGTAGTGGGTATGCACGTGCGGTGTAATGATTGCTAAAATTGAATAAAGAAATAAAAGTTTCTCTCTCCTCGTTTTTCTCTTTCATTCAAACGCTGTTGCTTTCTCTCTCCTCGTTTTTCTCTCTCTAAAACCAGTTAACTTGCGATTGCGATCGTTTTCTCTCTCCTCCATTGTTGCTTTTCGAGCTTTTTCTCTCTTTTCTTTCACTTGTGAAGTTGTTTATCGCTTAATTCTGGTTAGTTTACTTATTTTTTTGAGATTTTTATTAGTTTAAATTGTTTTGGTTCTTCGATTTTTAGGTTTTTTGATTTTGATTTTGTTTTCGTTTTTTGTAGTGTTAGTTTCAGCAATGGTGAAGAAGAAGATTACAAAGAAGGCTGTAGATGCTGAAGAAGGTGTGTTTATTTAAATTTTTCATCATTTTTTCGAATTTTCAATTGAATTTTCGCTTATATATGTCGAATTAGTAGTGCATGTTATTTTTTATTGTTTTTTGTTGATTTATTATGCATATTATGATAATTGAATTTCAATTTTGAAGTTATTATGTTTAATTTTGCTTTATTTTATTGTTCATTGTGATAATTGGTTCAAAATTTGATATATATGTGTTGTGGTGTTGTTACATGTTAAACAAATTTTGCATGTTTGTTTTCAGAAGTTTTATTCATTATTCTTCAAATTTTGATGTTAGGTTTTAGTTAGATTATGAGAATAGTATGCATATCTGCATTGTGTTTGTGTATATGTGTTTGTGTATATGTGTTTGAGTACCAGTAATATATGCATGACAAAGGTTATTTTATGCTTTGAAAAGGGTCACTTTATGCTGTGAAAAGGGTCACTTTATTTTGTCAAAAGGGTCACGTTTGTATTTAAAAGGGTTACTTGTTGTAGTTTAAAGGGTGACTTTATGCAGTGAAAAGGGTCACTTTATATAGTTAAAAGGGTCACTTTATGCTTGTTAAAGGGTTACTTTTTTATTTAAAAGGGTTACTTGTTGTATTTTAAGGGTGACTTTATGCAGTAAAAAGGGTCACTTTATTCTTTTAAAAGGGTCACTTTTTGCATTTAAAAGGATTTTTATGCATATATTCTAAATTTTCCCCTGAGTAATTTGTGAATTTGTAATTTATGGTTATCCTCTGTATTAATTAGATATAGGTGGTTCAATAGGTGGATATCGTTATAAATCACCTTCAAGGGGAAAAGGAATGGGTAAAGAGCCTGCTAAAAAGAACAAGACAGCTCCTGAGAAGGACAAAACAGAGTCTAAAACTGGGAAGTCTAACATTGTGAAGGCTAAAACTGTGAAGGCTAAAACTGTTCCTAAGAAGGCCAAAGCAGAGTCTCAGAAGGTTAAAGCATCTCCTAAGAAGTCTAAAATTGTATCTAAGAAGGCCAAAGCAGATGCTGAATTGCAAGTAGTTTCTGATTCTGATTCTGATACTGTTGTGTAAGTATAAATGTTTTTTGTTTTGTATTTTTTTAATCATATATATCATGATTCTGATTCTGATTCTGATATTGTTTTACTTATATTATTATTATTTAGGGAAAAAAGACCCTTGATTGCAAGGTGCAGACCACACACATTGGAATTAATGATGAGTACTTTTAGTCCTAATCAACAAAAAGCTGTTGAAGAAATAGGTTTTGGTGGTTTATTACATCTGAAATTGAAAACTTTGAATCGTCAAATGCTACATTGGCTGGTTGAACACTTTAATGGAGGTAGCTGCATGTTCACTATTGCTGCTGGTAAAGAGTTTGTAGTTACTAAAAATGATATATGTGATGTCTTTGGCTTGCCTATGAGTGAGATTGTTGTTCCTGAACTTCAGAAGAATCCTGAAGAAGGTAGTGTAGATAAACGTATCATTCAGTCATGGAGACATGATTATGGTCTTACTGAGAAGCAACCTCTACATTTGTCAAAAGTGGAGTCTAGGATGGTTGATTTGGATGATGGTGGTGAAGAATTCAAGAGATGTTTTGTGCTACATGCTATGTCTAGCTTCTTAGCTCCTACTACTAATAGGACTGTTTCATTGAAGTTGCTGAAGGTTGTGGAAAATGTTGATGAAATCAAAACATTTGATTGGTGTTCATATGTTTTGAAAAAATTAAAGAAGGCTGTTGTGAATTATAAGAATGATGAAAATGCTCAAAATGTAAGTGGTTGTTTGCTAGCTTTGCAAATTATGTATTTTCATCGATTAAATTTCCAAGGAGAAAAGGAAAGTAGTACCCTTCCTTTGATTCAACATTGGACTGATGCGAAGATTAAGAAGCGGATCAATTTGGAGATTAAAGCTGGTGATTTTGGGCAGGGACCATTGGATACCCTTACATATCCTGTTTCACAGCCTGAAGTTAGGGATCCTATAACTCCTGTTGTTAAGCAAACTTGTGGTCAAGGGGCTTCTACAAGTGGTAGAAGTGGCCGCATTCTTGCATTTGATCTTCCAGAAAGTGTGATGACTGATGATGAAATTAAAGAAATTTCAACTGATGTAAGTGCTCTTTTTTTTTTTTTTTTTAGTTATTATCTCTTTATATGCACTAAAGTTACCCTTTTTGTGCACTAAAGTTACCCTTTTTGTGCACTAAAGTTACCCTTTTTGTGCACTAAAGTTACCCTAAATATTCAGTTATAAGGGTTACTTTATGCATTTTAAAGGGTAACTTTATGCATAATAAAGGGTAACTTTATGCATTTAAAAGGGTAACTTTAAGCATATATTATGAATTTTCATTTGTTTTTTATTTTTATTTTTTACATTTGTATAGTTTCTTATTGGTTCATATGTTTGCAGGCTGTTCATGAAACATTTCTTTTGGTCAAAAGAAATATGGATGTATTATTGTTGGTTCAGTCACAGGGTTTTCAAACCTTGAGTGATATGATTGCTTCTCGCAGAACTGAATCATTATCCTCTGATGATCCTGTTGTATTTTCTCAAACACAACAGTTACTTTCTGATCCTCATTACCTGAAGCTTTTAGATGGTTTAATTGAGGAGTGTAACAAGATGAAGTCTATTCATGAAATGTTTCGTGATTTTTATGAACCTGAAGGTCATAACAATGATGATCATGATAATGAACCTGCAGAAGATTTGAATTTGAATAGGTCTGAGGATGATGTCAATGGTAAAGGAAAAAGTGTTTTGATGAATAGGTCTGAGGATGATGATGGGCCTTCTGTAGCAAATGCTTCTAGACGTATCGTCAGAGGCAATAAATCTTTTTGCTCACTCGACTGTGGGCCAGTAGGTGTAGATGTTCCTTTTCTTACTCTGTTTTTGAGGTCTAATGCTCGGATTTTCAAGAAATTGCCCAAGTTACATCAGGAAATTCTTGATTATTGTTTACTGAAGGATGATTCAATGATGAGGAAGTTAAATGTCATTTTTTATAATAATTATATTTTATATGTTTTTTTTCCTTTATTTTTTTGTTTAATGCTTAATTGCTTATCTTATTTTTTATTGTTGCAGTGAGAATCTTGTTACTATTGGGATGAATTTTTTAATTCCAAGAGAAGACATGGTATCCCTGGTAGCTCCACTTAGAATTAGATGGTGCGTCATTGATTGCTACTGTCTGTATTTGAACGAGAAGGCATGTTTTGATTCTGGTCCTCGAAAATTCTTCTTTGGTGTGAGGCAAAGTGTAAGTAATTTGATTTTTTTTTTTTATATGCACTAAAGTTACCCTTTATGTGCACTAAAGTTATTATCTTTTTATATAAACAAGTTCTCATACTTTTAATAGTTTGCATTCTTGCATGTTTGTGAAAACATTGGCAAAGGTGAAGTTTCACAAGCTGTTAATGATTTGCACGGTTTATGGGAAGGTTGGGTGAGCTATGAGAATCCTGAATGTGATATTATGGATGCTGAACTGGTATATTTCATGATAAATTACTATCAAAACTTTAAAAAAGTTCTGTTTTGTGTTAATCTGTCTAAATCAGTGTTTTAATTTTTTCTGTTTCAGATATATTTTCCTGTTCTTATTGAGAATCACTACATTTTGTTTGTTATTGATCATACAAAAGAGGTGGTATATTATCTTGACAATATCATCTGGCGTGATGATGCTCTTGAATATACCAAAGAATTGTCTTCACACTTGGTATGTTTATGTTGATTTCATTGTTATGTTTCTGTTTACTTATTGTTTCCTGTTCTTTTTTCTTGTTTTATTTTATTCTAAACTTTTATATTTTATGTCAGTGTGATCAAATGGGTGTTTTTCTCGGAAAAAGAAATCATCCAAAGAGTGTTCAGCTACCTTCTTATAGGTTTCAAATTGTTGAGTTGGAATGGAGAAAAAAAAAGGTTGACAATTTGGACTGTGGGGTGTTTGTTATGTATCACATGCTCCATTTTGTTGGCGAATCGTTCAAATTAAATGAACTCAAAACAGTAATTATTCATCTATTTTGTATGTAGTTTTTCCCTTTCTAATGCTTTTATTAATTACATATTGATAAGTTTTTTTTTTTTTTCTGTTGTGAGATTATTGGGAGAAAATTTCTGCGAGGTGAGATTTGTACGACACTGGTGCTGTGTGATTTGAATGAATCTAGGAATGATGTGTTGTCAGAATTAGAGAAGTTCAATGAGAAGAAGAAAGATCCTGCTTATTGCCAAGAAATTGAAATGAGAAGAAAGGATGCAATTGCTGCAAAGAAGAAGAAAGATAATGAAGAAAGAATAATGGCAGCTGAAGTAGAAGCAAAGGCAGAGGCAGATGAAGAGAATCCCAAAGGAAAAAGGGCAAAAAAGAAGACAGACAAGTACACTCCTTCTAAAGGGTGAAATGACTGTTAGAAGCAAAGGTTGATTAGGTCTAGGAGCATTTTTTGAACAATGAAAAAACTTAATGTTTGTGCATATACATCAAGTTAAATGATGTAATTAAACTTAGTGGTTAGTTTTTTGTTCTTTTGGAATACTGATGTATGTGCATACATTAAGTAATTTGAAAGGTTCTTGTGTATGTTTTTTGGGGTCACTTTTGTGCATAAAAAGGGTTACTTTGTGGCATAAAAAGGGTTACTTTTTATATTTGATAAGGTATACTTTTTTGGGTAGATAGGGTAACTTTTATGCATGAAAAGGGTAACTTTTATTGACAAAAGGGGTAACTTTTATTACTTGAAAGGGTAACTATTAACAAAGAAAAGGTTAATTTAGTGGATAGAAAGGATAAGGTATACTTTTTTTGGATAGATAGGGTAACTTTTATGCGTGAAAAGGGTAACTTTTATTGACAAAAGGGGTAACTTTTATTACCAGAAAGCGTAACTTTTAGTGGATATAAAGGATAACGTTTATGCATGAAAAGGGTCACTTTAATTCATGAAAAGGGTAACATAAGTTGATGTTTCCAAGAATTAAATATCTGCTAATAAAAGTGTCAATCACATTTTCATTAAACTTGTCATAGAGTAAAAAAACAAAAGAAAAATAGTTTAACAATACAAGGTATATTAATTTCAAAAAAAAAAAATGTTCAAAAAAAGATCTTAAAAGAGTCGTAAGTTAGGTGTTTTTGATCCAAATTCAGAATTTGGAGGTGGCAGTGCTGGTTTTCTTTTTCTCTTGCTTTTTTCAAGTCCTCCTTTTGCTCTCTTGCTTCTTCCTTTTGTTACAGCCGTTTTAGGATCAAGTATTTGTGGTACACTTGTGCTTGTACTCGATGCTGAAGAAACGTCAGTATTGCTTTGAGTGCTGTCTGCCACATCAGGAATGTTAGAAGCAGCTTCTGCACTTTCTTTCTGAGCAGCAATAGCAAGTAAGTCTTCCACCATTTTAAGACTGTTTCTGAAGCTTTCTTCCATAAATGCTCTTGTGTCTTCATTTTCTTGACTTTTTAAGATTAGATTGTAGTATTTCCTCATCATTGTTTGCCTCCATGGAATATATCGCTGTTTAGGATCCTGATTCGTCAACCTATCCCATGCCTCTGTTTTTGCAAACTTAGTCCATCTTTTTGAAACATACTTATCTGGTATTCTTGTTACTGAATGCAAATGTAGAATTCTGATGCAATGATAACATAACCATCCAGATGCTTCAAAATTTTTGCAAGTGCACCATACAGTTTGGCTCTCATGTATACAGTTTACTTGATGTGCAGACCATGGCTTGTCTTCTAGTGTTACTTGATAAAGTAGGCATTCTTCATTACTGCCTAACATCTGAACAGTTGTTGCCATAGAGTATCCAAACTCCTCTTCAAAATCTCTAAAGAGTGATAAAGTGAAAACCTGTACATCAAAATCATGTAGGTTCATTTAAATTGCCATATATTAGGTGTAATTTATGTAGTTGTCAGTTAACTTTTTACCTGTGCAGCATGCTTTAGCATTCCAGAGAGAGGCAATGAAGTGAATGCTATTGACTTGCTACAAGTAAACTCATCATATTTCTCTGTGCTTCTCCAACGATTGGTTGTCTTCTTAAATATGGTATAAAATTCTGTCAAAGTAGTTGTTTTACTTGCTCTAAATCCTATAGCATGATTAGTGCTTTCACTCCTTTGTGACGATAAGATTCCTGCTGAAAAGAAATCTCTACTAAGGGCAGGACACCATTTGTCTTTCAACTCATACACTCTTTTGTACCAAGAGTGTTCTGTCAACTCATATTTCTGCAACATTGCCTGCCACTTTTCTTCGAATTCTTGTTCTGTCACACACATCTTTAAGTACTGGTTGAATGCAAATTTGAATTCTTTGTCTTTTTTAAGAGCTCCAAATCTGGTTATGGCATTTTGCTCCAAATGCCATATACAAAGTCTATGCCTTGTATTTGGAATCACCTGCATTGAAAATAAAGGGGTCACTTTATGCTGTTAAAAGGGTTACTTTATGCACTAAAAAGGATAACTTTATGCAGATAAAAGGGTAACTTTTATGTGAAAAGAAAAACTTTATTGTCAGATCTCAAATCTGTAAGATGTCAATATAAATCTTTTACCTCCAGAATTGCATTTGCCATTGCTTGGTCCTGGTCAGTGAATATTGAAGTTGGTTTTCTATCCTCCATAGCTTTGAAGAAGGTTTGTAATAACCACACAAATGAATCTGTTGTTTCATTCCCAATAAAAGCACATGCAAACATACAATTATGCCAGTGGTTATTTATGCCAACAAATGGAGCACATATAAGATTATATCTGTTGGTTCTGTATGTTGTATCAAAGACAAGAACATCTCCATATATCCTATAGTCTTCTAGCATCATTGAATCTCTCCAAAAGATATTGCAAATTCTTCCTTCTTTGTCAAACTTCACTCTAAAAAAGAAGTTTGGATCCTCTGATTGTTCTTGACTTAAAATGTTCACTAAAGTTTGAGCATCTCCAGCCTCAATTTGTTCCATTCTTAACCTTGAGCAGAAATTCAGGTGATCTACAACACTATGGCCTACATTCTGTTCTCCTCCAGCCTCTGTAGCCATGTAATAGTAAGTGTCCATTGTAGTTAAACCTGAAGATTTCATTGTTTTGATTGCTTCAGTTTTTTCCTTTGTCATTTTTCTTTCAGAACGATGCAAATAATGCCACTGTGGCTTTGTTAGCTCGTGGTTATGCTGAATAACATGAGACACCACCTCAAACTGTCCTTCTTTATTCACTTTTGCTCTTATGCATGCCTTGCAATTTGATCTTGTAATGGCTACTTGTCTTTGCTTTCTTGCTTTTACATTTACATCCTCTTCATCAACCATTTCAACTAACTTTGTTTTCTTCTGACCTGAATGTCTCTTTCCCTCAGCAGAACACACATAGTTTTTCGCAGTTACTATTTTTGTGTGTTGTTTGAATCTAGTTGTATGTTTTCTTATTGAAAATCCCAGTATAGCAGCATGTTTTTCATACAATTCCAAAATTTCTTCAAAAGTTTCTCTTACCACACCAACAAATGATCCTCTAAGATCTAAACCAGAAGCATCAATTGGATTTGTATCTGTTATTTAATACAAACAAATCAGATAATAACCACAGCCAGCATAAAAAAGGGTAACATTCGTGTGAAAATAGGGTAACTTTTATGCATGAAGAAGGTAACATTTAGGCATTCAAAGGGATACTTTCTGCATACAACTTGAATTTTCAGCATACAAATTGAGTGTAACATTTGTGCATAAATAGGGTCACTTTTAAGCATGAAAAGGGTAACATTTAGACATTCAAAGGGTTACTTTTTGCATACAATCTGAGTGTAACATTTGTGCATAAATAGGGTCACTTTTAAGCATGAAAAGGGTAACATTTAGGCAATCAAAGGGTTACTTTTTGCATGCAATCTCAAAAGTTCTGCATTCAATCTGAGGTAACATTTAGGCATAAATAGGGTCACGTTTATGCATAAAAAGGGTAACAATTATGTATTCAAAGGGTTCTTTTTAGCATACAATCTCAAAAATTTATAGAAATTACCTTCAGTTGCATTTGTTTTGGTTGTTTGTTCTGAATTTGAATCAATTGATTTATCAGGAACCACTTGATTTTCAGCATTGTGTATTGCGTCTTCTGCATTATCAATTGCTTCTGCATTGTCTGGATGGTTGAATATTGGTACGAATTCATCTCCAAAACAATAAGTTTCTTCTTCTTCTATAATCGATCGATTTAAATCTATTTCAAATTCAGTCTCAACTTGCCTCTGTTTTTGTAGCAATTCGTGAATGAGATTGCTGCATTTTGTTGTATCGAAAGTCGAATTCTCCATTGATGAACGATTTCTGCAATTTGTAAGTTTTCTCACCTTTTTTCTCCTCGATTGATGATCGAATTCTTCTATTTGTGCGTTTTCTCACCTTTTTTCTCCTTTATTGATGATCGATTTCTGCAATTTTTGTGTTTTCTAACCTTTTTTCTCCTCGATTGATGATCGTTTTCTGCAATTTTTGCGATTTCTCACTTTCTCTCTCCTTAATGGATGATGGAGAGCTGCGTTTTCTCACTTTCTCTCTCCTCCATTGTTGTTCTGCGTTTTTTTGATTTTTAGGTTAAATTCCGCGATTTTAAAAAAAAAAAAAACAATAAATCACGTGAGAAAAACCCGATGTACAGTAAAAATATTGTACACCGGGTACATGCAAATGGAATTGTTCAATTAATTAGCAAACCTAAATTCATTTTTTAATTTCAACTTAAACTCACTATTGAAATTTCGTAAATATTGAAATCGTCCAGCCCAAAAACTAGTTTTAATTTAAATCGGATTTGACCCAAATCCCAACCGAACTCCAAATAGACACCCAAAGTTAGAAGCTGGACGGATGGAGTATGGGCTACTGACACGTGTCAATTAATAAATCATAATATTGACCCCACACAGTGACAATCTGACTTCCTGTCTCAGGTTGGGCAGGACTCAACCTTCCATACCTCACAAATAACGTTACAGAACACTAGAACAGAGAGAAAGAGAAAGAGGAAAGGAGCTTTCGAAATTCAGTGCTACAGCAACCTGTATAACTGCTTCAGGTAATTAACCTCATTGTATCATATGCTTATATTCTTAATTTGTAATTTGATGTGTTGTAATTTCTTGATTTTTTTTTTTTTTCCTGTTTCAATTCACATGCAATTTTAAAACATTTCAAGACATTTTTATTTTTTGGGACATTGGAGATGCAACATTTTATTTATGGACTGAATAATAGAGTATTTTAATTACTATATTGTTCATAAATTATTGACCTTTGAATAAATAGAATTAATTTTGTTTTGGTGGAAAATGATTCACGAAAATGTAATGTCAGGAATTTGGACGGTACGAAGGTAGTTTTTTTTTTTTTTTTTGGGTGTTTATTTAGTAGTTAATTGACATTTTAATGGAAAGACTTAGATATTTTGTTATACCTAATAAATTGATAATGTAGTGGGAAAAAACCAAAAAAAAGATGGAAATTAGATTACTATGTTGAGTTGTGCATTCAAAAGAATCAAAATACAGGGTTAGATTCTTTTGTCATCAATTGATCTGATTTTCAATTAATTTGGGAATAATAAGGTTAGATAAGTTCAATTCAAGAAAAAACAAATCAGTTGAGTCAACTTTAGGAAAAGAACAGATTTTGAAATTCCAATTCGCAGCTACATTAGGTTCAAATTATATAAATTCAAGAAAGCTCAGATAAGTGAAAATCAGGTAAATTCTGAAGATAGCACATCGTTAATTTCCTTAGATGTGTATGCCAAAACATAGCTTGTTACCGTTGTCCGTGTGTAGTTGTTAAGAAGGTATTAGTACATCTTGGTCAATCATTTTTTTTTTTTTTTTTTTTTTTTTTTTTGGTGTTTAGAGAGCCACAAGGGCGGGGGTGAGAATCGATCCCAAGATCTCTTGGAATCGGGAGGGAAGCTCTAACCACTTGAGCTATCTTGGTCAATCATATTTGTGAATCTTTGTTTACTGTTAGTCATTTTCTGCATTTTACCACCAAAAATAATTAGCGCTAAATTGACTGGATGTAGTTTTGACACTTCTAAGCAACTCTGAATTCATATAAATGAAGATGACTGATACCAATAATGCAGCGCATGACGGACATGATGTTGCAATAATTTATAACATGCTCCATAAGCTCCATTCGATCCAGCCTTCTTGTTTGTCATGAACACTAATTAGGGATAGAAGTATTATTTAAACGTAACATAGGAAACTTGTAGTTGAGTTTACTTATTTCAACTTTTATGTGTAAGTGAAGAAATTGGCTCAGTATTTTTACTACTTTGGTTTGCACAGTTACCATCTTACCAGACTGGCTGCGAATTGCAATGGACAACAAGCGTAAGCTTTCATTTAAGAGAGCGTCCTTTATAAAGGTTCTCGAGGATGAGTTCACCAAGAAGCTGGTACTTTTCTTGCAGTGGATTCCTCCATAGTAGTTTTAAAATGTGAATTAGCGCTACTTGTTCAGCATAACTATTATGACATACTTATATAGAGTAAAGTTCTTAAAGACCAAATCTATCAGCCCTTCCATCAAGTTATGATTTTTGGTTGATAAGCTTATATGAAATGCTAATTGAATTTGGTGTAGCTAAAAGTCCCCCGTGTTCAGGCATTTAAAATTTACAGAAGTTCTCTAGAAACTTTAGCACAGTTACTCACACTTGTTGTGTATATGATTTTTTATTTTTATTTATTATTTATTATTTTTTTTTTTTAAATGGGGACATGAAAATAGAGGAGACTGAGAAGGAGCTAGCAAAGATTGAAAATGAAATGACTTTATTTTCAAATAATTTTGTTGCGTTAACAAGAACAACTGAACAAATGAATACTTCACATTAGACAGCTACCTTTTCGACAAATCAAAGCATTTGAATTTAGATAGCATAATTACGACAAAGTTCTGAATTATGACTCTGTCCAAAAAAATAGTTGATTGAAATTTTGACGGTTCTACATTTTTAGTTGAATATCTTGATTTTATAGCTTAAAATTCATGCAAATTTCTATAATGAAGCTCCCAATGGGGTAAGGGCGATCAGATGTTCGGATACATGCAGCCTTACCCTTGCAAGAACGGTTGTTTCCACCGAACCCTGAACTGATTGTCTGACTTTCTGCTAACAGTAATAACCATGGGGTGTTATGAACCAACAATTACTATAGCTTTACATTACTATAACTTAACATTGCTTCTAATCTGTTCTTGTAGCCATTACCCCCCACTTTCGCTAAGATCTTTGAAGATTACATACCACCGTGGCTCATCTTAGAGATTTCTGGAACCAGAAAATGTTGGAGGGTGGACATAGAAGAGGATGAAAATGGCAGTTTGTGTCTCAGCTGTGGCTTTGACTGCTTTGTGAAAGCGCATTCTGTGGAAGTTGGAAACTTCTTGCTCTTCGAGCTTGAAGAACCATCAATTCTCCAAGTGAAAATCTATGAGAAAGATGGGTCTGAAAAAACAGTAGGAACAACTCTTGAGTCAGGGTATGAAGCTGGAGCCTTTGAATCTCCAAGAAAAACTCCGTCAACCCATAAAGAAGGAGAAGCAAGTCCATGGCCTACAACACCTTGTAAGTCAATTTATGCTAACATTTTCGAGTAAGAAGCAGCTCTAGTTGTTTTACATGTTTTGATTTTGATCAAAGAATTGTTTTGGCGTTTTGGTGTATTGGTCTGAAAAAATCAGTAGGAACAAATTTTGAGTCAGGGTATGAAGTTAGAACTTTTGAATCTCCAACAGAAACTCCACTAATCCATAAAGAAGGAGAAGCAAGTCCATGGCCTACAACACCTTGTAAGTTAATTTACTACTAGTTCAGCTAACATTTCGGAGTAAGAAGCAGCTCTAATTGTTTACCTGTTGTGATTCTGATCTAAGAACTGTTTTGGTATCTTGGTGTGTTGTAAGCTGTTCAAAATGGAGCATATCAGATGCAGCCGTCTTTTATTGACAGGAGCATGAGAAAAAAATGTGTATTGTCAACTACTAAACATGGTTTGTGTTTCTCTCTGACCTGGAGAAAGGCCAGTCACTTAACTTATTATCTGGTAAATTACTTTCATATTAGAACTGTATCAACCCCCTCCCCATTCTTTTTGTTTGTAATCTACGTTTAAGGTGATATTTAAGAATAAATATTATCTAGGCAAAATTGGTCGGAAAAACACAAATTATTACTTAGGTGCTCTGAACAGCACAAACTTTAAGTAGAGCAATGGGGTTGGGTGCCGTAAATTAACTTAGCCTGATTCCAGCTTCTTTTTTTTTTTCTTTTTCTTTTTTTTATGAAACTAACCCTTGTTCCCTTCATGTGACTTTTCATATGAGGAAAAAAAAATAACAAGAATTAATGGTTTGAAGATGTTTCAGTGCTTAGAATTGATCATTTCATTAAAGTTGTGACTTTAATTAGAAAGATAGGAGTTAAACTAGAGGTTTTGGGGTCCTACATAGCTACTGGAGCTTGGTTAGATTTGATGTTTTGAAACTTGGTTTGGTGATGAAAGTGGATGTCGATTAGTGTTTAATCTGAAGAAAAGAATTGCCTCAACCTTAGACAAATCCCAATCAGGCAATCACAAAGAAGATAGTAGTCATGTGAAGGGGGAGGGGGGTTAATTTAATTTTTTTTTTTTAAAATCTGGAATCCGATTGGAATCTCTGGCACCAGATAATATTTATGTCCTTTACAGAACACAACCCCTAAAGTTTGTGATGTTCATTGCTCCATCTAAAATTTGTGTTGTTGAGCGCACCAACCAATAGTTTGTGCTACTCTAGCCAATTTTGCCTATTATTTGACCTTCGATAACAAAAAGTCGGAGTAAGTGAAAAAACGTTAAGCTACTCTGACATAGTCATCAAACCATGCTAGTGTAACTTTAAAATCACCCATTTTTAGAAATTTTTAAGAAAATGACAGCCAGATCTGTTTATTTTTTTCTAACCCAAAATTGTTAGTACAGTCATGATAGGGATAAAGGGACTATGATTCTATACAACACAGCCTAAGTTTATATTTGAAACATTCTTTATGAAGTATTGAGTAATGGAAAACATAATTGAAGACAAGTTGATATGCAGACAATTCCAAAGGCAATGCTAAATGGGAAGGCATTATCCAACAAAGAGACAATAACACTTCAGAACCAGGAAGGAAGTAGCTGGCCAGTGGAGTTGAGAATCAGGGCAGATGGTCGTGTGGATCTAGCAAAAGGATGGAGGGAGTTTGTCATAGACAATGAATTAGTAACTGGTGACACACTGAAATTTGAGTTTGTGTCAAATAATGTGATTCAAGTTAGTGTGGGACGGGCTTCTCAAGTTGACAATCCTTCTCAAAGAGAACAAGAATGCAAAATTGAACCCATGGAACTTGTTAATATGACATGTGAGTTTTGTTGCAATATACAATCTTCTTCTTCCCTGTATAAATCCTAATCTCTCTGTCAGATTTTGGACAGTTATATTCTGCAAACAAAAAGAGCTTTATTATCAAAATAGATAAAAGAATAAAAATCACAGATATGTAGAAGTACCTAAGAACGGATCATGTGTATAGGTGAAAATGAGGAGCTTGCTGCTAACTGTGTCATCAATAATAATGCACCCTTCACCATGGATAAATTCGAGAGAGTTTCCTTGGAATCGAAAAGCCCTTCATTCTCTCTAACTTGGACGGAGAAAACAAGAAATTCTTATTTGGTAAGTTCTCTCAGTCTGCCCTTTTTTCTTAATTATTATGTCAGAAACCTTGTGCATGCCATGACATGTTAATTTTCTTGCTACAATATCAATGTGTTAGCCAATCAGTTAGATGAATATGAATGTCATCAGGTGTTGAAACTGATATGGTCATCATTTGTGAATTTTTGGGTTTAAAATGACTTCCTCTGATTGCCTGATGGAAACTAATGTTGCTAAACATGTGTCTTAGGCATAGGACAATTTCTCTTCAACAGCATATCAGCAGAATTTGCTTAAAACTTTTACTCCCTTGATGTGCAGCATATTCCGAAGGCAATTGCCAGCAGGCAGAAGTTGGAGAACAAAGACATAGTAGTGCTATGTGATCCAGAAGGAAAGAAATGGCTAATGGAAGTTAGAACCAGACAATCAGATGGTCGAGTTGGATTAGGCCGTGGATGGATTGATTTTACAAAAACATATGGATTTGGTGTTGGTGACACTTTGGTTTTTGAGTTTGTGACTAACCATATGATGAACGTTAATATAGTTAAAGCTGGTGGATTGAACCACGCTGTTACAGGAGAAATCGATAAAGCAACAACTGTTGAAGCTTCACCAATTGCTCAGAAGAGTCCGAACTCTCCATGGGGATCCAATGCACAAAGTCTTTTCTGAAGATTGAAGTGATGAGATCACACATTCGAAATTGTAGAAGAAATTAATAGTTCCCTGTCAGTTTGACATGTATATATACTAGGTACAAACTATCTTTTGAACCACTAGTTGCCTGGGCAAAGACCTTATGTCCTTGGGGCCAGATAATCACTGGTTTCCTTCGAGGACTTTGTACTTTGTCTTGGTGCTTCATGTTCAAAAACTTTAGAGTTCATTTCGTGATGCAGCTGAATCTTGGTTATTTAGCTATTCAAGTTTTCATTTCGATTTACCTCCAATGTTACTGTTAACAGTTGAACCATTTATGTTAATTGTCATCGTCTCTACTACATCACCATGTTTCTATTAATCACCCCCCTCCTCCTTTATAGGTGCAGATGAAGCTCGGAAGAAAATATATATTATTGACAAAAATTTTGAAAGATATCTGGTAAGTTGTGTTAGGTGTCTTAACTACTTTGCATCATAGCTGTGGTTGAATTACCTAGAAGGCTAGAATGTAACAAAAATTAAAAACACACAGGTTTAGCATGGTTCACTATTATGCGTTGAGCAAGTCCACCGGAGTAAAAATAGGAGTTTTATTGATCTTGAGAAAAACCAATTACAAAAGTAGGCTAGGTTTAGAATAAGGGATTAATTTACTCCCAAAACAGTCGGAACAAACCATTACATTATTGATGATATCATTTTTTATGACTTGGCAACGTTTAATTTATACTTGTATATACTAAAATTAGCAAGTAGCTGCTACTTTGAGAAAGACTAAAGCAGAAATGTTGCCTATAATTTGGGACAATAGTAATATTGCAGGGCATTGTTCCAAATATCAAGGGTGAGAATTTGATGATAGCATTGCAGTTACTTCAGATTTCAGAATTCAAGCAGCATGAACTGAACTCATATAAGCTTATATTGTCTGAATTACTTTCCAATTGCAAGTCTAACTATCATACAATACCAAAGATATTCAGAGAATCTGTGGTACACTATAGACGAGCCAATACCTTATTATCGGTGCTAGCTTTACCAAGAAAGGGGTAATCAGTGTAACCCACTACAGGATCCTGGGTGTAGAATGTTTTCCGAAGATATCTATTCAAGGGAGCATTAACCTTAAACCTTTCGACCAAATCAGGATTCGATATAAAAAGCCTCCCAAAAGATACTAAATCAGCATCCCCTTGAGCAACAGCTTCCATTCCAAGTTCCCTGGTGTATCCACCACTGCACATAAAAGATCCCTGATATGATTTCCTAAGAGTTCGAATAAGCTGAGCTTCCTCTTCTTCGCTCCCTTGTCTAGCTGACTCAGTTTGGCCATATGCAACATATCGAGGCTGAGTTACATGAAGATACGTAAGCTGTGAGTTCAAATCTAACTGGAGTTTGTTGAGACACTTGACCACAGTAAGGCCAAGTGCAAAAGGATTGGAGTCTGAGGCATCAAGGTGGTCTATTGCTGGTGAGATCCTTATAGCAACTCTATCGGCTCCTATGGCTGTAGCCACTGCATGAACCACCTGGACTAAGAATCTACAACGGTTAGTGAGGGACCCACCATACTCGTCTGTGCGATCATTGATACCATCTTTTAGGAATTGGTCAATGAGGTAGCCATGGGCTCCGTGGATTTCCACCCCATCAAAACCTGGTAATGACAGTTGAAGGAAGCATTATATGACACAGATTGACAATTGACAAGAAATACCCTTTGACATTAACTATCCTAATAATATTATACATCTTCCTTTCAAAATTTAGCAACATTTCTCAGGTTACCCTGCATATATTTTGAAATCTGCTAGTTTCCAAAATTAATTCAACATCTAATAAGGCCAGATAGGTAATATTGACAAAAGGCATAAATGCATAATGATTAGATTTCTTTTGGTGAAATAACTGACACATATACACACATACACCAGATCATTAGGAGAAGACAAACCTGCTTGAATAGCGTTGATGGCAGCCTGACGATATTGCTCAACAATCTTAGGTATTTCATGGGAAGCCAGGGCCCGAGGAACAGGGTATTTTTCAGTAGACCCATCTGGCATCAGTATTCTCCATCTATTTGATATGGGCTTATTTGTTGAAGAGATTGGTGCATCTCCTCCAGGTTGGTACACTATATAGAGCAATAAAGATCTTTGATATTTAATACAAAGAAAAAAAAATCGAAAATAAAGCAATAATGCTATATAATACCAATAATTTATAATTATCGAGAGTGATTAGTGAACGTGAACGAACTGTGAACCTGTATGGGAGGCTCGACCAACATGCCACAACTGACAGAAGATGACTGCACCCTTGGCATGAACAGCATTAACCACTTTCTTCCATGCCTCGACTTGCTCATTAGTGTAAATTCCTGGGCAATGGGGAAACCTGCAGCATTAATTCTGTTTTTGTCAGACAGACGGCAGTAAATTTTTTTTTTTTTTTTTTTTTTTTGTCAGAAAGACCATAACATGTACACAGATGGTGAAATAAAAGCAGAATAATGTTACTAGCCAACTGTAAAATAAGAGAAATTGAAGAAAGCAAACATAGGAGGGGAACATGAAAACCCATTTGATTTTTCTAGTCTGGATTAGTTAACTGATAATTTCTCAAGTGCACAGTTGCTAGAAGAGACAATGCTATCATAAGCCTTAGAGCCAGGGACAAAGCTAAGAAAGGGGTGGAGTATGCCTCACTAGTGATCCCCACCTCCCTGTCTCAGCTTCATGGCCCATCTATTTCTTAAGATGGCACGACATTAAGCCTGTACATTTCACAATCCAGAAAGGCAGAAACAGCAAATTGCTTCTTTTTCCTTCACTCTTGATTCATATACTCACTAATATATTACACCAATAGCAATTAGTGTTATACCAGCTTAATATGCAATTTCGCTGTTGCCATTCGCATTATAGGAGCAACTAACAGCAAAGTAATATGTCCACCACAAATAACTTCAGGTAACATCCAGTTAGCATAACAGCAGCATTATAGATTCTGTTTTTAGCTGCTCAACTATAGTGGTTTCTTTAACAAATCTTCTTTTCAACTCTAGCTAATATTACAATATTGAATAGTTCTATCCAGAGTTGATTGCTAAATTTATAAACTTTAAGGTTTACCAAAGTCAAAGAGAGAAATGAAGAGGAAGTATGAACATTCTACATCCAAATTATTTTTTTTCTTGTACGAGTATATTCCAATTTTAATTGTTAAAGTTCTCAGCTTTTTTTATACTGAACTATTTATTCACAACTCTTTTCTTAATATATGCATCAAACAACCTCTTAAATTTCTAATTGTTCCCCTACTTTAGACATGCAACTCAATTTTTCTCAATATCAAAATTCACTCGTAATTATCAAAATAACACTTACGGAGTGTCATTTGATTAATCTATACCGAGTCTATAAAAACACGAATCCACAAGTCATGTATCACTAGTAGCAGTGCTTGCTTTCTGTGAGTCTTTCATTCCTTCCTCGCATGAAGTTGGTGTAATCTAATATACTTCCTCCGTTAACTATTATTTGCAACATATACTATAAATGGATGCTAACTATTATGTGCAACAAATATTTTCTTTCCTTTCTTAAGTTATCATTTCTCTCTATCTCTCTCCTCATCACATGCACCCAACTTTTTCTCTCTCCATTTTACACTCACAAACAAATTTTGCCTAAGAGTCCGCAAACACCCCCTTTGTTGCAAATAATAGTTAACGGAGGAAGTACTAATTTCTTCTGTTGGTAGTATTGCAACCTATTTCTTCTATTTGTAACCATAACATATGTAAAAAGTCAAAAGTATAGAGCTATCAATTTTGGTTGTTTTAAACAAAAATAAACTTGGCTATCAATGATAAAAGTCAAACGCACAAGACTTAGGATGAGAATTTCCCAATAGTGAAATAAAAACCAAAACTAATACCAACATTACCAAGTAGTTATGTTTCATCGTTTTTATTTTTATTCATTGCACGGGTCATAAAGTTAGTTAATTTTGTTCTCTCTTCCTAATTCATCACCTCCCCTAAAGTTATGTTGCGTGGTTTTTTTAAAACCATTGCACGGGTCATAAGACTAGTTAATAAAAAAAAACCCACAAAAATTCAAATCAACTACAACAATGTAACATATTGCATCATAACAACAATTAACAAACAATAAACTACTACTGTACTATTCAAATAATCTTCACAATCATATGACAAATCATCACATGATTCATACTCAAAAATAAATATATTACAAGAACATTAAAAAAAAAAAATTACCCAGGAGCAGTAGGAGAAATGAGTGTGCCCTCAGAAATCAAGAAACCACCAGAAGTAGATCGCTGAACGTAATACTCTTTCAACGCATCGTTTGGTATCTCATTTATCGCCCTACATCTTGTCATAGGCGCCAATACCACCCTACAAACAAATTATAATAAACGGGTCATTACTCAAAACCCGAGATCAAATCCCGCCTACATCACATCGATACTTTAAAAATTACCTGTGGGAAAGAGAGAATTTGCCGAGTTTGTAAGGAGAAAAGAGGGATGTAGTTGAATCATTTCCTTCATTCTTGTAACTTGCCATTACTGAATCAAGATTTCTGCTGAGTTAGGAGAGAGAAAATTGGAGCAATTGAGTCAATGAATTATAGTCATAGTAGCAGCCAATTTTGATTGGAGGGAGAAAAGAGGTTATATGGTGTGGTCAAGACTAGATTAATTATGTGGTCGGTGGTTAAGAGATTTAATCATCGGACGGTTGAGATTTGATTGATCATGGTTGTATGGAATTTTAAGGGTTGAGATTTTAGATTGGGAGAAGGGAGAGTGAAGTTGTGTGGTTATTGGACAAAAAAAAAGTGGAAAAATTAGTGCGTTAGGAATTATTACTCGCATTAGTTGTTTTAAACACGTGGTTTTACTTTTGTGAAAAAATATCATTTCCCAATATGGAGTGTGGGAAATTGAGAGGACTCGTAAGTCAACACTTAGTGCACAACTCTCAATGCTTACACTCAGGGCCTATTCTCATTGAATGAACTGAACTTATTAGAGCTGAACTGTATTGAAATAAACTGAACTGAACTGAATATAATCGTATGAGAACAAGCCCTCAATCTGGTTTTATAAGATTGTTCTATTATAATTACGGAGTACTAATTAGAAGAGGAATTTCTTATACATTACCGTGGGAAATGATTTTGGCACACCCTAAATTGATTTTGGCACACCCTTATGTGAGAGCACAGATTTCTATGCTCTTCTCACATAGAGGTGTGCCTAAATCAATTTAGGGTGTGCCAAAATCGATTTCCCATCACCGTTAGACACAAGTATTTTTATACTACTGGAAGCATACATATAGTACTATGGAGAATGTTCGGCAACACTATATTACGTGTAAATAGTACTTTCAAAATGTCATTATTTACAAAATTGTCATTGTTATGTATTTTCTTTTGTCTAATAGTGATGTATTAGGACTTCCTCCTAATTAGAGATGGGTTGTTGATTGAAGGTAGGCATGACCATTTGGCCTAAGAAAAGAAGCAAGTCACATTTTTAAGGAAAATTCCAAGTTCATCAACAAATAAGACCCTCCATGCACTTGAAGATCTCCCTACGAGATTTGGACAAGCTTAAGAAAAGGAAAGGAGCGAGTTGTTTCTCTATTGCCCCAAATAACTTTTTTACTGAAGGTTTGCACCTTCATCAAGAAATCAAAAGTCTCGATAATACAATGTATGTTTAAAAATCAACACACGATAACTTTATTATAATTGATGAATCGATAAACTTGTATTAATTTGCAGCATGACAGTTAGCCATAATCTTACAATGGTAGGTTTAGTACTATCTTTGGCGACAAAAGTTGCTGTGGTATCAATTCTATACATAGCAATTACATTTATCTATCATTGCCATCATAGTACAAACCCATTATTCTTTAATTTCATGCATTGTAATACTAAGTGTCAAAGATAAGTTTTGGGTAAATGGTCTTTGTTAGCATACAAATATCAATATGCTATATGTCAATTAATCATCACTAAAGAACTATTTATAAAATAGCTACTTGTAGTATCTAAACTCTAAAGTGCTAAAAAAAAATTAAAAAAAATAGTAATTTTTATATATTTTTAATTCTAAATAAAATATAAATTTAATTCATCATTCGTCGAAATAATACTTTGCTTATGTGGCACATCGAACTCATGCAATATACGGTTTTTTATTATCATTTTGATAATTTATAGTTTTTAAAATACTTTAAATTTTAATAACTAAAGTTAATTTTTGGTTCTCTTGTCAAAAAAAAGTTAATTTTTGGTTCTTAATTAACAGATAGTTTTTAGTTTTTTTTTTATAAATAATTTAAATCGTAATACATCACTATTCCTTGGTTTTTACCTACGTGATTTGTCACTTTTGCTTAGGTGGCGAATGAATTTTTTTTAACTTTAAAATAAAATACAAATCCAATTTTTAATTGGTCAAAATAATACCTTTGTTTAATGCTTATGCAGCGCTCCGAATGCTCCCAAAAACGCACACTTTATTTATATGCTAGTTTTGTGCCCGAGCGTTGCCGAGATGGTTGGTAAAAGTATAGGATATTTTTTTGGATTGAATGTTAAAACAATCATATAATCCTTTTTGATAAAATGCAGGATATTTAGACATATTGAACTGAAATTATTTTTATTTAATTGAAAGTATTTTTACTAAAACTAAAATAATTTTTCTTGAATAAAACTTATCTTCACTACTTCTCTATTATTTTTGTAAATATAAATGGATTTTTTTATGAACTTTTTAAAATGAATTTTATTTTGGAAACAGTACCGAGTTATAGGATATTTATTAAAAGTTATGATTAATTTTGTATATATGATATATTAGTAGTATATCGATAATAAAAACTCTATACAACAATTTCATCTTTAAAAATCTATTCAAATTTCACTTACTTAGCATCATATGTGTCACAATAGTACCAATTTGTTGCATACGTGTTGTGACATTTGGCAAAAAATCAAAATACCAAATGTCGTTGTCTCATGGTCTGGCTGCGAGCTGAGACTGACTTTATTTAATAGTGATATGATATGATATGATATATTTGAGAGAATTCAGAGCGCCACATAAGCAAGGAGATTTTTATTTTATTTTAGAATTAAAAAAATTTAATTGCCAAGTAAGCAAAATTTACGAATGAGATTTGAGGGTTTAATTTCAAGTGTAAAAAACAACGTAACGAATGATGATTTAGGATTTCATTTGTTTAAAAAGAAAAAAAAAAAATTCACATTAAAAATTTAATCCTTTATGAAACGAAGGATTGAGATAACATATTTACCACTTATTCAAATTTAATTGCCTTTGTCTCAAAAAAAAAAAAAAAAAAACAATTAATTGCCATATAAGTGTATAACTAACCACAATGAATAAGGTCATGTTATAAAATACATTTAAAAAATAATATTATATTTTTCTAATAAGCAATAGAAGTTTACTTAAATTATTATTATTTTTTTTTTTTTTTTTTTTTGTAACTATTAATAGATTCTTTTATACGTGGTTGGCCACACGTGTAGCAACACAATGGAGTTACTATGTTAGGATTATAGGGTTTACTCTGTCAGTGTTGTAGGGTTTATTATGTCATTACTCCCTCCGTGTTTTTTTAAGTGACACAGTTTCCATTTCCGGTCGTGCATGTTTTTTTAAGTGACACACTTTCCATTTCCGGTCGTGCATGTTTTTTTAAGTGACACACTTTCCATTTCCGGCCGTGTTTTTTAAAGTGACACACTTCCTCTTTTAGAAATTCCTTACATTACTTGACCCGCGTTGACTTTACACTATTCATCACCCCTCCTTTGACCGTCTTTTGTGAATAATATATAGGAAAAAACATATTCATGTGGGATCTTTTTGAATCCGTCTTAATAAATACTATCATAATATATAAATTTTATAATTTTTATTTATGGGGAATTCAAGTTATTGACCGTTAAAGTTTTGCATTGGCAAGCGTGACAAAAGAAACATGTCAAGTAAAAAAGAACAGAGGAAGTAATAATTTATCTTCACCCCACTATCTCTTACTTTATCATTTCTGGCTCCTTTCATGGTCCCCATTTCCTCTTACATTCTTTTACTTTATCATTTCACACTCCTCCAACCTACCCCACTAACATATTATTTTATTAAAGTCAATAAAATCTCCTAAAACTCTGTATTGGTCAAACTGTGTTACTTAAAAAAACACGGAGGGAGTATAAACAGATTAATAGGGGTTACTATGTTAGTGTTGCAAGGGTTACTCTGTTATTTTGCAGGTGGTCAAACAATGTGGCTAGCTGCACAAAAAATGCGTTGAACTATTAAATAGTAAAATTAATCAAATAATAATAATAATAATAAAAACACATTAGATCTAACTAAGAAAAATATCTTTTTTTGAAATTTATGTATTAAAAAAATCGTGCACTGCACGGATTTTCATATAATTATATTTAATCGGGTACCTAAAACTAAAACTTATATATGGCTGTTCAAAGTCCTATTTTAAAATTTAAGGCACCATTTTGACCGGTTTCAAATTTTAGGAATTGATTTGAACCATTGGTGTTTTGGTTCATAAAAATTTGACCAAGTACCAAATTTACTTGCCTCTAGTTGTGGCGCATAGATAATGGTGGTGGCCTGATGGGTGGTTGGTGAGTTACAAGAAGTACTCGTAATAATTTTAGAGTTAAATTAGTAACTTCTTTGAGTCAGGTTAGCCATCTTTATGACTATAAACACACTACCCCGTACGTAGAATTTGCAATTATTTTTAAAAAAGTACTCGTATTATTTAAGAAAAATTATTAAGTGTAAAAACAAATATTTTGTGAATTAAATTACAACAACCAAATGAGACCCTTTTTTTTTTTTTGGAGACCTATCAAATGAGACTTTAAAAAGGATACAAACCTAACACTATACATAATACTTTGACACACTAATAAAATACAAGTATCTTTATTTGGTTCGCCGTATGTTACAAATACTTTCCAATATACTCGTATTTGTTAAAATAACGTGATAGTATGAACCATGGAGTAATTTGATTTAAGCTTATTAAGTTCAATACTATATGTGACTTTTGAGGCTAATCAGGAAATAAAATTTGTACAACATATTTAATTTTGTAAAATAAATTAAAATCCACCAAACCATGCCCTGTCTAATTTAGTCAAAACTTAATCCAACAGCTAATGTTTGCCAACTTACTGCCCATTTTTCATTGGTAAAATCAAACCAATAAAGGAAAAAAAAGGTTGCCAAAAATAAAAATAAGAATAATAAAAAAACAAAAGAAGAAAAAGCTAAGCATTAACTCAAAATTTATAATTTCTTCCTTCAAAGAAAAAAAAAAATTTATAATTTCTGGAAAATAAAAATTAATCCAAAATCTTCATTAATATCCAGAGAGAAAGAAAGAGAGGTTTTCGGGATTTCTCCCCCTTTTCCCTACATCACCCTTTTCACCCGTATTTAGCCCCTTTTTTTTTACAGTAATAATTAATTTGGGATTAATTTAATTAATTTTAATCTAATTCAATTTGATTTAATTTTCTTCTTTGTACTTTGACAATGAAGGAATTAATAAAATTAAATTAATCAATTAAATTAAATTAAATCAAATATAATTACAGTGTTTATATATAATCCCGACATCATTAATCATGATGTTCTTTCCATTTGTGGTTCTTTCTCTTGAGGAGGAGCAGCTGCACGAAAACCCTCCCTGTTCTGAAGAAGAACAACAAGGTGATTATTCAATTTTCCACCCTTCTATAATAATTATGATTATTAATTATAAATTTTTTTCAAAGTGTTTTCATATTTTCATGTTTTGATTATCAATTTTATAATTGGGATTATTTTTGGAATATACATAAGCTGCCTTTTTGTGGGTATTTTTGCTTTTTTGTGGGTATCTTGGATACTAATTCTTATATTAATTCATGATGTAGACAGTTTTATTTTCTGGGTTGTGAAGTTTGAATCTTTTTAACATGTGGGAAATGGGATGTTTTGTTTCTTTTGGTAGAGTTTTGTACTTTAGAGCTTGAAAAGCGAAATTCGAGTTTATTTGAGCTTTGATTATTGGAGAAAGTTTATGAGAATATGGTCTTGCTATACTTAGTAGTCATGATTATCATGTGGTAAAATAGTTTGAGGTTTTTAGGAGTTTGGCAGCTGTAGACAAACATTGATTTGGAGTATTGCTTAATTTGCTGATGATAGACAGCAACTAGATTGAGCTTGTCGTCTTTTCCGTATGATGTTATTGTTAATGAGGATGCTGACTTCCTTGGATGATATTGCTGCAAATGGGTGCTGTTTAAGTAATGACTAATGACAGTTTATTCTTGCTGAGGATACACTTATTTTTGGGGGCGGTTGGGTGAATACTGGAAAGGGCTGTGTTAGATAATGATCAATGAAATTTAGGTAGACTATACCATGAATGTCCAAAGCAAATATATTGTCTGATTAGATATATAGATTCAGCATCCCTGAACTTCACAATTCATCTTCCCCAACAAGGTCTAAAAATATTTGTATGCAAGTAGCTTCAACATGTAAGCTTTTGAAAATGCTTGTTTGGATAGTCTCATCGTTCACTGCACAATTTTCATGTGGTTGGATTTTCATGCTTCAGTCAATGTTGTAGTTGTTAAGAATCCAAAATTACTCCCTGCCGGCACGTTAAGCTAATGGTTAAGTCTAGAAGGGGTTTGTAGATTGACTGCACTGTTATAAAAGGCAAAATAGAGGATCTTCTGCTGCCTACAATATTCTTAGGTAAAGATCCCAGTGGTAACTACTAGGCTGTTACCTTAATCTCACACTATACGGAAACTTCATCAGCCATTGGACATGAATATGTCAATTTTACATACTATATAGAAATGATGTTTTATAAGGTAAAATACTGGTGAAATGAGTAGATAGTAGTTGCAATCATCTAAGTGTGCACAAGTCAAGGGTTCAAGTGGGTAACATTGAAATAAAATATAAAATACCGGAAACCTCAAGGCATCATTGTGCCTTTTCAAAATCCCATGAAAAAAATTCAAGAACTAAGAAATGGACTATATGCTCTCTCTGCCCTTCTACAGTTCTGTTCCTTACATTTTGCTGCTTTTCTCAAGATCTTGAGGAACCTTTATGATAAAGATAAAGATAAATGCTTCACATAATGTGTGATGTTCTCATTGAGATAAGTTTGTTAAAAGATATTAAAGAAAAATGAAAAGCCAAGAAGAAAATATACTATTCTCATAAAAAAAAAATAAAGAAAGATTATGGCTTACGGACTTGTGTACTTAACCAAAGAAGAATATTAAATAATCTACAGAAATCGCCAAGACTATTTTTGCTGAGGTGATTTATGTGCAAATGCAATATCTTTAGGCTGTTTCAATCAGAGAGACTAGATCTATATGCACGCGATGCGTGCTTTAGATTTTCTAAATTTATATACTCCAAAAAAAGAAAAATTAAGGGCATTTTAGGTATTATAGATGGACACCACTACCTCATTTCTAGGCTCATGTAATAGAAATAAGTTTGGGAGTGCTTGAAAATGCCAATATCCATTACTTGTTCTGTTAGAGTTTTCTGTTGATTATATCTATGAGGGTAAATCAAGCTATCAATCACTTGCATTCAGTGGCCACCATGGCCAGTCTTAGTCCACCATACTTTTTCTAAATCTCCTGAAGTCCAGACTACACATGTTTTCTTGTATCATATGTTTTTCTGCTTCAAGTGATGTTACTTTATATTTTAATTGTCAGGTGAAGAATTTACTGAGGAAATTGCTGTTATGGCTGAGACCAATGCCTCAGGCAGCCAAGGATGGGGATCTTCACTATCATTCCCGTCTTCAGAAGATGTTGCAAGAGCAGTGGCAGCTGCTGCTACTGCAGTCAGTTCACCAAGACCATCTGTAGTGTTCTCTTCAAATGATAGTGGGAGTAACTCTCCATTAAAGAGAATACAGAATCAGGTATCAAAGGCACTAAAGGGCTTATCACATACTCCTGACAAAAGAAATTTCACTTACAATCCAGAAGTGTTAACTAAACAAAAGCGTCAATGGGCCAGCTTTCAGTTACAATCTTTGGTATGCTATTCCTCTAAGCTTCAGCCTGTAAATCAATGTAGCTTTGTTTATTTGTTTTTTCATTCACTTAAGGACATACATATATAGCTTATTATGCAACTTGATTTGTTTATACAAGTGTTTGTCTTGTTTGGTTTGGATTTGTGGACCTTGGGGCATCAGTTCCTGACTTCCTGTGTCTGTCTTGCAATTTTTCTCACATTTTGATACATGCCCTTCATTTGTGATGTTTGCATTTCCCTATTCTTGGCTATGTTTTTAAATGATTTAGGTAATATCATTTTAAAAGGTGCTCGTGAGTAACTTTAGGTGATTACAAGGCATCTATCAAATTTGGTTATGATTAGCCTTTAAATATTCTGGTTTGGTGTTGTTTGTACGTGCAGGATCATCGATCTTTTATAGAGCCATCAAAGCTTTTTGAGAGCATGGTAGTTGTTGGGCTTCCTCCTAGTTTTGATGCTCAATTAATAAGAAAAAGACTACTTGCTAGGAAGTCTGAAGGTTCAGGGAAATTTCGAATTGCTTTAAGTGGTCATAATCGTTCTCGTGTTGAGCCAAACTTTGAGCCCCAGGTGCATACCCTCACATGTGAATCACTTTAAAGGTGGTTGATCATCACCCCTTTGGCCTTATCTTCTATTTTCTCTGGTCCCAGGTTCTATTTGTTTATCCTCCAGAAAAGCAGTTACCACTCAAATACAGGGATCTTTTATCATTTTGCTTCCCTGGTGGTGTTGAGGTTGGTTTCTCAATTTTTGGTGTTTATGCAAAATCTTAATTTTAATCTTAAAGAATATTTCCACCATTTTGTGCTCTTAAAATTTGTAGTGTCACGATATGTGCAAGGCTTATCCTGTGTTAGTGTGCTATTACCTATTCTTGTAAACCCTGTAATCACCTGGAAAATTAAAATATTTGGGGGTTTAGGGTCATCTACATTGTTGTTGTTGTCATCTACTAGTATGCTTTTTGTTTGGCCTGAATTAGGACCTTATCTAGGGTTTGACAGTTTGATACTCATTATAAATATTGTTCATATATAATATTGATATAATATATAAATAGGCCTAAACATTTATTAGTGTATAAGTCAACTACGTATTTGTAAATTTTGAGTCAGATAGGCAATTATAGTTTTTAGATCAGTTAGAATGGAGGTAACTTAAAACGTATAACCTTAACCGTCTTGAGCTGTGTGCACATTGAGGTCCTATAAGTTCTTTTTCTGTAATCAGAACTTGTTTCATGTGCCAAAGTTGATATTGAAGAGATCAATTTGTTGTAGATCTTACCAGGTTGAACCTGAAGCCTTGTGAAAGAGTTTTGGTGTCAGATTTAGTTCCATTATGCCTCTTAACTTATTTTTATCTTCTATTGTTGTCGTTGTTTTTGAACCATGGAATAATCATGACATAAAATTGTTTTATTTTTGGTACTGATAGGTAAAATCCTTATCCTGTTTGCCTCAACCCTCCCCCCCCCCCCCCTCCCCTGCCCTATACTGCTTCTTCTTTTTTTCTTTCTTTCTTTTTTTTTTTTTTTGTTTGTTTATAGGTACACTGGCATTTTATTTTCCTGTGACTACATATAATATGATGGGAGAAGCATATGATTAAGGACTTTGAGATTTATTACTTTCAACTGTCAAGATTTGAAAGCCAATCTGTAATGTTCGATGTCAATTATTATGATCAAAACTTATCTGTCAGCTATGAAATTATTTCAGTTTTTTTAATGCAATCCTCCTATTTATGTCGTTATGCTTGATATTTTCTTTTTCCCTGGAAGGGTCTTCACATGATTCTGGAATGTGCTTACAGGTTCATGCTGTTGAGAAAAGTTCTTCAATGAGTGAGTTAAATGAAATACTTCTTGGACAGGTATTTGTCATCTTGCTGACTTCGTTGTGATGTGTGTATCTTGAATCTCAATTTTGGTCAAATGGTATGTGCTCTTTATCTGTTTAATGAAATTAGAACCAAGATTAATATGAGAAAAGCGAACCAATTTAGGCATTCTTGTAAAGAATTCTAAAATGTTAGTGGCAACTTCTTAGTCCATTTTACCTCTTCTATCCCCTCCATAAGCTGTCTGGCCATTTGTGGTGGCAATGGTAGGTTTTTGCTCTGTAAATCGTTTTCCAAATAGCATTACTTCTAGTCTGTGACCTGCCATGTACATTTTGCCCAAAGTTTTGCAATTTTGCAAGATTTCAAATTTAAAGGATCAATCAGGCACACACACATTTCGCCTAGTTGCTTTAGTTGGCACTTGCATATCTAAAACGCTGTGAAAGGAAATAGGAGGGATAAGAAGAGGATTATGGGGTTTTATGGGAATAGGAAATTGAATAAAAGGGAGTACATGAAGAAGGCTAGCAGGGGTGTGGGGCATGTTGATGGTATTGGGGTAGAGTGAGAGAAGGAAAGCTGGAAGAGGGAAGAGAAAACAGAAGGAAAGGTTATGGAGCTTGCTTACCAGCCAAACGTATGGCTAAGGTGAGTAGAGAGTGGTGGAGGGAAGTGGCTACATGATGGAGAATGTGCTGTGCTTATTTACCTGTGGTAGAGTGAGAAAAGAATTGGCATGGAGGGAGCTGGACAATTGTAATGTTTGGTTATACAGAATTGTTATCATTAGAGGTTACTTTGGAGTATTGTTGAAAGAAATGAGAAAGCGGTGGGAGCTGCAGCTTTATAAAGCTTGGTTGTATACAACATTGGCTTTAATAAGGCCAATTTGGATTTCCTCTTGTTATTTTTAAGACCACAACTTTTAGTTTTTGTTATTATAGAATATAGATGACTGATAATGGCTCTTCTTACGAGGATTCACCCGTAATGACCACAATCTAATGCTTTAGGCTTCCAGCTAGGCAGGGTTTAGTTGGTGGTAAACACTTTATGCAGGTTGGTTTACCACTTTGCAACAGAAAAAGGGGACATTGTAGTATTATTGTCAGTAAAAAGCACATCACCTGTGCTTGAATGTGGTGAGATCAAAGCTATTTGAGGTTAATTTTAGCTGAGCCTTACATTAAGTTTAAGCCTTTCATAACCAGCAGCGAAGTGCACTGCTCGATTTTAATGCCTCCGTAGCTACTAATTGAAATCAGATCCAACCTTTTCGTTTTTGTTCATTTTTCCTTTTCTTTGATTTCCATTTGTGTGTGAGTTTAAAGCTTTTTGGTCTTGTAGGGGAAAACTGTTATTACAATATTCTTTTCTTTTTTTTTTTTTTTTTGCAGGAACATCTCAAACAAAGTGAGCTGTCCTTTGTGTTTCGCTTGCAACAGGTAGTTTGCTGAATCCTGTAAATTTATTCTGCTGCCTTGTTTTCTTTTAAGAGGGTGATACCAGTGATTAAAGCTATTGGATTCATATTTGATGCTTTAACTGTTGCCTACTTTTGTTATGCTCTGTTTGGTTCTTTTTCTATGCAAACAACCATAAAGAAGCCTCTTCCTAGTTCCCACACACTAAAGACTGGTACAACTTAGAGTGAGACATGAGTACAAGGCGGATAGTAAATTATTATGACAGAACTGCAAATCTCTGATTCGGTCATGGAATAGTTTTGGGAGCTATGCAGCTGATTTGCAGCTGCTGCCTGCTAATATCACGGCTGTTGTAAGCTAAAAAATCTTTATAAATGTTATTGCAATGTGGTTGAGATTATTTTTTCTTGGAATACCACGTAGCAAATGGCAGTTTTCCATTCCAGACTTTTACTGCGTAGTTTTTTTTCCTGTTTACCTATGCCTAGAGTAAGTGAGCTAAACAGTTCGTTCTAATGCAAAAAATGAGCAAAAAAAAGACAGTTTGTAACAGAACATCAATTTTGACAGTTATGGACCTCATGGTTATAAGAACGGCTTCCTTGATAGGTTTTGGTGTTATGTTTTCTGTTTAGTTTACTACTATGTGATCTTTTAGTCTTCAAAATGTATTCTCTTTCTTCCTTTCTAAGCAAACGTTTCTTATCTTACACAAAAATTGGTTACAAAAATGCCTCTGTAGCTACTAATTGAAGCTATTAGTTCACTGCATACCTAAAAGACCATGTTATTTGCATAGTTGATACAAACCATTATTCTTTTTTTCTATAAGAAAATATTTCTTATAAATTAAAATGAATTCAAGATTGTATTTTGGTTAATTAGTTTAAGCTTGGGCAGCTTCTTACACAGATTATGTTTATCAGGGTGCTGATAATTCAACTTTGTATGGATGTTGTATTTTGATGGAAGAACTTGTGGATAAGCCTTCGCGCTTAATTTCTATGCTTTCTGACAGTCAACCTGTTAGCTCATGTTTGGGACGGTATATATTTACAACAAAACGCTGTTATTGCATACTTTCACGGGTACCCTTCTTCGACTTGCATTTTGGTGTACTAAAAAGGTTGGTTTATATGTAATTTCAAAATTACTTTGAGTATGAATTTTGTTGCTTGCATGCATTGAAGTTTATTCTGTACTATGGGTTTTTACTTTTTAGATCAACTGGACCAACTATAGCTGCACCTTTAAGCTCTTGGGTTCTACCATTATGGCAACATTTCTCAATTCTCGCACAACTTCATATATATTTTAAGCACCTTTCGTACCGGTTGTGTATAGAGGGGCTAATTTCCTGTTATGAATTGTGAATTTTTTATACTCCAATAAATATCTCCCAACTGTCCCAAGTGAATTGAATTTTTGACAAATCCATAATTAGGACGACTTGAAGACTTGAGTTGGTAAAAAAAAATATATTCAGAGTTTTTTGTTTTATTTTTTTTCTTTTGTATTGAGGGGAGGGGGAGACTGGGAGAGGGGTAGGGTAGGGTGACAGCCTTAAATAGAAGGCAGCTACCTTGAGATGCATTTACAGTGAACAACTTAACCCTTGCTTTATTATTTACGGGATTTCTAGACTACCTAATATGATACTTTATGAAGTATCAAAGATCCAGCACTATGCCCTCCTTATTACTTATTTTTTACTTGGATATGCTGCCCCAGCAGGATGAACTTGACAAAGGATGTACAATGATAATGGATGTATATAGTTTTTCTTAATATTTTTTTCCTTATCCATGAGTGTTTTGGGTCTTTACTAATCATTGAAGTATCAGGTATGCAACTGAATGCTTGGCAGGTGACTACTCTTCAGTAAAAGGAGAAATTAATCAATTATGATGATGCATTTCTAGGTACTCTTGACATGATTAAGTGCTGTTATTCTGGCCTTTTAACATCCTGATCTGTCTTTTTCTCAAAAACAAAGACCAAAAGTAAAATTTAGGGGTATAAGAGCATTTACATCCAAATAGGCCATGATAGTATGTAGTTAATAGTTTTGGTCATTCATTGTATAACTGTCATGAGTGTTTGAGAAGTCTGTATGTTTTTCCCAAATTCAAGTCTAAGCTAGATTTCCTTGGGGATGATTTGTGACTTACTCGAACGTTCTGGGAGATTCACCCTGCAGAAAAAGAACTATATTTTCTGAAAGCGGGAAAAAAATTCTAGTATGAGACATAAATGTAATTCCTTTATTCTGTATGAATCTAGTTCAGAAGATTTTTGTTAGATAGTGAGTATTTTCTTTCTTCATTGTGGTGCTTTTTAAAGAGAGTGTTTTCCTGTCTAGGCTTAAGTGAAATATGGTTTAATTTCTGTAATTACGATAGCTGCACTTTAGAAAGTCCTAGTCCACTTAATGCTGTCTTGTTCCTTTTATTATTATAACACTTGTATAATTTTTCTGTATTTACTGAGTGCAATCTCCTTTCAATTGAACTTTTATCGGAACTCATGTACACACATTCAGATACCCTGTTTTCAGATATCTATAGAGCAGATTTTTGCAGTCATTGGGGTTAAAATGGTCCATGATGTGGCTGTATTGATAGCTTAGTCAACTATCCCTATCAGTAGTTGGGTTCATAATATCACATACTCCGTTTCTAAATGATTAAATAAAAGTATGTATAGCATTAGTCATTTAAAATTTCTGCTCTGCAGAAGTGAACCATACTAAACCAGCCTTTTTACAAGTTCCGCCTACTACCTCAATACTTAAAATCATAAAAATTAATTATTTAATTATATTATTATTATTTTTGCACGAGAGCACTCTTATTATAAGTGTAGGATGTACTTCATGTTGCTTGGGCATCTTTTTTTTCCCTGTTTGAGAACTTTATGGGGCCATAGTATGGATGATATGGGAATCCAAGTAAACTAGTGGAGTTTAGTAACTTTAATAGTTTAGTTAAGGTGAAAGATATTTGAGACATCAACAAGTCTGTCAGAGATACCAACTATAACTAACTCACGTCCTCTCAATTAGTTTTTGGCTTTTTGCATGCTAAAATTTTGGTTTTAGTTTCTTAGACAATCTGCTGACTATTTGTAATAGTCAGGATTAGGATACAGCAGGTAGATCTCATATCAGTGATATCATGGTATTTTTATTATTTTTTTACTGCAGCATATTCATGGAAGAAAGGTTGGAACGCTTAACAAAAAGTATCAGTGTCTTAGACCTGGAAGTACCAGATACCATCAAAACAATGGAAGAATTAGAAGAAAATGGAAGAATGTCTACACAGCATGTCTCAGATGACGAGGCAAATGAAACCGTGGGAACTCCTCAATCAAGTTCTAGTGGAACTACTACTTCTACTAGAGTGACTGATGTGGAAAGTCCCCTTGGTAATCTTGCCAATTCTGATCTCGAGGGAATCTCCTCCTCTTTTAGGGATGATAGTCATGATACTGATGATTCTCTTACAACCACAACTTTTGAAAGAGATACCCTTGCATCTGATAAAGAGCCAGCTGTAACCATGCAAAATTCTGAAGCAAATGATGTCGATTTTGATAATTCGTCTATGAGCAAGCCAACCATGGAAAAGTCTGCACCTGGTGCTGTTTGGCCACTGCTTCGGTACCCGCAGTTTGAGAGTTCTGAACCTTCGTGCAGGTATGTAATTGACTTTTGTGTAAGTTCATACTCTTGTACTTAAATTGGGGCATGCCTTTGATTACATTGAATCGATTCCTGTATTTATCAATCTACTTTTTTTTTTTTTTTTTACTGTATACTCTTGTCGCACATGAGAGTCACATATGTATCATAAAATATTTCTTTTTGGGGCAGTGAATCAATTCTATGGAAAAATACCCTTGAGGCACAAGGCTCAAACTGCTCAAAGTCTCTCCTTGAAGGTGCCTCAATGAGCAAGAGGCGTATTCTAATTTCTTAGGCACTTTTTATTTATAGTTTTCGTTAATGATTTTCTCAAAACAAAACAAAAACAAAAGAACTCACTTGTCTTCGAAATCTCCTTTTATAATATTGGAATTTACATCACTTTCAATGCCTGAAGTGGTTTTATCTTGGAGGACCTCAATATGAATGGATGTTATACACAATTAAGGGAAAGAAGATTGGACTGTTTAGACTATGATATATTGATATTTGACCAAAATTGTAAAAACAACAGAGTTACATAAATTAAGTTAAACTTCGTTAGATTCTCTTTATCCATCACATCTCACTGTTATTCATCTTCATGAAACACAGAAAAAATAAAAAAAACTCCAAAAATTCCAAATCCCAAGTTCAATCAGCCGATAAAGTTAACACTTCCACTCTCAAAGTCATGATATCTTCAACTTCTATTCCTTAAGCCCGCGTTAAAAATATATCAGGCAAAGAAAAAAAAAATGTGCTCAACCAAAGGTAATCAAATTTTTTGGTGCCTGTCTAAAGTACCCCAACAAGAAGAAATTGGGGAAAGTAAATGGAACACTCTCCGAAATGACGATGGATATGGATTACTGTCATTGATAATCACGGGTCAGATCTTGGTTTAGTAGTTGTAGAGAGTGTTTATCTTTATTTTGATTTCTTTTCATTTTTTTGGAGGAAAAAATGGGTGGTGAGGAGGGGAAAAATTGCAAATCAAGTTCTGCCAAAGCTATAGCAAAAATGCCCGTTAAATAACAATTATTGCTACATGATTATTGAATATAACTCGAGCATGCTTTGATGCTTGTTTTTTAATTGCCCTGTGTAGTCTGGGTTCTCCTTCTGAAGATAGGCAGTTGAGAAGTGAAAATGATGAGACAGATATTAAAGAAACGTCTATCTCTGGCCAGGAAGATTTTAGCAGCCATATTGACATTCTTGAATGGGCTAAGGTCTGTATGTCATTTACCACGTATTTGGACAATTGTTAGCATCCATCTTGTTACTCATGTTGTAATTATTACTGTTGCTAATGCATTGACCAAAATTCTTACAGGCAAATAATCACGGGTCGTTGCAAATTATATGTGAATATTACAAGGTGGATTTTCCGCCACGGGGTACAAGCATTACTTTTCATCCATTAGAATATTTGCACCCTTTGGAGTTTCATAGGCCTAGTGAAACAGCCCTGGATGTTTGTGGCTCCCCACTTGATTTAAGATCTTGTAGGACAAGTCTTGAGAGAATTGAGGTAATAATTTGTTGTTTTTATGTTAAGATGTATTTTTCCTTTCTTTACAAAAGATATGCTCTCCCTTTGTCTCCATATAGTTTGCTCACATTTCTTTATCATCCCTCCCACCTAAGTTTGTCCAATTCTAAATTCAACATTGGTCCACTAGTGTATTACTTCTCTCTTACCATTACTAGAAGTTAGGGTTTGATAGTGTCTCTCATTCAATAATATATATATATACTTCTATCTCCCATTACTCCTGCTTTATTATCATAAAAACATTTGAAAACCAAAAACCTACCTCCTTAAACTATTAGCTACGTGTCACGAAGGTAAGCACACTATGACTATCAAATACTTTCATAAAAAGGTTTTGTGATGGAAGATAATGATTTATTTGTGTATAATTGAATAAGGGAGAATTTAAGTCCGTATCTATTAGTAGCCGGAATTGGAGAAGGTAACAGTAGAATAATGGGGGCATTGTTTTAGAATTGGACAAACTAAATAGGAGTGGATGAGAAAGGTATGTAAGCAAAATAGGACAGAGGGAGTAGAATATTTTACCATTTACTTTTTTGTATTATGTGGGATATGCTTTTATTTTCATGTAATTAGGAATCTTGATTTTTGGTTACTTATTCTTTGTTGGATTGGTACACGTAACAAAAATAGTATCTGAAAATGTTCTCTTTTTGAAGGTACTAAATGCGCTTATAGCTGAAGAGGAGGCTATATCTTTATCAGTAGTGACCATTTCATGTATTTGTGGTTATCTAAGACTTGAGAATGTAAGTTTCTTCCAAATTGGTGAAGTTAAATCTCCGTTCTTTTTTTTATTGCACCATAGGAAATGGGCATAAGATTTTTGGTAGTGGAAAATAGATGAAAGAGAAAGGTAAAATATAAGATTGCCCATGTGATGGTATACATAAACTAAAAAATCGAGTCTTAGAAAGTAAGGGTATATTTGGTATTTGTAGTGTGAACACAAATATTTCTTTTCCTAAAACAGAAATGGTGCAATATTTGTAATACTTCCTTAAAAGGCAAGTGGTGCAATATTAAAAAAACGGAGGAAATATTATACTGGAACCACAAGCTTTAGAAAAGCTGTTTGAAATTTGATTCTTTATTTTTTCCCTTGCACTTTTTGGTCTAAATAAGACATTGTACCTATTGAACGTTTAAATAAAAAATTCCTGGAGTTAAAGATTTTTTTTCTAGTCTCTCTCTCTCTCTCCCGTCATTGCCTTTCTAGTTGCTCAACTAGTTATATGATGTTGTTGGGTAAAGCCTTCATGTGGCATAACGCTAACGGTGTTATATTGGCTTGAAAACTCGCATATAGTGGAATAAAATCAAGTATATAGTAAATTATTTATAATTTTTGTTTACTATTCTTAATTGCATTCGTAGACTTTTAACAGATTTTCTAGGGTATCGATTGAATGATTTGTCATATTTGCAGATATTGACATTGTTCGCAGGAGCCCTGCTAGAGAAACAAATCATATTCGTATGCTCTAATTTGGTATGTATAATGCTAATGAACTTTTGTGATTTTTAATTTCTCTCTCTCTCTTCAAAAAAATGTAAATACTACGAAAGATAGTTTTTACTTTACATCAACAAGAAAAATCTTTTACATGATATGGAGATGCCAAGGCCTATGCTATTATATACCATGTCTTATCTTGAGTTAGACGTGTAATACAAATTCCTTGGTTTGGAGACTTATTATCTCACATTTTATAGCCTTATTTGAGTCCACCTTTTGATACGACAACTTGTGAAAATCTAAGTCACTGTTCCTACAATTATGCTGATTCAACAATTAGTCATACACAGCCAGCACAGGCTCAGGATTATCCTTGTGCAACTTTGATCTTCAATAAGAGCAGGAGCCTATGTTTCTTCTTCTGTTACGTAGCTAGGGGAAACTGTCTTCCAATAATACACAAGTGAATAAATTATAGTTTAATGTATCTTGAGATCAATGTGTTCACATTAGCTTTCATTTTATGTTGTTATTTACCTCCATGGACCTTTTTTTTTTTCTTGATTCAGGGAATATTGTCTGCCTCAGTTCTCTCATTTATATCTTTAATACGTCCCTATCAGTGGCAGAGCTTGTTAATGCCGGTACCTTTTCTTCCCTGTGATTGTTTTTCAAAAACATTAGCTACCAAGGGGCTTTTTAAAAAAAAAAAAAAATTTGATAACTTTTCTCATGTATTCCCAGGTTCTGCCTAATGATATGCTCGAATTTCTTGATGCCCCTGTGCCATATATAGTAAGTTTGATTTCTATGGTTATATATTATGCTTTGTTAGGTAATGAAGCTGATTTGAATTTTGTTTTGTGTTTTCTTACAAATAAGCAACCGTCGTCCTGAGAGAAAAAGCCTCTATTTGTCTTTCTTTTTCTTTGTTCTTTTTGGCAAGCTTTTTGCTATTATGTCTGTGTCTGCTACTGTGATTTTTTTTTTTTTTTTTTTTTTTGCCTCTTTTTCTTTCCTTCCTAGTTCCTACCCTTTCTTTGGCACTAAGAACAACCTTCTCATTTTCAATGTTTTTTTCAATGGTGTACCCACTGTCCCTTGTGAGGTGTTTTTGTTTGATATACCCACTTCTTCCTATATTATATGTTTGACAAACTCATTTACTATCTTACCCCCCTACCCCACAATATTTACAACTTTTCACCCGCTCTTATTTACCTTATCCACCTTTTTACATCTCTCTTACTTTATCCACCTTTTTCTTACACCCTCTCAACTCTCCATGAAACAAAAGTTTACAATTTAATGGGTACATCAAGAAAACGGAGGAAGTATCAGTTTTTGTATAGGAGTTTTGGTCAGTATATGGGAAGAAACAACATTTACTGGTGTGATACTCTAGGAAAGACCTTTTGAATTGTTTGGGTTTACACTGTATGCTAGTCTGTTGTGGAGAGCGTATTGATATATTTGGGCTGCTTTGTACTTATGTTGTGATTCTGTAAGGTTATTTTTACATATTTTAGCTTTTGATCCCTAAGTTCAAGCACTTTTGATGATTAACACAATAATACATGTAAAATCTTGTTTCATACTGGTAATAATGCAGTTATGAGCATCTAATTAGCAACTTTGAATATGTAGGTTGGGGTACAGAGCAAATCTTCAGAAGTTCTCTCGAAGTTGCCAAATGCCATACTGGTGGACATCAGCAAGAATCAGGTATATTTAAGTGTCTAACTTTGGCCTTTTTTCCCCTTGCTAGACCACAGTACTGGTTCATTGATAATTATCCAGCCTGCGTTTTAACCCATCTCATCATCTTCCGAAGTGATACTGTTCAAGGGTCTGTTGACTCTTCCCTTGGTTTTTTGTTCTCTTGCATGAAGAAAGTACTTTGAGAAGTGTAAATTGCTGAACTTCAATTTTGTTGAATTTGAGAATCTTACCTTTGGAGTTTGGACTGGAATCATGAGCATGTTGAGACATCATCTTTGTTAACTGAGTATGTGGGTGCATGTGATTTGTACAGATCTAAAGTTCTGATGGCTCTATGCGTAAGTTTGGTTGCAGGGTTATATGCAAAGTTTTTAAAGATGTTTTCCTCTCGAATTAATAACTTTCAGTTCCTGCTAGTGTAATATAATTACAATATTTTTGATAAACCTTGGATAAAATTCACTATAGATTTCTTGGAAGTAATTGGCTATAAATTTCATTTCTTGTGAGTTTAGGTGAAATCACAATTGATGCCACAACTGCCACAACAAAGAGAATTACTAGCATCCTTGGCTCCCTACCATGCTAAGCTTGTTGGAGAAAGCTATTTGGGAAAAAGGCGACCCATATATGAATATACAGATGTACAGGTATCTGTATTATCCTGTTATGTTGGTTTGTAGCCAGTGATTTCAAAACTGTTCTATTAATAATATGAACGGGGGGAAAACCTGTATTTGCTTCATCTCACTGTATCCACTTGCTATTTATTTGATTTGGTTTTATGTCATATTTTCTCTACTTTCTAACCTGTTGTACCAATTCTATCTACTGTAGGCTGAAGCTGCCAAAGGATTCATGGACGTGTTAAAGAATTACTTAGATTCCCTTTGCTCTAATCTACGTTCTCATACAATAACTAATGTTCAGTCCAATGACGATAAGGTATGTCTAATTTGTGCTGAACACTTGAGTTTATTTATTTATTTTGCTGATTAATTCGAGTGTTTATGCTTTGTCAACTTAATCTATGTTTTAGTAATACGTAAACCTGGGCACATTGAAGTCAACTATGAATAAATACACACCAGAAAGAAAACATTGTTATCAAAATTAAGGATATAGTATATGAGAAGATAGGTATGGCTGAATCTGCTAGTCTGATTATTTTGAATTAGTCTTGTGTACTTCCGGTGCATTTTCGTGGTTGTGGGAGGATCTGTGATTAGGCATTTGGACCTTTACGGCTTTACCCCACGTCCCCACCCCTTCCCCCACTTCCCCCTTTAGGCACTAGCCTAACTTGTTCAGGCACCCATCCTATGTACCACAGAAGGCAAGTAGGCTCATTGTCCATCTTATTTTTGTGTCGTGAGGCTAGGGTCATATTGAACTCTTAGAGCATAAGTACCCAGCTTCTTCCTTTTTCAGACTGACTTGATAACTTCTCCTTTTTCTTTCTTTTTTTCTTTCTTTTTTTCTTTCTTTCTTTCTGTCTTTCTTTTTTATTGATTTATTTTTTTCATTTATTATTTTTTTTATTATATTTTTTATTTTTTTTATGCCTTGATAATTTCTTGAATACTTTCTCTGGTACCAAGTACTGTTTTAAATCCCATTTATATATGTTAAGGGTATAAATATCTCTAAATTCTACAGTCACTAGATAGTGCAAGTATTAGACCCTGTACTTGGAACGTTCATCTAATAAAGATTTTCATATTCATGATATTGAATCATATGTAGCACATCTGCTACATAAGGTGCTGGCATATTGCTCTCTGCATCAAGCTGAACTTTAGGTGGAAAAATATAATTGGTTTCTATGTAAAGGAATAATTCTTCCTTTTTTTCTTTAATTAGTTTGCTAGAACTCCTGATTTTAATGCACTCGGTAACCTTATAACCTTATTGGAGTTAGAACACTCCTCTTTCTCTCTCTTCCTGTTTTTTACTTGGTTTTGAGTTATATATATTTTGGTGTCATTTTCTTGTCCTTTTTATCCTCAGGTTTCACTTCTTCTAAAGGAGAGCTTCATCGACTCATTTCCTAGCCGTGATCGAGCTTTTATGAAGGTTTGTTCCTCTATCTTTCATGTGTATACTTTGTATTACTCTAGGTCAGAATTATTCTGCAGTTTCTATTTAAATAACATCTTAGTACATTTATTTGCTTTTCAAGAAGACTCATAAACCTATTCCTTTATCTGTGAAATCCATGACATATCTCCATAAGTTACAACTGAAATAGGTGGAGACAATTGCCACAAATACATCTTTGCTACAGGGAAAATTTGAGATCTTTTGGAGGGTTGAAATAATGACAAACTCTTTGGGATGGAGGGAGTATATGATATAAATCATGTAGATCATAATATCATTGAGACTAAAAATTTTATCAATCATATTAATTAAACAATTAGTATAGAGGATATACCAACCGCCTCTCTCGGAGGGTTTCACTGTCTAGGTTGGCCTACCCCAGTCCAAGAAGAACAAAAACCACAAGCCTTATCCAAGTTGTTCATTTTTCCGGGCCATTCAGCCTTTATGGTTTCATGAACCATGTCTGGTGCTACCAACCTGGAGGGCCAAACTGCCCCATTTTGCGGCCCTCCTAATGTTATGCATCAAGGCAGCAACAATTTAAAACACAAAATATCTTCTGAAGCTGGATCCATTTTATCTTCTTTACATCCAGCTACTACTTTTCAAGGCCTTTTGCTGGGGAAGCCAATAGCAACCATTGCTTCATAACGCCCAACACAGACCATTAACACTGCCGCATAAGAAGATAATAGCTTATTGTTTCAGAAATCAGAATACTGTCCCCATAATCACTGGCCTTGATAATTTAGTCATCGATAGGAAATTTTTAAACTTAACTTGGCGATTTCTAGTTGACATCAACATACTGTTGTTGAAGTACTGGGAGGTTATTGATTTACGGAATTTTTTTTGTATGCAGCTATTTATCGACACACAAATGTTCTCTGTACATACAGATCTTGTTCTGTCCTTTTATCAGAAGGATTAAGGTTATTTCTCAAAGTTGGAATCTTTACATATACTTAAAAGCTTCAAAACTGTACTTAGGTAACTCCCAAACTTAATTAGCGGTCGTTTGGTTAGGCATTGGAAGTATTACTTCCCAAAGTGCCAAAATCCGTCTGGTTTTCAATCAAAAAAAACAAATCATTTGATTGGAAACAAGAATTTTTACTATCCGTGAAAGGAGCTAGCTAAGCAACTTCCTTCATTTTGGTGAAAGTATTACCCAAGAAGCTACACTCATGCATTATTGTCACCAAACAACCACTCAATAATTATACACAATGTCCGAATTGCTTTCAGCGCCAGAATTGGAGCATAATAGGCGTGACGATGATATACTTGCACATGTAAACACTTTGTTAGTTTGTTATACAAAACTACAAAAGAAAAAAACTGTAAATATCTTGTGAAAATTTCGGTTTGTAATTTTCTGAGTGTATGTATGGGGGGTGTTTGAAAGCAGATTGAAAAATCGCTTTCGAATCATTAAGAAGGCTTTCACTGAAGTAGATCATGTACGTGTTAGGGTTTCATGTTTCCTTAGTGGTGATCTTAAAGCTTTGTTTTTGTGGTCCTAAACACCACTGTTGAGCTGTGTGGTATAGGACCACCATTTCTCCCATCATTGCTAACACAAAATGGCTGTCTTCCTCTTAGGAGCAGCTTTCTTTGTGGTCTATACACGAGAGAGAATTTTCATCTGATTACGATTTTACAGTATAGGGTCGTTCTCAATACGTCTTCGTGGTCTATTCAAGAGTCCACGTATACATTGTTGTAAAACCTTCATTGTGCACCCGGGTATACCTACGCCTTAAAGCTACAGTTAGGTGTACCTCGGGGTATTTTTTATACTTATCGCCCTTTTTTCGTTCATTTGGATATACATAGCTTGTGATTGTACCCTTACAAAATATTCTAGAATTTGTATAAAATGTTAGTTTTATCACCAATTTTGAAATTTTAAATTTTGATGAATCTGCATAGATTTAGCAGCTACATACAAGTACATTATCACTGTTTTGTTCTAATCTTTGCACGTGTGTGTTGATACTCTGCACGTGTGCACCCTGCGCATGTGTGCTAAATTCTGCATAAAAAGTAGGGAGTATAGTTGAAGCTCCTATTTGTTTAATTGATTGTTCTTGCTTTAATTATATTCCGTATATCTTTGTAAGATCTGAAGAATAGTCTACTGATTTTTTTAGCCATAGGTAATTTGAAGGCGACCTCTCATGCTTGTTTTTCACTAAACTTAATTATCTTTGGCTATTTCGAAAACGAATATTAATGAATTTGTAATGTTTGATGTGCTACAACTCATTTAACTTTTCAATAGAGTCGGGTTTTTGGTTTATACACAAGAATGTTACGTACAAGTTTTAAGTTTTAACTGACGTTAATAAATAGTTAATGTTCTTTGTGAAGGGACGGAGGGAGTATTCATATTTTCGAAGAGAAGTTTGAGATTAAGGGAATATGTGTTAAAATGATTAAATGAAGATCAAATTTTATCAGATGCGAGAGTGCTGACGTGTCCATCATCTTTGTTTTCAGTGTGTTAAACTTTTGGAAAATTCTAAAGAAGTGAACATTTCATCTACTGGCTACAGTGTTAATAATGTAGTCGAAATACGTGGTAATGTTATCCTGTGGTAATGTTATCCTCTTGCAGGTTTAGATCTTGTCAAGTCTTAATCTTTCAATGCAATAAAATTTACTCGTGAAACAAAATTCATGTTTGAAAAAATAACACTAACCTGAAATATTTAATTAACTATGAAATTAATCAGCTATGTAGATTTGTTACTGATGTAGGACGGAGTACTGTGTTATTTTACTCGTCCTTTGCTAGCTCAATTAACATAATATAAGACATTTGCATATTAAGGCCTGTTCTAATAAACTGAACTGAATATTTTATGAAAGGAGAAAATTAGGTACTGAACGGAACTGAACTGAACTAAAAATAGACTGAAGACAACAGGCCCTTAGACTCTTAGTACTTCTTTACTGAGTTTTCTCTTTAGGATTGCTCCAATCATTAGACGCCACCACTTCACTTTCACATACACAACATTTGCTTCCATTAATCTTTTATTTTTTTCTTTCTCATCAACACCACCTAATCAAATTTTTTATAAAAATATACGTAGTAATAAAGAGGTGAAAAAAATTTCAAAAAAATTAGTGTGCTACTATCGGTCCTGTGATTGCTACCCTGCTAGGAGAGGTGTCATGCCTCATGCATATGTCATTATTTGAGTCCAAATGATCTATAAGGTCATTACAAATGAGGAGAAATTCAAATTCTACTTATACACAGTTTTAACTCAGTCCTTACCATTATGTCATAGAGATTATTTTTTTCTTATAAGGTAAAGAGAAGGACTTTGATTAGTATGGTCGTACCTCAACTCTCATTTTTTTTTTCCTCAAATTGTTTCTAGTGGGGCTTGAATTTCCAACCTCAAAAGTAAATGGTATAATTTTTACTACTTCCTCCGTTAATGGTTATTTGCAACAAAGGGGTATTATTTGTGAGATATAAAATATTCCTTTGTTGCAAATAACCATTAACGGAGGAAGTACTAGACTAAACTTAACTTAGAGCGTGTTCTCTTCGGCTTAATTTCAATTCAGTTTTCAATTTCCTTCTCTAATAAACAATTTATTTCATTTCAGTTCAGCTCTGCTCTAATTAGATCAGTTCAATTCAGTAAATCAGAACAGGCCCTTAGTACGTAACAGATGTTATAGGGTAGGGAGATGTATACGACTATACGGAGTACTCTCTCCGTCCCAAATTACTTGCAACGTTTTGACTTTTTGCACTATTCACACATCTCACTTTGACCATCTTTTTTAGCTATAATATTAAAGCCAATGTAATCATGTAAGATATTGTTGGCTCTATTATAATAAATAGTTTCTTAATATAAACTTTTTATAGTTTTTATAAATATATATTAAAAGATATCAACGGTCAAACATAAGCATCGACAAGCGTGTCCAGTTAAAATGTTCCAAGTAAACTGGGACGGAGGGAGTAATTTATAACGTTGGTTGGTTGGGTAGGGGTATGAACAATAGTCTCAAGTCTCAACTCTCAACTTCTCAAGTATAGAGAGTTGAGTAAATCTTGAGACCCCACAAGAGTCAGAAATAAATAAGGAAAACACACTGAATATATTTCTCTTTTTCTCTGTGATGACTTTTTGGAGTGAAGTGGGAAAAACAGTGTCATGCGCCTCTGACATATCTGACAGTCTGACTCTCTGACTCTGACCCCCTGACCCTGAATCCTTTGATAGTAAATGCTCTTTTCCTGCTTTCTCTGATAAACTACCAGAATTTATAAATCAACTTCTCCCTCACCATTTTTCTTTTTTTTATTTTAAAGTTTATGAAAACAAGTTGTAATAATACTTTTCATTAGTAGAAATAATCAAGTTGTGAAATACAGTATGAGTGCTAAAAGGATGTTAGAAAACAGGTGAATCAAAACAATTTATTCAAGGAAAATTGTAGGGTGGGAGAATTAAGAAAAAAAGATGCAACTGAGATTAGTGGGAAATAATAATAACAACAACAATAATAATACAGCAGCAGTAGTAATAATAATAATAATAATAATAATAATAATAATAATAATAATAATAATGTAAGTTGAATTTGATAGAGAGAATTAAGATATATGACAGATAAATAATGAATTTTTAATTAGTTTTAAGTATTCCCTCTATCTATAAAAGTTTTATCCATTTAAAGCCTCTTTAAAAAATACTTCCTCCGTTTTCTTTTACTTGCAACACTTCCCCAAAAAGAAAATGTCACAATACTTGCAACACACTATAAAAGAAAAGTAATTTTAGGGAAAAACTATACTATATCCCTTATTTAAAGTACATGACTCATTAAATTACACTCCTAACAACCACTCATCCTATTTTAAAGTTTATTATATCATGTAAACCCCACCTTTCTTAATTACTGCGCTAAAGGGTGTGTTGCATCTAAAAAAACGAAAAAAGTACAAAGTAAAAATAGGAAAAAAATTTAGAGACGGATATAGTACACGATGGCTAATACATTAAAATCCAATATGTTCCCATTCATTAATTTAAAATTTTGTTAAGGGGGGGTTGTTAATGGTGCAGAAATTGTTGGTGTTTGCATGTGTCTGTGATTCAGAAAGAGTACCTCAACAGTGAACAGTACTAGTTCACTTTCAATCCTTTTCTCTCTATCTCTGCCAAATCTTGCATATTAATAATACAGTTTATGTTATTTTATTTAATGACCTTAATACTGTTTATACAATTATACCAATCAAAGTCTCAACCAAACACATGTATCTTATCTACCAATACCTCATTACTAAGAAAACCCAGTCCTCCTTTTTAGTCCTTCATTCCCCACCATTCAGGTAACATATTCAATATCAATATTTATATTATATGTCACAAGATTAGACAATAGTCTGAATAATTTTATAGAACAACCAAGACAAAAAAGTTGTACATATTTCTAAATTTTATCACATGATGCTAATAGTATTTTCATAGCTAGCTTTAGCTGAGCATAATAAAAATGATAATGTATAGTCATAATCATCAGTCAAAGTGGTTTTGTTCCCAGTTTAGTCAATTGTCTATTAGTCTTAGCTATTCTACTTCTACATCTAGATTTCACCAGCTTTCATGCAACCTTAACTAATAAGATGGGTTTAGCCATTTTCTTAATAATTTTAGACTACTAGCTCAAACGTTCTACCTTTTAATAAAGGTCGAAATAGTGTATTAAAAGTACGAAGTATTAGTTTCAAAATATAAGATGGTAGTGGGTCGTGCTTATACAATAACATTTCAGGCTGTCAGCTACTCAAGATGCTATTTTGTGATTGGCTAACCCCGGCCTAGCCCCCTTATGATATGGGCTATGCCGCTATTAGTCGTGGCACATTGGGATGATCCGTCTACGGTCTACCGACTACCATACCCATCAATAAACATGTATGTCCAATTTGGTCCTCGCTCTTTGACTTGCTTGACTTGATAGCAAGGGTTAATGCATTTATGCATGTTCAACTGTGCACACGAACTAGCAATCCCAGATGCCTTGTCTTTTGCTAAACATAACTACATAAGGATTCTATTTTTAGGAAAAACATGCTTAAATGAAAATAGATCTAATTATAGCATGTCTAATGCTTATTTTAGATGGTTGTGCTTGGTATATCATCAGTCTAATCAATAAAAAGGGTATCCATCTACAGTATATTTAATCTACTACTCCATGCTAGAGTAGTAAGAGTACGAAGCTTTTAAAAAAAAATAAAAAATAAATAAGGATGTTCTTGTCTTCTTTATCTCAAATTTCATGTTTTTTTTTTTTTTTTTTTTTTTTTTTTTTTTTTTTTTTTTGTCCAGCATTTATAGTTGAGCAACTTTAATGGTTGTAGCGAGCACCTTGCTTACAATATTAAATAATCTCCAACTACTAGCTTGACCATTGGAGCTAGAAATTCTAATTTGCTTGGAAAAAAACTTGCTAAAATAAAACAAATTAGAATCAATTAAGTGAAATTTAAAACATAAATTAAGAAGGTGTGGTTCATTTAAATAGTACGTTACTAGCTAGGCATTGGAGCTCAAATTAAATGAAATGACAATTAGCTTAAAATCTTTTGTGGCATGACAAGCTAATTGACAATTACCTTACCATTGGAGTTGCTCGTATGGACACTTAATAATAGAGTCGACAAGCTAACTAAGTAACTAGAGTACTACTGTACTAGTAGTAGGTTATATATCAAAAAATTTAGGCCTAATTCACTTTACTTTATTTAAATTGAATTGAATTTTGTGTTACTAAATTGAAATTGTTTTATTAATTCTCCACTTAACCTTATTTTTGTTGAACTGAAATAAATTTTATTAAACTGAAATAATTTTAGCTGAACTTAAATTATTTTTGTTGAACTGGAATTATTTTAGTTTACTTTAAATTATTTTTACTAAATTAAAATTAATTATACTCACTTGAAATTAATCATAATAATATGAAATTATATATATTTTCGGAAATTAAATTTTTAATTATATTGAACTTAAACTAATCATAATAAAATAAAATTATATATTTTTACTGATTTTTTTTTTATGATATCTCTTCTTCAAAGTTACCGAGTTTTATTGAACTGAAATTACTTTTACTAAACTGAAATTAATTTTACTAAAATGAATTTAATTTTAACGAATATTATAATTTTAAGGTAAAGTGGACATGTTCTTATTCTTTAAATATACTGGTTTTACTAAGCTGGAATTATTTTACTAAATTGAACTTATCAAGTATGGTATTATTAGGTTTGTAATAATGTATTTTTAAGTGCCACATTATTATCTTCAATTGAATTATTTTACAAACTTAAAACTCGGCGCACACTCCAATGGGGCACTTATAAAAAAGCGGGAGTATCAAGTAAAATATTCTTAGGTTTGTAGAATTTGACTCCCTCCGTCCCCTTTTGATAGTCCCTTATGGGCAATTTTCACGGGAATTAATAAACAAAAATAAGAATAGTTAAAGTACATTGAAAAAGTAAATTGGCATTGGGTATTCAAAAAAGTAGAGAGAGAAAAAAGTAAAAGTTTATCGGAAAACAAAATTTACATGGAAAATTTAAATTTGCACAAGTATTGTTGCAAATTGGAGGGACTTTTTGGTAAAAAATTAATACGAGCATTAATGGTTGTTGGGAAAAGCAAATGGGGTGAACATTTTAGGACAAAAATTTGCCTATAAAGGACTGTCAAAAGGAGACGGAGGGAGTACTACTTATAATTTTTTTTCATTACAAAATTAAAGATATTTAATGATAAAAAAAAAAAAAAAAACACATAAAACGATAAAGTTTGGTTTTTTTTTAGAAATACATAAAATTGAAGTGAATTAAACATTTTTTTTCTTAAAGGTAAGATAAAAAGACCCACCTAAAAGCTCTTATAAAAATTAAATCAGCCTAATTTCACAAGTCAACACTTAAAGTAAAGGAATGAGGTAAGGAAATCCCTTAATCCTTTATTTGATAAGGTAAATAAAACATGGGTTAAACATAATTGAAGTGATTTATACCAAAATTAAAAGTCAAATAGGAAGTGGGTGGACTGAAGAGATAAAGTAAAAGACAGTTTTTGCAGTAAAAAGCTCAGACCGTACCCACTCTTGTCTCTGCCCTCCCATTTGGCTTCTACGACTGCTTCTCACACTTTTTTCATTTTTTATTTTTTTATTTTTTTTAAATATCGCCTAATTTGGTTAAATTTTTACGAGTTATTGCTCAAACACGTAATGACCAAAGAAGAAACATTAACATTAGATCTTTCTTTGTTCATGAATTTTGAAGATCGACTGTAATATTAGAGGTTAGTGCAACTAGTTTAATTAACAAATAAAGTCGGAATTAGAGTTAGTACAATTATTTTGGTTAAACTTTTGTGTGTGATTAAAATTATAAAATTAGTTTTGTCTAAACTGTTACTAGAATTTATTAAAAATAAGTTATGTAATTTGTATGAAAATATATTGAATAACTAGTCTCATTCAAAATTGATGGAAAACAAAAGAGTGGAATAAATTTCCAAACATGACCTATTCGGCAAGGCATGGACGTGCCTATACAATATTCTCATAGTAGTAGTTGTACGAAATCTTTTAGCAAGGCACAGACATGCCTGATTCTGGCATGGACGTGTGTGCCTAGCTCCGTGGGTGCATGCTTCACTCATCAATGCCTTGTTCTAACAAACATCGTCGTGTGTGTCTCAATCTTGTGCATAAGGATAATGATAGAGTATAAAACATATTCCTGGGTCTTAACCATTAGCTTAAACTTTTAGTTGAGTTGGCTCACTAACAGACAACATCCACTAGCATGGCACGGACGTGCCTCAGTTGAAACCTTAAAATTCGAGTGCTTGCTTCACTTCAAATGAAATAGCACACTTGTGACCTGCATAACATGGGCGTGCCTATATAGTAGCTGCTTTTCCTTTTCTTCTAGATATTGCTTCTCTTTTCTTGGTTTGGAACCCATGTTGTGCGTGGCATGGTCGTGTCACACAGCAAATTAGCTCTAAATGACTTGCACTTCAATCAGCAAGCTTTGTGAGCCATGACCAAGTTGCATAAACCCGTAATGGCCGTAAAATCTTGAAAATATAGCCCCATTATCTATGAAACACATCAAAAAACAACAAAGCTACATGTAAAAGCATTGCATGATTACAACTAAGCCAAAACCAAACTGAACTAAACCAAAAACAACTAAACTAGACTCGAAAACAACTAAAATGACCTTAAAAACACATACAAAATATGAATTATCAGGACCCTATCCATTGCATCATCTAAAAAAGAAAACCACTTAAAAGTGTTGGCAACACACGATTACCATACACACAATATTGATCATCACAATGCAATTGGATGAACAAGACATGACAACATACACAGACAAAATAGAGCTTATAACTATTGCTAAGTAATCTCCATAAATACTAAATAGACATTAACACTTACGAGTATCATAGAATGCATGTGGAAGTGTGGTCAAAGTTGTGCATTGACAAGTTTGCCAATCAAAATGATTGATACACTTACAAAAAACAAATGAAGTATTTAAGACTTGGCCCGGGGGAGGTTGTGGTTGGAAAGACCAAAATTCACATCTCCAAGTGGACTATGTACCAAGTGGGTTGATGTAATAATTTTCTATTGGATCATACGAAGTATATTCTTACATTAAGGTCTACAAAAACACTATAAATATGAATTAGAAATGACAAATGATACATATAAGGTCCTGTTATTTGAGTTGAACTAGACTAGTCTAAAAAGAAACGAACTGTATTATTATTATTATTATGTTCAAAAGAATCGAGCCGAACTGTCTAAGAGAGCGTATCAATTTTTTTAAATAGAACACGTGGCAAAAGATTATGTTATCAGAAATCTTACAAGAAAAATAATCATAAGCTGGTAGTTGTGATCTAAGGATAGATAGCAGGGGTGGTGGGCTGAAGCAAAGAGAATGAGAAATTGAGGCAGCTTGTAATTTATGTTATTCTGCAAAATCATGTTCATCAGTTAATTTAATAACAGTAGTAAATTACTCAGTAAAGTGGTCCAAAAGGCTTTAAAGAGCAGGAGGTGAAACTCATGTGAAAAAAGCTAGGACAAGATAGTCAAGGTAAATTTGTAGAAAGATACATTTGGCAATAAGATGTGAATATTCATTTATCACTCCATTTATTTTTATGATTATGAGACCAATTTCTGAAATATTATGAATATGACAGTACATTGAAATGATTTTTTTTTTTTTTAAATTTTTTTTTATCCCCACATAATTATTAGGGAAGTTTTGGTGCAATTACAAAGTAATGTAACAAATGATTTAAGAGAATTGTACATAGATGAAAAGGCTTCAATGCATTTGCTTTTTGTGATTTACGCTTTCAACTAAAAAACAAACATACACATACTCACTCTGTTTAAATTATATACGAGTATTTATTTTACATTTATGTTATAAAAACTTCTTTATCTGTGAGGAATTACAGTTAGATTATTTACATACGGAGTACTTCTTTACCCCACTAAATTATACGAAATACGGAGTACTTTATAATAGGATTTTTCTTAATCTAAAATGAATGGAGTGCTTATAAGAGTACTTATAAATTTAATTGTTGATTCTTATAATCTAGTCAAATAACCATGTGATAATACGGTAATACCTTAGGTCGATTTATGAGAAAAAGTTTATATGTTTGACACGAAGTATTTGTTACACTACTTGTAAGTTCCTTAACTCTACAAGATTCACATTTGCAATTAACTTTCCTGCCTGGTTATCTTCTCACAATAAATGTGACAAATATCTAATGCAAAATGTTGGAGAGTATAAGGGCCTGTTCTCTTACGTTGAAATTCAGTTCAGTTCAGTTCAGTTCAGCTGAGTTCAGTTCAGTTCAGCTCAATTCAGTTCAGTTCAGCTCAGTTCAGCTCCTAATTTCCTTCTCCTATAAAATATTCATTTCAGTTCAGTTCAGTTCAGTTCAGCTGAGTTCAGTTCAGCTGAGTTCAGTTCAGTTCAGTTCAGTTCAGTTCAGCTGAGTTCAGTCAATGAGAACAGGCCCTAAATATATCTCCAATAATATTTGCCATCTTCCAAAGTTGACTGCAAAAACATTACCAATTTTGATACGAATGTTGCAAAACCTCGTTATACATTGTGGTGTAGCATATATAAGGGCCTTTTCCATGTAAGATTGGGTGCCTAAATTTTGGAGTAGCTGGTAATTGTCAACAGTTCTACTTTTGAGTTGCAAAGGATGAAACCTGCGATTGTTAAATTCGTACTAACAAGATGATTTAGTACTTATTTGGTTGAACACGGGAAGTAATATTGCTTAATACGATGGGTATTCATGTGATCTTAATTCCTAAAAATTGCTAAATGTTGTTTGGTTGAGCATACGAAGTTCACGGCTCATAAGAAGTTTCACTTACTTAAGGTGCTTAGGTAGTTAGGTGCTCATGGTCCTAGCAAGTAAACTCTTTTATTTTATGGGACGTACGGTGGAATTTCATAAACTACAATTTCTCATGATTCTATCAACCAAACAACCGTATCTTATTCCCTAATATACCCCTAAATTTTTCTCTAGTTTATGTCACACACAAGACACAACACTTGGCTACATGCCTATATACTCCATAGTTTATGGTACAAAATTCACGAGATTGAAGTTTTTGTAGTCTCTAGTCTCTACTAAGGTTAAATTTTCCAAATTAAAAATGTTCCAAGATAAGACAGAGAGAAATTAACAGTTAGTGAATGAAAGATGTAAAAACAAAGAATTAGCTGTCTAAATCTGAGCACATAAACCAACAAATCTTTTACTAACACCTCTCTTCTTTTCTTTCTTTCTTTCATTAGTTTTTGTTTTATGGGATTCTGTAAAATATTGGCAGACAAATAGCTGCACACATGCAGCAGTTTTAGCCATAACATTTCAGCATCCCTGAAACCTAACAGCAACAGCACTTACACCAGCATCTGCTGCTTCAGACTTGCAGTCATAATTTCTGCAGTAGACTTCTGCATTTCACAGCATACCCCCCTTCTCTTCTAGAGAGAGAAACTCAAATCTTAGAGAGAGAAACAAAACCCCCCAAAAAAATTAAATCTTTTTTTAAAAAAATGAGGTGGGTTACAGTAACAGTAACAGCAGTATAGCAGCAGAACCTCTGCTCATCTGAACCATTAGTTTTATCCATGTACAGAAGATTCTGCCAAACACTCCCTTCTTTCTCTCTCTACATTCTCTCTCTAGAAAAATTTTCAGTGGTCCCTTAAAATAAATATTTCCTCCCCCTCCTCTTAAATCTTCCCACTTCACTTCAATTCACACTACTTCCACTTCTCTTTCTCTCTCTTTCTCCTTCAAAAGAAGCCATCTTTTTTCTTTCTTTCACTTCCTCTGTTTTGCTTGCTCTGTTCTTATAATTTCCCCTGTTTTTTTGCTCAAAAAATCACAAAGTTTCTAACTTTCTGTGATAAACTCACCACAATGAGTACTGCAACAGCAGCATCAGGAGGAAGAACAAAGTTCCCATTTACAGCAACTCAATGGCAAGAACTTGAACACCAAGCTCTAATCTACAAATACATGGCTGCTGGAATCCCTATTCCCTCTGATCTCCTCTTCACCGTTAAGCGAAGCCTCGATTCATCGATTTCATCCAAGCTATTCCCTTACCAACCTTCCCATTGTAAGTCTTTTTTTTCGAAACATCGGAAAAATTTGTATTTTTAATGTTTTGGCATTCATTTTGATCATGACATAATGTAATCAATGTTTTTGTAGTGGGATGGAATCCGTATCAAATGGGGTACGGCAAAAAGATTGATCCAGAACCAGGAAGATGCAGAAGAACAGATGGTAAAAAATGGAGGTGTTCAAAAGAAGCATACCCAGATTCAAAGTACTGTGAAAGGCACATGCACAGAGGCAAGAACCGTTCAAGAAAGCCTGTGGAATCATCACCTTTGACTACTGCAAATTCAAATTCTTCAAATAACAATAATCATAATCATAGTCATAATAATAATAATATTAGTATTAGTAGTAATAATAATAATTGTTCAACCACAAATTCATCTCTGACAGTTGCATCAGCAGCAGCATCTTTGACCAATCAATCACTTCTCAGTAAAAACCCTTGTTCTGTTTCTTCTGCTTCTCTGTTTTCTCTCCCTTCTCCTGATTCCTCTTGTAATTCTCTTTACCCTCCTTTCAAAAACAATCACAAGGACTATAACAGGTTTGTCTTTCTTTCCTTTCCCTCTTTTTACTTCCCGTCTCAATTTAGTTGTCACATTACTAGTTTATATTACACTCGGTTTAAATTACACTATCAGCGTGACTATTAATTAGAGTATTTATCGCTAACTGTCATTATATGGGATGTGGGTGTTATGTAATGCAGGGAAAGGTATTACCAAGGGTTAAAAGAGGAAGTGGGGGAACATGCATTTTTCACAGAAAGTTCAGGATCAAGTATGAGGGGATTTTCAGGGTCATCAATGGAAGAAACATGGCAACTAGGTAACTTAGATCATCATTCAAAGCAAAGTGGTGGGTATCCCAATTACTTGCAGCAGCTTAACAATGGTAGTGCTGCTGCTGCCGCGGCCGCGGCAAAGCAGCAGCAAGAGAAGCAATGCTACATTTGGGGTAGAGATTTTAACTGTGATTTATCAATGAAAGTTGAAGATGAAAGAGAGAATTTTCATGAAAAAACAACCCATCATTTCTTTGATGAATGGCCAATAAAAGGTGGTGGTGGAAGAGGAGGAAGAGATAATTCATGGCTTGATTCTTCATCAACTACTCAACTTTCAATTTCCATCCCTAATTCTTCTTCTCATCATCATGACTTTTTCCTCACAAATTCTAGGGAAAGTTAATTATAATGGGTAATTATGTTTTACATTCTTAATTTTTTCATAATAAGAGTATATAATGTGCTTTTAGTTCTAATTTTTTTTGCCCTTTTTTGGAGGGGTTGTTTGGTGTTGGCTTTTAATGTGACAAATATTTGTTTGTCATATTATGTCCTTTCTTTTTTTTAGTAAAATAATTTTATTTATTTATTTTTTGCAGATGAAGTTGAGAATTTCAAGAGCTGGGTGTGAGTGGGACTCTGAATCAAAGGTCACCAGAAAAAGAGAGCTGTTACTGAAATTTGGTGGGTGGGGGGGTCAGTCAGTCTGCTGTTAATTTTTTTTTTTTTTTTTAACTTTTTCATTTTATTTTATTTTAAGTTTTTTTTTAGAACTTTTGTGTATTTCTGTTTCTATCTCTGTAAGTTGTAAGTGATAGGACTTGGTACTGGACTATGGAAGAAGACAATGTATTTTCATTGGAGTTTTTCTGAAAAGTGTGACTGACTCAAATTATGTGCCAATTTTATCTTTTATAATATTTTCATTGTGTTAATATTTTTCTTTTTTCTTTTGGTATGACATTAGCATAATTTCTAATGGAAAAGAACCCATGTTTTTTTTCCTATGGCCTTTTCTTGATTCTATTCTATTCCTTTCTTGCCTGTCAATTGTGAAATGACTCTGTACAGCAAGTACAGAACACTCATTTTAGTATTTAGCATTCTTAAAATATCTCTGAAATGAGTGTTCTAGTCATTTGTCACGATTGATACTGCTTATGTATATGAAATTGATCAATACTCTGTATTTTATACTCCGCGCTTATATAAAATGAGGATATTTATAGGTTTTAGGAGGTGCTAGTTTCCCTCTGCTTGAAAGGCAGATGACAGCTTGACCCTTTTGGCAGGTTCTTAAGTTGATTTTTCAGTTTTCAGAGCTTTTGTTGTTTGTTTTAAGACTTCTACTTGTTTGATTATATTAAGGTTGGGTCCCACAGATATGCCAGTTTTGGCTTTTCCCTTGTGATAAAACTTCATGTTATTCAGAAGTTAAGAAAAGATTAATTAAACTGCCATTAAAATCTTAGACAGATAGTGTAATAAATTTAACTTGTGGAATCCAATTACTATTAATAGAGGAGTAACTGAATAAGACAGGCAACTAGATAGCTGATAGCTACATTTATGACCCTTATTTTAAAGGGTGTGTTTTTGTAGTTTGATAAGCTAATCTGATTGGAATCCAAGGTAGTCAAATACTCCATTTCAATTGCATTACATCCCTTGGCTTCAATTTACGGAGTATTTATTTATTTCTTTTTTATTTTGCTGGTCTTAATTTTAGAGTATGGCATTACACTATAACTCCTATGATTCGAGGATATATACCATTTGTTCAAATTCAAATTTATATGCTTGTATTCACCAAGGCTTTAGAGGGTTAAATCCCCCAACTGCAGATTCTTAGGGTTGAAGAAATGGGAATAATCTCTTATCCTTTAACCTCGCTTCTAACTTTTACTCCCTCCGTCCCCAAATGATAGTCCCTTATGGCCTATTTTTAGTCCCAAATTGATAGTCCCATTTGCTTTTTTTCAAGTACCATTAGGGCCTGTTCTCTTACGTTGAAATTCAGTTCAGTTCAATTCAGCTCAGTTCAGTTCAGCTCAATTCAGTTCAGCTCCTAATTTCCTTCTCTTATAAAATATTCATTTCATTTCAGTTCAGTTCAATTCAGTTCAGCTCAGCTGAGTTCAGTTCAGCTGTGTTCAGTTCAGTTCAGTTCAGCTGAGTTCAGTCAATGAGAACAGACCCTTAATATCAATTTTTTATCAAAATTTCCTCCAATTACAATAATATTTGTGCAAATTTAATTTTCCCATGTAAATTTTGTTTTTCAATGTACTTTTATTACTTTCTCTATCTACTATTTTACATACCCAATGTAAATTTATATTTTCAATGTAATTTTACTACTTTTATCTAAGTTTCTTAATTCCTGTGATTTTTGCTCATAAGGGACTATCATTTGGGGACGGAGGGAGTAAGTGTTTATCCTTTCCCCTCTCTTATCAATCTCAATATGTATTAAGGTGATTAATTATTGAAACAGAACTGTGTATAAAATAGATATAAGGCACCATAAGCAACTTTTAATCAGACAAAATTATTCAGTTAAAGTCCAAAAGAAAAATAAAATGAATTAAGGGTGTCACTAGGTCTACTATTATTATGTGAGCTCGGGAACATACACAAGAATAACAATAAATGCTACCTACCTTAGTATATTCCTATAATATTCAGTAGGAAAAATAATACGAGTAATAAAAACTAGGGCAGCTTGATACAGGAAAAAAAATAAAAAAAAGCACAGGCCCTTCATAAAAACTAATGTACAGAAAAAAGATTGGGAATCATAACCTAAACAACTCTAATCTCGTATGAGTACAACCTAAGTTAAACTTTTATACAAATTCTTAAGGGCATGTGCATCCTCTGGGAAAACTGATACTGAACAACTTTCGAACACCAAAGTGCAACTAAATACCAGGTCAGGACCTTCATCCCTTGCTGCCTGTAGTTGCACTTCGAGGGCCAAATCTCCATCTAGCCTAAGGAAAACTTAGCACACTTTGTTACCTTTTGGGAGGCTCGCTCACATCAATCTATATCATCATCAGCCTCAACATTTGTTTCGTTTTCATCATCTCTTACAGTTCCAGTCTCATGCTGCTGTGTGTTCTCTCCTAATGGACTGGAATCTTCGTGCCTATATACAGGTTCATCCTCGTCGGATTCAGCCCAAGCCTGCCTCCGCCGACTCGCAGTTGTAGGTGCACCCTTTATCATGTGGAGAATATTTCAGCAAAACAATGAAATCTCACTACTTTTGTGCACATAATATAAGAGCAAAATTTCAATTTATACTAGCATATTTATGTTTGGAGATGTTGGAGCTTGGACGTAATCTTCAGGATTCTATCAAATTGATCATCCATAAGCATCACACCGAAGGAAAAGAAATTTCTTATGTTGTATGAGAAATAAAAGATAAACTAAACACAAGAAATACTACTACATAAAGATAATCAATGCAAGGTTGCCTCATCACGACATCAATGAAAGGTAGTGCACAAAATAAAATAGTGAACTTACCATTTCTTCCTCTACATCTGAATCTTCAAGCCCAACTGCAGCAAGAGGATCTTGAGCCATATCTTCCTCATCATCATAAACCGTATTGAGCTGGTTAGTGGGTTCTTCATAATCGTTGTGGTGTTCATCCATATCTTCTTGATATTCCATTCTGTCAGCTTCTTCCTCAGTCTCATAATGCGATTTCTCGCTCTTATCCTTCCTCTTCTTCTTTCCTCCTTTCCTCCTCTTCTTCTCGCTATGCTCACCCTCCTCATCTTCACTTTGAGCTCTTTCCTTCCGTTTGGAAGGTTGACTGCTACTTTTCAATTGCTCCTGAAATATCCAAGTTTTCAGTGTTCATAAGAAAAGACTCAAAAAAGTACTTCTAAGCTATAACATCTTAACAAAAAGACCATCATTTTTTTCCCCTTTGTAAAAAAATTTAAATAAAGCCCTAAAGGGCAAGCTAATTTTGATTAGCAAAGCTGGAAGACAGTCTGTACGTCTGTAAAGACATCTAAAAAAAGATAGAAAAAATACTCAGTCCACAGCTCCACACTCATCTACCAATCACCCATGGCACACAATGAACAGGCTCATTAGCAATCCTCGCCTATGAACATAGCTTCTCTAAGACACACTAGAAAAGGACCTACCAAAATAAATTACACGACTAGAGTGACCATCTTCTGACTAACTTTAATCATTCTTCAATAATGGATTTATTGGATTATGGTGAATAATTGAGCACAGAATCTCATATACCAACAGACTAAATCCAACGAAGATGAAAATGACCTGTGTTCATCTAGAAATGATACTATGATATGATATTGAAGAAGGTAATATTAAATCATTATGGAAAATGTCCAATCATCATTTGTCAATAACTACTCAATACACCCAAAAGGCCAAAAGAGATTGATACTTAATATACACAGGGACAAACAATACCATCATATCAGCTTATTAAACGACAAATTCCCTCTGCAGTATTATCTTCACATATGAGCTTAAGGGTTCCCATAAAGTTACTCAAATTCCTACTCAAACTCATTCCATGAAAGGGCATTTGCTGAAATCATGTTAATATACTTCAATTATAAAAAGTATTTGCAGAAATCATGTTAGTATACTTCAAACATAAGGGTATTTTGAATATGGTGAAGGGATAATGAGTATACTTCAAAGTAACTTATATTGCCAAAATCATGTTAAAATACTTGATTGTGAGAAAGAAAAATGAGACAGTTGAACACTTGAACTACAGAATACTAAATCTAGACAGGAGTTTTAGCATCGACAACTTTGGTTGCTACATATTAATAAGACATTCCAATTCCCAAGTTACCAATATATATGAATGGATGCTTTCTGCACACCCTAATTTATAATAGTATACAGTGGCAACCTTTTTTAAAGAGCATTGGAAGCAGTTTCTTAAGGGTAAGCTTTGAAATGATGATCACTGGGACACATCATTTACCATAACCAACTAATGATAGTTATTTTATATACATTGCAAGAGTACAAGATTATTCCACTCAGAATTGAATAGTATCAGTACAAAACTATAACGCATCAAATGTAAGCAGGTTGAAATCCAACAAGTTCGATGGCAAATTAGGGAGCTACATGTCTTGACTCTTGAATCACTGAAAGAAGACCAGGATCGGAAAAGGAATGCGAGTGTGCAAACATACAAATGCATACATTTAAAAGAGATTAAGACCACCTGGAGTGAATAAACAAAACATGCAAGAGCTACAATGAAATATTAAAATGAAAATTAAGACAAAGGCACACATTATACTTCCACTACATGGCAAGCAAACAGCAGCAACAAGCCAGAAACTACCAAGATAAACAGTAAATGTTATATTTAAAGTTCTTAGTTGAGATACTTGCCTTGACACGTTCAAATCGCTGTTCCATTTCCTTCACTCGCTTCAGCTCTTCCTCTTGCTTTCTCTTTTCCATCTGTTTCAGAAGTTATCAGTGTATTGTAAACAGTATGACATAATTCTTCTCTAATGAACAGAGAATTGCGACATCTAACCTGAAGTCTCTGCTGTTCTTCAGCCTTACGACGGGCTTCCTCAGCTAATGTGACCTGACGAGCGAGCTCTAGCCTCTGCCGGCTCTGCTGCTCCTCGAGTTCAGCAGCTTCTCTATAAACTTTTGCAACTTCCAACAAGTGCTTGCAGTAGCTAACATGTGTCTCAATCTTTTTTTCATCAATCCCATGAATATTCTGGTTAAAACCCACAGCGAGCTGTCCAAATACGCTAATAGCAATCTCCAGCTCTGAAACCGTAGTGCGCATCTATAACAAGCCATTAAAAAAGTTTTATAAAAAAAGGTTTAAGAAATAAATGGATGCACTAAAACTTATTTGCACATCAAAGTGAGGTAAAAATTAGAACTAGATATTTGGATAGAAATCTAATAGCATAAAGTTTGGGGCAAAAAAAATCAGAGCTAGGAGGCAAGCAGGAAGACAGTTAATTGTGCAATGACGGATTACAATTAAGTTCAGGAGAAAACCAATGTTCCTCTGTTCTTTGACAATTAGAAAAATTAGGCTGACTCATTCGGGCTTCATAAACCCAACCTGATTATGAAACTAAGACATGTGAATTATCCCTAAAACATTTTGGGACTAACACTGGCGGAGCCAGCGTGGGACAAGGGGGGACAGCTGTCCCCCCACTTCCCCAAAAAAAGATATAGGTTAAATATAATATTTTGCGCTTCTTAAGGTAGATCAATGGAGTTGGATCAGCGGTAAGTGGGCAATGCATGAGTTTTTGGTCTGATGGACAGGGTTTCGATTCTTCCAGCAAGCATTTTCTTCTTCTTTTTTTTTGTTTTTGCTTTTTTCCTTTTTTGGTTTTTTAATGTATCTTTATAAGATTTTGAAACCTAAATCTTTATATGACAGTATTACTTCAATTTATTGCTGAAAATTACTCCGTTTACTTATTAGAATAATTGTAATTGTAGTTCTTTATTTTTTTTAAATAAAAAAAACTTTATAAAATAAATTTACTTCAATATATTTCTTAACAATTACTCCATGTACGTATTTCAATCATTGTAATTGTAGTTTTGCATGAACTCTACCCCAAATTACGAATGTAATAGCCTAGTAGTTCGTTATGGAGAAAAATATGGTACTTGATATTAATTTTTTGACAAAGTACTCCGTATTTTATATTTTTGAGTTGTAAAACAATAACTATTTAGGTATATTTTTGCTTTTCTTCAAAAAAAAAAAAAAGTATATTTTCGCTCTAATATTTTTGTCAAACTAAGCAATGATGTTCATTTGTCCCCCGGGTTTAAAATTCCTGGCTCCGCCACTGGGGACTAAGGCTTTGTTGTTGCAAGACATGAATTATATTTTATTATGTAGATTATTGATAGACAACTTCATTTTTTTAAAGAACAAAGATATTAATGGTTAAAGTTGTGTATTGGCAAACACAAAAAGTCCAATTGTTGCAATTATTAAATGATGGAAGAAGTATAACACATTGAGAGAATCAGCTAATTAAATCAGAAAGTGTAACAACCAAATAAAATTTCTTGCCACATCTCCATCAGAACAATCAATGTATTTAAAACTTTGACATTATCCTTTACTAATTGGTGTAGCTACTCTCCTTTAAAATACCAAATACCATCATCATCTCTCTCTCTCCCCTCCCCCACTCTTTTATCTGATTGTAGCCACTATACCTTGACCCTTCCACGGTCTGGGTATCACCCCTCTCCCCCCCAAACACACACACACTTTTTTCTGATTGTAGCCACTATACCTTGACCCTTCCACTGTCTGGGTATCCCCCCCCCCCCCCCCCCTCCCATTTTTTTGACAGAAATACAAATAGTATGGATAGCGGGTATATAGAATTATTCTCTTGCAAAGGACTAGCAGAGTTCACTCAAGTAAATGTCTTGGATGAAATAGGAATTCAAATATTTGAAATTATTGGATGCCGATGCTTGAAAGCGAAGGAAAATTGGCTACCATCGAACAATTAATGATATTGACAGCCTTAGATATTAGAGTTGGCAAAGCCTAGAGATTCAAAGTCATACAGAAGAAGGCTGGAGGGAGAAACTACACCAGTGATTAAAGTTTATCTGCTGCCAAGTCCATAGTTAAAATTGGTAACTTAGCTGGATACTGGCTTTAGATTGTGAGAATGGGTGGCTAAAGAATCCAAGGGATCAGAGAAATAAACGAGTTACCAGCACAAGCATTGTGCTTATATATCCACTGTAATGGTAGCAACTAGCAATGTATTAGGCACAGAAAGCGGAAAGCTGTCAGCCAGCTACACTATATTTTTCTAGCAGACAGATTTTGAAGATTATCACAAGTAAACTCGAGACTCAGGTAACCCACAGAGTCAGATTTTGGTGCAGAAATGCAATCACCTATATGAAAGCAATTGGTAGGTATAAAGTAAGCCATGAACTTTCAAAGGGTAGACCGGGTTAGCCCAAAAAATGTTTAGGAGGCCCCAGAATTAGTAATCATTTTGATCAATGATTCACCCCACAAAAAGCACTAAATAAAAGCAAGACTTGCTACATATATACAGTGCAAAAGTAAACACATGCCCCAAGAAGGAAACCTACTTGGTAGCTCACATTCTCTGTCATCCAATTCCAAATGGCCTTTACACAGTCCATAATATATAGCCTTTGCATACAATAAGGATGCTTCACATTTCCAGAAATCAAGACATTTAAAGAATTCTCATAAAATCAAATGAGTAGTATGGTAAATCACCTCGTCAGCAGACCTCTTTTCTTTATTCAACAAGGATGCTGAAAACTTCTGCATCACAACACCAAGATTGAATCTAAGTGTATAATTCGAAGGTGACAAACGAATGGCCCTGAGTAGTGTCCTCTTGCTTTCCTGCCACTGTTCAGCTTCATAATGAGTCCGGGCGAGATACAGAAAAAGTTGACTCTCTGTGTTGTAGTAAAACTTCCGCAAGCAATTCTGATACTGCAAAATAGGCAACACAACAACGATGTTACCTTGGATTAGGAACTAAATAACAAATTGAGCACTTTAGAAGGAAAAAGGTGGGCAAGCACCATCTTCACAGCCAATGTATAATTCCCCTGCGCAAAGTACACATGTGCCAAATTTATCCACACGTCTGGCATCTGAGAGAAAATTGTTCCACTTCCAGCTTCTTGGACCTGAAGCAGATGTATAAACAAATTAGACACTCCAAGGTAATAAGACATTTACACAATACACACCCTCCTAGAAGATGATGGAAATTCAGTAGATTTAAGGTGACCCCTCTCCCCCCCCCCCCCCCCCCCCACCCTATCATTGATGTGGTGGAAACATTGTTGTAGTGTCACGGAGAAACCACTAAAGCTGAAATGGTGCCATAATGCCATGGTGGGACTAAATATACAACTCTGCAGTAACAGATTCTGATTGGGGAAGGTTTTTAATCAAGTGAGTAAGAGAGTTCACAGAATGAAAACAGAGGATCTGAAGCATAGATTTAAAATAGAAAGCAGATGTTTAACTCAGAAAACCACACAATTCTTATAAAGAAAAAATTCATGCAAAACTTGCCTGTGTAAATATTTCTTTGGAAACATCAAATTGTCCCTTTTCTGCGAGAATCATTCCCAGCCCGTTGGCAGCATACAGATTGGAGGTGCACTTCTTTAAGACCTAGTCACACAATAGACAAAGAAATTTCAAATTTAATTGACAGCAATTAAAATTTGACAGAAAGAGCTTAGGCCAAGATCAAAGCTAACCAACCCACCCACCCACCCCCCTCCGGCCTATATATATATATGATTACTGAAGGAGAAAGGTGGTACAACCACACAAACTGTTAACAAGTGTTATAAATATAATCTATTCTAGCAACGACATGAAAATGACATCTTCAGAAATATTACATTTGAGTACATGTCCTTCGCTTTCTCCAGATGAACGGGAATGTGCTTGACCTGTTTCTTCAACTCGCTTACAAGCGCAGCAAAATAGTTCCAGTTTCCCTAATAAGAGCAAAAGAAAACAAAATGTAAACAATAAACAGATGAGTAAATAAAATAAGAGGTTTATGTTGCAATCTTGCAATGATACAGAAAGAAATAAATGTTAATACTTGATATGGTTAGTAAACAACAGCTAGGGAAGAATTGGGAGAGATCATGATGTATACATTCTCCCCAATGACAAACTATAAGGACTGCTTCTAAAAGACCCACAAAAGTGCAGTTTTGAAAGGAAAAAATAGTACACAATGAAATCTCAAATGGAACTTTAAGCAGTAGCAGGCTTAACGTTATTTTATATCTAACAAATTATTTTTTTTTTTTGGTAAAAAGCCAGAACAAGAGATAGTTATATTAGAGTAATTATGTTTGGAGTAAAGTCTGATTCTCACCAGACAGACAGAAGCGTAAAAATCCTTCCCATCAGCAGCCTCACTAGCAGCACGGAAAGTCTCCTTAGCCTTAACCCATTCATCATTCTTCAGCTCCAAGCATCCTAGAATAGCAAGAGCACCAGGACACTTATCATTCACCTTAAGTGCTTCACCAACCTGAAAAATTAAAGATTCTCACCATCAAAAAAGACATAAAGCAACATAATTAACCAAGGACTTGTTTATATATATATATATATATATATATTATTTATGGAAACCACAAAAAACATTTTCCAGTATTTTATTGTCCATTTTTCAAAATAACCATGATTATTAAAGGTATGAGGATATGACTAATTTTAACTTTTAAGTTTATTGAGAAAAAAATAATAATAAATAAATAATAAACAAACAAACAGACTGACAGTGATACTGAATGGGCCCTAAGATACTAAGTCATTGTGAAACCCTCATATTTTATACAAGCAAGCTAGTACATCCAAACTTCAAAGGTATCCTTCTGTAATGTCAGCCTTCAGAATTTGGGGTTCCAGATCATTATGTATCACAAGTTGCCATAGAATGATAAGAAGTGGTTTAGGAATGATTTGGAAAGAGCTTGTTTCCAGAACATTAGCCCTTTAGGCCACAAGAATAAATTTATGTAAGTGAACTTTTTGAGGAATAAAATATGCTGTATCGTACGAATGGGCTTACCAATTCAATGCTCAATTGAATGTTGCTTCGAGCCTTAGCTATGGCAGCAAGCCTTAGAAGAGCATCTACATACTCTGGATACTGCAAAATAAATTAGAAACAATTAAGGCTGGAAGAAATTGGATGAATATTAAGTTTAATTCCTTCCGAGGGGGAGGAGAGTAGAAGTTGAGTAGTTAGAATTGGGCTCCAGTGTAAACAAAAAGCAATTAAGTTCATATCCTGGAGAACTAGTAATGAAAAGACATCTAAAGCCATTAAGGATGTATGATTCAGCATCAACAAATACCCATATGTTATTAACAAGGCCCCAGTGTGGTAGAGTTAGAGGGGCAAAACAATAAAGCTGTACCTTCAAGTAAAATGCATTAACAATCTGCTACTTATAAGATCAAGCATGGATGGTTTAACACACCATTTTAATTTATAAAAACCTCCATTACTACATTGGAAACAGTTTTTCTATGTAAAATATTCTCTAGAAGTTATTTCATGGCTCATACACCATTCAAAGTAAACCTCCGTGAATAAGAATGCTAAGGTAATGACACTTTCGGTTTTAGGCAGTCGAGAAAACCAAGGCCTCTTTAACTATTTCAACGTTTAACAGAATAGATATTGGCTAAATGCCCCCACCCCCAAGTGACAAATTCTCTTGAACGATGGTGGCATCGTCATTTCACATATTCTTTTAAGGGCTCAATACCATATAGAATATTCTTAAATGACCGGTTGCCCTAATACTTCTCAGTTCACAAAAATAGTTTTTATGTCCCTGAAGAGATCTTTGCCAGTAGTAAATTAATTACTATTTATGAATACTCTTGAACTGGTGCCAGAAATAGAAGCTATCACAATGTGGGCTGACAACCACAGTGTGTTCACAATTGATTGAGATTCCCACTTTTTCAATTAACATATATCTTAGCCCTCACACATAAAAATCTTTCTTGCACATTAAATACAATTATACAAAAACATAGCATAGACTCTTCAAAGTGACTAAAAACCTAAGTTCTCCAAGATACAGTCCCCCCAATCCCATATTGTATGAATAACTAAAAAATTTTAAAATGTAAAATATGCTATAGATGTGAAAATTTTAACAAGGGGTACTGGGGTATTAGCATAGTTTATTAAATCACGCGGAATTCTCATTTGCTCCACTACATCCGTAAGCAATTTTGCAAATATATTCACAACAAGAGAAATTACAATTAACAGCCCACCCTCTACTTTTCAAATTTTCAAAATATCTTATGACACCATTCACTTCATTCAGAAAGGAAAAATTCCTAGAAAATTTTGTTAAAACTTTACTTGGTTATTGTATAAGAAACAGGGACTTCTAATATATGCCTTATCATCAATAGATTTTCATAACCACTTTAGCCCAACATGAGATGAGACCTAATATTGCTTATTTAAAAGTATTGAGCGCACTTTCATCAATGGGAAATCATATTTAGCATATCAATTAAAAAAAATGAAATTATTTAAGCCATATTTTCATTTTTACCTTATATAAAATCAAGCGATACAACAAAATCGCGCTTAGAGTTTTATGTGAATCCTCGAGTAATCGGGCCAGGTTAAAGATTGTTGAAACTTTGCTCCATGGTAGTTCCACACTACTTCCTTCTTCCTCAAGACGATGGAAAATTTGCACATCCTTGTACTGAAGCAAAGCTGTGAATGCATCCACAACATAATTGTTTTCTTTCCCATTTATCAGTGAAAGCCATACACCACTACCTAAAGCATCCTTGAAAGTTTGCTCTGCAAGCTAAAATCATATACCAAGAATTTACTATGCTATCTTGAAAAAGTCAACAGTTGCACAACCTTCAGTAATAAACAAACCTCGAATTCTCCCCTCTCAAAGTGAAGAACCCCAATGTTGTTAAGAAGATCTATTGGTACGTCTTCACCCACTTTCCTTAGCAGAAGGCGTGCCTATCAAGAAGCATGAAACTGTGAATACTGAATGCAATAAGTGGATTCAGGGTAAGAGAACTAAAAAAGACAAAATACAGTATCTGATAGTCGCAAGCCCTCACATTTCTGTAGGCTTCTAGAGCAGCTCCAGTTTCAGATGTGATCAAAATTTCACCCAGATCTAAAAATGCCTGCATATAAGTTGTATTATATATTATTCCGAACACCAAAACTACAAGTTAGACAATTAGTATATGACAAACCATGTAACCAAAAGCTGCATTCATATAATAATAAATAAATAAATAAACCACTTTAATAACCCACCATTATAAGACATCCCAAGGATAGCCAAAACAAATTAAAGTTATAATTACACACGGAGTAATACATTCCCTCCTGCTTTCTAGGTTCTATATTTCTTCAAAAGGTGTCACTTTAAGTTTCCTAACTTATTTAACAGAGATATTTTTTTAATTTAAACAACCATCTTATTATTTTGCATGGTATTTTTTACACATGATTCCAACTTAAGTTATACATGGAAATTGGAGCAAACACTTGGAAAAGTAGAGAATATATCACCTGAGCATCACGCGGATCAATTCTAGTAACCTTCCTTAAAACCTCTAAAGCTTTGTCTGTCTGGTGAAGTATAGCATAAATGTGTCCAAGTGACTAAACAAAAACGAAACAGCAAAAGCAATAAAAAAAATTAGCAAACAAATGGAAACGTCATTCCTGAGTCTATAAAGCCTGAACGCAAGAAGGAATATTCCAGAATTAGCAGCTAACCTTCAGAGTTTCGCAGTTCTCAGGATAGACCTCCAAAACCTTTTCAAAGTTGGCAAGGGAACTTCTGTAGTCTCCCAATTTGAGCTGTACTTGGCCCAGACCTGCAGAACACCTTGACTTTAGCTCAGGTCTCAAGTATGAGGTAAAAAGATAGATAGCAAACAAATCAAGTGATGTAGATTTTACAAAACCCCCAAAAAAAGTGCCCGGAACTTATCTCTGACTCTCTGTAGTGATGCAGCAATATAATCAAGCTTTAACATTGCAGACATAGTCAAATTAGTCCAATGCCTTACCCTAGAATCTAAATTAAGCACAAATAGACATGTATCCTACACATAAATCTTTTAATTTTCCCAGGGATAAGAGAAAGTCTGATATTTTGGAACAGAAAGAAGATGCGTCAAGATATACAGGTGAGAAATACAACGCAACAAACAGACGCATTTCTAAGAATTAAGACTGTTTCACACAGCATAACAGGTCCTAAACCAATCTCATTGTAAATGTAATTAATATCGGTGTGAGTGTCACCAAAATAATGGTACTCCTTTCGTTCCTTTAAGTTCTTCCCATTTCCTTTAATTACGTTTGACAATGCACATTTTCAATAGTTAATATCTGTATTTACATGTTAGTAAAAGTTTGATATTCAAAATAATTCAAACCGCAATAACCTAGCCCTTTTCTCTTATTGGTGGCAATTTTTTTTAAAACAATATATTCTTTAACCCTCTTTAAATTGTGTGCCCATATGATGAATTGTAAGTAAAAAGAACCGGAGGAAGTATATAGTTAGCTTTTATCATAGGAAACACCAAAAGATGGATTTGCTAAGAACTAAATCAAACCCTTTCTCTTAACACAAAGTCAATTGAAAACAACTTCATTGGAAATACCATAATATGGTAACACGAATTCCTGAGGCTTGCTGCTTTCCTTAACAGAGGCCATGTAGTAACGACCTGCTTTTTCATAATCTCCCTGCAGGAAAGATACACCAACGTATTAACACAGATAGAGGTCATCAATCTTCATAGTTCAATACCACCAGCAGTGGAAAGGTAAGAGGAAGAGGAAGAAATCAGAAATCTAACACACTAATACTATCTAATACATTATAGCAAGCCAACAAGATAGATTAGGCTATCAAAATACAAAAAGCTTGTAGCAGGAGAAGCAAGATCAGTTACAATTTTACATCACAAATCAAAATGATCTGGATAGCAGATAAAAGGGAAGTAGAATCAGTAGAGCTAGGGTTTAGAAATAATGAAAGCAGGAAGAAAAAAAACGGGTGAGTGACACAAAAACAAAATTGAACAGCTGGATAGAATTAATATAAGAGAAAAGGGGTTCACTCTAGATCTTTTTCTCCTTAGTCAATTGTATACTCTACATATAGGAAGTTCCACATTTAATTACATTAAAATAATCAAAAACATTCTCAGACCTTGCTGTGATAAGATCGAGCCAAGTTGTAGTATGAATGAGCTTTAGTTGGCCCGTGATTTGTAACAGCCAAGGCAGTTTCTGTCAGCTGCTCAACTAAAAAATGTTGACCAGTGAAAAAGAAGTGATTCGCCAGATAATTCAAAGACAATGCATTGTAGGGATATATCTCAAATGCAAGCAGCATTTTTTCCATCCCTTTTCTAATCCCAGCAGCTGTCAATATTTCACCAAAGAGGAAACTTCAGTTAAATAGAGATTAAGCTCAGAGCACAACCACCATCCAGAAAATTCGCAGGGCACTAACCATCATTTGCATGCAAATCCATAACCCCAAGAGCCACAAGAGCTTCAACATTTTCTGGATCTAACTGCAAATCAAAAATCAACTTAATTATATCAAGAATCTCATATCACAAAGTAATCATGATCAATTATAAGCCAGGAAATCAAGCAACCCCCCAACCCCTTAAAAAAAAAATAAAAAATAAATAAATAAATTTGATCAAGAAAATATGGGAAAGGATGAATAAGCTTTTTTACTTCACTAAAAACATGTTTCAAGCTATAGATACATGTAGAACCACTTGAGAACAATGGAAAAACATCTGTTCTTTAGTGTTAGGCCATAATCACAGTAAAATTGCTTTAACTTGCTACTAGTGTTAGACATGAGTAAAAGTCAAAAAGTTAACTATTTTATGAAAATTCTAATCTTTTTGGACTGAAACAAAGTTCTAAGTATCAATACCAACATTGAAACATCAAATACCCAGCAAGGGCAGGTAAGGTTAAAACATAACGTACATGTATATAGAATCCCAGGATATACATCTCCACCAAATTCATGTGTGAATGTGTATGGCCAACTGTGCCCTCAAGTGTGCTTAAACATACGTAAATCCTGGTCTTATCCCCAAATGTCAAAAGAAACAACAAATAAAAGAAGTTTTCTTACCTGCAATACACGCTCAAAAGCTTGACGGGCCCTTTCAAAGTGACCTAACTTGTAGCGACATAAACCTATGCCTAATCTGACAGCTCCAGGACAATCAGGATACACTCTCAAGGCTCTCTAACAAAGATTGATAAAATTAAATTAATCACAAATGAAAATTTATTCACTTTCAAGCAGAATCTAAATAGCACAAGGCCCATAAGTAAACAATTTAATAAAAACTCCTTCGAAGGAATCCCACAGATAACATAAGCCAGGCTAAACTGACCTTGTACAATTCCAAGGATTCAGAATAACGTCCACGATTAAACTGGACAGATGCCTGCAATTACATAGATCATTAATATATGAAGAGAAAGATACACATACAGAGCATGCTTGAAGTTGAAACAATCAGATTGAAATATTGAACCGGACAAAAAAATACATATGCTAAGCTAACAGGACTGCGTTCGCCCCACTTCAAGTTTGTGGTTAACAAGAAGAAAATAAGGACGGAGTGGAGGGCGTAGAATTGCAATAGATTGAAAAAAAAGAGTCAGTCACAAGGCTATTGGACATAGTCATGCCAAACAAATTTGAAAGAGACAAACTGAATTCAAATATAACAAGGTCAGTTTTTCAAGGCTGAATCCCAAGTTCAGTTAGCCATGAGTTCAGGATATCAAGCATAATATTGTTGAGAGACAAATTTTTTCTAAGCTGCTACATATGACATTGTAACAAGGCGAATTTCCTGATATTAACATTTTAGATTACTTCTCCAAAATTCTCATTTTGTTATCTTATCAACACTTCTTCTGTCCCCAATTTGACTTCCCACTTTTCTTTTCAAGATGTAACCAATACAATTCCTTATTTCCTTTTTAAAGTTGAAAACTTACTCTCTTTCTCTCTCATGATTTACATAAATCCTTTTATTTCTCTCTCAACATCAATGCTTCAGTGTTCTTCCTACTATTCCATCTCTATCCAATATCAATCTTCCCTTTGACTTTGGACATTATTATTTTATCTCTAAGCGTATGCCACTCAAAATGGAAAAGCTAAATATAGGACACGGTGAGTATGGTTAAAAGGCCAAAAATCAATTACAAGATGTATTGGTCAAACCTTACTAGTTTTCTAGCAGGCTAACTAATATTTCTTGGCTTAGGGACCCTTACATATCAATTGAATTGGCCAACAAAAATAAATAAATAAAAACAAAAAAACAAAAGCGGACAAAGGACGATACAGCTGAATGACCCATACAACAATTATGCCGCATCAACCACAACACGTAACGCAACACCATAAAAATGTATTGCCACTATAGTAATTTACCACAATGGTTACAACAGCAACAATTAAAACCATAATACAAATAAACTGCAGGAATGAAGTCATGAACTGTAAGAAACTCAAAAGAACTTCCACATAACAAAGGGAGAACTACAGAATGAGCCAACAGAAAACTAATATCCAGCTTCCTTTATCATAAGTAATAAATGCCCCTTCTTCATTAACCAAAATAGAGAGCATAGATACCTGTCCAAGAAGAGCGGGAACATTATCGGGATCACCATCAAGTACAATCTTGAATGTATTAAACGCTTGCTCTACATCACCCTTAGCTAGTAAAAGCTGGCCTGCGGCAGCAAAAATGATTAAAAGTTCACCAATAAATCCTTATCCGGAGTATTGATAGTATAAAATCACCAGAGAATAATCCTCAAAGTGGTTCCATGAATCTATAACAAATCCTTTTGGCATGTCATTCAATTCATAAGCTATGCCTGCTGAATACATGTAAATAACTATTCTCATCTCTTAATGACTATAAATATGATAGCAATAAAGGATGAGAACATGAAATACCAACCAACCACATTGCTCACAGGGAAACTGTTGCATACAACTACTATAAATCCTTCTTGACAAGTCATTCAATTGAAAAGTACTTGTGCTTTAGTGCTTACCTTTGCCAACCCAAGTAGACGATTCATGCATGTCAATTCTTGACGCTCTATTGTAGTATTGTGTTGCTTTAGCAAAATGGTTATCCTTCTCCTTAAGACCCGTCTCTATTTTTCCAATATAGCTATAATAAGCGCCCAGCGCATTAAGAATGGCAATCCTTTCATATCTCACATCAGCATAATATTCATTGATTTCTGAAATTACACAAAACGATTAAGCCTCAAACTCTATAGTAGAGAAAGCCAACTAATAACAAAGCACAACTTCTTCTGAAATTACCTGGGCTTGAACCTTCTTCTAAAATTTGACAAAATTGTTCAATCTTCCCTTGCTTAAAGTACTCCCTCTACAAAACACCACCACATTCCCAACCACAATAAGACATAAAATTAACAGAAAGCAGAATAAATTAACATAATCACTCCCACTGTAAACGGAATTAACAAGTGACCCCGGAATCAATTCGAGCCGATTTTCAGTAACAATGCCGAAGTACATGAAACTACGCCACAGCAAAATCATACACAACTAAACATAACAATAACAACAACAATAATAAACCTTTCCATTGATTTTTTTCAAGTAGAATCCGCTAAAATCTCGAAAAGTTCTCGTTTTTAAGTTGAATTACATAATCTTTTAACAATTTAACAACCCTAACACTAGCAGAAACCACGAATTAAACCTAAATCAACAATTCCAAGTAATTCAAATTCAATTAACGCCCTAATTCATTGAAAATCGAACCGAAACGAAGAGAGAAAGCGAACCGCGATAACGAGCCAGAGGTCGAGGGGAGCTTGTTCGGCCTTAAGAATATCAAGAATGTCAGTGGCATCACGAGGTAATTGATCGAGAGAAACTCTAACTTCTTCCTCAGAATTCTGAACTGGAATGTATACGCACGCCATTGATGAATTGGATGATTAATTTCCCCCTTTCAAAACCCTAGTTCATCAAATTTTTCTGGAAAATTTTCCAGAATCAGCAGAAAAAAGAGAGCTTAACAGTGGTGATTTGATTTTGTACGTGTAATTGGAGGTTGTAGCCTTCACCGCCAATAGAGGTAATCTTACCTTGTGTTTAGGGAATTTTTATTTTTTGGGTTTTTCTACGTTATAATCCTTCAATTTTCCGTGTTTTCTACGAATGTCCTCCCTTTTTGAGAAATCTACACTATAATCTTAAAATACATTTAATTTCTATACGGGAACCTTGCCGTTAACAAATTCCGTTAGTGGGGCCTACTCACCATTTTATAATACTAGATGAACCTCGTGCGATGCACGATTTGTTTGATTTTTTTTTTTTTTTTGTATTTATGAGCTAAAATTTGTTATATATTTAGATAAAATTTCTAATATTAAAAGATAATATTTAATATTTAATTAATTTAAACTTAAAAATCTCATTCGCCAATTTTGCTTACGTGGCATTTGAATTATTTAATTCTAAAAGAAATTAATAATCTCTTATTTAATTGGCTAATACTAAGATTTATAATCCTACATGGTGCGCTGAGAAAATTAGATCTTACGTGGCTCTCTAAAAACTCATGGAATAACTCCCCTTTATATATATATATATATATATATATTAGATTTTTAATCAATTTGCGTGTTGAAAATAGTTCCATTAAAGGTTTTGGGAGGTATTTTGGCCCTAAAGGGTCCAAATTGAGCTCAGATTTAGGAAAATAATAACACAAATGCCTCGTTTTGCATATTAAAAAATGTCTCGATTTGCGTGTTTACGTATTTAATATGCAAAACAAGACATTTGCGTCATTTTTTGTGGAATCTGAGCTCAACTTGGTTCCTTTAGACCCAAAATAACCCCCAAAACCTTTTACGAAACCATTTCTAACACGCAAATCGATAAAAAAATATAACTAACGGAATTTGTTAACAACAAGATAACGGCAAGGTTAGCGTTTAGAAGCTAAATGTAACCATTTCTAACACGCAAATCGATAAAAAAAATATAACTAACGGAATTTGTTAACAACAAGATAACGGCAAGGTTAGCGTTTAGAAGCTAAATGTATTTTAAGGTTACAGTGTAGATTTCTCAAAAAGGGGGGGCACATCGTAGAAAACGGAAAGTTGGAGGGTTATAATGTAGAAAAACCCTTATTTTTTTATAACCCTTAACTTTTGAGGTATCCAAATTTATAAGTGAGTCTGAAGTGAATCTTAAGATAATGTGTGTATTTGGAGAAAATCTTGTATAAATCGGAAGCATTTGAAAATTAGTGGAAAGTTGAAGAGGTAGAGTCTGGGTCTGGGTTTGGGGAGAAACTCACCCTAAGGTAAAAGTTACTCCCTCCGTTTTTTTTATATGCATCACTTTGACAATTGCACTATTCACATATCATGGTTGACTTAATATTTTCACCTTAAAAAAATGAATAAATGTTATTATATTATATATCATTAGATTCGTCATAATGTCTAGTTTCATAATATAATTTGTTACAATTTTTACTAATACACAATTAAAGATATTTATGGTCAAAGTAGCGTTTCGGCAAATGTACCAGTCAAATTGATGCATATAAAAAAAACAGAGGGAGTAACAATCACCGAGGGGCATTGGATAACATAACTAAAAATAGAAATCATGACAAACACACACTAATTACACTGATCTACGTGTGTATTTGTCATGAATTCCTAATTTTATACAGTTTTCAAGAGTCTTTTTAATGCTTTACCCTTAAATTAAAAATGAACATTTTACACTGATTGACGTGTGATTTTGGCATGCATTCCCAGATAAATACTCATTAAATTGGATGATTAAATTATTTCATAACTTTTTTTTTTTAATTTCATTATATTTAAACTAAAATGGTTCAAATGAAAAGATAAAGAAGATAAATGACTCAACTCTTTTTAGTTTTCCTAACTCTTCCTTCCTTTTCCTAATACATATTGGGTTTTTTTGTATTATTTTTGTTTTTTTTACATACTTGCATATCTTTTAACTATTAACGGTATTAGTTTTTCATCCAATTTAATGATGCTTTGCAAGTTTAGGGTTACCTCAGAAAGTAGTGAAAATGTTAGAGTTACATAAGAGAATCACATAAAACACAAGGTTATATGATATGATTTCCCTAATTTTAGTTTGATCCACTGCGCTTTTCACAGCAATATTTTGATTTTTCTGATTTAAATAAAACTTATTTTTACAGTAAACATTTAGTGTTTAGGGTAAAATTACCCCAAATATGTGGCCCAATCTCATAGCAACACGTGGCCCAATAAGAAGGAGACACGTGTCCCTATGAGAGGACGACACATGTCCTCCTGATAGGGTGACACGTGTCAGCTGCCCTAAGCATATAAGGAAACATCAGAAAGAGAAATGGCCTTTATTACATCAGGCCCAAATCTCGAGGAAAACCCTTGAAAGCCGCAAAACGGCGCCCCCCTATGACACGTGGCGACCTCTGATTGCGTAGCCAATCACGTCACGGAATTCTAGGGTACAAATCCTAGAGGGGCACATGTTCCCACCCCTATAAATACCCCAATCATTTATGATGGGAGGGGTGGATTGTGACATAACATTAAAAAGAGCACTAAAAGAGCTCCAACTTCTCTTTACTTTCTCTCTCTAGCTATTCCGATTACCGATCTCTAACTTGATCGTCAGAGGCGAATATTCCGGTAAAGGAATATTCGTTGTTTTGCAGGTGTCCTCGTCTCGTTGCCAGAAGAGCGTGACCAGTATCCGAGGAGTTCACAAAATACCCCGAAACATTTAGTTTTTTAAAAAAATGCGTTGTCTTAGATTTATATGAATGTGTTCTTTTAAAATTATATAGTAATAAAGCCAATCTGTAAATGCAAATATTTTTCCACTCGTTTTTAGTTGTAATGTTTTGAGTTCCAGGCTTGTCGATAATGCATATTTTAAATTATTTTTTAATATTTTGAAAATTATACTTGCGTATTGAGATGTAGGCATGAAGCTAATGAAGATTTAAAGTGTCTTGAGACTCTACATTTTCTAACGTAAAATTCACAAAAAGGAAAAAAAAAAAGAGGTATATATATTATGTAGAATTTCAAAAGTTGCAATTAATTAATACAGGAGAAAATATGAAATGAAATAATAAACACAAAAAAAAGTTTTTGCCTCAAAAAAATAAAATAATACACAATATGTGTAGCTTTTCTAAAACTTATCATGGGCCAGACTGGGCTTTGGTGAAAAAGGATGGCCCATTTTCGAGCCAAAGACTCGGATTGGGCTCAAATTTGGGCCAAAAAACTTGTATCCAAAAGATTTGGATACAAGTTTTTGGCTTAAACGCGCTATTTCAGATCAACTGGATATAGATATTTCAAGTGAGACAGTATATTTTTATATACTAAAGTAATCCCCGTAGTTATCCCCTAAGTACACGTGTCATCACCATATAAAAAATTTTCCCGCCAAAATATTTTGTTACCTTTTTTTTTTGTTATTAATATAAGTTTGTTACTATATCTAAAGTAGAATTTTTGCCTTAAATTTAGGGAGTGATATCCAACAATAATAATATAAATAAAATTAAAAAATATAGTGGTATTGAATGAAATGTTAGGTAAAATTATAAAATACGAGTACTATTAGGATATCATTAAAAAGTTTTATTAATTTATTTATTTTTTTGGTTATCAACCAGAATAACATGAATAGTTAGTACTTTTTTTTTTATTAAGAAAATAGTAGCTTTCATATTACGAATGCTAAAATCTAATTAATTCTTCCGTCTCATATTAATTGTAATGTAATTTAGACATTGAGATTAATCTTATGGTATATCACTATGTTTATTTTACTTTTTTTTTATATTTTTTTTTTTGTATTTCTAATGATTCGTTTTGTACAGTTTCTAATAAACAAATAGTAAAATATTATTGTAAAACCGTGCATAGCAAGGGTTTTGAACTAGTTACAACTAAAGATTTAATTTAAGACTTTCTAAACCACACAAAATAAAATCAGGTCAATTTCTAGCCAAGCTCGGGACCCAAAATTTGGCAATTTTCAAGCTAGGTCTAATATAATTAGCTTTAAGCATTTCTCGTATCACTTTAGCATATGTTATGCTTTTGGAGCAAAACTAATGGCATTATCAAAGCATTTGGATCTTGGTTGGAAGTAGAAAATTACAAAAGTGTTTTTTTTTTTTTTTGTTAATTTGTTTTTTTGAAACAATGTTTTGTTATTTTTTAAAAAAAGGAATTCTCAATGGTAGCAAAAATTTTGGAAGAAATTGTAATAAACTTATAATAATTCTCTAATCTAGCTTTATATTAATAAGGCCCTGTTTGATTCACCTTAATTTTGCTGAACTGAAATTATTTTTACTGAACTAGGGTGTGTTCTATTCACCTGATTTTCACTGATCTGAACTTATCTTAACTTATCTGAACTTATCTGAACTTATTAGACCTTATTAAAACTTATTTTAGATGTAATTTGTACTTGGTTAACCCTTATTAAAACTTATTAGACCTGATCTGAACTTATCTGAACTTAACTGAACTTATCTGAACTTATTACACCTGAAATAAGTGAAAACAAGGTGAACAGAACAGACCCTAAACTTATTTTTACTGAACTGAAGTGAATTTTACTGAATTGAAATTATTTTTACTGAACTTAAATTATTTTTACTGAACTTAAATTATTTTTATTGATTTTCTATTATAATTCTTCTTTAAGAAAATTGAATTTTACTGAACTGAACTTATGTTTACTGAACTGAAATTATTTTTATTGAACTGAAATTAATTTTACTGAACTGAACTTATTTTTACTGAACTGAAATTATTTTTACTTAATATTATTTTTTTAAGGTGAAGAGAACAGTGCCTAATTCTAACAAGACTAACCTTTAATAATTAACAATTAACCATGGTTAACTAATTAACACCCTCACCACCAAACCATAACCTCATCGCCACAAATAAAGGTGATGATGATAGTTGTATGTGACATGGTGATGGGTGATGGTGTTTTTGGGTACGGTGCGCCTTTAAAACTGTCAATTAATTTATAGGTTGATTGAATTGTTAAATTCTCCGATTGGGGGATTGATGAAATTATTTATTAACTTAGGAAATTAGTTGATTGTAAAAGATGATGGAGTAAATCATGACATAATCTTATTAGGCCAATTGATTAAGGATTATACTTGATTGATTGAATCAATCAAAGACATAATTGATTAATGATTAATGAATGAATTTTTTTTTTTAATGAATCAATTAAAAAAAATAAACAATATAGAATTATTTTTAACCACTTTTAGTATATGTAGGGGTGTTAAAGTCTTTTTAGGAGGACATTATAACCTCTCCCTTGGCTCATATAACAAAGATAAAAATAAAATAAATAAGATAAAAGTAAATTAAATTAAAATAAAAAATACAATAAAGATTGGAATAATAACTTGTCAAAAACGCCAACTTGTTCTTCAAGCATTTGCTTGAAGGCAATATACAATTAAAAATATAAAACAGTGTACTAACTCAGCAAAGTCAAAATTCAACACACAAACATAGGAATTAGGAAGTAATAAACAAATTAATGTAAGTCCTAAACTTACCAAAAGCTACAAACATATCTAGACTTGAAATAACTTGTCAAAGTTGCTAACTTCTCCTCCAAGACTATGTTAAAATAATCTATAGTAAAATATACTTGCAAAATTATTACATGATTTTGAAGATTATAAATTCAACCCAAATTCTAAAAATAATTCTATCTACAACAAACTGTTTAATTTCATCAGAAAATGGATCCTTTAACACTTATCCTCATTACCCCTATAACATTTTTGGTTTTATATTCTCTTACTAAAGTTTCATATTCAATGTGGTGGAAGCCAAAATGGTTGGAAAAGAAACTAAAGCAACAAGGTATAAAAGGCACCCCTTACACTTTCTTGACAGGAGACATGAAAGAATGGGTGAAGCAAGTAGAGGATGCTTGGTCCAAACCAGCCAACCTTAACCACCAGATCGCAGCTCGTGTCGATCCTTTCACTCATAGTATTTCCCAGAAGTATGGTATGTGAGCATGTGACTTGTGTCTGTCCAATTTTGTACCAATTAGGATCTTACAATTCTACGATCCAAAGATATATGAGGGATTCGAATCCTTGTTTAAGTCTTGTGTTTGTGTCATGACTTATAAAGTTTTATGTTTGTAACATCATTACTTGCTAAGTAAAGAGTCAACCTTTCAGAGACCAGGTATAATCTAGCATTTCATCCATAATTGTGTGGTAATGAACTTCTTTGACTCTTTCTAATTTTAGTACAGCCAAACTACCACATGCAGATTATATAAATAAGAAAGAAACCTAAACAAAGATAAAATGTACATGCAGTTCAATAATTGAGGCAAACAGTTGAAATTTGCTGTAAAATAATCAGTTCAGTATAAGATTGGGATGAACATGTTTTATGAAAACAGGGAAGGTATCCATGTGCTGGGCAGGTTCAACGCCAAGGCTGATTATCAAGGACGCGGAGATGATGAAACAAGTGTTAAGTAACAAGGAAGGTCATTTTGAAAAGCCATACATAGACCCCCAACTCCTAGTCCTAACTAGGGGACTTACCACTTTGGAAGGTGAAAAGTGGACAAAACACAGAAGGATCATCAACCCTGCTTTCCACACTGAGAGGCTAAAGGTCTGTTTGTAATTCTGTTCTTCCTATTATTTACTTCAGAAGAAGTCTGATTTTGTCATATATTGGTTTACTATAGAACATGGTGCCTGATATGGCTGCTGCTTGTGGTGAGTTCATCGAGAAATGGAAGAACTTGGCTAGTGCTGAGGGAAGTTGTGAAGTTGACATCTGGCCTGAGTTTCAGAATCTGACAGCAGATGTAATTTCGAGGACAGCTTTTGGGAGCAACTATGCAGAAGGGAGACAAATTTTTGAGCTTCAGAAGGAACTTTTGAATCTTGTGATCGAAGCAATGCAGACATTGTACATTCCTGGTCTCAGGTATATCCTTTTAGTGCTTCTGTAAGTTAGTGTAAGGGGAGAACAGTTCATGAAAACATAGGATTAAATTTCCTGCAGATATATTCCTACTAAAAAGAATCGGAGGAGAAAAGAATTGAGCAAGATGATCACATCAATGCTCACAGATGTGATCAGGAAAAAGGAGAGTGCTGTCAATGCAGGAGAATCAAAGGCGGATGACTTGCTAGGCTTGCTTCTGCAGTCTAATCAGCACAGCAATGGAGCAGAAAATGCTGCAATTCTGAAACATGGCGGGTTGACCACAGAGGAAGTGATTGAAGAATGCAAGCAATTCTACTTAGCTGGCCAAGAAACAACCGCAAGCTTACTGAATTGGGCTATCATAGTGTTAGCTATGCATCCAGATTGGCAAGAGAAAGCGAGAAAAGAAGTCATAGGAGTTTGTGGGAAAAACTCTATAGATTTCGAGGCAACTACTTACCTCAGGACAGTAAGTTTGTCTTATCAGATTGTATTTCAGTTCTAAGAGTTACGTCTTAAATAAATAATGCTCTAAACTTTATGATCTGTAAGATATAAAAGTGGGTTTAACAATATTTTCCTCTGTACTTTAGGTTAATATGATACTTCTGGAGGTTCTGAGGCTGTACTCACCTGTGATTGCTCAATACCAACACACTTACAAAGAAACCAAACTTGGAGACTTCTTCATCCCTGCAGGAGTCGATGTTACACTTCCGACACTACTTATCCATCATGACCCTGATATCTGGGGAGAAGATGTGGATGAGTTCAACCCAGAGAGATTTTCTGAGGGAGTTTCAAAAGCATCCAAAGATCAACTCGCGTTCTTCCCCTTTGGGTTTGGTCCACGGACTTGTGTTGGTCAAACTTTTGCACTCATTGAAGCTAAGGTGGCTTTATCTATGATTCTACAGAACTTCTCCTTTCAGCTCTCCCCATCCTACACTCATGCTCCCCACACTGTTATGATGCTTCAACCGCAGCATGGAGCTCATATTATAATGCATCCTTACCATGCTCAATAAGTCAATAGTTCAAAAACTTTAAACATTAAACAAGCTGCAACTTTGTTATAAATCTCCTACCATGTGTATACTAGTGCTTTGATGTTGTCATAATTATATCTAAGGAATCTGAGTGAACCCGTGCTATACGGAATAATATAAGTCTTTTTTTTTTCAAAATGTGCAAAGTTGATTTTGATAGTATCAATTTTTTATTTTTTTTTATTTTTTATAGTATGAATTATTAGATTATGTCATTATGTTGTTTCAAAAAAAAAAAAAAAAGATTATGTCATTATGTTACATTAAAGGATTTACAAAGACCAGTGCAATCAACAAAGGAAGAACCGAAGAAGTGAAAGAAATGCAGCATTATGAATGAAACAAGCCACAAATGTGTACACCCATGGTTATTTTTGTGAAGACTCAATGAGTGATAAGACTCATTCTTTGTTCTCATTAACTTTGCTATAATCACATCAACGATATCACAGTAATGTAGTACAACGTAACAACGAGTTAACTGCATCTACACATTGCTATTTAGTCAAGGAACAGAACCAATATACAAGTCTAGCATAAGAGTCTTAATTGGGAAATCAAAATTTATAGCAAGAAACTTCACATAAAAAAAAAGGTGAAAATATTCATTCAATCATTATCTTTTTTTGCTAATAATGTCAAAATTTTACATCATTTCAAGCACAGATGGCTTTAAATGATGTTAGGTACACTTTCCAGGAAAAAAAAAAAAAAAAAAAAATTGAGTAAAAGGAACCTCTCCTCTTTCATTGACAGGTTCTAAAAAAGGCTTTTTTTTGGTAACTATCATTGAAGGAATTATAAGGTATGGAAAGAAGACTTCTATAGAGCGCTTACGTTTAGACTGTATATTCTCTTTTCTGTAGACTATCAGATCCAAGTACTCCGTATCTTAAAGCTTAACCATTAGCAACCCAAGTCAGCAAATTTATCCAAAATAGAGTCCACATCAGGAGTTAGAATAGCACGCTTATTGAGCTCCCCAACAACACAGCAATGCTTCTCCGCAGAATTAATAGCCACAACATCCTGCGCAAATGTACAATCTGAACCAAGGCTTGCCTGCAGCAAAAAGTTTAACCATAAAAATGGGATCACAATGCAGTGAAAACTATTGGGAGTTAGAGGGGGATAGGGAAATTCCCTAGAGCAAAGAAATAGAACAATCACAATTCAGCAAATGTAGGCAAATAGGCAATCTTTACATTATAAGATATTTTAATTTACATATAGAACACTCCAATCCAGATAGACAGAGTTGTGAGAGTCGCTAGTGGGCAATATAACGAATTGTTTTAAGAAGCCTAAATGAAATAACTTGCTCTTTTGTCCTTGTAGGTCAACTGTTGAGTTTTCAGTGGAGGGTATATCTAGAACAAGTGGCTGTATAACATCAGGTAAATCAACTATGGTAGAAGCCATAGAAGCCTTGTTCATTGAGTGGTTGTCATCGCAATCATATGTTATACATGATGTAAAGAGTAAAGGCAACACTGGGGACGTTAAAGTTGGACAATACAATTGAAGTCAAAGGCATAACACAACCAATTCAACCACTTAAAATATACCATCTCATTTTTTTTATCTTTCTAGCCGGTTTAAGGTCAGACTAATATTACAGCCATTTAATGTTAGTACTTACATCATAAAGGGTATCTCCAAGCTTAAGCTTCACAGCACCACTTTTGTAAATCAGCATTTTGCCCATGATACCTGCTTGTAAATCTTTTAATCCAGCAGCCTTCTCTATGGGGTTTGAGCCACTTGGTGGTTTGGAGCTGCTGGTTGAATCTTGACCTGTAGCTGAAGTTTGTTTTGTCATCGGGATAGTCGTTGGTAGCTGAAAAAACATCATCCTAGGCTCAGAATTTTCCTCCTGCCATGAACAAGGTTCAGATACATTATGCAATCTGGAACTCTATAGTCATAAATTCACATCACGTGGAGCTATTTATAATACTCACCATAAGGCCAAGCTCCATCGCTGGGTTGGACATATTTTCATCAAAAGTAGACAATTGCCCAAATTCTTCTTCATTAAGGATATCTGAAAGCAAGAAAAAATTGAAATTTTTTAAAAATAAAATTAAAAAGCTAATTTCATCTGTTATGCATCTATATTTGACTTAAAACAAATTACATTGAGCCACAAATTGATGGTACTCAAAATTACTTACAAAAATATGTAACATGCCTTGACATACCTGGATTTCCAGAATAAGGCCTTCGAAGAGGAAGAGTTACAGGATAATAGCTGTAATAATTCTGTGAAAGCAGGGAAAGAATCAATTACGGTTCAATGAGTTCAACTCAAAGGAAAAAGGCAGAACAAATTAAATAAATTAAATGCGTAGGATAATGACCAATTTGACCCATCAATGAAAAAACCTACCCATGGTTCTTTGTATTCTTTGTTCTCTCTCAGGTTGGAAAACTGAGCTTTATCTGGGTTACAAAAAATTTCTTAAGTTCATAGTAGTTTAAGCAGTGAAATCATCAAAGTTATTGCTCACAAAAACACTATACCTTGATGCCAAGAATTATTTCCATTGGAGGCACTGAATTGATTACTGGGGATTGATGATCCGTACCCAAATGCAACTCGCTGAACAGGTTCTGCTGCATACCATAAAACCAAGAGGAAACTTCAGGTGTTATCAAAAACAAAAAAAGAAGATTCCTTACAGATTGAAAATATTGATTAAGAACCATGTCACTTCACAATTATCCCCATCATCTAAAAAAGGCAAGAATTTTCTCTCCAAATAGGCAAATAGCAAACAAATATGCATGCAGGGATCATCAATAAGGAGAGATAAAGTAGATTAACATCAAGCATGAAAACAGGTTTTGACGACAACATGCATAAGCTGGCAGCCAATAAGCAGATAGCTTGATTACATTAGGCGTACTTGTCTATGGTCACCGTTAACCATTATGATTCAATCCCTAGTGGTATTTCTCTCCTATTACATGGTGATGAGGAGTAGCAGGTTGGTAGGGTTGGGCTTAACTCAAGTCACTTTATCAAAGAATATGGTCCCTTAGAAAATTTACCCAATCATTAATGAAGCCTTGGAAGATTAGGGGTCCAGTCCTAGTCTTTACCTACCAAAAGAGGGGAGAGAAAGCTCATGAGGATATTTTCAAAAAGAATGAGTCAAATCAATGTAAACAACATATGAATGGTAACTTGACTAAACAAAATTTGTCAGCTTTCAGGATTCATCAATAAAATGGGTAATTTTGGTACTCTTGTGCATTCTTGATCATAATGCTCATGTGCTTGACGCTCATATCTTAGATGCAGCAAGGAGTAAAGAGTCAGAAAAAGAACTCACATTTTTTATTAATCTTAGGCTTCGCTGTTAAGCCATCCTATAAAGGAAAAGTAATAGATTAGAACAGGAAAATTTTGCTTACATATAATAATGACAGAAGATGGGAAAATAATGGATATAAGCAAAACCTGAAAACGTCGCACTAACTCCTTTGCCTCAGCAGTTTCAGCATCATCAATCACTTCACTGCAAACAAAAGACATTAATTGGCTATATATACACTGCAGAGTTAATCCCCCAAAAACCACACTACTAAAGCAATAACACCATACGTTTTTGCAACAGCAGCTTTTGTTGCTTTGCGTACTGGAGCTTTTGGTTGAAATCTCACCTACAATGAGAAAGACACATATTGTAGAAAAGCCTAGGAACAATAAATGTGTTGGTGATGAAAGAATGAGATGTAAACCTTTCGTGGTGCTGGTTTTTGGTCAAACGATCCTGGATTCATCACAGTTCGATTGTGAACTACTACAAAGATAAATCCATGAGTTTGTCACAATGGGGTTAGCGACAAATTCCCTGTATAACAGATACTTATAGACTACATGTACAACGAAACTTAACAAATTCAAAACCAAGATTCAACAAGATTTTGCAACAAAATCAGAAGCTCGTTCATGATGACTGTTGTCCACCATTGACATTGTTATCCATGACTCTTAATGTACAATGAAATTCAACCTAGTTTGTAATAAGTATCGAAAGAATTGACCCTTCATCACTCACATCATCCTAGTTGTATGGACCCCTTGACAAAAAGGGAAGAAACTAGGCCAAATAAGGCACTATACAAATTATAACATACACCTGGTTACATTGTACTACATACTACTACCCAAAAACATCTCCCTAACGCTAACGCTCCAGCCTATGCGGGATACTGAGATTCAGGTCGGACACACGCAAAAACGAAAATGAATCAAAATAAACTATACCCCAATAGCCACTCCACTCTCTAACACTGAAAAAAACACCTCCCAGCAACAAAACCGATCAAATATACTACGCTGAAATAACAATGCAATCAATTTGAGAGTAATTTAGCTTTGCAAATACTTGAAATTCCAAACAAATAATCATTCATCATGTAGACAATTCTCTCCCCAATAAACATAGTAATAGTATCAATTATGACTAACTTTTAACACCAAAACAAATTTGGCAGGAAGAAGAGGTATAATTTCATAAACATTAAAGGGTTGTGCAATACATTAACAACTTACCCGAGAAGCTGCTGAGAACGTCAAGTGCGATGTTGAGTGTGCTTCAACGGAGAACTCAGAGAGAGAGAGAGCGCGCTGATTAATGGGTTGGAGCCCCGTTTATAAAACCCCTAACCTTGCCCCACTTATAAATGGGTTAGATTCGTCCAATTATGTAAATGGGCTAGGAATTTATACGATCGGCCAATTATGGATCCTTAATGGGACGAGTCGGGCGTTATAGTGATTTAAATTTATAAGTAGCCTATTTATATAGTACGAGTAATTTTTATATTAAAAGAAAAGGGGCAATATTAAAATAAAAACAACTCAATTTTCATCCTCCAATCAAATATGAATTTGACTGTTTTTCTCATATATTATTTCACTGCCCCTATTGAAACTGATTATATTATGATAACCTCGTTAACGTAAAATCTAAAAATGAATAAAATTTCACTACTTGAGGAGGTAAAATAAAAATTGAATCAAATTAAGGAAATTAACAAGTCGGGGGCTACAATCACATTACAAGAGGAGAAGACTACCTTCATGTTTATACAATTGGAATGATCGAACGGAGTTCAAAACATACTAACTAAATCTAATCTATTGCTTGGCTACTAAGTTAAGGGAAAATTAAGAAAAGCGCTAAGAAAGTTTAAAGAAATGAAATGTTTTTATTGGTTAATTTGATGATGCCTTATGCATTGTTGCCCTTTGTTATGTATAATCAAATTCTCCAAGAACTTCGCCTTGGTTTCCTATTACTGCCCCTAACCATTCCACGGTTTCTGTCTCCTTGGCTCCAATGCTTCCTTTTAATCTTTTATAGAAGTCTAACTGAACTAATACAGTCGGCCACGTTCTTTAAGGAAGTATGGGTCTCGATATTAGGCCATCCTATATGTCTATCAGACCTTTAAACTTGATAGGTCTTCATTTTGTAGCGCTGACTAGTCCATTGCTTATAGATCAAACTATCCCATATTAAGTCAAGTTTGGTCTAATCTTCCTTAAAATGGTCAAGGTCAACGAGCGCAAAAGATAGAGTACGGGTGCAAGAGGTGGGCATAGGAAGGAATTCCAAAAGTCACAAAATTTTAACTAGGGTGTAACAACATTAATAAAGGTATTTGTCAACATGTTGCATTAACTTGAAACTAAAGGAGTACAGAGTATTTACTAACCTATAGAGGATGGTGCATTTAACCAATATATATGTGGGGTTTTAGCAACCTATTTGAATTTTGAATACTTAATATAGAAGTAAACAAGTAATGATCTTATTTATGGAGATTTTCTTGAGTAAATCAACTGTAAAATTGGTTGATGGTTGGAAACCTGATCTTAAGGAGGAAGGTGAAAGCCCAAAATTCGCAAATGATACAACAAAGAGTCTCCTAGTATCTCACTATCTCTAACACAAAGTAAATGCAATGTTTTTGTTCAAAATTTCAAGGCTCCGCTCTATTATCACTTCATCAGAAATTCATAGCATTCACAAAAATACATGATCTTACAAGCATACATGCAAAAGCTTATATGACAACAATATGGAGATTGACAAGAAAGAAACCCCTTTTTAATCATCATAATGCATATCCTCATATTTTTGTCTTTTTACCTCCTGAACTCCGGGCATATCTTCACAGTTTCATCAGAATGAAGTAAACCATGAAGTTTGAGGTAAGAAAATAAAAAGTGAGGAGTTGCAGCGAGCTACAGAGTACAGAAAACAGGATCTAAAGGTGGGGAGCCACATCTACTACAACAAAAGTTACAATATAACATGTACAGAATAATAAAGGTTTTAATTTCTGATTGCTTGTGTTGTTTGCACAGTTGCAATCAGTTGCGCCATGACAGTGGCATACTGAACTGCTGTATGTTCAGCGGTATACTGGTCTGTTAAGCCATACTCTCCAAAGTTGGGTTCGATATAAATAAAATGACCTGGTAATAACCTCTTTGACAATGTATCTTTCAAAATATCCACAAAGTCCTGAAGGATTTGCCTGGATTTTTCAATAGAAGAAATTGGAAGATACTCAACCTGTAAAAACAAAGTAAGATAGTCAAACATGGCAGAGAACAAAAGATCAACATAACTAAAAACCCCAAGTATCACTACATATTCCTCATCTATAAACTATTATTAAAACAAAACATGCTTACATCATGAATGGACACATGTCCACTTCTTATAAAAAGTTTTCCCGCCAAATATATTTTTTACATCATTATTGTTTTTTTCCCTATTTTTTTCCTCATAAATTCTAAGATTAAGGGCCTGTTCTCATTGACTGAACTCAGCTGAACTGAACTCAGCTGAAATGAATATTTTATAAGAGAAGGAAATTAGGAGCTGAGCTGAGCTGAGCTGAACTGAATTGAATTTCAACGTAAGAGAACAGGCCCTAAATAAATACATTATTTCTTTCAAAATTAATTAAAGAGATTATGATTATACTTTTTCGAATAAAAAATTATAGACAATTATTTTACATAAATAATATCTAATTAATCCGTGCAACGCATGGGTTAAACCTAGTCAATCAATAAACAAACAAATCATTGATAAACTGGGGGCTAGATTATTTCAAGATTTCAAGACATATAAAGTGTGGGGTACCTTGAAACCACACTGCAAGTATCATTTCGGATTTTATTACTGTATCTATTAATCCATCACCTTTTATTCATAAAGTACAAGGAAAAAAATGAGTGGGTGGGACTTGGAAGTGGAGCAAACCGCAAAACTTATAGAAAACCATACAGGTAATTTAGCAAATATAAAAAAGGACAACTCGAAAAAAGAAACATAGCAATAAAAGAATGCACAACTAGGGGTGGCAATATCATCCAAACCCGATGGATAACCATCCACCCGATCCAAATATATGGATGAAAACCCGAACTTAAGCGGATGACGGATGGATGATGGATGGGTTGGGTGACGGATCGGGTCGGATACGGATGATGATACATCCAACCCAGCACCCGATCCATCACCCGACCCATCCATCCACCCGTTAAATTTATATATAAAAAAAATAAAAATAAATATTTTTTTAATAAATTATTGTCTATTGTAGTGTTAGGAATTGACATTTGTTTTTAATTTAGTAAAAAGGAACGAGTATTAGAAGGATGTATAAAAGTTTTATTTATTGATCATTTTTTTTTTTCAAATCTCAATTTTAATTATTAAAGTGCAAAGTTGTATTTATATATATATTTCACCCGAATTATCACCCGATCCACCCGATTCATCCATGGATGACGGATGGATCGGATGTGGATGAAGGAAAATTAGGTGATGGATGGGTCGGGTGATGGATGGATTTTTGGCGGATGGAGGCGGATGACGCATCACCCGACCCACCTCCGATCCATTGCCACCCCTATGCACAACCCTGGAGGGTGGGGGAACATGTAAATATAATGAAGGACAGCTACACATTCAACAACCAGGAGCTTATTCATGAGAAATGAAGCTAAGCATTCAGAAAATAAATTTTTTAAGTATTACATAAGTTGATTACATTCTGACATATCCAGGATGATGTGGTAGGATTAAGCTCAAATTGTTCAGAGAAATGGCACACATGACAGGATTACTCAACTGTTTTTGCTTAACCTACTTTTCTTTTTTAGAATCAAGAGGTTATGTAGGCATGTAGATAAGGAAAGTAGGCATGTAGATAAGCAAAGTAGGCATGTAGATAAGGGACAGCAGGAGTATCTTCTTTCAGTTTCTGAAAAAAAATAGTTTACTGCATATGACAAAGTGGTTATGTTGGTGTTGTGTATCTGAAGCATTAAGTATCATCTCAGCAGTGATCAAGCAAAGGGGGTTTAGTACAGTAAAGCAAAAAATTGTTATCCCATTTACACATTTAGGAAACATACATAATATTCATCTTGTTTTCCCTCTTTCCGACCTCCTTTTGGTAGACAAAAGTCACATGATTTCATTTACCAGTGAAGAAACATCGTTCAATCTGTGGTTATGTTGTTACCAATATTATCCAGCTTTACATATTGGCTTATTGCACTTTAAGTAATTATACCAAAAGTATGATGCCAGATTGCCGGGAACAATCAAATGATGAACTTATGCCACTTTCCTAGTAAATTATAAGGTTGTTCCAATTAGCTCATTTTATAAACTTGATAAAGGTCATTTTGCATCTAGAAACCAGTCAAATACAAATGGGAAGACACCCATCTTTGTAAGTGTCTCTTCTTTGGTCCCCACAACTACATTTCTCTTCAAGGTCCATACTCTAACATCATTTTCAGTATTCTCACATTCTTTACTTTTGAATAAGTTATTAAACACACTATCACTTTCTCAACGTAGTAATATTTAATTCCCCAGCAAGCCCCACTGCCATAATATTTCAAGCATCCTATACAATTCTCCTAAAACTTCACAAGGAAACTTGTGTGAGTTAACGGAGGGAGTTTTTAGTTTACTTGGCTTAATAAACAATATCTCACGCACTATCTCTTAGACAATACCAGCTTATCTACAAATGAACAGGAAGCAAGTCATCATAATTACATTTCATAGTCTTAGCATACTGATAATGATTCATCATGAACAAATTAGATATGATTGATTTTTCATGGCAATAGATACCTCCATGACTATTCCTCGCATAGTTTCAGAATGACTGGGAGCAACCTTTCCTACTCTAACTTGGAAGTCCCCGAGCTGGTACTGGATTCCCTGCACATACACAGTAAAAGAGCAAGTTCAGAGCAGTCAAGACCATTAGAAAGAAGAAAAAAGCCAGACAATTATGTAACACATCGAGCAAATAGATGCATTCTATATGTAACAAACTCCAGTCGACAACATGAGTAAATTTGCATTAGCCTAGACAACATATACATTTCAAACAAAACAGACAGCACAATTATCACTGAAGCGATATTTATTAAAATAGATAATTTCTCAAGTTACCAGGTAATAAGGTCATATAAATCCTGTAGGTAAGTACAAAACCTGCAGATAGTATCTCCATAGCATTAACACTAGTACTCTCCTTAGAATTTACATTACCACCTAGCCAATGACAAGAATAGTCTTGGTAGAAAACAATAAGGTCAACTACAGTAGTCCATCAATCACATGTTTCATATTTTTTTGAATTCTTTCAAACAAATTACCAGCAGCAACAGGAACAGAAATATGAAGCAAACCTCAAAATTCAAGGACACCCTTGACTTGTATGATTGCAACTTATCCATAATTGTTTGTATACTTAAATCTGCTTCAAGAACAATCCGCTGTCCACGAATTATAAAGTAATATTTGTTGGGTTGATCTGGAATTGAGATACCAAGAAAATCACGGGGATATTCGGCTGCCATTGCCTGATCTGATGGGAAATAAACAAGTATTAGATAAAAAAAACATAAATAAATAAGATAATCTACTTTTATGAAAAAAATACTGATTAAAAAAAGGATAACAAATAGACCTCGAGTAATGGGCTTGTAGAAGGTGAGCACAGATTTCCACCTCCCTTCTTTGACACCATTCAAGTTCTCAACACACTGTGAGATTTCATTCATTATTTGAGTGTTCACTGTACTCCCTGCATTGGGGTGCCAATGAAGCACCCTAAAGTCGCAGATTTCAGACCAACCCAACTTAAAGAGTAAAGGAATGAATTGAAATGTATATGAACGCATACCATTTCACAGCCATAGTAAAATGCAAATGATGGAAGTAAATGCAATCACGAATGCTTTTCCTTCGAGCAACACAGTTTCACTAAGCAAGCTTCTTGCTCTTGCCTACCCAATACTGAAGTCTGAACTCTGAAACATCAATTCATACCATCCATAAATTGAACAAAAAGATAAGGGGCGCAATCGAATCCTATAGCAACATTAATCCATACTTCCATATCACAGAATTCAAACTCGAAACCTCTTTAAATTCGGCATAAGAAACCCCTTAAATTTCAAACAAAAAAAAATGCGCTCAGTACGTTTAGAAATAGAGGGTTCACGGCTAGGATGCACAAGCACGAACACGGAGACGATAATACCACAAAAAATCAACAAATAAATAAGGAAATACTGGCAAAGTGTCAAGTGAAAGTACAATATCAAAGAACATACAGAAAATATGGGGTAATTTCATTAGTATTCAATCAATCACTTTAAATTGACATCTAATCAAAATCAAAAATTAAATAGTTTGACAAAAATCGTCATGTCATACTTCCATCCTACTATTGAAGGGTTATAAACTAAAGCCTGAAACACAAACAACCAAATTTGACTGAATTATCAAATTAGGCTCCAAAAATCACATAAAATTCTTCTAGCTTATGAATGTCAACAAAATCGCTGATTATAATCTATCATAACTTCAGTAATTATTGCCAAAAGTTCAATAATCTGCCTAAGAAAAACCCTGAATTGACATTACTGACAGTTAAATTAACGATAAACCCTAGATTGTGAAAGTGATATTCAACGATTAATTAAAACAAAGAAGGAAAATAACATCTTACCTCAAAGCTATATCAATGGAGGAAATAGTTCAGAAGCGCCTTCAATGAAGATTGGAGAATTTGGAATACGCTTTAACGGAGGAGAGATTGAGAGAGGTGAGAATACATTTGAGTAATTTTTTGATCTATTGGCAATATTGTAAATAAATTCAGGATTAAAATTGAAGTAGTCGTTTAGATTAACCCTTAGCCGGGCTTAGCGCATAGCTTCTATTGATTTAGCAAATATATCAGATGAAAAATATACTATTATATATTTATATGTATAATAGGTGACAAATGGTAAGTATTTTGGAGAAAAATATTCAACTTATAGGATGGTAAAAAGTACCATTAAATACTTTAATAGTACACAAAAAATACTATTCAGATAACTTATACTTTAACAGTACATTATACATGCATAATGGTATATAATGGTACATTATAATGTATCACTATAGAGTTGGGGACTTGGGGGCGTTTGGTTCGCGGATTATAAGTATGAGGTATGGGTTTAGAATGACTAAAACCCATACCATATGTTTGGTTGTCAAAAATATGATTTTAAAACTCATACCTAAAACCTATGAGGTATGGGGTTTAGAAACCTTGGAGGGGAGGTGGGTTTGGCTCATTCCATTCCCTTAGGTATCAAATACATGAAATTAAGAAGATGATATTCCATTCCAGAATTGAACCAAACACATGGTATTAAGTATCAAGTTCCAACCCGATACCACCTTAATCTTATTCCTGATTCCAAACCTATACCACTTTGCAAACCAAACGCCTTAGTATTTTCAAAAAGCTAGTCAAATTTACAGTTTTGCCCTCCTATATGTTTTGTCAAGATATAAGAGCTATGCGCTGAGATGCACTCAATGGTATATACATGAAGTAGCGTTTTTGAGTCCAAATTTGCCTATGATTTTACAAGAAGATAAATTAGAGCTTCATTTAAGTTTGGGTTTTTCTACATTATAACCCTTAATCTTTCCATTTTTTACGATGTGCCCTTCCTTTTTACTGAATTAACATTATTTTACTGAATATTTTTGGAAAATTTGTACTCTATACTAAACTACCCCTCACAACCATATTTAGAATCAACCACCTTTTTTATTATTTTAAATTACCACCCCTAAAATATAATACCGTAATAGTTATTCGTATATTTGTCTAAACCTAGCCAATTTTGCGACCTGAGTAAGTTATGGAGTTCTTCGTATCAAGGATACCAATTCTCTTTCCTTGGATTGATGTGGTCCTGTTCTAATGATTTGTATTGCATTATTTATTTTTTAATGTCCAGAAGATACATATTAGGCCATGTTCACTTCACCTTAAAAAATAATGTTTAGTAATAGTAAGGAAATTTTTACTTTTGCTACCTATGAACACATCAACATCACTTTTGCTACCTATGAAAACTTTTATTTTAATTTACTACCTAACAGATGCTCCTTTTTTAAATTTTGCTACCTGTTAATGGAATCAGTTAGGGTTCCGTTAAGTTTAATTTTTTTTAAAAAAAAATTAATAATAAATTTAAAAAAAAAAAAAAAACAGCCACCCCTCCCCTCAATTGCCACCTCTTCCCTCTCCCCTGCCAGCGCCCAGAGCTTCGACAGGCACCGGCGCGAACCCACCCCCTCCCTTTCCCCCACCCTACGCAGCCCCCTTTCCCTTTCCCCGACGTTCTCGCTGCCCCGACCCCCTTCCCGAACCAAAACCACCCCTTTTTCCCCTTCCCCCCGGAATCCGCCCCCCAGCCCCGTTACCCCACTGAAATCGACCCCCTCCCCTTTGCCTACCGTTTTCGGCCTTCCCTAACCCTAAACCAGCACCCCAAAACAAATTTAGGGTTTTGTTTTGGGTGGTTTTGGTTCGGGGTAGGGGTCGATTGGCTGGAGTTCGCTGCTTCAATGGTGGCTGGAGTTCGCTGCGTCAATGGTGGCTGGAGTTCGCTGCTTCTGTTGCAATTGGTGTTGCGGGGTGGCTGGTGGTAAGGTGTGTGGTGGTTGGTAAGGCAGAAAACGGGGAGGGGGTAGGGGCAGCGAGAACGTCGGGGGAAGGGGGGCTGCGTAGAGTGGGGGAAAGGGAGGGGGGTGGGCGCCAGCCATCGGTAGGGGGAGGGAAGGGGTTGCTGTTGAGGGGAGGGGAGGGGTGGCTGGTTTTTTATTTTTTTTTAATTATTATTTTTTGTGGCTAACGAGGAGGCATTTAGGGTGGCTAAGGAGGAAGTGGTGGTCGGATGGTGGTAATGAGGGTGGCTGCATCTCACTAACGGAATTATTAACGGATTCCATTAACTGGTAGCCAAATTTAGAAAACCGAAATTTATAGGTAGTAAAATAAAATAAAAGTTTTCATTGGTAGCAAAAGTGAAGTTGATGTGTTTGGGAATTTCAATTCTGTAATAATAATGGCATGTTCACTTCACCTTATTTTGTTGAACTGGAATTATTTTTACTGAAATAAAATTATATTTGCTGAACTTAAATTATTTTTAATGAATTGAAATTATATTTACTGAACTGGAATTATTTTTACTGATTTTCTATCATAATTTTTCTTTAAGAAAACTGAATTTTACTAAATTGAACTTATTTTTACTGAATCGAAATTATTTTTACTGAACTAAAGTTACTTTTACTGAAGTGAACTTATTTTTACTGAACTGAAATTATTTTTACTTAATACTTCCTCTGTTCTTTTTTACTTGTCCTGTTTCCTTTATCACATTTGCCAATGCAAAACTTTAACGATCAATAACTTTAATTCTACATAAGTAAAATATAAAAGTTATATATTATGATATTAGCTATCGAGATGAATTCAAAAAGATCCAACATGAATATGTTTTTCCTTACATATTATTCACAAAACACGGTCAAAGGAGTGGTGGTGAACAGTGTAAAAGTCAAAGCGGGTCAAGTAAAAAAGAACGGAGGAAGTATTATTTTTTTAAGGTGAAGTGAACAGGGTCTAAGTTCAGTTCAGCAAAAATAATTTCAGTTTAGTAATAATAAGTTCAGTTCAGTAAAAATAATTTCAGTTCGGTAAAAATCAGTAACTATAGAGAAGAAATGTAACAGAAAATTAGTAAAAATAATTTCAGTTCAACAAAAATAATTTCAGTTCAGTAAAATTAATTTCAGTTCAGTAAAAATAATTTCAGCAAAAATAATTTCATTTCAGTAAAATTAATTTCAGTTCAGCAAAAATAATTTCAGTTTAGTAAAAATAATTTCAGTTAGCAGAAATAAGGTGAAGTGAACGGAGCCTTATTAATAATGATCAAATGTTAAGTACTCCATAGTTTTTATTATTAACTGTTAATTTTTTTCAATTGGTATGATAATTGTAATTTTAACATTACCTACAAACCTACATGGCTAATTGGCTACATACACATGTTTGTTATAATTTAGCTGTTAAAAGGATTTTGTAATGATTAGTCATATTGTAATCCTCGTATATTTGATCAATGGAATGCCGAATACTCTCCAATTTGAAGAGATTCACAAAATCTAATATATTAGATGTACAATTATTGTAATCCTCATATATTTGATCAATGGAATGCCGAATACTCTTTAATTTGAGGAGATTCATATAATCTAACATATATTCTATAACATATTTGCTGTAAACATATTTTGGCATCTGATCTAGTTGAGCTTGCAATTGTGCAAATTGATATAGATGAAGGAACATGTTAGGGTCTATATTTAGGGTGTACAAATGTTTTATTGCTATATATTTGACCAGAAAGTTACTTTTTGAAATTCGCAATGCAATTTCATAGTTGTGCTCTAGATGCTTGCTAATTGCCTAGAGCATTTAAATCCTATACATAGAATCTTAATTGTTAGTTACTTAATTGTATATCTTATCTTTAAAGACTTCAATATGACTATGTATTAGATAATTTGAGCCTATCCTAGTGGGTATAAGCGGTTGTCAATTGATAGTATTAGTATTCGAGAAAAGTACTATAGGAGTATTCGTATACGAAGTATATACTTTAACAACTATATATAATATTGTCAAATGCTACTCATTACCTTTATAATGTCAATGCATCAAATATTAAAATTTATGTTTGAGAAACACTACCCATACACTACTTATACAGTTATACCACTAATCGCTACTCGTATTTTGCCAAATATTCATATTATTTCCAGCTAGTATATTGACCAAATCATAATGATAAATACTACGAAGTACTGAAACACTAATGCTGAATAGGGTCAATATAAGCTAAAATTTTGGAATTAAACTAGTTTTATAGTTTTATACAACATTCGCGATAAGCATGTAACGTAGATACAAGCTAAGCCATAAAGTAAGGCCAACACCAAATCCTTTTTATAGCAATAATGTCTTAATGGCCTTGAAGATAATTGTTGTTTAAAATGTGCAAGATTCGAAGATCATAATCAAATACAAGTAGCTTATAATTCAAGATTTCAAACCTATTCAACTAATCAATATGCCATTTTTGGTTCCTAGCTCATGTGCAACAGCATGAATTTTTTTACTACGGAGTACAACTTGTACTAAATTTGATTTTCTTTTTAAACTTTTTATTTTTCTCAACCAATAAAGTGACCCTACTTTTAGGTTACAAGCGTCTAAGGTAAAAATTTCACATAGTTGTGTGGAATATTTTGTATTACAAGTTTTTACTGGCTAATGCATGAATTTAGCTTATTATAGCTATTGACTTTACATGTATTTTTTTTCGCAAATTCTTCTTTTTACGTACTATGGAGTACTTTAGAATTCACATAATTTCAATCAATTAAGGCATTACATTTAATTAGCTTATCTTTATTTACTATTGGACTATCAAATATAGTCCAAATTAAAAAATAAAAAAATCAAAATCAAAATAGTCATACATCACACTAAACCATGACTTCTAGTGATGATACCTTTTAATTTAAAGGACGGATAGAGGATCTCTAAGTTAGTTTTGGCACATGTCCAGCCAGTAGGGAAATAGAGCCTAGGCAAGGCCATATCTTTATATCACATAAGTATGATCAATAGTCGGATGCAAGCTTGGTCATGGTGGGTCACAGGACCTACCAATTTCTTTTAAAAAAAAGTTTTTATTTTTTCTATTTTTTTAGAATAGGTAATCTGATAGTATATGATCATCAATAATCACTATAAAATTTGATTATTAAATCTAATCCAAATTGTTACTTTTGAATATCTATTAATTTGATAAATTGAATTGTTTAATCTATTTAATGGTTGTAAATCTTGTAATATGTACATTTTCTATTCCTTTTACGTATTATGCTTATGTTTTGAGCATTTTTTTTTTTTTTATTGTATGTTTCCTTTTATAGAAATTGTACATAATACTCTTGCCATATGTAGTCCTACTTTTCCATTAAAAAATGCCATTATTGATTATATGTTCATCCAATTATATATACCATATTTTACCTTGTCTTCATTTAATTAAGGTAATCTTAGAAGTAATACTTAGTTACTTACGAAGTATTCGTTTATTAAGTTAAAAATATAATTATCTTCAATTTTAATATTTCTTAATCATCATGAATAATACCAAATGTAAATAATAAAAATAACATAGAGGATATATTTATTATAAAGTACTCCTAATTTTTTTTTTTAACAATGCATTATTGATGATTGATTTGTTATCGGTCGACAATGGTGACCCACCACCCACAAAATCCTGGATCCGCCACTGAATACTTGTATTAATTATTGAGATGATATGATACTCATTTGATTTGATCTCGACCACTCCTAATTATATTCATTCCCTAGGCATTTTGCAAGCAATATTATTTTTGTACGAATAAACTATAGATCATCGAAGATGTAAATATAGAAAGACCAAGATATTATTCAACCATATTGTAACAAAAACTTTATAAAATTCTATGAATCTATCAAGTTATATATAGCACACATATATATTCTCTCAATGTTCATGATTTACCTTTGTACTCAAGTGCAAGAAACAGTTAGAATCGTATTTAAAGAGAATGAAAATGTTAATTAAAAAGTAAAAATAAAACTACTATTTTAGGAAAGAGTCCAAAAACATGTACTCATAGTAGTTAACAATCTAGTTACATAACTTGTTATTATTGATTTCCAAGCCAATCTTCAAGCAATTCTTGAGACAACACAAAAGGCTCTTCAGGGGAACTAGGTGATAAATCACTAGCACCTTTGCTAGACTCGTTACTTAGCTCACAAATGTCCGAAAAATCGGACTTTAGAAGCTCCGAAATTAGGTTAAATTCTCCCATGTTAGACACCTCCATCATTAAATCCGATGGCATTTTGTACTCTTCATCTAATAGTCTTGGTGAAGAAATATTATGATCAACCCAAAAATTTTCCACATTGTAATCCATTGAGTTTGTTTGTTGATCAACCGCGACATTAGTAGTTTTGTTAGCACGTATGATCTTGTGTTGTTGTTGTGGGTTGATGAAGACTTTGGTGCACCGGACTGCCTTGGTTCGGACTACATTGGACTCAATGGTTGGTGTAGATATTTTAGGTACGTCGTCTAGGGTTGGTAATAACTTCTTCTTGTTCTTCACATCATTTCGAGTTTTTTTTAGATTGTGGTTCGCGGTTTGATTAGTATTGTGTTGGTTCAATCGCTTGCTCAAACTGGTATTCCAATAATTCTTGATTTCATTGTCTGTTCGACCTGGTAATCTTCCAGCAATCAATGACCACCTATGCATTTTTGCACAAATTGTACATTAAAACTTAGCCTAATAACTTGGATGATGCTAGCTTTCTTAAATCACATATATAAGGTTTAGTCTTGAGAGAAAATTTTCCTAACTTCAGTGTATATATTCTTTATATATATCAAAAAAATCACAAATTTACAATAAATAGTTTAATTGTCAATCTCTACGTCATCATTAATTTGATAATTTCCCATAATTAAGATTAGAACTAAGGAGTGAGTAAAATTTTGTATGTGTTATTATATTTTAATGTAATAAGCTAGTACAATAATTATATCAAATTATTATATTATTGTAATCAAATAATTGAGGAGAACGAAAAGAATGTGTGCAGTGTATCTTACCTATTTCCTAAAAGTTTATGGAGCCTTATGATGAGTTCTTCCTCATCAGGGGTGATGTTGCCTCTCTTAATACCCGGCCTTAGATAGTTCAACCAACGCAATCGACAACTCTTCCCACATCGCTTCAAACCTATCAAATTACATCATATTTTTATATGAAGGTAAGAAGAAAAGGGAAAGAATTTGGAAACCCTTCTCATAAAGGGAATTTCTAATGCATCGAACAAATTATACAACTTACAAGAAATACAAATTATGATTCATATAAATGATTTTAATTCGATCTTCTTACCTGCCCTTTTGGGAAGATTTCTCCATCTTCCTTCGCCGTGTGTCTTAATATACTCGCTCAAAATATTATCCTCCATCGCGGTCCAAGATCCCTTATTCATCCCTTCTTTTGCACAACACGGACTCCTACCCATCTCTGATTCCCTCACACGTTGTGTATGTATGTGCACCCGTGTATTGAATCTTTTTCGCGAAGAAAAAGAACTAGATCGAGGAAGAGTAACGTCGGAATAGTCTCTTTCATTCAATAATATTCTCTCTAGAAAGCAAACAAGAAAAAGGTATATGATATATGGTATGACATTTTTGCAACCCTTACTTTGTCTTGAAGAAGTGTAGTTTATATTGAGTTAATTTGCGTACGTATGTAGCACTTTTGTGCAAAATTTCAAAGCCCAAGGAAATTATCACACTACCTTAATAAGATGCATTATGCATGGACCACAAAGACTATACCTAATAAAAAATTAACACGATTTGTGAGTATTTGAAAATGAAATTAGCATTAATTAGAAACTGTAGTTGCCTAGTTACTTAATATATGACATAGCATTAATTTGTACGACAAATGGAACTTCTTGCATTACATGTGCAAGAGACGAGACTATTTATAATATTGGGTTTTTATAATAACCGTCAAATTAATTTATGTATTTCCTCTGTTTAAAACTAGTTGACACGTTGTTTATATCACTTTTGTCTATTTATGAAGTTAATCGTTAAATATCTTTAATAAGTAAAAAAAAAAAAAAGTTATTTTAAAGATACACATTAAAATAATTCTAACAAGATTTCATATGAATATGTTATTTCACATATATGTAAATCGTTAAAGCTATTCAAAGTAGAGTTTGTGATTAGTTTCAAAAATCAACATGTGACAAAAGCATCCTTTTATTTTATCGATTTAACACGACCTACTGATTTGGGCACCCTATGAAAGTAGAAATGAGGGGTGAAAGAAAAGAAGGGTTATTAAGTTTTCGTAATTAATGGGAGAGATATAGACGGATGTAATGTAAATTATTGGAGTAAGCTCTACCAAATTTGTATCATTACTCCATCAGCCTATTATGAAAAATTACCAAAAAAATATCTGTATGAAATTTTAGTCAGAGGTATGAGTTACGTACTTACGTGAATTACAATTGAAAGTACAGAGATGTTTGGCACTTTGAATGACCAGGGGTCTCGTGGAACATATGATATGTTTGGGCCCTTTGGGCGTTGGGCTTACGATATTTTTATACCTATTCAAGTACTTCTAAAAATTTAAAAGTTGCTATTATGAAAATATATATCAAGACTACCTAATACAAGTAACAATCTACTCGTATATAGTACCAATCTAAGCTTGGTCTAGTGATAAGGATAACACCTTCCAACCTTGAGGTTGGGGGATCCACTGCTCGTTTTGTTGAACATAAAGAACTAAAATTTCCTAAAAGTATAAGTTTTCTAATCTATACTCATTTCTAAAGTGGAAAATTCTGTTAGATTGAAAAATGTGAAATTTTACTTATTCATATTTCATATGGACTTAGGTAACCAACTCCGCCTATTTTACAAAAAGTTGATCTTCCTCAAGTGGTGCAACTTTTCATAATTTTGCCGATCAAATAATGTCAAATTGCACTCTCCAACTTGATATGAAATTCTACTTCCCTTAAATTTTTTTATAAACCAAGAATTCAAGTACCATTGTACAGTCGTACTCAGTCACACTCGATCAGCTATTAATGAGAATCATGAGTTCATGACAATCATCATAGATCTCACCTTCATAGTCATTGACGCCGTTTGATAGCTAGTAGTATATGACGATAATAGAAATAAATTCGGAACTAACATCATAATCAATTCATGATAATGTCATTCCATCTCCAAACTTTGAAACTCGTATCATAAATTTTCATTCCCATCCAATACTACTCCCCATGTGGTAATCTGGGCTAATAAAATTTACAAAGAAAGTGAGATACTTGAGGAAAATCAAGCATTACCATGGGTCTTTGTAAATACCTGTTCTCGCTTTTATCTCAAAGTATATTAAAGAGGATAAGAGTTAACTTCTTGAGAAAAGGTCATACGTCCTAATCAATTCCTAATTTAGAAGGCTTGTATTAATGTCATCTAATTTAAACCAATGGGATCCCAACACATACTTAATACTACGAAATATTGTCACAAAAGAAGGCCTAAGATAATTACGGAATGTTTAACACTTTTCACAAGAGCGTTGACGAAAAAAGTGCCAAGAATTGTTTATACAAGAGCTTTGTTAAATACAGAGTAATTGTTTTGAGTGCAATAGAAGAATTTTTGTGCCATCAGCGAAATTTATTAGTTCTTGAAACTAGTAACTTTGACTTAGTAAAGGGGTAACGATTTGCTAAGTTGGCACCACCAATCTAATCGGGGCTTAATAATGTACTAAAAGAAACACAAACAACAATGGAGCCAGTGATGTAAAAGCTTTCATTGACAAACAATCACACACAGTGGAGCGCATGCAAACACTACCTTCTACTCAAACAAACGGAGTGACAGACAGCCACCAACGAAAACGCTAAGTAGAAGAGAGTTCACAAGAAACCAATGTAGATAGCAAGAGTATTGACACTCTTGCTTGGCTTCCCAGATTCTGTTGTGTACTCTCTGATGGTGATGCGCACATTGCCAAAAAGTAATACCTAGTAAAGGTAAGGACCAGTACAGAACAAGTGAACAACCATATCAGACGAAAAAGATCTTGAATGGTGTTAGTCATTGGACCATTTTAATGCTTCATGGGGCCCTAGATGGTAGCCAAATGCTACTCACAATATTAAAAACGGAGCCAGCAATGAAGCTAACAGCATCCTCTCCAAATTGTTAAGTGATTCGAAAGGCCGTGATGATTTTCATTTTTATCGTGTAAATGATTTAAAAGGGTGATGATTTTCATTTTGATCGTTTATTTTCTCTTTCAGCTAATGTCCTAGATATAATATTATTGAAACCAGAGACAAACTCAATGCAACGGTCATATCCTATTCATATAGCCATTAACCTTGCCACTAGCCACAGTCGAAGACACGGTTAGCAGCGTGATGATAAACCTTAAGCTATTGCAGCCATAAGACAGCAATTACAATAACAGAGTATCACATAATCTAACAATGTAGTCTCTCCGCTAAATGCAAACTCGTGATGTATGTCTAAGAGCATAAACAATTCAACATCATAATTCCCACCATTAAGCACAACTTTGCTGAATAATCAACAAACTATCAAATTTAGATTGAGGGCCCATGAATATATTCATAACCCAATGTTAAGTTTTATTCACTTAATAGATTCATATTAATCAACAAGCAGTCAATTACCCATATAAACTATATAAGGGTGCTAATAATACACATCATCGACATAATATGATCATGAATTATGACCAATGTGTATTTACTATCTAGTATCTACATTTAGCTCCAAACGAGACATCATTTTTAGTTCACTAGGAACATTCAAGAATTACTCCTCTGACGCCTAATTTCCTTAGGCTAAGTCACATCCGACCCAAATATTGATTTAGCCTCACCATTAGCCATGGTCGAAAGGGAGATAACCAGAATGATTCAAGTGGTTATCAATTTATAACCTACAACACCAAAATCAATCAGAAAGCAAACCCTCTACAATCCCCTTTTCAAACTCCAACATTGCATCCTACAATCTAACACTTTAACCCCTCTCCTCAAATGCAAACCCAATAACTCATTGTAGTTTGTAAATTTGATTCTAAATCAGCTACAAATAAGTCAATGGCATGAACAATTCAATATCATAATTCCCATCATTATTAGTAAACACATTTGCCATCAAATTTGGATTTCCTAATGTCTTATTCACTTAACAGAATCACATTAACCAACATTATGCAAGGATGCAACTAATATCAATCAAAGCCCTAATCCCATAAGCGGGGTCGGCCACATGAACCAAAAGTGATTATTCCGAAGCATACTACCAATACATGATCAAATTCTTTAGTAATCCCATACAACAATTAATCAAACTACAAGATCATCATTATGAATCAAAGACTAGCAGATTGATTCAAAGGCGACGGAACAACATAATCAACAATAACAAGATTATCAACAGAATCCCTAACCTTATGTTTCTCATTAGAAGGATCAGAATCAGCATCATGAGAATCCAAATCACCAACCCCACCAAAAACCCCAATTGAGCAAATCTCAAACCCTTTACCTCTCGCCGGCGAAAAATTCTCCCCAACAGAAGACTGCTCAATCCCCTTAATCTTCCCCTTCAATCTCCCAATCATTTCAACAACTTCCCCCTTCTTCTCTTCTTCAACCCCTTCTTTAAGCTTAATCAACTGAACTCTAATGGCGGAACCAGGCTTAACCCCAACCGGACCCTCGAGGTTCTCGGCGACCCAGTCGACGGCCATGAGGTCGTCGCAAATGGGGAGAACGCTGGTTCGAACGACGGAGAGATGATCAGGGTGAGCGGAGTAGTCGGCGAGATCTTGTTTGGTGCGGTAGCGAGAGTGGAGGATGTGGGTGAAGGAGAGGGAGGAGGAGCGGTTGCGGTGGAGTTTTCCGGCGGAGAGGTGGAGGACGGTTGGGAGGGTTGAGAGGGAGTTGAGGCCGGTGAGCATGGAGGTGAGTTGGGTGGGGTTTGCGGTGGGTTTGACGTTGAAGAGGACGATGTGTTCGATGGTGTTGGTGGTGGTGGACATGGTGGTGAAGCGGGTGGTGGTGGTGGTGGAGAGGGAGATGCGGCGGAGGAGAGGGTGGCGAGTGGTGGTGAAGTGGGTGGTGGGGGTGGTGAAGAGTGGGCGGGTTGTTGCGCAGAGCATTTCGGGTTTGGTGGTATTGAGTGTGAGTGTGACTGTGTGAGTGTGAGTGTGGGAGTTGCTATTCTAGGCTGAAGAGTTTTGAGATTTTATTTGTTTGTTTACATTTATTGCATGGAAAATACAAGATATGACTATATGAGTATTGGTTGCATTCAAATGTGGTCAAATTACCAATTACCAATTACCAATTACCAATTACCAATTACATATTGAAATGTGCCTTAAAAAAAAAAAAAAAGAATTGTGCCTTATATAAAAATATAAATACCCGGTGAACATGCACAAAATTTCATACATGGCTGATCACACCGTGTGTCCGAGGTTACTTGGTTAGGGGTTATTTGGATAAGGTTTACTCGATCATTCAGGGTTTACCCGGTCAGTGTTTTGGTGCGTGTGAACAACCACACATAAAACGCACTAAATGAGATGTTTATCTACAAAGTACTTCGTACTTTACAAGTTACGCAGAGCATTTCGGGTTTGGTTATTGAGTTTGAGTGAGGTCGTGAGGGAGTGAGTTTATTAGTTTTAGCCTCTTGGCTCTTGTTACTAATTGTGGCGTATGGGTATGCTCGTGAATGCAGAAAGGCATAAAGCTATAATGGACACAATTTCAAAGAGGGCACACATTACTTTTTCATATGTGTATTAAGTGGAATTACTTTTTATGTTTCACTGCAAATAATTCAATGAGTGGACCCTTTAAATTATTACTCCCTCTGTTCCCTTTTGATAGTCTCTTATGGACAAATTTAAGTCCCAAAATATTCACCCCATTTGCTTTTTCCAACAACCATTAATATTAATTTTTTACCAAAATTTCCTCCAATTTGCAACAATATTTGTGCAAATTTAACTTTCCTATGTAAATTTTGTTTTCCCATGTACTTTTATTACTTTCTCTCTCTACTTTTTGCATACCCAATGTCAATAATTTACTTTTTCAATAAACTTTTACTACTTTTATTTGTGTTTATTAATTCCCGTTAAAAATGCCCATAAGGGACTCTAAATAGGGGACAGATGAATATATACTACTATTAGGCATTTATGTTGCAAAATTAATTTGATTGTGTTTAAATTGTAAATTAGTTTTTATCATTTAAGTGTGACCCCTTTATCTAGATTCATTTAAGTACTCTATAGTCTTATTGTAGGAAATTCATTTAACTGTGACCCTTTGAAATTCTAAGAAATAAACTGCAACAAAAAATTTCGCCAAGTTACTCAATCAAGTGAGCTAACATTAACAATCTCTGGACAGTGGATTTCATTAACTTTTTTCTTACTATTTGGTGCTCAAAATTGCCATACATTCATGATTTGTAATTAAGAATTGGTGTTTTGTTGCAGGAAGTTGAAACCAATAATTATAATCCTTCGCAATCTTACAGCCTAATACACATCTCTTCCCCATAACTGCAGATATGTAATTATGAACCAAACCTACAAATGTTAAACCTTTTCACTGGTGACTGGTGACGGAACTGTAGAGGAATGTTTTTTTTTTAAACGATAATCAAAGCATATTTTTTGAAGAGTTAAGGCTTAGCGTATTGATAAGAAGAGTTAAGCCTTAGCGTATTGAAAAGAAGAGTTAAAGGCTTAGCGTGTTAAAAAGAAGAGTTAATGGCTTAGCAGGAAGATAATTTAAGCCTTAGCGTATTGAAAAGAAGAGTTAAAAGTTTAGCGTATTGAAAAGAAGAGTTAAAGCCTTAGCGTATTGAAAAGAAGAGTTAAAGGCTTAGCAAGAAGATTATTTAAGCCTCTTGTTACTGATTGTGGCGTATGGGTATGCTCGTGAATGCAGAAAGGCAGAAAGCTATAATGGACACAATTTCAAAGAAGGCACACATAACTTTTTCATATGTTGTATCAATTAGAATTACTTTTTATGTTTCACTGCAAATTATTCATGAGTGGACCCTTTAAATTATATACTATATACTACTATTAGGCATTTATGTTGCAAAATTAATTAGATTGTGCGTAATTAGTTTTTTATCATTTAAGTGTGACCCCTTTATCTAGATTCATTTAAGTACTCTATAGTCTTATTGTAGGAAATTCATTTAAGTGTGACCCTTTGAAATTCTAAGAAATATACTGCAACAAAAATTTCGCCAAATTACTCAATCAAGTGAGCTAACATTAACAATCTCAGTACAGTGGATTTCATTAAATTTTTTCTTACTATTTGGTGCTCAAAATTGCCATACATACACGACCTTTAAGAATTGGTGTTTTGTTTTAGGAAGTTGAAACCAATAATTACAATCCTCCGCAATCTTACAGCCTACGCATCTCTTCCCCATAACTGCAGATATGTAATTATCAACCAAACCTATAAATGTTAAACCTTTTCACTGGTGACCGGTGGCGGAACCTGTAATAGTTATTTTGATAAGATCGGACAAAAATAGATTTATTAGTTTCAACTTTTAAAAATTTATAATGGGTCACATTTTGTACACCACAAATTTTCATATGTGACTGGCCACACCGTGTGGTCGAGGTTATTTTGAACTACTTATTCTGAAATTACTTATTTAGGGGTTACTTGATTAGTTAAGGGTTACTTATTTGGAGGCTACTAATTTATGAGCTACTCGGTTGGTCAAGGGTTATTCGGTCGGTCAGGGGTTACTCGATCGGTCAGGGTTACTTAACTGAGTAACCTTAAAATAAGTAATTCTTTTTTTTTTTTTTTGAAACATTAAAATAAGTAATTCTTGACTGACTTAATAACCTCTAAATAAGTAACCCGAGTACCCGACCATATGATATGACTAGCCACACAGAAAAAATACTGTTTTTACACAGATGCATTAATAATTGTGAACCCAAAAGATATAAATAGTAACCGAACACACACATAAACAAAGCCCAATATCCCTCAAACCCAAACCCATAACCTCAGAAAGTCCAAAACCACAAGATCTCATCATCAACCTCATAATATACCCCTCACTTCATCTCTGTCATCCAAAATTAGGGTTTTACATTTCTAGGGTTAACCTCTTCATTTCCGCCTCTTTATCTCTCTCACTCTCTCACTTTCTCTCTCCTCGGAGATCTCTGCAATCATGGCGACCCAGATGAGCAAGAAGCGAAAGTTCGTCGCTGATGGTGTCTTCTACGCTGAACTCAACGAAGTTTTCACTCGTGAGCTTGCTGAAGATGGTTACTCTGGTGTTGAAGTTAGGGTTACTCCTATGCGAACTGAGATCATCATTAGGGCTACTCGTACCCAAAATGTTCTCGGTAATTTCCCCCCTTTTATTCTGTTTTTGATTTGATTTGATTCAATTTTTCTGGGTTTTTCGATTTTGATTGTTTGGATTGGATTAGGTGAAAAGGGAAGAAGGATCAGGGAGCTGACCTCGGTTGTGCAGAAGAGGTTTAAGTTTCCAGAAAACACTGTTGAATTGTATGCTGAGAAGGTTAACAACAGGGGTCTTTGCGCTATTGCTCAGTGCGAGTCTCTTCGTTACAAGCTTCTTGGAGGTCTTGCTGTTAGAAGGTATATACATGTTTCATTGTATTTTGATTCGTTAAGTTTATCGTCTAAATTCCGCAGTTTTGAACTTTAGTGTTTGTTATGCAGTTGAACGTTGATTTATAATGTATTGGTTGATTTTTATTTTGCAAAATGATTCATTATTAAACTTGTTTAATGCTGAGATCCTGCAAAATGTGCTCATGAAATGGAATTTGATTTCACTACGAGTTTTCTTGACTTAAATGGTTGTATAAAAGTATTGAATTTATTTGTTACTGGGTTGATTAGCATATTGAATTATATGACCCTGTAGGCCTGTTTCTTTCTTTGGTTGGATTTCTCTTTGTTCAATAACAAATTGACAATGTTGCTGCTGAATTTGTCTGTGTGGTCTGCATTTGTTTGAATTTGGATTTTTTAATGTTAATGCGATCTTAATTTACATGAGTGATTTCCATGGATTGTAATTTGTAAAATTGAACTTTTTGTGATTTGTACATTAGAGCATTGTTTATGCTGTGTTTGTTTGTGTAGCTGTTGATATTGTCTTGTTCATTTATAAAGTCAATTCATTGAACATCAATGATTGTCATCCATAAAGCAGATTGGTTCTTCTTTACCTGTTCTGTGTCGGAAGGTGACTAGATTAAAACCATCCTCCATGCTATTATCCTCGTGAGATAAGTTGATTATTCACGTAAAACCTGCTAGAGGGCACATATACTAAGTCTTAATCACTTGCTTTTTACGTTTTAATTTTGTATGAATAAATTTATCTTATGACTGTTAGCTATTTTTTCTCTTGTTTTATGTAAGTGATTTGTGGTTAAGACAAATGGATTTTGAATATCTGTTTAGAGGACATGTAGTTTAATTAGTTATACCCTCCACTAAAGGAAGGAAAAAATAAGATAAATCGGAAGTATCTTAGAAAATGATGTTTTGGCTCAGTGTCTGCATTTCAATTTTGTGACTGCCTATTGTTCATATTTGCTTTTTTGTTGCTAGTAATATGTAAATGGCCATGTGCTTGATAACTTTTGGCAATGTGGATAAAGGATGTTTATGACTTTCATGTTGTTAAATTTTTGAATGTGGAAATGATGTTATTTTCAGTTAATGTCATCTACAAAGCTAATTGGTGTTTTTGTACCAATCTTGTGTCGGAAGTTGACTATATTAAAGTTCCTCTCTTTCATTCTCCTACTGAGATATGTTTGATTTCATGTAGTACAGTGAGGGCACAAGATGTGGTTATTATTTCCTAGGCTTTGTTCAATTTATTTATTTATTTATTTTTGTTTTAAATTTCTTTGGAAATGAATTTGTTTTTTGTTTGATTGATGATGTCTGGAAAGCAAATTGGCAGTGTACCCATCTGATGTAGTTTATTTTTTGGTGCTTACAAATGTTTATTGTGTTATAACCTCACCATATAAATAATTGTCTCCATTAACATGCAACAGTTTCTGTATCCTCTATGATTGTTCCTAATTCTAATTTTCTACTTGGTGTATGCTTGTTTCTTCCAGAGCCTGTTATGGTGTTTTGAGGTTTGTCATGGAAAGTGGTGCCAAGGGTTGTGAGGTATGTTACTTGTCTCCTAGTTTTACCCTATATAGTTTGCAATTGACTGTTCCTTTTAATTTACCTTTTTCTGTTTAACAGGTCATTGTCAGTGGTAAATTGAGGGCACAACGTGCTAAGTCCATGAAGTTCAAGGATGGATATATGATTTCCTCGGGTCAACCAGTTGTTGAGTACATTGACTCAGCTATCCGACACGTGCTCCTTAGACAGGTAATCTTTATGTTCAAAATATGAAATTTTATGGATTATCTTTAATATTTGGGGTTTCTTTGTTGGTGTCTAATTTGGTTTTGTATTGTCTTATAACAGGGAGTGCTCGGAATCAAGGTTAAGATTATGCTTGACTGGGATCCTAAGGGTAAGATTGGACCTCAAAAGCCAATCCCTGATGTTGTTGTTATCCTCCCACCAAAGGAAGATGAGGTCTACGCTAGGGTTCCAGTTTTGGCTCCAGAAGTTGATCTTGTAGATTCCAGCGGACCAGTACCTGTTGCTGTTGCTTAAGCAGATTCACTAGGCTAGTTTACAGACTCTTTTTTTTTGGGCCGGTTGGTTACTGAGTTACTAGACTTCATACAATATGATGACTTGTTTGAGTCGCCAGTGGTGTTTCTGCAATGTCTTTGTTATGTGCTATTGAAAAGTTTTGTAGTTGCTATGAGCTTGATTGTAAGTATTTTCATTTTGACATATTTTGATTTCAGTAAACCAAATTCTTGGAATATGTTGCATTTATTGACTGTTTGATTCTTTTCTATTTGATCTTGTTACTTCTTATTGCATGATGTTCTTGCTGCAAAACCCCTGAATGTAACGAAATGTGCTGGCCTTGGTTCCTTAGGCATACCTTTAAGTTTAGGAAGTATATATCTAGTTATCTACAATTCAAGAGGGTGAATTAATTGATGTTTCAGGTTGTGAATATGCAATTAGATTTTGAAAATTGTATTTCATGAAATTTTTGCTATGAAAATTATGCATTGATTTAAGAAAGCCTTCTCAAAATTGATTGAAGTTAGTTAGAAAATTAATTTCTTTGGTTCCTGTATTTTAATTTATAGGAACCTTCGTTGTGAATTTTCTCAAAGTCTTGCAGTTGTTTAATCCCAATTTCAGTAGTTCCCTGTAAATCTGTAATAGTCAGGGGCTATGGATCTTGATCTGTTTTTTCCCGTCTTTTCTTCTCCCTTTGAGGAACTGAACACAGAATCGTTGCTTCCCTTTAGTTTTTACGTAGTATGTCAATTCTTTTTTAGTACTTCAACTCTAAATCTCCTAAATCCCCAAATTTTGGAGTTTAGGGTTTGGATACTCTAGATGCAATCAATGATTTTGGTGGAAGCAACTTTATGATTTGGGCGCTGAGTTGCTGGAAATGATCGGAGCTCTGTAACTAGAGCTGTTAATTTGGGTATTCAAGTCGGGTTTGGATGGGTTAACAAGATGGTACATTCGGGTTCGGGTTAGTGTTGAGTCGGGTTCTGGTTCAATTTTAATTCTAATAAATATCGATGTGGCCAAGTTGAACTATATAATTTGATCAAGCATCATTAAGAATATATTAAACCTATATACGAGTAATAGAGAACAAAAGTTTTATAAGTTGAACTAAAGATTTTATTAAATCGGATTGAGAGTTTACAGAATTATAATAGTATATAAGCTGAATAAAAGGTATATAAAATTTTATTAAACCTTCTATGACTCGGGTTCATGTTTTAATTGGGTTGGGTACTACTTCAGGTTCGGATTGTTTTCGGGTCAGATTAAATCGGTTGACGGTTACTATCAGGTCGAGGGCAGGTTCAAGTCATAAGGTATTGGATCAAATGAATTTTCGGTTAAGGTCAGGTTACAGGTCACTAGTTTCACCCCTTGTTCGAGTATAGGCTAGGTTCAGAGCTTTTCCGTTAAGGTCGAGTTCTCGGGTCGGGTCAATTTTTGACAACTCTAGCTATAATCCAAACTTTTTGAGGAAATTTCGAGGTTTCGAGGCCCGGTGGCAAAAAGTGTTGAGACCCTAGGAGATATATCTCGAGGTCATATCATGCCGTTTGAAACCATATATAATCATTATATGTTGTCATAAACGTACGTAATAGGCTTGAGTTTGCGAAATCAATGCAAGTTGTGAACGGGTAATATGACCGTTTAAGAGCATATTGGACGGTTCAATCGACCCAATTGGACACTGGAGAGCATTAGAGACCATGGTAAACATCTCGGCAATATTTATTTCCGGGCGAAAAAAGGTCAAAAAATTACAAAATTGAAGGCTATAATCCAAGCTTTTCGAGGAAGTTTTAAGGTTGTGGGGCCCGGTAGCAAAAAGCCTTGAGACTCTAATGGATAAATCTCAGGGTCATATAATGCTGTTTAAAACTATATATGATCATTATATGTTGTCATAAACGTCCGTGATAGGCTTGAGTTTACAAAAACGGTGCAAGTTGCGAACCGTTTCAGGACATATTGGATGGTTCCACCGACCCAATTGGACTCTTGGAGGGAATTAGGGACCATGGTAAACATATTGACAATTTTTATTTTCGGGCGGGAAAAGGTCAAAAAAATTACAAAATCGAAGGCTGTAATCCACGCTTTTTGAGGAAATTTTGAGGTTTTGGAGGCCCGGTGGCGAAAAGTGTTGAGACCTTAGGGGATATATCTCGGTGTCATATAATGCCGTTTGAAACCATATATGATCATTAAATGTTGTCATGAACGTCCGTGGTAGGCTTGAGTTTACGAAATCACTACAAATCGTGAACGGGTAAAATGACCGTTTAAGGGCATATTGGACGGTTCCACCGACCCAATTTGAATGCCAGAGGATATTAAAAACCATGGTAAACATCTCGGCAATTTTTATTTCCGGGCGAAAAAAGGTCAAAAAAATACAAAATTGAAGGCTATAAATCCATGTTTTTGAGGAATTTTGAGGTTTCGGTGACTGGTGGCAAAAAGCCTTGAAACCCTAAGGGATATATCTCGAGGTCATATAATGTCGTTTGAAACCACATATGATCATTATATGTTGTCATAAACGTCTGAAGTAGGCTTAAGTTTACGAAATCACTACAAGTTGTGACCGGTTAAAATGACCGTTTATGGGAATATTTGATGGTTCCACCAACCTAATTGGACTTCCGGAAGGTATTAAGGACAATGGTAAACATCTTGGTAATCTTTATTTCCGGGCGAAAAAAGGTCAAAAAATTACAAAATTGAAGGCTATAATCCACGTTTTTTTTAAAGAAATTTTGAGGTTTAGGAGCCTGTGGCGAAAAGCCTTTAGATCCTAAGGGATACATCTCGGGTTCATATAATACCATTTGAAACCATGTATGATCATTATATGTTGTCAGTAACGTCCATGGTAGGCTTGAGTTTACGAAATCACTACAAATTGTGAACGGCTAAAATGACCGTTCAAGGGCATATAGGGTGGTTACACCGACCCAATTGTACTCCCGGAGGGTATTAGGGACCATGGTAAACATCTTGGCAAGTTTTAGTTCCGGGCGAAAAAAGTTCAAAAAATTACAAAATTGAGGGTATTATCAACGTTTTTGAGAAAATTTTGAGGTTTCGGAGCCCGGTGGCGAAAAGCCTTGAGACCCTAAGGGATACATCTCGGGGTCGTTTAATTCCGTTTGAAACCATATATGATCATTATATGTTGTCATTAACGTCCTTGGTAGGCTTGAGTTTACGAAATCTCTTCAAGTTGTGAACGGGTAAAATGACCGTTTAAGGGGATATTGGATGGTTCCACTGACCGAATTGGACTCTTGGAGGGTATTAGGAACCATGGTAAACATCTAGGCAATTTCTATTTCCGGACGAAAAAAGGTCAAAAAAATTGAAGGCTATAATCCACGCTTTTTAAGGTAAATTTGAGGTTTTGGGGCCCGAGGCCTTTACGTCGCCGGATAATGGTCATATATAGGTCCACACAATATTATACGATCCCGGGATTCATCCCGTAGTGTTCCGTGAAATTCTCACACCAGATCCCGACACCTCCTAAATCGCTCCAATTTCGTGTATTATAGTAGAGTTTTCGATTCGGGTATTCAAGTCGGATTTGGGTTGGGTCAAATCATGTCTCTGGTTAAATTAGGATTTGGTTATCTGTCGGGTCAATATAGCCTCTTGTCAGGTTCAAGTTCGGGTCGGATCAATTTCAGTTGAGTATATTCTGGGTCGTTCACCTTTTCAGATATATGTCGGGTTCAATTCGAGCCAAATTCAGATAGGATTCAATTTCAGGTTCGGGTTGTGTGTGAGTCAGGTTTGAGTGGGTTAATAAATGGGGCATTCGGGTTCGAGTTAGTGTTAAGTTGGGTTTTGGTTCAAGTTCAATTCCAATAAATAACGATGTGCTCAAGTTGAACCTATATAATTACGCTTTTCATAATTTGATCAGCTTTATCAAGATTTTATTAAACCTATATATGAGTAATAGAGAACAAAAGGTTTACAAGCTGAATCGGATTGTGGGTTTACAGATTCGTACCAGTATATAAGTTAAACAAAAGACATATAAATTTTATTAAACCTTCCATGACTCGGGTACAGTATCTAATTGGGTCGGGTACTAGTTCGGGTTCAGATTGTTGCTGGGTCGGATTAAATCGGTTGACGGTTACTCTTAGGTTGGGAGCAGGTTCGGGTTCAGGTAAAAAAGTATTGGATCAAATCGGTTGTCGGTTAACATATGGCCAGGTTCAGGTCGGGTTACAGGTCACTAGTTTCACCCCATTGCCCGAGTACAGGTTTGGTTCAGATCATTGCCAGTTCAGGTTGAGTTCTCGGGTCGGGTCAGTTTTTGACAGCTCTATCTGCAACTCTGATGTTCAAACCTTCTCACCATCTCAAGGAGTTCAATTCCTCTCCGTTTAATCAATTTTTTTAAAATATATGAATATATGTCTTGTCTTTTTGAATTTCATGTCACTGTTTTATCTTACTCCTTATCTTTGCTTAAGTTTATCTATGCTTTTGTTACTCTTGTTACTCGGACACGACAATTTTGCCGTTATACCCCCGGACACCCCACTTGACTTTCGGGTACGACAATGTTATCTCCTGATAATCGGGTGGAGTCAATAGTTAATTATTAGAGATTAAACCATATGCTAAAAATACTATAAAGAATTAGTTTAGAAAGGATATCCCTTGAATTAATTCAAGTGACGTGAATGAGCCTTCTCCGTAGTACACCCAAATATCCCGACCATGATAATGATGCCTTGTATGTCCCGAAGAAGCTCCAGAATTTTTCAGTTCAAATTGACCACAAATGACCTTCAATCGGGGGTAATCTTCGGGACTCTCCTAGGAAAATGAGAACAAAAATTGTTTCCAAAAAGATAAATATTCGCACACCATATAAACTTTCGACTAATACCCATTGTGTAGCTATTGAAAGTAAATTCAAAATTGTTGGTAAAAAAGTGTTTCAAAGGCTACAAAATATAATGAATAATGTGTTTGTTTGATCGAAGGAAGATGGTGTGGCGTGACAATTCATCACAAACTTTGAAAACGAATTCCGGCGCAATTGGGGGTGCACATTTATCGCCGGTACGTTCTTTAAAGTTACACACCACTCTCATTTAGACACTTTTAGGTGAGAGGTGGAGTCATATAAACTTATGCCCAAAAGAGGAATGTGTCTAGCTTAATGTGTTTGATGTAATCCTGTAAATTGATTTCTTCAATAATGAAATATATAATGAAGGATAGGATAATCAAGAGTTGAAAAATCCAAAGAGACAAACCTTAATCAAACAATAAGGTGAGTTAACAACCTTATAAACAAGGGAGTTAAGTGGGGAGTTACAAGGAAGAAGAAATGAAAAGGCTGCCCTATAAGGCATGCTTCGCCCGGTCTACCATGGCATGGAGGAGAAGGAACACTTTTGCCTTCTACCAATCCGAGTACTCTTGCGCCCGACAAGGCATGGGAAAGCCACAGTTTTGCCTTCCTCTTGCATTTTGCTCTAATTGTATGGATTTCCTTCCTTCAATACAACACAAACAAGCTTTAATTGTTAATTTCAAATTACTCAAAACTACATTTCAATTTGAAAAATAATGAAGTGATATTTTTTTATTAGTTAAAAAAAAAAAACTCATAACTGTAAGGCTTGTTTGGCATTGTTTTTTGTTTTCAGTTTTCAGTATTTTTGAAAACAAAAAACTAAAAACAAGAAAAAAGGTGTTTCCACTTTTCTGTTGTCAGTTTTCAAAATTAACATGATTTTGATAAGTTTGACTAATTTTTGAATCATTATATAATGCGGAGTATATATTATATGATTTGAAAACAAAAAACCAAAAAACAGAATACCGCAGCAATGCCAAACAAAGCCTTAATTGACTGTTGTCGAATGGGAAAAAATAAAATACAAGTTTGTCAACATTCACATTTCACAAGTTCACGAGTTACGTGCTTACGTCTGCACGTCTTAATTTAAAAACTTCCAATACAAGAATCAATGCTTTAGTCGGTTCTCTTTCCAATTTTTCAACATTCACCCGCCATTTCAAAACCCTAACCTCTCCTCACCATTAACGTTCATCCTTCTTCAATTCTCCCAATTTCTCCAGAAATCTCATATTATTCATCAATTCACCTTCATAATTATTTATCAAATCACATTCATCAATTCCTCCAACAATTCCTCTTTCTCTTCATCTGAAAATTCCTACAACATCACCAAAAATTCAAATCAAAGCGTCGTAATAATGCCGATTAATCTGACGAAAAATTCGCTTTCAGCAATAATGGATGGCGATATCAACTCCAAACCACTGGTTCAGGTGTTGGACATCAAGCCTATTGGCTCTAACCAGGAACGGTTCCGTTTTCTCTTATCCGACTCCGTTTCGACTCAACAGGCGATGCTTGCGACTCAGCTTAACGGTCGTGTTAAGTCTGGTGATGTTCGTAAAGGTTCCGTCATTCAATTGATTGAGTACATTTGTAGCGCCGTTCAAAATCGCAAGTATGTTTTTGATTAATTTTCTTAGAAATTTTGGTTTTGTTGTATTTCAATTGTTGTTAGTAGTGATTTTGTTTGATTTGGAAAGAGCAGGAGAAATTCTGTGTGAAAATGATGTGATTGTGCATAATTTGATGTTATTTTGGTGTAATTGAACTGAAATTGGCATTTGAGTTGTAATTCTGGTTAGCATTGAGGTATAGTTCTGGAATTTGTGTATTTTGATGTCGAATTTTGGAGATTTGGAGCAGAAGGATTTTGGTATGTGATTATTGTTTCGACCGGATTGTTAGAGAAGAGTGGAGTAATTGTTTGTGTATGGAGAGGTAATGAGATACGATGTACTGAGGTGTGGAGGTGTTGTTTGTGATACATTGGTGATATTGAGTCGGAACTGTGGTTGAAAGATAAGATGAAAATATGTTTTGATTGGTGTCTTTCTCTCTTTGAGAACAAGAGAAATCGAGAGAGGGAGATGGAGATGTGGAGGGAAGAGTGTATTTCTGTCTTTTGTACAGGCAAATGATTCATATTATCATTGTGTAATCTGATGTCCTGACATTAGTGTGCAAAATGCTTGCGGAGGAGAATAACACAGGTCAATAAGTGATTATGATGTGATGTTTTGCAACTTGTAGGAGGCAGTTTGTTGGGTATTATTCCTATGTAGGCTCATAGAGAAAGTCAGTTCAGGTTTCGGAATTAAATGTTACGGAAATGCATAAACTTCATAAGTATACTTGGGCATTTCATTAAGTAGTTATGGAGTTTTATGGGTTGAGCTTGTGTATATAGTTGAATCAGAGTAATTTTTGTATATCACACATAATGTTAATATTACACGAAATTTCTGGTACTTTTAGGCAGACTTAAAGAATATAGTGGCATTCATTTTATTGCTGTTGGCTTATGTAGCGATTTTAGCAGAAGAACATGAGTAGGGATTGAAGTTTGAACACTTTACTGGCATCCTTGACAATTTAATTCACTGTGATTTACAATACTCATTGCATGCTTGATGTTGTCTTAGATTTCTGATACTTCTATGCAGACCTAAATAAAATAGTGGCATTCTTTTCTTTGCTGTTTGCTTATGTAGCGATTTTATATGATTTAAGTTTGAACACTTTACTGGCATCCTTGAAAATTTAATCAACTGTGATTTAAAATACTTGTGCATACTTCATGTTGGGTGAGAACTTATTTGGGCCATAATTTCTGCAGGATTATTGTTGTCCTGAACATGGAAACTATTATACCTGATTGTGATATAATAGGGAATCCAATTATGCCCTCTGGAGCCGATTCTTCTGTTGGAAATTCATTGCCTAATAATGTTGCTAATCCTGTCAGAGGAAGCAATGCAAACATGGCCACACTAAGTAACAGTAACAATGCGCAAAATTTCAGACCGACTATTCAGCCTGCATACCAGCCACCCCCTAATTATAAAAATCATGGCCCTGTTGTGAAGAATGAGGCACCAGCACGTATACTACCAATTGCTGCATTAAATCCTTATCAGGGGCGTTGGGCTATTAAAGCAAGAGTCACAGCTAAAGGAGATCTTCGCCGGTATAACAATGCTAAAGGTGATGGGAAGGTGTTTTCCTTTGATCTCCTTGATTCAGACGGCGGTGAGATTCGTGTTACATGCTTTAATGCTGTTGTTGACCGCTTTTATGATGTTATTGAGGTTGGGAAGGTTTATATGATCTCAAAGGGTACCTTAAAACCTGCACAGAAGAACTTCAATCATTTGAAGAATGAGTGGGAGATTTTTCTGGAAGCAACTTCTACTGTTGATCTTTGCCCAGATGAAGATGTTTCCATACCCAAACAACAGTTCAACTTCCGACCTATCAGCGAAATTGAGGGTGCAGAAAACAATTCCATTATAGACATTATTGGTGTTGTAATATCAGTTAATCCTTCAGTCCCCATTATGAGGAAGAATGGGATGGAAACACAGAGAAGAAATTTAAATTTGAAAGACATGTCAGGCAGAAGCGTTGAACTAACCCTATGGGGAGACTTCTGCAACCGAGAAGGTCAGGAGCTGCAAGAATTGGTTGATTCTGGGTACTTTCCCGTCTTAGCTGTGAAGGCTGCAAAGGTCAATGACTTCAGCGGAAAATCTGTTGGTACAATTTCTTCAACCCAGCTTTTTATTAACCCCGATATTCCTGAAGCTCACAGTTTGAATGAGTGGTTTCATCGAGGGGGAAAGGATTGTGCTGCACAGTCTATCTCTAGAGATGTTATGCCTCTTGGAGGAAAGAATGAGGTACGCAAAACCATATTACAGATCAAGGATGAGGGTCTTGGAAGGTCAGAAAAGCCGGACTGGGTTACTGTGAAGGCAACATTATCATTTATCAAAACAGATAACTTTTGTTACACAGCCTGTCCATTGATGATTGGTGATAGACAGTGCAATAAGAAAGTCACAAAGTCGGGAAACACAAGATGGGTATGTGATCGATGCAATCAAGAATTTGAGGAGTGTGATTATCGCTATTTGCTACAAGCACAAATACAGGATCATTCAGGAGTAACCTGGGTAACTGCTTTTCAAGAAGCCGGGGAAGAAATCTTAGGCTGCTCTGCTAAAGAGCTGTACACTTTAAAATCTGAAGAGCAGGATGAAAGTTTTGCTGAGGCTATTCGCAGTAAGATCTTTGTTCCATTCCTTTTCAAGCTTAAGATAAAAGAGGAAACTTATGGTGAAGAGCAGAGAGTGAAAACAACAGTAATTAGAGCTGATAGAGTGGACTTTGCAGCTGAAAGCAGGTTTTTGATTGATATGATCATGAAGCACCGCAGACGATGAATATCAAGTTGTCAATGAGATCTAGTGAAAAGTGAGGCGATTTGCTACTGCTGATTCGATTCTGTTAGGTATTAGATGTTATATAAGCAGATTCAAACTTGCCAGCATCTAGTTGTAAGAAACAGGTGCACTAGTGTAATAGGGAAGATCTACTTCAAATTTTTGTTGGTTAATTGTGGATATAGTGAGAATGTAACTACAAACATATATATGTATGCTTGTAGATGTTTGGTACATCTTTTTTTCCCCTGTACCCTCTCTTTACTCATTTATCAAAGCAAAAATGAATGGGATCATCGTGATTTCTAACCGATTCACTGCACAGAAAGTTCTATTTTGCTGAAATGATTTGTTTGTGTTAGTCAGTTGACAGAAAATTTCTATTCAGCTTAATTGCTGATATGATTTGTCTGTGTTAGTCTGTTGATATGATATGTTTTTGCTATCTGTACTAAGAGTATTACTATTGGGATACTAGTATATTACAAACTTTTTATGTATTCCTGATCTAACCCTTTCTTCTTTTTCTACGACATTATATGCTGGGATTATTCGCGTGAATGGCCAGTCTTAGCTTAGCAATTAAATCAAGATTCACTGTGTTCGGACTGTGCTCTCTTGCTGTGGCCAAAGCTTTGGCTTGACATAGTAATTCTTTCTTCGTAAATACATAGATGATTTCAGGAAATTTATAATACTCTGTAACAGATGGTCAAATTTCCTTTTAAAATTGAAAATCTGTTAAGTAAATCTCAAGCAATAATACAAACTACGAAGTACAAACCAAGGAGCTGAGGCATTATAAGCTCGGCCTGGACTTCAAAGCTAATCAAGCTGTCTCAAGCATAGTAAACTGAGGAGGAAATGGAGAAAATACATAGAGGCTAAAAGCTCACCACGAAATTGGATTTCAAAATACTCAGCATCTAAATAAACATGCAACAAATATTTTGTAATACATTTGCACTATTTGCAGCACAAATTTTTACACTTATTCTTGAGTGATAAGAAGGAAGCTTCAAACAATCATATTTAACCCTTTTGTACAGAAAGTCACACTTGATTGTGCACCGTTAAACCTGAGAGAAAACCTGCAAGAAACAAATATATCAGTCCGCCATAGGAAACAGTGGAGAATCAGCATGCATAGTTCCAAGTATATAATGTCTTACAGTGCACAGCCTGTAGAATCATCAGCAGAATGAGGGCACTGTTGAATGCAAGAAAACCATTAAACTTGTATAATCAGATTTAGCCATCTAGGCATTGGAAGCAGATGCAGGCGACCCAATATATGTTACACGAACATCCTGAGGCAGAAGATGATATGTCATTCCTAATTCCTCAAAAGTTTTTTTCAATTCCAGAACGAGATCAGAAGCTCTGCTGTTTTTCTCTGCAATGTTCTGGAAGTTAATAGTGTGGGTTACAAAAAGAGCCATCTTAATCTTGTTCATGTCCACAATGTCGATCAACTGCACGCTATGACATGGTCTCCAGTGCTGTGGTTTACTTTCTATATACCTGATCAACCACGAAAGTATGCTGAAATGAGCAGTGATCTCAATGGCAAAGACACAAGCAAAAATAAAAAATTACAGAAAGTGTTTAATATAGTTGCAACATGGCTTCAGTGTAATGTGAGTGTGTATCAGTCCTGTGCAAAAAGTTCTGACAACTTACGACTTAATTCTATCTTTCAGAGCAGCAATGGCCTCGACTGTAGTGGAGAAGTTAATTGCAAACTCCACTGAGTCATTCATTTCTGGGCTCCGATAGAAATTGCTGATTGGTTTGGTTGCTAAAACAGTATTTGGATAGGATATTTTTTCATTATCATATCTCAAGAAGATTGTGTTCAAAATGTTCATCTGTTCGACAACCATCTGTCAGAAAACATCAACTGATTAACAAATGAAAGAAATCTAGCTTCAGAATGTAACATGATGAAATATTATGCATATCTATATTTACCTGAACACCATCAATCACACAACGGTCACCTACATCAAATGGATGCATTACAAATACAAATATGATTGCCTCAAACACAGTCTTGAAAGCATTGCCAAATATAAATGTTGCGAGCAAGAGCTGACTTATAACAAGCACAAGTATTTTGGTGGTCAAAAATCCCATCACAAGAGTCCACACAATAGCTATAACAATCAACACCACACTTGAAGCTAAAATATTCAATTCATCCACAGCTGTTTTAGTATCATCTAATGAATGAGCAAGTGATTTGCGCTCCATGTAAGCAGTAACCTGCAACCGGAAAATACTATGTAAGAATAAAACCTTTACAGCTTCGTATAGCAGACTTTTTGTTGGACAGAAGGGCAAAATTAACTATATGTTCTCCAAATTCAGAGACTTACCACCCATTTCTCTAAGGCCGACTCCTTGATCTTTCCAGTTTCAATATATCCATCCAACAAAGGAAGTACTTGGTTTAATTCACCAATTTTGATAAAACGCAAGAAATCTTCCTCTTCAATAAACCTAGTCACACAATATGATAAAACATTTACAGAAATTATTTGGAGTGACTTTACTAAGGTAATATATGATTATATTCAAAAACCGAGGAATATTGCCATAAGGTGAATAATCTTACTCATAACCAGGTTTTGCAACATTGTTGAAGATTTTGGAAGCAGCAGCTTTTGCTCGCCATTCACTCTTGATCTCTTTGCTTAGCTCACCTATGCCATCAACTTCACCCAAGTCAAGGAAACCGGAACTAATAGACAGCTTTGTTCTCCTTACGAGTTTGATCAATCTTTTCATGGTCCATGCAGATACATTATGTTGGTTTAGTTGTTGAAGCTTCTCCACATTAATAACCTCTTCTGTTATCCCTTTATTATTTGTCCTTCGTTCTAAACTCAGCTGACTTAAATTCCTCGGTCTGGCTACTCTTGCAGCCTTCTCCATGAGCGGAGGACCAGAAAGCATTTGAAGCACATACTGATGAAATAATGATTTTTGAATTCGATCAAAGAACCTCTTGACATGGAAAGATAAAGCTAAAGTCTTGATTAATGTAGTCTTCACTAGCCATATTACTGCCCCAAATAGACACCCGGCTATAGCTTTAGTAATATAGTGTAATACTATGGTGGCTTCCCTTGACCTGTTGCTCCCACGAATGAACAACAAAATCCACGCGAGAAGAACTGAGCTCAGCCAAAGAAAAACTCGTACACCTCTCTTCAATCCATTGGCATAATAGGGAATTTTCTTCTTAAAAAGAAGTTTTCGTTCCACCAAGTACACAATCACATTGATGAAGTACTTTGCTATCAATCGACCACTAAATATCATTGTAAAGAGAACACACCACTTCCAAAGCTCTAAACTCCATACTGTGGTATTTTGCAAATTGTAGTCTATTAAACTAGCAATTAGCAAACACATCAAGCAAAGAAATACAACCAACTCCACGAAAACAAAAGATTTCAACCTCCTACGAAATTGGTGATTCCCTTGCTTGTCAATGGATTTGTACACCTCCTCATTATTTTCTTCATCTTTTCCATGGTTATTTAATGGTGAGCTTTGGAAACCCGAAGTATTATTTGGAATAGCCATACTAACTCTAGGATAAACCTGTGCCGGATTTGTATAAGGTTTGTTTGAACCCACCATATAAGCGCTTTGATCAGCCAAAGCTTCATCACCAGGATATGGTGGCTCAAAAAACCTTGATTTAGAATTTGCGTAAGCTGACCTAGCTAAAGCAGCACGTCTTCTGGTACGTTCATTTGGAAGTACAGGTTCAAACATGGGATTTTCTATTGTAACTTCAGGATACATTTCAGTATTTGAGGGATAATTCCCCTGCTTTGGCAACTCTGCCAGTCACTTCCCTTTACTTCGGATACTACTTTCTTAGCAAGCACGGATACTACAAGCCTACAACATCGAGGGGAGCTGCTTTCATAGAAGCTCATTCATAAGTGCCACTGCCATCACCAGCACCAACAGCAACAATGGATGAAGATTCCACAAGAAACTGGATTAGATGTACACAACCTTATCCCTACAAAAACACGAGGACACTTTACAGAAATTCAAACTACTATAATAGTATAATCTATTATCTATTACGGAGTATAAGCTGTATAACTTTGGTTGGTTTTATACCAGGAGTTCGAGATGTACACAACCTTACTCCTAGCCTCCTACTCATCAGCCAAAATGTTATGATATAACTAACACAAACCCAAATAAGCTTTAAGAAACAAGATAATTTCAATCATGCAATATTCCACATACATCTAATACATAAACGTTACAGGAAATATTAAGCACAAAAGACAGAAGTTACCTTTTAGCTAGTAGATAAGCAGACAGATAGATGTCAGACCTCGAAATTCTCGATTTGTAGTTGCAGTTCCGTACTCCCAACAAACATTATATGGGATTGGATTGCAATTTACAGTACAACTTTGTTAAAGCAACTAACTATCTGCATTGACTGAAGAAGTCAATAAATTGTGTAATTTTTAAATAATCTCAATTTGGCGGGTGGTGTGTTTAATAGTATAAGTAGCAGGTAGGAAGGTAATTGTGGCTTAAATTACAAAAAAAATATTCAATTCTCTTTATGAATGTATGTAGTATGACGCCTAAAATTTGTACTTTTACTACATATTTTAAAACCATTGCACTACTTTATAGAGTCTACCATAGAATTTCTACTACTAAATCCTTTTAAAAAGACAATTTTGTATTAATAGTTTATGCATCATAACTTAAGTACAAGACACGCAACGATTACATTGAATTTCTTTTTTGAAGGAAATTACATTGAAGAGTTCATAAAACATTTCTTTGAAAAAATGGTTATGTAAAGTACAACAATGCATAGTTGCAGGACGCCTAAATTACAAACTATTCCCGTTTTAGAGGAAAATTTTGTCCAACAACATATAACTTAGAAGGCTAGTTGGGCAATAGTATGTAGTATAACATTTGGAACATAAATTTCATCATAACTGTACATTTCTTCAGGATTCAGATATGCTACCACTTGCTCATGGGCCGGTGTATCTTCAAAAAATCGTATGTAACCTTCTCTGTAGACAATTATACTTAGTCCACCGCTGAGCCTGCCAAAAGACCTACACAAGAAAGGCTAATCAATTAGACATAGACGTAAGCAGGGAAAAGAAGTCTGTAACAACAAAAGTATACTTGAACCTTGAGGCTTGCTGAAAATGTAGAACAGAGAAATGTTCAGAGTTTCTGACTACAGCAATTGAAAACATATTTTTAAGACGGGATATGAATAGTAAGGAATTGGTATATACAAACTCTTTCCCTCAAAGCATAATTTGCTTTGTCGGAACTTCATATTCATATGCAAAAATACTCTTGCTTCCCTCACAAAGAAACGGGGTCCTATCTCAGACGCTAATATAGTAATATACAGCCTGCAGCCTTTCGGCACAGGCCACAACATTCTGCTCTCTATAAGCTCTTATACCCATTCCACTTCTAGCACAATGTTAAATTCCTATTCTCCATATTTGTTGCAATTACTGAGTATACTCCCTCTATCTGAAATTAATTTTCAAACTGTCATAATTTTTAATAACTTTTTTCAGACATTTAAAAAGGGTGTTCGTTATCTTATGGTGCAGAACATGTTAAAGGCAAGAACTATACATACCAAGAGATTGAAATCATCTTGCAGAGTTGCAGTTGAAAACTTGGTCAGCAATGGGAAAAAGAAGGAGATGCTGCCGGCCCCCCTACATGTGTAACATGCACATCCTGTGGCAGAAGACGATATATGATTCTCAACTCCTCGAAAATTTTCTTCAGCTCCAGGACAAGATCAGATCTTCTGATTCCCTTCTCCCCAATGTTCTGAAAGTTAATAGTGTGGTTGACATAAAGAACCATCTTAATCTTGTTCATGTCCACAATCTCTTTCAGTTGTACACTATGGCCTATTCGCCAGTATTCAGGTTTGCTCTCTATATACCTGAGCCCAATAAAAGTATGTTAGAGTAAGCACAACCTCAAAACCAAAAATATGAGTAAAAAGGGGAAATTACTAAAGGTTAAGTATAGATGCCATGAATTACAATTTATTGGGAGTTTCTCCCCTTTTTCCAATGCAAGAAAGTGCAGACAGCTTACGATTTTATTCTAGTCTTTAGAGCAGCAATGGTATCTACTGTGAGAAGTCAATTGCAAATTCGACTGAGTCACCCATCTCTGGGCTCCGATAGAAGTTGCTGATAGGTTTGGTTGCCAAAACAGAATTTGGATAGGTAATCTTCTCATTATCATATCTTAAGAATATTGTGGTCAAGATGTTCATCTCTTCAACAACCATCTGCCAAAAAAGTTCAACTGTTTAGTGCAAATGAATGAGATCAAGCAGCAGAATCCAAACAAGTATGTTATAGGCATTTTCAGTTTACCTGAACACCATCAATCACACAACGGTCACCCACATCAAACGGATGCATTATAAAAACAAATATGATTGCTTCGAAAACAGTCTTGACAGAATTCCCAAACACAAATGCCACAAGTAGCAGCTGAGATGAGATAAAGACAAGTATTTTGGTGTCCAAAATTCCCATCATAAGATTCCACACAATAATCATAATAATCACCACCACGCCTGAAGCTATTCTGTTCAACTCCTCTACAGCGGTTTTTGTATCATTTAATGAATGAGCAAGTGATTTACGCTCCAAGTAAGAATTAACCTGCAACCAATAAATTTGTAAGAACCATGTGTACAATACAAACTCAAAGTAAGCACAGTAACATGCTATTAGAAATTAATACTCTGAATTTAGGACTTTTGTATTGTATCTATAATAATTTTTGGTGGTATTCAACACCTTTGCAGCCGTGTATTAAAGATTTCTTTTAAAAAATCAAACATATCAGAATCAGTATTTTACCACCCATTTCTTTAAAGCTGCCTTCCTGATCCTTGCTGTTTCAACAGCTCCCTCAAATAAAGGAAATACTTGGTTCACTTCATCCATTTTCATAAATCGTAACAGATCTTCCTCATCAATATACCTAATCCACAAAATGATAAAGAGTTAGTAATAATTATAGAGTGAGTTCAGAGATAAAGAGGAGAATTGACCAAAGGTGCATTATCTTACTTGTGACCAGGTTTAGCAACATTTTTGAAGATCTTAAGAGCAGAAACTTTTGCTTCCCATTCACTTGTTATCTCTTTATTTTGCTCACCCATCTCATCATCTTCATTGTAATCAAGGGTATTAGATATAGTAGACAGCTTTGTTCTCCTTATGACATCAATCAACCCTTTCATGGTCCATGCAGAAACTTTTTCTTGGTTTATTTTGTGAAGCTTCTCTACATTGATAACTTCTTCTTTTATACCTGCACTTTTTGTCATTCGTTCTAAACTTAACTGACCACTAGTTCTTGATCTGGTCAAACTTTGTGCCATCTCCATGCATGGAGGCCCAGAAAGTGTTTGAAGAACATACTGATCAAACAAGGACTCTTGAATTCGATCGAAAAATCTCTTGACATGGAAAGACAGTGCTAAAAGTTTAATCAGTACAGTTTTCAGCAGCCATATTCCAGCCCCAACTAAAAACCCAGCAATTGCCATAGTAATATAATGTAATACTTTCTTGGTCTTCCTTGATCTGTTGGTCCCATGTGTAAACAACAAAATCCATGCTAGAAGAACAAAACTCAACCAGAGGAATACTCGTAAACTTTTCTTTAGTCCATATACAAAATACAGAACTTTCTTCTTAAGCAAGAGTTTTTGTTCCACTAAGTATACAAGAATGTTCATGAACCATCCTGTTACCAATCGACCACAAAATATTACTATGACAAAAACACACCATTTCCAAAGTCTTAAACTCCACAACACGGTACCTTTTAATTGGTTGATAGTCAAGCTAGCTATTAACAAACCCATCAAGCTAATAAACACTATCCACTCCAATAAAGCAAAAAACTTCAATCTCTTACGAGATTTTTGATTCAATTGAAGGTCAATGGATTTGTAAACATCCTCATCCTCCTCTTCCTCATTTCCTAAGACTGAAAAAGGTGATTTTGGAATGCCTGCTGGAGTTCCTACACTAACTCTAGGAGACCCCTTAGGCGTTCTGACAGGTGTTTTTGGACCCACTAAATAAGTGGTTTCATCAACCAAAGCTTCATTACTAGGATAAGGTGGCTCAACTAATCTTGATTTAGTTTTTGACCTAGCTAGAGAACTGCGCTTTCTCAAGAGCTCATTCGGAACCTTAGGAGGTCTTCGGGGAGTTGACATGGGGCTTATCTTTGTAATTTCAGGAGACATTGGGGAAAACATAAAGTTTTTTCCTTGGTCAGACAACATAGTGCTTTGGTCTAGCGACTTAGTGCTATCTGCTGCTACTCCAGCAGCAACTATAGATACTACAACATCAGTTTTATCTTGATAACTACTACCCTCCATTGTAACAGCTACTCAGAACCAAATATTACCCAGAAAAAAACAGACGCTCTTTCAAAGAAATTCAGACAACAACTAATGTAACAAATTAACAACCCAAAGAAAAAGTCAATCACCAATCTGGTAAGATCCCATGAAGCCTAACGCATGGGCCGCACCCATCAATACGAGAGAGTTCAGACCACTTACAAGCTCAAATGAGGTAATCACTAATGTAAACAATAACCCAAATACATGTTTTCTTTACTAGGAATAAACAGAAAATCAGTAAATTACAAACCTCCAAGAATAACCAATTCTGCTCATTCAATCATTCCCAATATCACCTGACAAACAACATTCTAATATTAGAACTTTTTTGCAATTATTAACAAGTAATCAATTAACTTACATAAATTAAATGTTATATAAGTGCAACTTTGACTAACCTGAAAGTTGTTACTGACTTACTTCCCAATTTGAAGGAACATGGTTTTTCTAACAAAATTTTTTCTGGGTATGAAATCAAGTTGCACAAATGATAAGAAAAAATCTTGAGCAGCAACTATATGATATAATTTGGGCAATATTTTAAAAAATATGAAAATGGCGGTGGGTATGTACAGACTACTGGGAACTAGTGGACATTGGCTAAAATGCTAATACGTCAGAAATAAACTACCAAAGTATTAATTTAGTAAGCTCATGGAACGTGTGATAGAATTTTGTACTTCAGTTATCAAATTCAAATTCATATGATTATATTATATAATTATGTTTTTCAACCCCCTTCTATTTAATTAGTCAACAAACAACAACACCTACTCTTCTGGGTGGCTAAATAATGTCCAGCTAAGTGTAGCTATCACCATTTCATCATTATGTGGATCATTACTTCCTATAATATCCCTCTCCAAGTCTTCATGAAGTTGCAAAAATAGCTGGCACTGGTTGCATGGCATAGGCTCGGGGTAGGTACACAATGTCATGTTACTGTACATATTGGGCTGTGTGCCACAATTTTTCAGAAAAGCACAACATGACCCAACTCGACATAACACACTAAAGAACTTTGTTTAAGACATGCAAGCATAACATGACACATAAAACATGTGCTTGGACAGTTGGACCGTGACTAGACCACAAGGCATGATACGTGGTTAGTGGGCTCGACCGTGGGTCAAATCTAGCCAGAACAAGGCATACGGGTTGAGCACAAGGCACATCCCACAAACACCTTTCGGTTTAGGTTCAAGGAGACAATAAGGTTTCATACCTTGGAAGTGTAATTGGTCATACAAATATCAAATAGTCATTAAGAAATTGGTCATACAAACATAGATAACAATATAGAAATTCACATCATTGGAAGATTCCAAAGATTGGCATAAATTGATATATACAACTTTGTAAAGCTTAACTGCATGAATGCATGACATCAAGCTACTTAGGGCCTGTTCTCTTACGTTGAAATTCAGTTCAGTTCAGTTCAGTTCAGTTCAGCTGAGTTCTGTTCAGTTCAGTTCAGTTCAGTCCAGTTCAGTTCCTAATTTCCTTCTCTTATAAAATATTCATTTCAGTTCAGTTCAGTTCAGCTGAGTTCAGTTCAGTTCAGTTCAGTTCAGCTGAGTTCAGTCAATGAGAACAGGCCCTTAGTAATGCCTTTAAGATATGAACAGTTCTAGCCAGAAGCAGAGATGACTTGAGGCATACATAAATCACGTTCCTCAAAAAAAGTTACTCCGTACTCCGTAATAAATTCATAACGTCTTTCAATTGAAGGTCATTGAAACTCATCTACTTCCGATAATATCATCATAAGAGGCAATCAAACAATGGCCTCATTTCATCTACTATAAAAGAATTAGTTCATATATGAAGTCACAGTTTCTAAGAGTTTATTTTTAAAACAGATTCCTAAGACTTGAAACTTCCCAAGTCCCAAGTAAATGCTTGGCAGCATAAGTGCATAAGTTTTGTGATTTCTCAATAACTTATTGAGGGTAACCTAAATACAGTTTCTACACTTTTTTTTTATTATTACTTTGTATATCGCTCCAAATCTTCGTTTCACCAAACTTGACACGTGGACACGAGTATAAAGCTTAAGTAAACTTTTCATAAGATAGTCGTGTTTGACTGTTCTAGCCTAGTCCGAGTAACATAGCTCGTTTTGGTAACTGAACGTTCGTTCTAGTAAAGATAATCAAAGTACACACTATGCCTGTCATACTCATTGCTACAAACATTTATTCCAAATTATGCTTACTTTTGATGGAAACCATGTTACTTAGACCCCTTAGTTCACCTTAGGTGCCGAATTCACGGAAAATTTTCACAAAATAGCCAAGTTGGACATTTGGATACGTACCCACTTCGGACATGGGTTTCTGTATACAATACCAAGTAACAAAAACTGTAATAAAAAACAATATTACCAAAAACAATTATAATCCTCTGGAAATTGAATAAATAGTACAGTAAACATAACAGAATGCAAGTCATTCTGTCAACTACGGATAACTGCATTGATCAAAATAATTAAATTCAACCCATATCAAATCAAAAATTGGGGTTATTATCATATATTCTCAAATCAATTTTTGGAAACTCTAAGTTATGAACTTTCAACTCACAAAAAGAACAAATCATATCTAGACTAGGATAGAATGGAGTATAATGAAGGAATTATAACTAAAAATGAATATCAAGAATTCATATCTAATGAATATCAAGAACTCAAGGAGCAGTATACTACTCAAAGAAATCAACATGGAACTGCTGATAAAATAAAATGACAAGATTTTGTATTACAAATAATATTCGAAAACAAATAAACAATTAAGCAAACCTTCTGAATTTCTGAGCCAGGCATGGTTGAAAGAGAGATGAAGATTCAGGGTTTATGGGAAATGATTAGATTGAGTGTTGATCTTAAGTTTTGATGATGACTCAAGGAACCTAAGCAAACCCATAAGGGCTTTAACTTTTGTCTATTAGCTTTGATGTGTTGACAGGTTTTATATGCAACGAAGTTCTAGAGTCAGAATGGAGCATGGAACAAGGTCAAAGGAAGAGCTTTGGATGAGCATAGAAGACAATCAGAAGCCAAGTTCCTTGAGTGAGGAACTGAAGCTCCAGAGTCGAAGCTTCACTGAGTTCCAAGGAGTCTATTGTTTCTTTATTGTTTATTTTAGGCTTCTTGTATATATGTTAAGTACTTTGATAATTGATAGGATTTTAAGTGGATTTAATTTCAGTTTATAAAGATTTTATTTTCCTTTGTTTAAAAAGATTCTATTTTATTTTCGGAAAATTATCTTTTAAAACTATCCTATTTATTTAAAGATTTTCTGTTTTAATTTTATCCTAATATTTTGGAAAATCTGACTTGGTAAAACTGATTTTGAAAACGTCTCTTTACTGAGTCAAAGAGGTTGAGAAAATAAAGGAAGCAGTAAACCACTTCCTTGTAGTGTGCTTCAGCTTGCTGCCCAAGCATCCACGAAACTACACTTCCTAATTTTATGGAAGTTGGAAGTTGTGGTGTAGTGGGAGTTAAGGCAATCGTAGGTTCTTCAACTGATTTTCTCTTGTATAAATAGGATTAGTTTTCTGTTTTGAGATGTACACTTGAGCATTACAATCTTCTAAGCTTTTCGAAAAGAGTCAAAAGTCCACTTAAGTCCTTGAGTGTCTTTGTACTTAGCATCTTAGAGTTTTAATTCGAGTTGTATTGGGGTAGAGTTTGGGTAAACTCTAGAGTGTTTAGATTGCTTTGAGTGAAGCAAGGAGAAAGAGAGAGATTTGAGAGCTCAACTGATTGAGGGATCAGTTGAGGGGGAACTTAAGTTTGTAGAGGAACTTGAGTTTAGAGTCTTAATTTGTAATAGGTTGTTTGCCCTATTATTATTAAGAATTGAGTTTAAAATCCCTTGTGGTCGTGGTTTTTCTTCTTGATTAGGGCCAAGAAGTTTTCCACGTAAAATCTCTCTTGCACTTTAAAGTTTTTGTTTAAGTTTCATTGAGAATTCCGCAAAAATTACCTTAGTTCCTCCACAATACAATTCACCCCCCCTCTTGTATTGTTCATTCGAGTCAACAATTGGTATCAGAGCTGGTTCCTCGAAGAAATCAGGAAACCCTGACGAGTTAAGTTCCTGGAATCAAGATGAACAATCACGAGAAACTGGAAGAAGGTTACTCTACGCAGCGTCCTCCTATGTTCAATGGGAAATTCTACACCTATTGGAAGAACAAGATGGAGATCTTTATCAAAGCTGACAACTACCAGGTTTGGAGAGTTATCGAAGTTGGTGATTTTGAAATTACCAAAACCAACAGTGAAAATGAGGTAGTACCTAAACCTATGTCTGAGTTTGATAAGGAAGATTTTGAAAAAATGGAAATTAATGCACTTGCTGTTAAATTACTTCATTGTGGTCTTGGACCCCATGAACACAGTCGTGTTATGGGTTGTAAAAATGCTAAAGAAATTTGGGATTTACTTCAAGTAACTCATGAAGGAACTAACGAAGTGAAACGCTCTAAAATTGACTTGCTTATGTCAAAATATGAACGGTCAAATGCAACCAAAAGAATCAATTCAGGAAATGTTAACTAGATTTACTAACATTATTAATGAGCTTGTTTCTCTTGGAAAGAAAATCCCTATTGATGAGCAGGTCAGAAAAGTTCTAAGAAGCCTCCCTCAAGATGAGAGATGGAGAGCCAAGGTAACAACCTTACAAGAAACAAAGGACTTCACAAAGTTCAACATTGAGCAACTTGCTGGTTCCCTCATGACTCATGAGTTGCACCTAGGAACAAGCAACAGTGAAGGAAACCGAGGAAAAGGCTTGGCTCTCAAAGCTGGAGATCAAGAAGACTCTGAAGTCGATGAAGAAGAGGCTGCTATGCTGGTGAGAAGGTTCAAAAGAATGTTCAACAGAAACAACAGGTTAAGGAACTTCACCAAGAAACCCTCTACTTCAAAGGCTGACTCTGGTTGTCACAAATGTGGATCACTAGAACACTTCATACGTGAGTGTCCACTTTGGGAAACAGAGAAAGGTAAAGGGAAGGCAAAGGAACAAGTTAAGAGCAACTACAACAAAACTCCTTTCAACAAAACAGACATTAGGAAGGCTATGATAGCTGCGTGGGGAGATTCTGAAAGTGAGGATGAAGAGGAACAACCTGAAGAAGAAACAGACATTTGGTGGCACGTGTTCTTTTTCTTAATACCAGGGAAGAACGGATTGCGGAGGCCACTGCTGCTTTTCTTTACTGGAAGCAGCGTGCTAAAGTTAAATGGGATGCAATTGGGGAATCTCACTCCCGTCTTCTATTTTCGGTTGTTCAGGCTAGACGTCGCCGTAATTTGATAGTCAGTCTCAAGAATGAAGCTGGAAATTGGGTGTCAAATCCTGATAGTCTTCGTTCTCTTATTCAGGCTTTTTACTCTGATTTGTATACTCCTGTGTCTCCGGCAGGGACTGCTTCTCCTTTTTCCTGGGACAATCTTGACCTTCCGTCGTTGTCTTCGTCTCAAAAGGATTTGTTAATGGCTCCTTTCTCGGCTGTTGAGATCAAGTCAGCAATGTTTCATATTGCAAATGACAAATCCCCGGGGCCTGATGGCTTTACCTCAGCGTTTTTCAAGACTCACTGGGAGGACACGGGACACTTTGTGGTTTCGGCGGTGCAGTACTTTTTTGCTCATGGGTATATGTTGAAGGATTGGAATAGAACTTTCTTGGTTCTTCTTCCTAAAATTTCTCAGCCAGAGTGGGTGTCTCAGTTTCGGTCGATTGGGTTATGCAATGTTCTGTATAAATGCATCGCCAAATGCATTACTAGTCGACTTCGGGAGGTCCTTCCTTCTCTTGTTTCCAGATTTCAAAATGCTTTTGTTCCGGGTCGTCTGATTTCTGATAACGCTCTGGTAGCTCATGAGCTTCTCTTGTTTATGAATGCTTCTAAGGCTAGGAAACGTTTTTATGCTGCTTTGAAGTTGGACATGAATAAAGCGTATGACAGAGTGCGTTGGGATTTTTTGACTCAGGTGTTACGAGCTTTTGGGTTTCCCCCTTATTGGGTTCATATTATTGAGCAATGTGTTACAACCGTCTCTTACCAAGTTCTGGTAAATGGGAGTCTTACTCCTTCCTTTCGCCCGCATTGTGGCCTTCGGCAAGGAGACCCCCTTTCGCCATATCTGTTTGTGATGTGTATGGAGGTGTTGTCAGCCTCTCTCCGTCGGGCAGAGCAACAGTCTCTGTTTTCTGGCCTTCGAGTTTCTAGGGGCGCTCCTTCGGTCTCCCATCTCTTTTTTGCGGATGACTCGCTGTTGTTCTTCCAGGTTTCTCCACAGGCTTGTGATAATATTCTGGCCATCCTCTCTTCTTTCTGTTCTGCTTCAGGCCAGATGATTAATCTTCAAAAGTCATTTGTCAAGTTTAGCCCGAATACTCCCCCTGATTACCGGGATTTTCTTTCACGTAGTCTTAGGCTCCAATCGAAAGATTCACTTGGAACTTATTTGGGTATGCCAGTTGACCTGGGGCGAAGTAAGGTTTCGGAGTTCAAGTTTCTTATTGATAAGGTTGCTAACCGTTTGTCCACCTTTGCTTATTTGCGGTTGTCGACAGCTGCAAAATTGGTTATTATAAATTCAGTATTAGTGGCTTCCTTTAATCACATTCTGTCAGTTTTCAAAATTCCGTCTTCAGTTGCTACCCAGCTTGACAGTATGTTAGCCAGCTTCTGGTGGAGATCTTCTGACGCTTCGAAGGGCTTGGCTTTGCGCTCCGCTTCCCTATTGCATTTGCCAAAAGGCTTAGGGGGGCTGGGTTTACGCAATGTTGCTTGCTTTAATACTGCCCTTCTTGCTAGTACTGGGTGGAGGATTATTCACAATCCTCAGTTATTAGTTTCTAGACTCATGTTTTCTAAATATCCCTCTCTTGCTGCTGCTCCGGGGGTTCGGCTTTCTCGGCCTTCTTGGGATTCTAGGGGTTTACAGATGGCGATGGCAGCAGTTGATCCTGGTGTTCGGTGGAAGGTTGGTAGTGGTACAAGTGTCCGCATTATAGAGGACGACTGGGCTCCTGGTGGTCCGGTTTCGTTTAAATCTGGTGTCTCTCAGTCGGAACTTCCGACTCATGTGTCTGACATTGTAGATCCGCGTTCTAACGCGTGGGATCCCTCGAAGATCCATCGGTTTTTTGATACTCCAACGGCTTCTCGGATTCTCAGTCTGGATCGTCCATTGGAGCTAATGGATGATTTTGTATATTGGAAATTTACTAAGGATGGTTCTTTCTCTACGAAGTCTGCTTATGCTTTCTTGCTCATGCAAGCCTCAGGTACTCTTTCTAGGGGGCTTATTCCTTCTTCATGGTGGGGGAAATTCTGGGGTCTCCCTCTTCTTCCTAAATGGAAGATCTTCGGCTGGAAAGTTATTCATTCTGGTCTTCCGGTGGCAGCTGTCTTGGCTGTTCGTGGCCTTTCTGTTGATTCCTTTTGTTGTTTTTGCCACCGGGAGCAGGAGACAGTGGACCATTTGTTTAGAGATTGCGACTTTGTTGTGTCTTTATGGGTCCGGAGTGCTTTTCGGTTTCATCATCAAGGTCTTCTTCGCCTTCCTTTTCTGCAATGGTTTGCCTCAATGGTCTCTCTACTGAGGGTTTCTAAGGACTGGGAGAACTTGGTTCGGTTCTTTGCTCTGTTATGGGCTATCTGGCTTTCTCGTAATAACATCCGGTTTCGGCATCAAGTTGTCTCTCCAGATGATGTTTTATTTCTTGCTTCTCAGTGGACGGAGCGGGGCATCCAAGCTCAGGAGCTTCGTGATCGCATGTGTTTAGGGAATCTTCGGCCTCCGCCGCCTGAGTCTGGTTTTGTTGCAACTCTTTGTGGGGATCTGTCTTCCGAGTTTGACATTTGTCTGATCTGTGATGGGGCTTGGTCATCCTCAGACAATACGGCAGGGGCGGGTTGGATTTTGCGCGATTGTGATTCGCCAACTGTGCGTGGGGGAGGCTCACGGGCGTCTTTCTCTACTTCTGCTTTCCATTCTGAATTACAAGCTTGTTACTGGGGGTTACGTCATGCTTTTTCAAAGGGTTTCCGTAGAATCCTTATCTTCTCAGATTGTGAGCCTCTTTGTCTGATGTTGGCCCACAAATAGCGTGACGACATTTCGCTCTGTTGGTTAATTCGGGATATTCGGGCTCTTCTGGTTTCTATTGAGTCTTGCAGGATTCAGAAAGTTCCTAGGCAGTGGGTGTCTCCAGCGCATTGGTTGGCTGGCAAGGCTCGTGTTCGAGTGTTTCTTTTTTGGTCTTTTTATATTGTTGTTTGGTTTTTTATTTTATTTGTTCTCACTGTCAAAAAAAAAAAAAAAAAAAAAAAAAAAAAAAAAAGAACAAAATAAATAAAAAGAATAAAAGCTCTAGAACAGTCATAATCATCCTACTTACGTAGTATATAGGTTAATTAAAACTTTTGTTTTCTTCCACTTATTCAAAAGCTTTACCCAAACCCACAAGTAGCCTTTTGCATTAATTATAAGCTTAGAACAAAGTCACAAACTAATAGATTTTTTACAAGTTTACAACAAATTAAACTAGTGAATAAATCATTCTTCTTCAATTAGACTCCTCATGGGTGCTTAATCTTATCCAATTTCCCACATTTTTTAAATGCAATATGCATATTATCATGTCTAAACAAAATTATTCATATAAACCGTTTCTAATTTAGTTTATTATTTAAAATGTATTGATTTTCGAGTTAAAATCAAATTTAAATGGCTAATTTTTAATTTGACCCATAAATATCTATCAATTTTATTTATTTACTTATATCTGTAAAGGGCGTCTCTAATGTCAATTTTCGACCCAACTAGTCATCAATCGTGTGTATTAATTTTCCTTTTAGTAGTGTATCCTCTTCATTAATCAATATCTACTTTATTTATACTAGAAAAGTACCAAATAGTTAAGGACAACCTAGGAGAAGATATATATTCACACAACAGAAAAAGATCTAATACCAGAAAACTAGATTTTTATTATCCAGCTTTTTGTTGCTCAAGCTTCACATCACCCACAAAAGAAAACAGAGCTTTTCACAAGGACTTATTAATGAAAGCAATTATGTCATATCTATGAGTCCTAGTATGTGACAATAATTATGAGAGTTATAAGAGGTGGACCCATAATTTCCTTGACAAAAAAAATTGTAAATGGATATTATCGGTTGAATTCTTCAATTTGAATACAATGACAAAATAATTGGATGGTGAATGCGTACACTATACATCCGATGAACATCAAGCATAAAATCAAATAGCATAAAAACTAAAATAAAATAACGTGAAGACTAAAATAAAAGAATAAAAATCTTACTTCGTACCCAATGACATACCTAGGTGCGAGATATATTGATGATATAAAAGGCTATGTCTGCATAATTATTCACTAAATGCCCCTGCAAATTTAGGTGTTGTTTGGTTGACAAATAAAAGCATGAGAAGTTGGAATTTCTAGGAATTGAATTTCTTTGAAGTTGTTTGGTTTCCACTTCCCTTAGTTAATCAAACACTTTTTAGAATTTCTTAGAAAGTTCAATTTCATGGAAAATCAAATTTGCATTTCCTACATTCAACCAAACGAGCCCTAGTATTCATCCGTCTTGATCCGTACCATTCAATCCCAATAAGAATTCATCGGTTACAATTTCACCCTAATAAATACCCTTATATTTTTTTCGAATCCGTCACTAGAGAGGTCCCTGAAACAGAAAATAGATCTAGTTCATACCCATTCTATTAACAAAATAAATTCACAACAACCTAAACAAAATAAATATAAGAAAAATTAATGTCAGCCGTCCTTGTTTGGTAGCACACATATAGCAAATAAAGCTTTGTCCTCACTTCCATGATGATTCTACGGTCTTTGGAAACCGCAAATCTAATCAAACAAAATTTCCTTAAACTCTACTTTAACAACCCCTTCATATAACATCAACCTGCAGAATTTTGTACAAACTTTTCTTTACTTCTTAAACAATTTTAAAAAAAAAAAAAAAAAAAAAAAAAAAAAAAAAAAAAAAAAAAACCCAGAAAACAAAATCAACAAAATATAATGAGTGATCCATCACACTATCACATAGAACCTCCTTCACTAGGCGAGCAACAGCCTGGTCACTACAATCTGAGCATGTTATACTGCGGATTCTTCGTCGTCGTGACTGCAGGACTTATTTTAGCTATTTACCATTGTCTAGCACTTAACTGGTGCACTGACTACCCTTCCTCTACATGGTCAACGAACAGGGATGTTGTCGGGATTGCTCGAAAGGAGTTCAATGGTCGGAATGTTGTGGAGTTGGATTCAACTTTGTATAAGTATAAAAGTGGTATACCAGAAGAAGGTGACAGTAGTTGTTGTGAAGAGTGTGTAGTGTGTTTGTCAGTGTTTGAAGAAGGGGAAGATGTTAGGGAGTTGGTTAGATGTAAGCACTCTTTTCATGCTCCTTGTATTGATATGTGGCTTTATTCGCATTTTGATTGTCCGCTTTGTCGAGCACCGGTGGGTGGTTGTGGTGGTGGTGGTGGTCGAGACATCGGTGTTGCTCGGTCTGAGAATAATTCAGGTGCAGGTTTATCAGATTCAGGTGTACTTCCTGTATAATTATTGATGTCTTGGTTTCTTCTTCAATGAATTTAAGTTTAGTTTTGTGTTGATTCTAGATATCTAGCTAATCATCTCTTGTTGTTGTCTTAGTTTTGTAGAGAATGTTCAAAGTAGACAACTAGATAAGTAGTGTTGTCATTATGCCATATACTTCAATTCATTTATACAAACTTGGAAATTATGGATGATTTTGAAATCCTTCTATATTATTGGATTCATTCCACTTTATATAACTTAAGAACCAAAGTAAATACACAAAGGGGTACTAATTTGGTGTCAAATTTTGTAAGAAAAAACACATCTATTTGTTGCAATGTTACATCTTAAAAGAGGTTTATTTTTACAACATATATACTTGAACATACATTTAGTATTTTAGTAGCATCATATCATCCATGTTACTGATATACGTTTTTAGTAAGCCTTCGATTTGTTGCATCATTCATATATTCAAAAACACCATATTTTAGATGCAATTCTTCATAATTGCAGGTCACTTTACAGAAAAAGACATGATAATAAATTGCTAAGAGATAAGAAAAATATCGAAACCGAGTAAGTTAATTTCAACAACACAATTATTCTTCTTATTATGATTTTTTTATATAGGATTTAAAGTTCAACAATTCAGTCCCTATCAGTAGGAGTAGTTTTTATGGTTAATAAGGGGTTGTATCTTTATAATTCCTATCAGCAAGCTAACTTTGACATTGTCAACCTTGATACAAAAAGAATACTTGTACATATATCAAGCTGGCGGCTCAAGTGTACCCTATCATCCTTCATCAGAATCTGAAAAGAAAAAAACAGAACCAGGATAGAGAACGACTGTCAATTTGTCCGTATCAGCTGGTAAAATCTGAATTTGAGGCCTCAGTTTCCCTTGTAGCTAAAGATAAACACCACTGCTTTCACCGGAAAACTCAACCAAAACAGCACCAAACGTAGCAATTTCAATCCACGAGACTGGACGAATGTCCCAAGTGCCGGGAAGGGAAGATGACTCAAAGGCTAGCTATAGTGTGATATTACAACTATTTGCTAACAATATAAAACAATTAAAAGAAGGTAACAAGATCAACAACAGAATGAAGCAAAATATGTCCAGAAATATGCAAGAACAATTCTTCCAGTTATCAGAATTAGCTAAATAAAAACATTGCAGTCACACAAAAAATAAATAAATATATATAAATAAATTAAATTAGACATACCATAGTCAGGGGGAAGTCACAGAACATGGAAAAAATGGGCAAAATATGGATATATATTCATATGTACTCTGTTGAGTGGTAATAACTTGATAAACATCATCTATTTTACCTCACCAGGCAAATGCAACTTCATTAAGAAGTAAATCAATCTAAGAGTTTATTATATACACAAACAAAATAAAGTCAGCTGGCATTGCATCAAACATTAAGCTGAAGATTTTGCTCAAAATAGACATCACATATTGAACTCTCTTGTTTAAAGTATGGACTAGTGTGACATATGAGACTACATTCTTCTCAAGTTATCCAACCTTGCCTGCAAGTCATCATCAATCCCACCATCATCATTACCAGTAGCTGCCGCTTCAACCTGGGCAACCTTGCCCTTAGCTGCAGGTGCAGCCACTGCACCTGATGGTGCGTTCACAAGCTGCAAACAAAACATTGTCAGCAAAACGAATTGAATTTATCGGCGAGGTAACTTCATCAGAGAGAAAAAAAAATTGCCAAAGTACTGAGTAAAATACCTCTTGGTTGACATCGATACCAATTTCATCAAGCACCTGGTTAACAAGCTCGTCTGTTTCATCCTCCTCTTCATCTCCCTCCAAAGCATCATCAATAGCATCTCCCATGACTTCGCTGGTGAGCTCCATTCTCTCGTTTTGCCTCTCAAACTCTTGCATTATTTTCTGGAGTGATGGAAGATTCATCTGCCTATTCATTTGGCCCATGGCCTTTGTAACTCCTTTCATTGCTTCTCCCATGGCTTGTGTTGACTTCAATGTCTGCATGTACATGAAGAACGATTATTAATAACAGTATAACAAGAAGCAAATCTATATGAACACTATCATGGTATGGAATCGCATGCTGCTGAATAAGAAAATAAATACTGTACAAGTGTACAGAATGAGAATTTTGACATGCCTGAATCCTCAAGGAAACACCCTGAAGTTGCGATTTAAGCTTGTAGAACTTCTCAACCTGATGTCTTGTTCTAATCAGATCTTTTGCCATGATTCTGACAGCTCCCTGGAAACAAAAGAATTCATAGAATCATACATCAAATTTGATAAATTATACATCAAAATTTGATAAACAAAATGCGCACAAGACTACTTCAATTAATTAAAAGCTAAAAAGCCAAGAACATTCCAATATTCAGCACTCAACAGCTTCACAAGATGAAATATATGAAGTATCTCTATAAAATTTGCTTATTTCCAAATGGCAATAGGTGATCACTATCAACGTCACCCTGTTGAATCTCAGAGCTCCAACACATGGCAGAGTAAGTGGAGACAGGTACACTCAAACCTTACCAGTATAATATAGGTAATTTATTCTCTTTAATTGTTTTTAGCATTTTATACACATCAACTATGTTACACTATGTTTGGATAACAATAGCGAAAGGGAAAAGGAGAAAGAGAAGTGGAAGGGAGGGAAAAAGTGACCTTCCATTTTCCTTCCAAATCTCTCCAACAATGAAGGGGTTTGGTTGATTATAAGAGGAGGAAAACGAATCCCTCCATTCCCTTTCCCATCTTTTACCCCATGTCTTATCCAAATACGGGAGAAGTTAGTCCTCACTTTCCTCAAAATTTCCCTATTTAAAATGTAAAGTGTTTGGCGACTTGGCGTGGCCACATGGGTACATATCTAAATGTCACACAACCTTTCTTTTTTTTTATATTTTTTTGGGTTACTTTTGTCCCTAAATGAAGTGTTCAAGAGCCATACTAATGTCAATGTCTAAGGGTCAAGTAACCAACACAGGTAGTTTGGCAGTTGAGGTGCAATGAAGAGTCGGAGTAACACAGTAATCACTACCATGTACCATCATCATCTCTATGCTTCCAAAGAGCTCCCACATAGGAGTAAACTGAGCAGATTCATACACAAGGAAACAAGCCAATGTAATGAAATACTACTGTCGTCATTAGGTCCTTGATTCTAAACAAAATGACTAAGTAATGTTTCACAATTCAATAAGAGGAACATACAGCTTATAGCCCCATCTCAATTTAACCCTTAAGTTTGACATTAGTATATGTTTCATTTCTACACAACATTCAAGCACAACGATCAATGCCACGAAAACAAGCTAACACAAAATGTAAAATGAATAAAATTGACAAACCATTTGTCCTTGCTTAGCACTCTTCTTGATTTCGGCAATTAATTTCTTCTCTTGGGTTTGTAAACCCGCTCTCTCCCTTTCGATTTCTCGTATCGACTTATCCAACATCCTCTTATTCTCCCGCAGAAGCTCTATCATACAAAATCACAAACATACTTCAAAATCTTGCATAGCTAATTACCCAATTAAAATTATACATTAACAAAAATAACCAAAATCCATCTCAAAAGTTCAAGATCATCAAAATTAGGAGCCTAACAAAGCAACTGCATTAAAGATGAAAACAATCACTAACAAAGCAATCTAGTTACCTAATACTCTACTAATATAATAAACCTTAAAATTCGAACAATCGAAAATATTTCTAAAATTCAAACAAAAACCCTAACAAAGCAAATCAAAGTTATATGAAATTCAATACACTAATCTACAATGCACAACTTCAAATAAACAAAATATCTATATGATCAAACAAAAATGGACCGTCAAATAATAGATCAGATTAAAAAACAAAAAAGGGGAATTTAAATTATTACAAAAATAATCATAAAATTAAAATAGAATAAGATTAACCTGCAGGAGTTTTGCGTTTTCCGAAGATGAAACTCATATTGAAAAAATTAAATTAAATAAAATCACGCCCTCTTGATTTACGATCGAAGAATCAAGAAATTGTAGAAAAATTGAAATAAAATTGGGGGATTTATATATGTGTTGAATTAGATTAGATGATGAAATTGATGATAAGAGTTGAAAATAGAAGAGGATAAAAGGAGGGGAAGAGGAAGGAAGGTGCGAAGCCTTGGTTGCTTAACGCGGAAATATTCTCAGTGGGAAAAGGTTCCTGTGCTACATAACATTATTACTTGATCCTCTGTCACTGAGTGTAGGGTGATACTGTGTGTTTTATGGTGGGTTGCTGACGTGGTTTGTTTTTATTTGTTGCTGGAATTTTTTAAATATCTTTTTTTTTTTTGGTTGATGGTGGATTGTCTTGTTTTGTTTGGGTTTTGTGTTTTATGTTATGTTAGTCAAGGATTTTAAATTTTGGTGTTCCACTTTATAATTAGGTGAAAGTTGGTTGTATAAATGGTACTTTGTAATTTTGTATAATTCAATCCAAATCAAATATATGGAGGCTGTAGTGATAGAGTAGTGGCATCGCTCACAACTCGTATCGCTAAGGTATAATGATTAAATCTCATACGACTCATTTAAGGGATTTTTCTTATCTCCACCCTCAAATGAGTCAGCCCTGAGTAGTTAATTTGGATTGCAATGTATTTATTAGAATCATGCATCTAGTGTTTCGACCATTTTGTAAAGAAGATGTTCGCTCAATCTATCTTAAATTCTTAACTAATGGCTTTGGCAGAGACTTGGGAGATGCAACAACACTTGTTGTTGGTGTTGGAAGAGCATTTCCTCCTATTAGGGGTTTAGCATGGCTAGAAATTGGATTAGTTAGAATCTAATAGCAATCGTAATTATCAAATTTAATTTAAATCTATTCGCTAGTTTTCGATTTTATTTTTAAAATCTAAAGAAAAATTTAAATTAAGCAAAAGAAGTATTAGTGAAAATAAAAATTAATATGTGTCACATCCCTAATTTTGGTTATCTATACATTACATGAGGCCTAAATTAGTGAAAAAAAAATGTAATTTTAAAAAATTACGGAGTACGGCCTCGTTCACTTCACCTTATTTTTGCTGAACTGAAATTATTTTTGGTTAACTTAAATAATTTTTGCTGAACTTAAATTATTTTTACTGAACTTAAATTATTTTTACTGAACTGAAATTATTTTTGCTGAATTGAAATTATTTTTACTGATTTTCTATTATATTTATTTTTTAAAGTTACTGATTTTTACTGAATTAAACTTATTTTTACTGAATAAAAATAATTTTTACTTAACAAAACATATTTTAGCTTAACTAAACTTATTTTTAATATTATACTCCCTATGTTTTTAAATACTTGCTCCATTTCTCTTGAACATGCATGCCGATGCTAATCCTTGATCACTAATATCTTTAATAATCAATAAGTATAAAATCTAACAATTGAAAATTAATAATCTAATCATTGAGATGATTCCAACAAGTACCCATAAGACTATATTTTTTCTTATGTATAAATCACAAACATAAGTCAGAGTAGGACAAATAAATAGTGCAAAAAACAGAATTGGATCAAGTATTTAAAAACGGAGGGAGTATTTATAAGGTGAGGTGACCAGAGCCACAATCACTTTGTTCTCGGTGGTCGGTGGAAAATTCGTAAATGATGGCTTGATGAGCTAAGTTTTGAGTTGAACGTCAAGCCTGTAACCGCAAGTTGGGCTTTATCCCAATATTAATAATATACATGTTATCTTGCAAGGCCCAATATCAGGTTTTTTTCGTCCTTTTTTTTAAAGGATCTAAAGGTCCATCGAATAGCAAATTTGGTTTATGTTGATTACGAACTACTCCTGAAAATAGTAAGCTGTTCTAAAACTAAAAAGTGCTAACTGGATTTTCTTGTTGGTTAAAAAGTGCCGGTTGTTTTATCAAAAAAAAAAAAAAAAAAGTGTCGGTTGAATTGTTGGTTGTGAATAGTATATTTATAAGGATATTTATAATGTACTTGGTAAAACCTTATAATTAGACTTGTCAATTCCTAAGCTGACCCGGTAACCCAACCCTACTAGATTTCAAACCCGAGTTAGTCCTGACCCAAGCCAAATGAACCGAAATCGACCAGATTTGACCCACTTATCATATTTTTTAATAACCCAAATGATCCAAAACCCACATAACAAGCGAGTAACACATGACCGACAAAGTAAGTGAATAACCCCTGATCCCTTGACCGACCGAGTAACTCATGACCGAATGAATCACCCTTGAACAAGTGATTTCTGACCGACCGAAAACTATTGAATAAGTAAATAAGTAATCTTAGTCATACAATATTATATGAAACTCATGTTTGGCAAAAGTAGCAATAGCGGGTAGCTTTTAGCGGTCAAGTAGCGAGTAGCTGTTAAGGTAGCGAGTACGATCAATTAGTAGTGGGTAGAGATTAGCTGTTAAAGTAACGTTGATAGTATGAGTTTTTGGCAAAAGTAGCGGTTGCAATACTAAAATATATCAAAATTCATATAAATATTGTTTTAAAAGTAATAAAAATTTGTCAGCACTATCCGCTACTTCTAAACGCTACTATTTTTAACGTTTGAGAAAAGCTATCCAAACGTTATATTTATCGCTAACCGCTAGTTGATACGCTACCTTGCCAAACACTTTCAAATTTATTTTTTGTAGTGTTTTGACTGGTCAAATGTTAATCGCGCTACCTCAAACGCTATTACCAAACATGACCTAAATTAAAAGTAAACTAAATTATTGATGGTACATTTTCACAAGATTATACGAGTACTCCGTATTAATTATTTATAAGGTAAACTAAATCATAATTAAAGATAATTTATGTGTATTTTAGAAATAAAAAATACTTCTCACCAAAAAAAAAAACAAAGAAATAAAAAATACTCGTATTAAATAAAATTATTTTAAAAAAATTAGAGAAAAATTGTCACGCCATAAAAGAGAACATGTCTGATGTCCCTCCAGAAGACCAGAAGCGTATGCGTAAATCGGCATCGTCTTTGTATTTACTGACGCAGTCAGAGATGTACACGTACACATGCGCACGTGGTACCTCCAACAGTAGAAGTGGGGTTGACAACGACACTCGCCAGATGGTCACGTGCGGTTGTGTCTCTGTCCTTATCTTTTTTCATTTTTGCACGCGGCCCATCTTTCATAAATGAAACACTGTTCATTCTTCATTTACCAAAGCAAGGATTTGGACCACTTACCCTTCTTACCTTTTTTTTCTTCTTCTTTTAGCCCAACTTCTTTCTTTGGCCCAATTTCCATCAACGTCCCACTTTTGACACAGTACTTCCTCTGCAGCTTGCAAAAGAACGGAATAAGGTCCTGTTCTTTTGAGCTTATGGGAAAACAATTTTAAAGCTTCTGGGGAAACAAAGCATAACAGATTTTAACAGAGCATGGTAAATATCAGCTGAACAGAGCAGCTTATTTATACTCAGCAAAGCAGAACAGAATATAGCTTAGTAGAGCAAAGCATAGAAGATTTCAATAGAGCAGAGCAAAGCAGGTGTTAACAGAACATAACAGTTTATTTATACTCAGTAGAGCTGAACAGAGAAGTTCTTAGCAGAGTAGAGCAGATCACAACAGCTCAAAAGAACAGGGCCTAACCCCTATAGTGTTGACTGAGTAATCCTTATAACAATGCTAAAGAAATTCATGATCATATAAAATTGACAAAGTATAACCCCATAGAATTAGAGTTATTTAAATCATCTTGATATACACTTTTAATTTTTCTTTTTTAAATTATTAATCAAACAACTTTAAAATATTGGCGATAAGTAAATTAAAAAGCGTGAGAAAACATATGAGTACATACATGAGTAAATTGAAAGTAAGCAGAGAGTGTACATTTTTCTTTCATGGATAAGTTTATAACTTGAGCAGAGTGCTACAGTGATGCCATGATGGTAAATTGGTAATGGAAATTTATGAGAAATAGAAAAGAAATGTGGATAATGTAAGAGATAATAATGAATGTAAATTTGATCTATTGTTGTGAGGAAAGCAAGAGTAAGAATATAGGATACGGAGTAATAAAAAGGTGAGTACATTGTGAAAACTAAATGAAATAAAAGTGTGTGTGCTTAAAAAAAAAAACCAAATACTTGAGAATAGGTAGAAGAAAAACAACAATATACTCTACTATATATAAAGTAATAGTATAACAAAACATCCTAACAGTAATGCAAAATTGTTTTGCTTCTTATTATAAGCGTTAGTGCAACCATTAATATGAGGAGTACCTTCTTACACAATATGCATTAAATGAAAAAAATAAAATAAAAAAGTATGTTCAAGCTCTTATAGATAGAAATTTAATTAGAAATTACTTTTTCTTAGGGTGTAATTTATTTATTCATGTGCTTCAAAAAAAAAATTATTTATTCATGTGATTTTCACTAATTTGAATTTAATTAAATTAATCAGAAATGTAACAAATATCTTATTTGAACTTATTTTAGCTGCAAATTGAATTTGTACATATTTTTCCTAAACTTATTATCATATCTGAACTTATTATTTTCTAAACGAAGTTATTTGTATAAAATGAAATAAGGTGAAATAAATAGTAGAACCCTAATCCTTATAAGTTTCTAATTTATTCACTAAATTAAATTATTGAGTGAATATCTTTTTGAGGGTAGGTTTCAATGTATATAGCTCCATTACAACCACACATAAATGGTTAATTATTTATCATTATATTATTCACAATAATTAATAACTCTACATTGTTCAACTACAAAAATCTACTGGATTCATCATAAACACTTATTGCACATGCATAATGCTCCTCTTACTTTGAAAGTGAACACTCAAAATTATTGTATCAACATTATATGAGTGACTAAGGACCAAAATTAGGCTGGCTAGATACAAATTTCTTGAGTTTAAAATGTTTTTATTCAAATTATTTGATATGAAGTAGATAACAAAAATCTGTGGTTGGAGAACAAAGGTAACCCCACATAGTTAGAATGAGGGTATAGCACTAGATCAATCCATGCACCCCTTCCAAAAGACAATTACATATATGCAAATTGAAAAATTGTACCATTTCTAGGACAAAATTGTAAGTGCATCCGTATCAATTGTTGGCTATTTGCTCTATTAGGATTTTGTACATATGTAGTACTACAGTGGTAGTGCTAGGTTGGCAAGAAACATTTTTTTGTGGTGCCTAGCTATATATGTTTTACAATATGTCCATGTTTTTAATTATACTCGATCACCGTCTAGAAGATGATGAATTAATATACACGTAAAATACATAAAAAAAGTTATCATATTTAGGTCCTGTTCTTTTATCCTTATAATTAAGCTAAATAATGTAATCGTTTGTTGCCAAAGATGTTTTATTAGCAAATTGCTAAATAAATCCAATAATATATACTTTGAGACAATATCAAACTATTAGTTTAGATAATGAGCTAGGGTAAATCGATCACTTCTCATCCACTAAATGGATTAATGGAATGTCTTATCTTGTATCATAGGGCTCCCTCATACTGACCAAATGTTTGTGAATTGACAATAATTATTGTTCTTCTTCCATTACCCCTAAATGTAATGTCTACTTGTGTTTGAGAAGAAAGCAAGGATTGTAAAGCAAGGATTGTTCTTCTTCCATTACCCCTAAATGTAATATCTTGTATCTAGGATTGTAGGAATGCAATGCACAAATTTTGTGTATGCCAACTCATTTATTTCCCTTTTTTTAAAAAAAAATGAAAAGGAAATGAAGAGGAAGTTGACTAGAGGATTCCATTCCTTATCAAATCACCTCAAGGCATTAAAAAAAACAATATACAGATATAGAATTAGCATGTGGGGATGTGGGACTAACAACTTCTGAAATCTTAAGATGAATGAAAATATGATAAATTGATAATACTCTTTTTGTTCGAAATTGATAGTCATTTATGACCTAATTACTCAAAAATCCTATAGTAAAAGTGATTATAAAAATGACTTGTGTAATATATTGTGGATGAAAATATGATAAATTGATAATACTCCCTTTGTTATTTTTTTGCTCGTTTGATGATGATTAACTAGCTATAAACATCCTTTAATCATCAAAATAAGTAAAAAAAAATAAAAAATAATAATACCTATTGGATATACTGTGTACCCATGTATATAATAACTTTTGAGTATGAGAGACTACATATTATTTTAGAAAATAAAATGAGTTTATTAATATGTCTACAAAAATAATCAACAAAGGAGGAAAGTGATTATAAAAATAACATGTGAAATATATTGTGGATGAGAGGATGAGTTGGCATGATCAAACTGGTGGTTAGGGTTTGGTGGAGAAAATCAAATAAGGAAAGGGAAGAAGGACGGGGATGGATGTATAATAAAAATATAAAATTGATTTTAGTGGTGGAGTTTAATTGCTAGATTGTTAGGCTCCAATACCATGTCAAGTTTTAGGGTGAATGAATCATTGTAAAAGAGATTAGGCTCACTTAAGGCAATTATGTGTACTTGCCATGCTAATTGCACTATTAGCCTAGTTAAAATACAGTTGGAGAGTAATTGATAGATCTTTAATTATATCATTTCATATGAAGTTTTTATCATTTTTTTTAAAGGATTTTTATATGAAATCGTTGGAAGAGAATTACACAAGATTGAGTTATGCCCTAGTACTGTTATATCAATTAACTATTTTAACATAATAATATTTTTTCAATCAATATCAAAATAATTTAAGAAGAATGGATCCAATCCTAAGGATTTTCTATAGGTGTATTTGTGTAAAGTACTAAAGGTCCATAAAGATTAAGCACCTAATGCTAATAAATTTGCTAATACTTCAAGGTACCAAGGAATGAGTCTTGAAAAATTTGATAACTCTCCATTAAAAGATTATCGGGTTATGTTTGATTTAAGTGATAGCGATCAAGCTTAGAATTCCTTGGAAATTATATGTAGTATGTGTTAGCTTTAAAGATTCTTTGATTATTTGTAATTTAATTTGGTTTCTTGTTATAAAAGAAAATGCATGTGTTACACCTTCTAATAATACAATATTTCATAAATATTGCAAGACAATTCCATTTTCAAAGTCTTTAAACAATCAAACTTACTTGGACTGCTTGCCAATAGAAACCATTGTTACATCAATAGCCGTTATTGGTCCACTTCACAATCTTTTTAGCCTCACTCTATATTGTATCGTTGAGAGGGAGAGTGATTTAACAACGCCGTATATTATATCAAAGAGGGCAATTTAAATCGCCCTCTTAGGTTCAAATTTCGCCCTATTAGGCAAAGAGGGCGATTTTGAAATCGTCCCCAGGTCGCCCTATTAGCTTCAAAGGGCATACAAATGTTTTGCCCTCTTTGTTAAATATCAAAGAAGGCAAAAAATTTCGCCCTCTTTGATCAACATCAAATAGGGCAAAAATTTCGCCCTCTTTGATCAATATCAAATAGGGCAAAATTTTCCCCCTCTTTGATTGAATCAACCAAGACGAAAAGTTTTTTTTTGCCCTCTGTTAACAACTCAATTAAGTCAATTAATATTGCCCTCCTTGCTCAAAATTCGCCCTCTTTGATCAAATTTTAAAGGGCAAAAACAAAATCGCCCTCTTTGTTCAATTTTCAGTTTTTAAAAAAAATAATTCTAGGAGTATTAACAAAAGTATTTATTTAGTTAATATAAATTCTAATTTTGTCATTATATATACAAAAGTATTAACCAAGTTTTCCTAAATAGCAATTATTTAATAATTCTAGGACATCTTTTCATCCTTGCATCTTCAAGCCCCTTTTTCCATCTGATCAGTTTTCCAAGAAATGCAACCAGCCTTTGGTGTCCTCCATCCCCAAAACAGCAGCACACTGACTTAATCCCCTAACTGCAAACATGACAGAAGCACCAAACTAATGAATGTAAATTAATAAAAGAATATATTAGTAGGAATGTAGGAACTTGATGATGAATAATGACTATGATTACTATAAGAGGCAACTACTCGGAGCTAAATAATATAAGAAACACCAAACTTGAAAAAGATTCAGACTCAACCTGAGCTCAAGGAGAATACAGTCAGCAGAGTTTCATAGTCACAGCTCACAGAGACAGTAAACAGCTCACAGAGACAGTAAACAGCTAAGACAGAGACAAATTATACTCACCAATTCATAAATTATGCGAGCCGTTGATTTTGCACCACATGCCGACTTGATCTTCTTTGCAAGAGCATTTGCTCGATTCTTCTCACTCCTTTCCTAAAGGTTCAAACAACATATAGGATTAGCAAAAGGGAAGAAATGCCAATTGAAGAATTTCGATTACAAGAGCATTCCCATAACTTACCTTTTGTTTAGGAGAGCTCCAATAGTTATAAACAAGCCACTTCCATTGTTCAAGTTTTACTGAAGGTGGGCAAGCACGCTCCGCCTCTAATAAAGATTTGCGATTTGAAAAATAGTCGGCCTTCAACCTTTCTCTCCAATGCCTATAAAGGGTTGAGCATTGAATCTTTATTGCATTGTGAATGTGTGCACCTTCACCCAATTCGTACTTTGACTGCAAGAATATTTTGGATTTTGTGGCAAGTCAAGTTACTTAATATTCAAGACAAGGCAGATGATAATTAACATTAACATTAACAAGGCAGATGATATTTTGCTGAATATGTTAGCAAGTGCATGAAAATATAGTGTTAAATCTAATACATCATCCACAATTGTTCCAAAATGTCAGCTTTAAGCCATGGCAATAAAGCTGACAGTAAAGTTTTAAGCTGCATAAAACCACCAGGTTCACGAACAAGAGGATAAGAGAAAATAGCAAAACTTGCCAAATACTTTGTTCAACTTAGTAAACTTAATGGCAACATTATGCAAAGACTTGCAAAACAGAGAGTAATCCAAACAAAATAACAAACTCAAACTCAAAGAGTAATCCAAAATTGTACCTTAATCCTTGCATATAATTGATCTAAAATCCCTTCAGGCATATCACTCCATTTAGAAACATCAAGGGGGCAGATCTCCTTCACCCAATAAGCACACTCAGCAACAAATTGATTTGCACGCTCACCCACAACAGCTCCTAATGCTGGAGGAATATTAACCTTGAGCTTTCCGGGTTGAATGCTTCGCAACTTTCTATACTTGAGTGCTCTACTTGGACCACGAAAGGGACCTAATTGAAAATACATTACACAAATCAGCTAGAAAACAAAACTGACATAAAAATTTCCACATATGGACATTATGCTACTGAAACTGGACATACGCAATTAAGCATAATAAAGTACAAGCATAATAGCCATAGAAACCATCTCTAACTGAATCATTTTATTTGTCCATGTTAATAAAAGAAAAAAGTGTGAAAGTCCTCCCAAAAGCCAAGGCAATAACATTCTTTATATATACAAGTTAGACATCTGGATCTTACTAGCTGAATAATGGAACCAATAGATTTGTATATTATAAGTTCATAAGTAGACAAAATGTCTCAAACATATAGATATAATTATATGAATAGATATGATTCTAGGAAACACTTCTAGTACCTAGAGATTTCACCCAAATGGAAATTATATGTATGGTATGGAGACTCATGTACAGAGACTCATGTATAGAGCACTAGACCACTAGTAATCAGAACAAATATCACATATTCAAGGACAGCTCAATTATATATATAGAGGAGTGAATTTCAACCACTTGATCCAAATTCTTCTTGATATTAATGCTGATATTAGGACTAGACATGAAAAAAAATCACCCCATGCACATACAGCTTAACATATATAATACGAGTACTGGCATACAAAACAACTCCATTAATTAGTAACACTACACTAACACAATTAGATGTCTATAACTATAAAAAAACTATCTTGATTTTTTCATACTCCTCCACTGTAGCCACAAAAACAATACTAGAGCTCTTGATTTTTTCATTTACAGCCTCAATTTCATTTTTGAACTGCTGTTTATACTTTTCCTTTGCGTATTATATATGCCAGTATAATACTATCAGATAGAGTTATCAATTATCACATGCGCATAATTTCAGATAGAGTTATCAATTATCACAATTCATAGTAATCAAAACAAATTACAATTATCCCAATTCACAGTAATCAATAGCTCATACGATCAATTAAGCAATTAAATCGATAAACCACTGATAAAATACGAATAATTCTGATTTGCTTCTCCATAATCTATCTGACATTACTAGCATAATTAACAACTCCCAAAAACTTGCAGAATCGACAAATTGACAAAAAAAATTGACAAATGTAGAGCAATACTAACATGCAGCAACAAATTGACAAAAAAAATCAACAAATTAAGAGCAAGGATTTCGAGAACAACAAATTCGTACAAATCAAAAGCTTAATCACATAGTTTTGAGCCAAAATTTACCAAAATTTTGCGACACAATTAGAGCGACTTCGAGCAATGATTTGGAGCGAAATCTGACTTGCAATCTGACCGACACAATCTGATTTGGAGCAATGAATCTGAACCTTAAGAGCAAGGATTAGGAGTGAAGAATTAGAGCGAAGAATTAGGTAGAAAAATAGAGCGAAGAATCATAGATTAGCGATTTGCGATTTAGGGTTCATGCATATTTTGGGGAAAAACGTTCAGAGAGAAAAACCTATGTTTTAATTTCTTATGTCCTTTTGTTTTAATAGAGAAAAACCTTTGTTTTATTTTAGTAAAATGTTTATTGACCAACGAGGGCAAAAAAGAAATTCGCCCTTTTTGCTATTGACCAACGAGGGCGAAAATGGAATTCGCCCTGTTTGTTTGAAATACAAAGACGAAAGTAACATTCGCCCTGTTTGTTTCTTTTTTGTTTTGTAAAATAGCCAAAACGTTTACTTTGTTGATTTATTTTATTGAACAACGAGGGCGAAAATGAAATTCGCCCTTTTTGCTCTATTATAGAGGACGATTTTGTGAATTCGCCCTCTTAGCTCTATTATAGAGGACGAAAAATTAATTCGCCCTGTTTGCTTTGAAGTACAAAGACGGAAGTAACATTCGCCCTCTTTACTCTGTAATAAAAGGGCAATTATTATTTCGCCCTCCTTGATAGAAACTAACAAGGCAAAATTAAACTCGCCCTCCTTGATCAATGTATATCGCCCTCTTTGATCTTTTTTCTTGTAGTGGTTGAACCTTAAATCATAACATTATAAACTTAATAACATTTCTTATAAACTTGTTTCTTCCATTCCCATCTAAATTCAATACTCCGTAACTCGCTGATAGAGTAAGTTAAAGTAACAGTGTGATAGACTGACAACTACTTTCAAACAAATAGATTACTAGACTACTCCTACAATATAACTTTATATACATGAATATTCGATGTGAACATAACAAATTATACACGGTGCAACAAATTCACGAAACACAAAATAGAAAAGGGGATCCATAATTCCATATTAAAATCTCAAACAACCTAGCAAAGAATCTAAATATAACTAAGTTGTATGTGGTGGTAGAATTGTAAGAGAGTACAAACTATAATAAGTACAGTTAGTATGAAGTTTCGTCGATGGGGTCAATGATAATGATTTGGCGCAATGAAGCACAATAATGTTCTCACAATCTAACACCTCTTCAAAACGATCAATTTTGCCATTACATTATCACTAAACCCGTCGTTTTCGCGTGTGCAATCAACTTTAGTGTAATCATCAATTTGGTAGTTCTCCTCCCTTCCTTTTCTGCTAGATTTGTCAAAAAGCTTCTTACTTTATAATTAACTTTTTACAATTATTCTCATTTTATACATTTTTTTTTAATTATTTATATTAAATAAATTTGGTTAGCCGTTTGCACTTTATATGATTTAAAGCGTGAAACTAAACTAGTAGTAATTGTTTAGGCCACCATTCAACTAGGAAACTTATGTTGCATTGGTCCCAAATTGTGTGCTCCTTTCGTACTATTTTATGTGTCTTACATGAACTATCTCGTTGTCCTCAAACAAAGACCTTTTACATGAAAGACTTGTTTGATTATTAGTGTGCTTTTGTTTCGGTGTAATATATTATTAAAAAAAAATGGTACTTGGTATTTACACTTTATCATAAGGAAACATGTAGATTTAGCAATGAAAGTGCAATTTTGAAAAGATGATTGCTTTATATATTGGATGACTTTAGAGTGACCACAATTTTATTGTGGCTCACTACAAGAAATAGGTCATTTTGCGACGGAAACCTTGCAACGGACTACAATTCCGTCGCAAAAAGGGTTAATTTGCGAGGGAATAAATTCCGTCGCAACTTTGCGACGGAAACAAACTTTTGCGACGGAATTTCCGTCGCAAAGTTTGCGACGGAATTTATTCCCTCGCAAAAGTTTGTTTGCGACGGAAATAATCGTCGCAAAACAATATTAAAAAAAAAATAAAAAAAAAAACATTTTGCGACGGATTCTGCGACGGAAATTCCGTCGCAAAAAGTTTTTAAATTTTTTTAAAAAAAACTGAAGTTTCGCTGAAGGAGAGAGAAAAAGAAAACGAAGAACAGAAAGAGGAAAGCGTAGAGAGAGATAGAGGAAAGCGTAGAGAGAGAAAGAAAATCCGGCCACTTCACCGCCGCTGTCGCCACCGGAACGACCGGAATCCGGCCACTCACACCTACTAACGCCCACCCCTTCCGTTCACTCCCACTCACGCGCACTCACGCCCACCCACGCCACCCCCTCCGTTCAAGCCCACTCACGCCCCTCCGTTCGCCGGCGGTGTGCAGCCACCACACCACCCTCCTTCCGGCAGCCGGATTTCCGCCACAACACCCTCAAATCCCGGTGAGTATTCCACTATCCCCCTTTGTTTTTGTTTTCAATTTAATTTTAATGTAAACCCTAACTTTTTCTAATTATGTTTTTTAATTTAATTTGTAACTAAATTTTATTATTTAATTACTTGTGTTTAGTGTAGTGTAGTTTAATTTATATTGCAATGTTAGAATTAGTTTAATTTTTAAGATATATTGCAATGTTAGAATTAGTTTAATGTATGTTAGTTTAGTTTAAAATACATGTTAGATTAGTTTATAATGTATGTTATTTTAGTTTAAAATATATGTTAGTTAGTTTATAATGTATGTTAGTTTAGTTTAAAATATATGTTAGATTAGTTTAAAATATATGTTAGATTAGTTTAAAATATATGTTAATTTAAAAATACATGTTAGTGTATGTATGTTTATTTGAATGTGGGTAATTGTGTGTTAATTATATGTGTTTCATCACTAGGCATACATTCACTAGTGAGATAAGATGTCCAAGGATGGGTTAGGTTGGAGTGATAAGGACCCCTGGATATATGTCATCTAAAACCTCATGTAGGTTTGATTTTATGAAGAAAAGAACTTAGCTTGATACTTTGCTACTATATGAAATTGCGGTAATAACTAGTTTTCGCCCATTTTCAAGCCACTTGTTTCCTATATTGCCACTTATGAACTATTTCAAGCCTCGAACTCAAGTAACTATGTTAGGTAGGTGTATTATGGTCAAAAATAAGCTCATTTGATAACAAATGTGAGAAATAGGCAAGTTAGAACCAAAAACGCCCCATTTTCGCCCATTTTTTCTAGTTTTAGGACCTAGTGAACCTATATTGCCACTTATAAACAATTTCAAGCCTCAAACTCAAGTAACTATGTTAGTTAGGTGTATTAAGGTCACAAAAATAGGTTCATTAGATAACAAATGTGAGAAATAGGCAAGTTAGAACCAAAAACGCCCCATTTTCACCCAATTTTCCTAGTTTTAGGACCTAGTGAACCTATATTGCCACTTATGAACTATTTCAAGCCTCGAACTCAAGTAACTATGTTATTTAGGTGTATTATGGTCAAAAATAAGCTCATTTGATAACAAATGTGAGAAATAGGCAAGTTAGAACCAAAAACGCCCCATTTTCGCCCATTTTTTCTAGTTTTAGGACCTAGTGAACCTATATTGCCACTTATAAACAATTTCAAGCCTCAAACTCAAGTAACTATGTTAGTTAGGTGTATTAAGGTCAAAAATAGGTTCATTAGATAACAAATGTGAGAAATAGACAAGTTAGAACCAAAAACGCCCCATTTTCACCCAATTTTCCTAGTTTTAGGACCTAGTGAACCTATATTGCCACTTATGAACTATATCAAGCCTCAAACTATTGGTTCTCATTCTTTATTTTTATTTCTGCATTGTATATCCTTTGTTTGTTACAGGAGGCGTACCAACACAGACAGGAGGAATCAAGAACCCAGGGTTCCCAACTGTCTGAAAATGAAATTTTCTTTGAGGCGGCTGGTGGTCGTAATAAGAAGGGTCGTGTTAGAGGTCTTGGTGTTGGTGCTGACTTGTACTACGGCACATCTAGGGGACGAGGATCGGGTTCTTCCAGCCAATACGTACCGTCGGTCATAACTCAAATGCAGGAAAACTTCCACAAGGAGTTGAATGAGAGGGTGGAAGCAATTGAGAGCCAGATCGATAGCCGTGTGGCGGAACAGCTCGATGCTCGAGTGGAGGCTCGAGTGGCAGAACGGATGGCTGAAATCGAGAGGAAGAACAAGGAGTTCTTAGAGGAGTTAGCCAGTAGATTTACAGGATTGACCACTCCTTTCACTTGTTCTACGATTCAGCCTCAGGTGGTGCAGGCCAAGGACAGCCAGCTTGTGTTTAGTTAGGTGTCATTTTTCGATTTTTGTATATGGATGACATTGTAGTTTAAAAAATTATATCATGTACCGTACTTGGTAGTTACGGCTACGTGTTGTATATATTTGAATTATGTTAGGGCGTGGACTTTTTGACTGAAATTATTTTAAATGCACGTATTTTATTAAACAAGATTGCATGAATACAGGTTCCAGGAAAACAAAACAAAATACAAAAAAATTAAACAGGATTGCAGGAATACAGGTTCCAGGAAAAAAAAACAAAATACAAAAAAAAAAAAAAATTAAAATTACAATAACTTTGCGACGGAATTTCCGTCGCAAAATTTGTGACGGAATTACATTCCGTCGCAAAATTTGTGACGGACTATTCCGTCGCAAAAGAATCCATTTTGCGACGGAAATACATTCCGTCGCAAAATTTGTGACGGAATATTCCGTCGCAAAATGACTCCTCTTGCTACGGAATTTTCGTCGCAAATGTTGTTTTCAGCTACAACTACCTTTCCGTCGCAAAATCCGTCGCAATTCGTTTTGCGACGGATATTCCGTCACAAAAGGACTGTTTGCTACGAAAGTTCGAGCGACGCCATGCCTGTGACGGAAATCCGTCGCAAAGTCACTTTGCGACGGAATTTTGCCAGTTTGCGACGAATTATTTCCGTCGCAAAACGGCCCTTTTCTTGTAGTGGCTATTTGAAAATTGTTCATGTATTTTATCAATTTTTGTATAGGTTTTTATGATAAATTAACTTGTGGCTAATATATAGAATATAGTATGGAAACTTGTTAAATATAAGCACTAATTCAAACAAAAACTTAAATTGATGGTTGAATCCTATGATGTTTGGTTTATATATTCTACAACAGCCTGTTACATGAGAGCTTATTGAATTAAAATTGTGGATGTATTTAAGGTCTCCTCATACCAAGTGTTAATTAAACTACACTTGAATGAAAGGGTAAGTAGATGAAATTTAAATCTGTGATATTTCGTTTCACTAACTCTGATACCATGTTAAAGGACCAACACAACTATATTATAAGATCAACTCAATCAAAACTTAAAACTGATGGTTATTAAGGAGCATAATTGATGTGTATATTCTATCAAAACTTAATATCGATCGAGTATTTTGCTAAGCTAGCACTTAATTGCATCCAACAACAACTCTCAATTGAATTAATGTTAAAGAAATTAAAAGTTGTAAAATGTAAAGAGGCTATAATATACTTCGTATACAACAAGAAATATAGAAATGGACCTTGAAGCTATGCTACACCCCTTAAGCAGCGAAGCAGAATAAGCAACTTCATACCTAGTTTGTTAAGCAAGCCATCATCAATTTTTCTCTCATATAATAGATAATATCTTTATGAGAATTACCACGTACGCTCAATTAGAATATGACACGTAGTGGTTACACCATTTATGAAAAATTTAGAGTCTGTTTATTTCATTGTAATTAATGAAAATCATAGGGCTTGTTTGTATATTGATCCTATATGTGATGTTACGTTGTACTTGCAAGCTCACCTATTTGTCATAATGACTAGTCTTTTACCATTACAAAGTTTAAGTAAATTAATAAGTTTAGAGAAAGGTGAACTAAAATTAAGAAGTTTAAGGGTCTGTTCACATTTACTTAATTTTAATTTCAATTAGTTCAGCTCTAATCAGTTCAACTCAGTTCAGTTCAGCTCCAATCAGTTCAGTTCAGTTCAGCTCTTAATTTCTCTCTCTCATAAAATATTCATTTCAGCTTAGTTCAGTTCAGTTCAGCTCCAATCAGTTCAGTTTAATTCAGTTCAGTTCAGTTCAGTTCAGTTCAACTCAGTTCAGTAAATGTGAACAGGCCCTAAGTAATTAAATTAATAAGTTCAGAGAAAGGTGAACTAAAATTAAGTTTAAATATTCACCTAAATTTTAAAAAGGCTTAAACAAAAGGCAATAAATTAGGATAAGTTCAAATATTTGTAAGTGTATGGTTAATTTTATTTTATTTTTAATAGTGAATTTGTAACTAATTACGTGTTCGTAAAATGGAGAGAAAATGGTGAATCTATTAACCTATGCTAAAAAATATATTTTATATACTTTATATTTTGTAATATTATTGTAACATTATCGATTGTAATATTATTACAAAAAATATTTATCAAACATGCAATGCACGGGATTTTAACCTAGTTTGCTTTATGACTCACACTAGGTTACTGTTATAAAGCCATAGGATCAACTTGGTTTTTAAAAGGTTTTTTTTTCCTTACGTTTACAGATTGTATTCCTTATATTTTCAGAGAAAATGAGTTCACATGAGTTACGATGTTAAGACAACAAATTATTAGTTATAACACACTCATATAAGAAGTAGTAATTAAGTTACAACAAAAATAAGTTTAAAATAAATTTAAGTATCAACAGTAAATCTTGTGTGGACCTGGTTCACAATAATATTATTGTGGACCTAAGGTTAATTCACACGTAACTGACATCATATTCAATATAGTGACCCTTATTTTTAACATAGTAACCTTTTTTAAAAATTTGAGTGATCTTTAATGTTATTATAAATTTAAAGTACGACATTATGTTGAATAGTGACCTAATTTTAACATAGCGATCTTTATTATTCATATTGACCATTATATTAAAAATTTCATTAAAAAAATTAAACTTTTATAGCTTTCATAATGTCACACTAACTTTTATTCCAACATAATAACCTTTATTTTAATATAGTGACCTATTTTTTTATTAATAAAACAATTACATTATCTCTAATGTTAATGGTCCACAATAAATTAGTGTGAACCAGGTCCATTTAAGAATTTGTAAAGTATCAACAAGATAAGTTAATCCAATTAGAGCCGCTTTATAAATAGTTATACTAGTAGATAATTCGATACAAACTACTCTAAAACTTAACGTGATAAAAAAAAAAATGCATAAGAATCCAATGTTATATTCTTAATAAAAGGTAGAAACCTTAGATATCAACTAACCTCATATATTCCCAATTTTCTTTAGGAACATATATTCCCTACTAGCTATCTAGCTTAGTAATCATACCACATTCAAAATCAAATGCATTACAACTAACGTAGTAAAATTGTGCTTCCTCATAAACTTAAAACCAAAGTTAATAGATTAATCAACTTCGAAGCACCATATAATTACATTCATGCACATCCTAATATTAGACCAAACAAAAAAGAAAAAAAACAACATAATTAAGAAAATAATAAAAAAAAATAATTAAGCCGTTATGTTCTTCAAACTAGTAGTACCATACACCGGCAACTCCTCATAGTACCGACTAACACCAATTGAGCTCAAATTTTCCAACTCAAAAAGATCCGAACTCGCACAACTTCCACCATCTTCGTCATCATCCTCCTCCATTTCGACTTCGTCGTCGAACTCATCTTTTAAATTCGAAACATGACGTTGTTGAATGTTCCCGCAATTAGTCTTAATCATCATCATTAACGCGTCAATCTCTTTCTCCCTCCTCCGTCTCCTCTCCTTCTCTTCGCTCTCGCCGCCGAATGAATGTTCATTCGGCAGCGATGTGAGCTTCTTCGGGTCTTGAACTTCATTCTTTTGTAGCGATTTATGACCGCATGGTCTAGAATCTTCGTCTACTATTACACTCACTGGATAAAATCTTACTGATCGTTTCGATGATTTTGTGGACGACGTCGTTTTATTGCTCAAGCATGATCTTGAGAATGACGACGCCGACGAACATGTTGATTCCGTCGCCGTCGCCGCCGTCATTGCCGTCGTTGTCGACGGCGGTGACTTCATCTCCGGCGAACTTCTCGCCGGAGATCCGCCGGAGTTTCTGAAAATCGAGTTAAGAAACGCGGCGATTCTTCTACCAGGAGAAATCGGAGCAGTGTTCTGCTGTTTCGATCGCTTCAAATCACCGTAGATCTTCAGCGCGCGAGATTTCGTCTTCGTGAAGATTCGCGAAGACGATTGATCGCGCGAGGTTGTTGATCGAGGAGTGAGATTCGTAAAACACGACGAAGAAGACGATGAAAAATCAGTCGTAGAAGAATTATCCGATGCCCTAGGTAAACTCGGGACAGATTTCTGACGAACAATCCTGATTTTTTGATCGAGTACATCACCAAGATGAAAGTGCTTCCGTTGCGGTGGTTGTTGTGGTGGTTGCCGCTCCATCCATGACTCGATCATGATGGCACGGCGAAGATCAACCGTCTCTAAGGTACTATCGCTTCTCATTTTAGTTCTTCGCTGTTTGGACGATGATAGTTGTATAGTGTTGCAATCACTTTGTTTAGTAATAATGCTTCTAGTAGGGGAGGTAGGGGTGGTACGAGGGTATTGGTGTAGGTCGTCGTCTTCATCGATTGATCGATAAATGGCATCTAGAAGGATGGAGGAAAATGAAGGGTTCTTAGCCCTTCTTTTGTGGGTAGTATTATGAAAAGGAATAGTAGTTATTTCAAACTTAGACATTTTCGTAGCACACAACAATAACAATGTTGTTACGAAAACAATGGCAAAAACAACAACGATGTTATTGTTAGTGAAGTAGGATGAATGTAGGAGGAGAGATTGTCATGCTAAATACTCAAATTTAGGAGTGACAAAGAGAGCATGTGAAAGAAGGAATTGGAGCAGTTGTCTGCTAAGAGAATGTCAAAAGCTGCAAAGGCTTAGGCGTAATTAGTGAGAGAGAAAAAACACCACCATGTGATATGATCAAAGAGTTGAAAATAAATAAAAATAAGTGTAACAACACACTAGTAACACCTTATCGTACCTTCATCCCAATTTAAGAACCAACACCCTTGCTCGCACCCTTTAGAATCAGGGTACGATCACGGGTTATTTTATTAACAAGTGGTAATGAACAGAGTCTAAAATAATTACAGCGAGAGAGAATTGGGTTTAAAGACGAGAAGATATCGATAAGTACTATCCTGTGTTCGTATATATGAACAGAGGATAGTACTTAGAAAGAAAGGAAAAATAATGTAAACTCCCGCGCGTGCGGGTGGGAAGAAGAAAGGTGGAAAGGAGGGAGCAAAAAGCTGACAGCTAGGCTAGTGAAATGAATAATAAGGTCGGTTAACTTTTATAAAACTTTTTTTACTATTAGTCAGATTACTGTTTATTTTGATTGCTCTGTTTTTTTTTTTTTTTTTTTTTTTTTGCTTTTGGTTATGTGACTTTGTTTACACGTACGTGTGTGGGTTACTTTATTATTTATTTGTCTTTTTTATTTTGGGTTTATGTGCTTGAAAATTTGTTGGATGTTGATATTCATGTAATAAGCCAAATTATTATATATTTTTTTTAAAAAGAATTTTGTTTTATCAAAAAATTATACAGTGTTCATATTCCTTGACTACTTGATTGGTAGAAAAATCAACCTAAATCATTGACAGTCAAAGTGGTAGTGCTTTTTATTTTGGATGTTTTTATGGAATAATGTAAAGTTGTTTTTTTGTTTTTTCAAATTTGATGATTTTCAACTGAGGAAATAATTGTACTAGCAACATTGCAATAAAAAGGAAGCAAAGGACTATAGCTAATCAATGGTGGATATTTCTTCTGCTTCTATATTATTTACTGCATTTAATTTGAGACCATTTTAAATAAAGAAGAGATCATTACTTATCTTGTATAATGAGGGTATTATAAGGTATTTTATAATATAATAAAATAAAATAAAAAACACTGAAAGGATATTGTCCAATGTTGTATAGCTTTGTTTAGAAGTGTAATCACATAGAAAACAAATCTAGTTAAAGCTGTGTATGTATAAGTATATGACTATTATATGCGCTGCCTTGAATGCACACATGTACATTTGTCTTCTCATTTAAATTTGATAAGAGTGTAGGTATATATTTACTCCTTATATAATTCTAATATTAAGACAATAATTGAACGTTTAATACTATTTACTCACTCCCTATCAGTAACGGAGTACACATTAATAAAAAATATTGGAGTATAGTTCGGTGATCGCCTAGTTGTATAGAGTTGCCAAAGGAAACCCTAGATGTATTATACTTGTATAGTGTACCAACCAACACACATAGAAGGTTTTTTATTGGGTTGGGTCACTTGGGTGGGGTGATTACGCGGACCCTTAGGCTCTATATATGGATGGTCCAATACTCCAATGTTAGGTAAGTTTCTACAGTAATTGTTTGGTTGTGATTGTAATTTAAGCTGACTTTTTCACGTTGCACATGGCAAGCCACTAATTTACTTAATTAACAACTAATCCTGTCAACAAAAACATTACTTCCACATTTAAAAAAAAAAAAAAAAATCACACTGTAACCTATTTATAAGATTAAAGTTAGGGTTTAAAATAAAGAGTTAAGTTACTTTTGTGTAATTATTTTGATAAATTTGTCAATCTCTATAATCTCATCTTTATATTTTGTGTCAATTCGAAAATCTATAATCTCATCTTCATTGACCTAAAAAGTGCCCCTCAAAAAATGTCACTCTTTTAAAAAGATAAATTTAAGATTAGCAAAATGTAATGATAAAGTAACTGTAATGTTTTATTTCTCTTTATCATTACTATCAACAACTAATTAGAGATACATCAACTTTTATGAATAGGTTTGAGTCAAATAGCAATGATTTGAAAATTTCTTATCACACATTCACACTATTAGAGAAAGCCAAAGGACTCAAATATAACTTATCAATATAAATTCAAATTGTACATCGTATATATTATATTCAAATCAGGCAAGACACGGAGACAACTCTCGGTGATGGATTGAGCATGAAGATATTAGTCAAACACAATTTAACAAGACTTGTATATAACGAGTGTACTTGTATACAATGGAGTAAACCACTCTAATTTCATAAATATCACCGCAAATTACATAAAAATATCCCTTTTAGAAAGACACTTTGTGTTATATGTTTGCTGACTTCAAGTGCATAGAATGCGATGCATTTGCGTGGGAAAATCTACTTCTAACTTAAAATATTAATGTTTAATTTATGGGTTTCGAGTCATATCTTTAGTAAAGCATCATAAGTATCCTGAAATGGAGTAAAACATTATTGTGGAAGGAGTAATATTGTAACAAGAGGGCTAGTACCATCAAATAGAGTTCTCAGAGTACATCTAGTTTGAAAAAAAAAAAAAAAAAAAAAAAAAAAAAAAAAAAAAACCCTATCAATTCGCGAGTCTGGATGCTAACTGCTAAGTTGCCAACTAACTTTTGGTGACGTCTTGGTGGTGGTACGGTGGTATCTAAGATCCGAGACTCCGTCCACGGCTGTGAGAAATGAGTGGAGGTTCTGACAACTCTCTTATGGTAAATTTTCTGGTCGGGTCTACTGAAATGTACTGAAATGTATTGTTATTAAAATTATTACAGCTAACAAAAAAAAGGTCATAACCTGTAAAGAACAAAAACGTACTGGGATGAGCAATATCCTTAAACCAGCTGAAATAAATGTCCATTAATAACAGGTACACTCATGGGCCAAGAACACTAATGTATTGCAGTACTAATACAATCCATTTATAGACTACAGCTCATTTAGAGCCCACAAGTTAACTCTACTAATGACACTACTATTATTAGAACATACTGGCACTGATGAGCAAATTTTCTGTATTAATGAGTTGTACACTTGTACCACACTGCTAGATTCCAAATTCGTCGAGTCACAAGTACGTAGAAAATAAATTACAAATTTTGCAATCATTCTTCACAAGAGGAAGGAAATCAAAATCTTGAGGGAACTGGGATGGTCATCTCACCAACAAAACCTTATCTAGTCATCATAATTAGAAAACATTAAGAGATGGGCTCTTTGAATGTGCTGTATCAGAGTTGACACCACGCATGAATTGCTAAAGATTGATTATTGTTGATTTGGTAGTTCGGCATTTGCAGATATACTGCTTCTAGTTGACGACGGTTAGCTGGTTCTGTGCTGTTACTTGGTAGACTCGGCGTGCAGCCTCTGAACATCAACTAATTGGTATAAGTCACCTCTCCTTTGGTTGATGATGGGTAGATATGCCCTGCAGATTCCATTTCACACAAGAATTTGGTAAAAAAACAAATAATGCTTGGGTCAGATTTTTTTTTTTTTTAACCTTCCGAAAGTGAGAAAACATCAACAGATTTACTTAGAACATTTAAATACGAAGTAAAAGAGTGTGGACCGCCGGACCTTTCAAATTTTCTCATTCTCATGTGTCAAAGATAGTACTAGAAAAAACGACATTAAGCATAAAGTACAGAAGATGTCACCTTCTTTGCTCAACCAGTGAGTAGTCGATTTCTGCTATAACAGTTGTCTCATCATGATCAGTTGTTGCAAGCACTTCCCCGAACTGCCATTAGCAAACGACATACATAAATTATTCATTTGCCTAGGTTTCACAAACTTCCCAATCAAGTAATAGCCGGAAACTTGAAGAAGTCATATAGACAGCAAACTTACAGGTCCAACCAAGGTAGAGTGTCCCCATGCCACATACCCTGACTCAGTATCACGAGCTGGTGCACACGTTGCTACATACAACTGAAGAAAAATATATAGAACATCATCTACCTGACTAATAAGTTCTCAGATGCAGGCTGAGTTGTAGATACTACAAGACACTTTCACTATGACATGAAACATGTAGCATACATGCCCTTTAATTGTGAAGACCTGAAAGATTGTGCAAGTTTATTCAAATTTCAAATGTCTACTTTTTTAAACTTAATTATAACTACAAGAACCACCTTCACTGTGACATGGGGTCATAGTATCAAATATGCCTTTCACGAACTAATTACGGAGTAGTTAAAATATCAAAGTACAGACTTTATCATGTAATATCCAATGGACTGCTTTGCCATTAACAAGGTCAGTAGAGTACCTGATTATCTGCTGCCCTGCATATTCCATAGATAAAAAACGAAAAAAAAAGTTCGTTAGAAACAGGAACTTCATTTAGAGGTATGGAAATACAGTACAATTCTTGCCTCAAAATGCAAAATACAGTTTTTTTTCAAGGTAAAATAAATACACTCTGATATGTGTAGTTTCAATACAATTTCAACTAATTTTCAAGGTGAAATATATGAACCATGATGATTATGGAATTGAGTAAAGTTATAAATATACAAGAAGGGTACATCATTGTTACGTTAACACTAGTTACAAAAGGTTCACCCTATGGAAGTAATAATACTGAAACTTGATGGTAGCTTAACATGGACAATTTAAGGGTAGAAGCATTTAATTTCATACAGTGCTCCACCAGAAGCCACACCTCATCCCTAATCGTCCCTCAATTCAATTTTCTTATTTTTGTTTATTATGGGGTAGAGGCAAGGGTGGAGGTAGGGAAGATAATTGTGGAAGGAAAATCTACAAAAATACCGCCAGACCTTTCCTTCCAGAGTCCCAGACCCCAACGAACCAATTATCTTCAGCACCTTCCCCACAACATCATTTCAATTCTAAAGTCTACTTGTATTATAATGGCACAGATAATAGTCTCCACTCTCCAGATCAAACACGTTAAACACTTAAACAGATTGCTGTGAAAATAGTTTTTTTTTTTTTTTTTTTTCTTTTTATTAAATAAATAATATATCATCCTCCCTATATCTGGCAATTCTTGAAATCCTACGAAGGAAAGTACTGTCATGGATTGGCAGAAAAATGCAGCGTGCCTAATTGCCTGCTAATAGATCTTTGTAATTTGCAAACACTCATACTCCTGCAACTCAGCAGGACAGCAACATTTACAGAGTGAACGAGTGCTAGGTTCAAGTGAGAAGCAATAGAGTTTAGCTATAGATTGCCAAATTCCGTCAAAAGAAGTATAGCAAAGATGAAGGTTGAGTCCTACAGGATGAGTCTGGTAGTTTCCAAAGGTTAAGAAAATTAATTCAACTAAAAGTATTAAAACTCTTACCTAGCTCTCTGTAGAAGCTCCCAGTGTAAGGGACCAGTAGTCATATTAAATGCCCCAGGATAGCAAAGCAAATGAGCACCTAACATCCAGAAAATATCTTTACTATTATAATCAAAGTTTAGAGAACAAACCTAGCATTCAATTTAAACTCTAATGTACATTTTAAATTCAGATACAAGAGTAGAAATACGATAATACCAGAAGTCAAAAAAGTCCATGCTCAACAGATGTGGCATGTGTGAGTGTGACAAGAGAAGCCAATTAAATTAACAAAAAAACCATGTAAGTACATTTGACACCTTTTCTGTTTATTCTAGACTTCTACTCCGTATTATAGTAGGAATAAAGACGATATCAACAGGCGTTAAACCGCCCAGGAATCCTCTAAAGAGAAACATTAGACGACAGTCAAATGATGGAAGTTAGGGAAAAAAAAAAGTCCCATAAGTTCTTAGCTATTGCTTGTATTACGAAATGTTCTGGCTTCTCTCCATTAACTATACCTAAAGGATACCCAATCACACTGATCCGCACAGACACTTCATGACATCTTTATAAAGTGTACACTGTGTCACTGGCCTCACTGCTAACTCGCACCAAGGAATCCCCACAAACAGTTCATGAAATCCTAAAAAAAAAAAGGTTGACGGACAGTAAAATGCTGCAAGGTATGAAAATGAAACATTGTACCATAAGCTTATTAACTAGTCCTTGTATCAAGAAATGTTCTGCCTCTTCTCTCCATTGATTATATCTAAAGGATACCCAATCACACCGCCCCCACCAAACACTTCAAGAAATCCTTCTAAGCTGCACACTACTAACTTGCAATTGCAATAAAGAAGATGATTACACTCACTGGAATCCGCAATTAAAAAATCAAAATTTCTAAGAAATATTCCGTAATATATTTATATTTCCAGACTTTTATTTGAACTCCCAATTAATCATTAATTCTGAAAAGCAAGAGTTGGATTACATTCTTTGTTATGTTAGCACACAAAGAATTAACATGTGATAAAACAGAAATAAAAACAAACCTCTTGCTGCATAAATTGCCGCTAATTCTTGAAAGCGGATATCATAACAGATACCAATGCCAATGCGCCCAACATCTGTACAGAAAATTTACTTATCAGCCTAAAACAAGAAATTGCCAATGAACCAAAAAATGGAGTACAAGTCATTCTTTTTCACATATAAGATTCTTGTATTAATATTCCACTAAGTCATTGATCAATCATAACAACAGTATACCAAGCGCTTCTAATAGTATATGACATGAACTAGTCCTTAGTACTAAAGTCTTTGTTTATTTGTGTGTGTGCCGGCTGTTTGGGGGGGGGGGGGGTGGTTTAGTTCCTTATATTTACAACTGATCCACAGATACATCTAGAACACCAATGAAGTATTGAACTAAAAACCACTTATATAAAAAGTAAGAGGTATTCAGAAAACCCAATTACCTGTCTTAAGATTCTGGAAGACAGGGCTTGAAAGGAAAGCATACACAAGTGCCTTTAAACAAAGTAGATTAATGGATTTACAGTATTTCAAATTGAAGTCTATGAAAGATTGAATTTCCTATAAGGCTATAATGCATCAAACATGAGTGTATTCAGAAGTCGTATGGAATTTCAGCATTTTACATACACAGACTGATGCTATATAATGATAAGGAAATACGGTGAAAGAACCCAAATCATCTGCAACCACAGTGACCTATTCAAATGCATTCAACAAACTAATTGAATCAAATGAAAGTCAGCACATTCAAACAAAGCTAATTTAATCAAATGAAAATCAAACACATTCAAACAAAGCTAATTTTGAATCAAATGAAAGTCAAATGCATTCAACAAAGCATTTTGAATCAAATGAAAGTTAAATGCATTCAACAAAGCATTTTGAATCAAATGAAAGTTAAATGCATTCAACAAAGCCAATTGAATCTGGTTCCTAAAGCAATATTCTCACAGAAAAACCACTTTTATTGATATGTGCAATTTCAGAAAATTTCTAAAGAAAATCGACAAATAAAATCTAACCCTTTGAAAAAAAAATACACTAGACTTGAATCAGTACTAAGTGAAACAATACACAAAAGTCGTCCCAAAAACAATAATGCTTTGTTTGGATAGCAAAGAAGGAAAGGAAGGGGAGGGGAAAAGGAGGAAGGGAAGGGAAAAGAAAGGGAGGGAGAGGTGAGCTCCATTTTTACTCCAGATCTCTCCAATTTTGGAGGGATTATGCTTAATACTGAGAGAGGGAAAATGAATCCCTCCCTCTCCTTCCCCTTCCCCTTCCTTCCCCCAATTCTTTACCCAAACAAGAGAATTTGTCCTCCTCCCTTTTTCTTCTCTTCTTTTCCTTCCATTTCTTTCTATCCAAAATGTGAGGAAAACCTAATAATAAGAAGAAAAGGGATGATAGACCCTTACCTTCTAATTGGGAAAAATAAACTTTATGATGAAAGGGTTGATCACATTGTATTTACAAGAAAAAATTTTCTTGACCATATTACTATGTCAAGTTATTAATACCCCAATATATTACAAGCAACTAAAGAGCATTAAATATCTAGATGGTCTAGTCATCAAAGAACAAAAAAGACAGAAACCTGTGTCAACTATGGTAGGATTCTCTCCAGCGGTAAGTGTCTTTGACTCTTTAAAAGTCATCTTCCCTGGAATGTCAATGTCAAAAAGATGTATCTGTAAAAGTGATCACAGTGATATTAGGAAACCTAATAATAAAACCCATCATATAGTATAATGCAAAGAGAGTCTCCACACCTACAGTAGATTAGACACATGCCTTCCTGTGTTTAGCTTTTAGCTTCCCATCAGTCCCAAAAACACAGCATGTATTATAAAGCCGATCACCTCTTCTCTCTGGTATGGAACCACCAATTATTGTAATCTTAAGGTTTCGAGAAACTTCAGAAAGCATTGCCGTGGAGGGAGATGCATCACCACCTAATTCAATATCTTCAGCATAAAGTGGAAAGCTGTCATTTGAATAGGGGCTGTTCCATATTTCCTGAGATGATTGCATAAAGAAAGATACACGTGTGTTATAAAATTTTCCACATAAATATTAAGAGATAAGAGTCTAATAAGCATCAGGAAGATATCGCTCAAAACTACATCCACAAACAATCAAGCACAAACAAAATTATGCAAGTCCAACACAAGCATACTGAAAACGTCACCAGATTTTGCCCTAAACTACATTCACAAACAATCCAACATAATCAAAGGTATGCAAGTCCAACCCAAGCATACTGAAAATCTCACTATTCTTAATAAATAAAATTAGACAAAAACCATAACTTAGCCAACTAATGCATAATCAAGACTCCAATTATACTTAAATAAGTGAACTACACGACTAAAGCAAATATGCATTCACACAAAGACAGCATAGAAACAGCTCCAGAAAATGACAATCGCATGCATGATCGTCAAGGAAACTAAGACAAATTTAAAGAGAAAAAAAAATACAGCAAAAAGGCCAACCATCCAAACCCAAGTACCTAATTAGGCAATTACAACATGTATACTTACAGGTAGAAGAACAAGCTGAGCACCTTTCTTTGCAGCCTCCTCAATTGCTTCACGAGCATGTGATATATTACTCAATTTGTCAGATGTAACTGACAACTGGCAAAGAGCAATCTTGAACTGCAGACATGGATATAGTGATTCAAGAACACAACAAATAGTGCCAAAATGCCACCAAAACAAAATAAATAAATAAAAGATTGGTACAGGATGCCTTGAACATCAACACCAATGAAAGGGGGTCAAAAACTAATTAGAAAGAGAAGGTGTTTATCACACCAAACTGAGAGATCTGAATGACTCCAACTATAGACATTCGAAAGAAAAAGAAAGGACACTACTAGGTACATGGAGTGTGACCATTTCATTAGATGGGCTTTGGAAGTTGCTCAAAGAGGTATAATGTCTATTCACCTTAGCATTGGCCATTGCAAAGTTATATACAACTCTCTCCGTATTTTATTACTTGCTTCATTTGCTCTTTTTGCACTATTCATTTGACCTACTTTGACTAATGTTTGTGATTTATACATAAGAGACAATATAGTCTTGTGGATACTTGTTGGAATCGTCTCAATGAATAGATTGTTAATTTCCAATTGTTATAATTTATACTTATTGATAATTAAAGATATTACTGATCAAAGATTTGTACCGGCAATAAAATGCAGAGTAAGTGGGGATATTTAAGTTCAACATCAAACAAAATATTTGTGCTACTTTGAGCCACTACATAAAACCCCATCTTACTTTAGCTCCATCCAATTAACTGTTGATGAACTTCAAATTTTGATTAGTTTATCCATCATAAAACCAAGCTTGGCTCAGGCTTATATCACCTTTGATCCCTAAGGACAAAACAAATAATGGACAGGCTTGTCAAGATATTATTCAAGGGTAATAAGGATTACAATAGTCCTTAATAGCTATAAACACACTCAACCCATTATATGACATTGTTAAATTACCAAACTATCTCTGATATTGACCTTGAGGATAAAAGGTAATATAGTACCCTAATAACAAAATACTACTCAGTTTTTAAAAAAATTCATACCTTAGTGGTACTACTCACGACTTACTTGTAAATGGTAATACTATAGATTTCAATGGTTATACAAACAATATCAAAGGTACTACTAAATACTAACGAGTAGTATAGTACAATTAACAATCTCTAATTCTTAACGGAATTATCTTTGTACTGTTTTATCTGTTATAGTCTTCAACTACTAATAAGGATATTAAAAAGCCTTTACTTATAACATCCAACCCCAACAATATCAAGTTCAAGGGAAATATAATGTATCTACCTATTCAATGAGTTACGAGGATAGCTACAAGAAGTCAAGAACCACACCAAGCTAATGAATTAATATTAAATATAAAAGCACGATTATTTTCAACTCGTACAAGAATCACACCAAGCTAACCGAGTAATAATGAATCGAAAAGCATGATTACTTTCAATTTGTACAAGAAACACATCAAGCTAACCATTTCTCAATACCATCTAAATCCATTTATGTATAACGCCAGCTAAATGTTGCTACCCATTTCGCAATGGAAATATAGAGCATCAAATGATTAAATTGGAAATGTTACCCCAAAATCCCCTTATTGTAGAATCAATATTAAGATATACAGTACACAATAACTTGAAATCATAAATAAATTGCCAATTCCAAACCCTAATCGCAACATAAAGAAGTCATCATCTTATGTAATTTACAATTGAACAATGCAAGACAAGCTTCACAAATTTACAATCATATACAAATGATTAATCAATGCCTCAATTGTTAAAAAATAGAATAATTAAATTTGTAGGAGAGAGAAAATGAGTGACCTTGGTGATCGGAGGAGGCGGCAATGGAAGTGCGGGAGGAAACCTAGCTTGGTGAGCGGTGGAAATGGCGGAAATTTTGGTGGAAAATGGTGATTTATTGAGGTTTGAATAATTGGAATTGCGAAATTTGACAGCAAAAATTTGAGTTTGAGATGATAAAAATGAGAGATTTCTGGAGTTGTGTTTCAGATTTTGCAGTGAATTTGGTGTTTTTGTTAATGGTTGAATTTGGGAAATGGCAGCCATGTTGTTTTCTCAATGTTAGAACTCAGAAAGTGAGGATGTAATTGTTGAAATTTGAAAAGAGTTGAGTTTGATGTTTTTCTTTTCTTTAGCTTATGAAATTAGTAGAGCGGATCAAAGTTAGCTCGACATGTTAGCTCGGCCCGAATTTTAACAGGTTTTGGACAGATTTTTCAAATCCCAAAAGCCCGTATGGCCCGGTCATTCTGGGCGGATTTGGGCATGTATTTTCCCGGCCCAATGCTTGGCCCAACATAGCCCGAGAAATGGGTTGATTTTTTTTGCCTCAACCCGCCCCACCCAATGATTACCTCTAGAATTTAGTATGGTTCCACAGTCGGTAGAGAGTAGAAGCTACACTTGGTTGCAATGTTGCATGTAACAATAATGTACTGTGCTTTTATTATGTACTCGTAATGGTGTTATATGGTTTTACCGTTTTATGTTTATGCTTTATAATCTACTATTATTTGTTTTGTTTTGGCTATTGTTGTTTATGTGCATTTATTTATTTATTTATTATCAATGTGCTTTTACACACGGAGTATACAAATTTTTGTACTTGCATTTTGAATTTATGCTCTTTTATCCAATTCGTTCGTACTTTTTTGTACAAGAAAAGTACTTTAATTAACCCAGTTGCATGCAAAACTACATGTAACCGAGTGTATGTTCTAATTTCTTCTCACCATTGCGGTCTCTAAGATGTAGTCATTAAGTCCATTACTTTGCCAGAGTGCCAGATGTTAATATTGCGTATGTGAACGATAATCGCATCTAAACAATGATTATGAATTATGATGCAATCACAATGTTATTGAGTCTCATAATTACTAATGAAGGATTGGCTATTCCTTTAATTTACCGATCTAAGTCTATGTAACTTTCGCTTTGATTTCTTACGTAATTCATCGTATCATATAATTATATAAATAACTACACGTGTTAATTTGCTACATTCTGAATGTTGTGGTGACACAATTGGCACCTTGTTAAGTTTTCCATTTTCAAGGAGGCATTGATAAGCCAATAATCTCTCAACAAAGTTGTTGATCACTTGGGCACCTCTTATACATTGTCCTATAATTCGGAACTAGTGTTGCTCCATGCCTACAAATCTTTACTAAGGCTGCAAGCTTTTGGAAAATGCTTAAATGAACTAACGAAGAACTCATTGGAATTTTGAAAGATTAAATTATACTCCCTCCGCCCCTTAATACAAAGTCTCTTTCTTGCATTTATTACTCACATAATAAAGAGAAAGAGCCTAAGGAGTATTATTTAAATATCCCTTATTAAACCAGCCTTGACTTGAACTTATTTTTTTGAGTTGAAACACAACAAGAATTCGTCCCGTGAAGTTTTCCTTAAGATCAAGTGTGCGGTAAAGGGAAAAAACTTTATATTTACTGGGTTCTGTTGTAAAATTTGATATACCATATTGAAATTACATCATTTCCTTCCCTTGAGCTTGGAAGAACATGCCATTGACACGATTTTGCCTGTTTTCACATCAGCTTGTCAACACTCAAGGTCTAAGCCCTCTAAACTTTACTCACTAGTATTAATTTATACCAGTTGATACACCATATGTCACCAAAACAAGAAGAGGAAACAAAAAGAACCAAAAATTGAAAAAACGGCGAATGGAATGCCTTCTGAAGTTAAATACATGCAGCATACACCTTGATCTTCATAGCACTTTATCTAGAAAGGCAGCAAGGCATCCTTTAGGTATTTATACTAAGGTAGTAACATATAAAGAATGTACTCTAGACACGACTTGCTTCTTCAATTCATCCATCAATACTCACAGTTCCTCCCACTTGTTCTTTCTGATCACAAGTAATGTTCGTGTATACGAGCTCTATTTTCTTCCCACCAAACTCTAGCATGCATCTCTCCAAATTTTTCTCGACTGCATTGCATGAAAAATTCAGCTTAATCACATATTCAAAATAACATATTCCAAGAAATGGAGTGTACAGAAAAGCTAGAATCAAGCAGAATCTACAATAATCCGATCCTACAAAACAAAATATCCCTACCACTACGCCAAAACGATAGATAAAACGAATGAAAGGGTTTGTTTCAATGATTTCAGAGATGAATGTAAAGCACTATTACCCTAATGAGTAAATGCCTTTATAAAAACACCCACCCAATCCGATATCATGTTCAATAACACTATATAAGCTACTTCACAATAAATCAGAAACCCATATAGTTTATGGACCATTTGCATTTCGTCCACTATGATCCACAAGCCATCTTTATTAAGATCTTGGATGGGTAGATCTAGCATTTCCTTTTCAATGGTTAAACACTAATGGGAGAATTTCGCAAGAAGAAATCCTCACTTTCCTTATGAAAACTCACTTTCCAGCTTTAGACATCCGTATAGATTGATTGCACCAAGGAGTTTTAACTTGAACTTTCCAAAGTAAGCTTAAGGAAAATATCAGACATATATGATGTGGTCCATGTGAGCTTAAGTTTTCTTCTATCGTCTTTTTCCATTTCCGTTGAGGCTTATATTAATTTGGACATCGCATTTATAATGTGGGACTGCCATGTTTATGTGTACTATCATTTTCTTTCAATGTCAACTAAAACACAAGATATAAGTGCCTATCCAATGGCACTAAATTCATGGCTCTCAACTACCTCAGGAAATAAGGAGGTCACCCGATTTATAACACCATCTCAATGATTTAGTGACTGCAAACTTTAGCAACAATCAGTGTTTCGGAAAAGACAAACTATACTCACATTCTGATATTCTTGGAGTACGTTTTAAAAATAAAAGGGACTTCCAAGAGACTCATCTCATTTGTAACAAACTTGAATGATTAGCTATGCTTCAGCCTTATAGCCAATTTCACAATAAAACAATCCGCTGACCAAAATTGTTTTGAGTTTAGACTTAAGTAACCGTGAAAAAGTATTACTGAGCATGGAGAACTAAATGAAGAGCTTGATGTTTATGTTATCACTTTACTCATTTTCCCGTATCAACTTTTAACAAATTAGGAAGCATATAGTGCAAGTTAAAAATGTTTACCTGAATCTAACGCGTCTAAGCTCCCTTCGCCCCCCAGGCAAAGCTCTAATAGTGATGTAAACACCTGGCTCATCCTCTTCTACCCACTCAGACTCCATGTCACTGGCATTGCTGATTGACAATTCTCCAGATCGATCTCCTTCTCTGGAAGAGGTCGATCTTAATGACTCATCCATAGAAGATAGTTCTGTCTTAGCTGTAACTCCACTGATGTTGGAGTGTTTAGGTGTTGAGGCGAGACCACTTGATTCATATTGGCGTGATTGCTTTGAGTGTTGCTCGAAAGAATCTGAGGATGAGTATCCCATACCCATGTTCATTCCACGGTAAAGGTTGCGTGGTAGGCTTTCTTTGCTTAATGGTGGTGTAACAGGACTGTCCCCAATTGATGATTCCATCATTTTTGAGTTCTGTTAAAATAAAAGATTAAAAGTAGATGTCAAAATATTGGCAAGTGAACATATTACTCCGTAATATCTATATCATTTACTATGTCAAGTGTCTTTGCTAACTGATGTTCACTTTGTTTGGAAAAAAGTACCATGGCAAAGGTGATGATCATTTTTGAGTTCTGTTAAGATAAAAGTAGATGTCAAAATGTTGCCAAGTGAATATATTAATTATCTATATCATTTACTATGTCAAGTGTCTTTGCTAACTGATTTCCACATTGTGTGGAAAATGATACCAAAACATAATTAAACAGCATACCAAATTGTGATTTTGTTTGTGATGTTAAGGCTCATAGTTCACTTTGATGAAAGCTGATCAAAGAAGATAATAATTGTATTATACAAGTATGTCTCAATTCAAATTACTAAGTTGATGAACATTTTTTTAGTGTGTGTGGGAGGTGTGAAATGGAGAAACAAAGAGCAAGTCGCGGAAACAAAAAAGACAAGAATGCCCAGCAAAAGGAAAATGGGAGCTACAAGTTTGTCAATTATTGGGGAAAGAGGAGGGGGTGGATGATTAGCTATAGTAACCTTACTTTTCTACTTTAGGGGTTTCTTTTGCTTAAAAGTACCTTTTCAATTATGTTTCTTTATTTAAAATGCTGTTTCCATATAAGTATAGTCGAAAATCAAGGATGTGGTTAATTTAAGTCCAGAATGCACCTAAAAAATATATACTGCACTTGTTATTCTATCTTCCTCATATTGTAACGACAGCTAGTAAACAGCTAAAACTATGCAACTCCTAATACTTTGTGTAGTAACAATGACATGATATTATAGCAGAGAGTGGGATGGCATACCATAGAGCTGTTCTCATCTTCTGATCTGGGGGGAGTTGGAAGTGGAAATGCATTTCGACTAAGTCTCTGGACATTGTACAGTTCCATGACCTTCTCGTAGTTATCTGTCCACCATTTTTGGGCTTGCCATTTATTGAACATATCTCGGCTAATCAAAGAACGCAAAGAATCAGAATTCATGAATTCATAGTTTGAAACAATGAAATATGTAAACATAAACAAAAACAGTAATATTGAATTTGGCTTATGTAACTAAAATTGTTACTATGACTTCTGGAACTACATCAATGTTGTGAATTCCCACCATTCATTCCATGGTAAGTAGTGGCTTACCCAAATGCAAGGATTAAACTTTCATAACATTGCTATTTGGCGAAATGAGCATGGAGCAAAGCCTATAGCAAGCTATCGTACTCATTTACTTGGACTGTTCTATTCACCTTACTACCTTAGGGACATACTTGTATCAGACCCTTGACACCGTTACATGTATGGACACTTAACTCTTCATTTCAGACACAAAACGTGGGTTTTTTTCCCCATGAAGTAGCATAGTATGACACTACTCAATTACTCATATCTAACACGAGTACCCAATACTGAGTAACATAAATCGCAAGCCCAAAATCCCAATCCCTTTCTTTCTTTAGTGAGACTTGAACCCTGCACCATAGGTTGGAAACTACTACAGTAATATAGTTACAAGTGACTGTGTAAGTAAATTATTACAAATTTACCTCACTTTTTACACATGCTTAGTGCCATAATTTAGAAGCAATCATGAATATAATCTTTTCACTAGTAATGGTTTAGTCCACTAAAATGATCACCTAACAACTTTTGACAAAGTCATATTGTCCTTATTTCAAGGGATTAATGGCCCCAGCCATGACATCTGGGCATGGGAAACAATATAATTTTCCAATAGTGATAACATTGATATTTTTTTAATCAATAGATGCCAAACAAATCTAATCAAGTCTTCTAAATATGACAACTTTTTACAATATTTTGCTTCGGCCATCTACAGTGGTTAATTTGTTGTGATTATAAGAGTTAATGGTTCTCTCAATTTGATAATTGGGATGATTGATGGCTACCAGACTAGGTTATGAACTTATGACATCCACATTCTTTTTGAAAATGTTTTGCTCCATACTTTTCCCCGGGCCCATAGCCACCCGCTAATTATCTTTAACCAATATTGTAATATGAAACGGAAGGAGTACATAACAACATAAATTAACTGAGTCAATGAGTAAAGATGTAAGGCAACAATTTTTAATTGGTAAGGTGTAAGGACCCACCAACCGAGCAGAGAAAGGGGCAAATGTGCCCCATGATGTTTTTTTGAATAATGAGGTGGAGAAAGATGTCACTACTCTATCACCCCAACTTTCTATCATTGTTTCATTTTATTTAAGCACAATGCTACACCACTTTACACTCTTAATGTAAGTTGTATAGACAACAGATGAGAGTCACAAAAGACATTTTGATTCAGACACAACATTGAAAATTACGCTAATGACAACAACAGGACGGCCAGTCGGGACCCAACACTTAAACACGTACATGTGTAGAACAATAATAGTTGAAGCCAAGAATAGTACGTGATGCCAATTATATATCCCTCAATCATATAATATATTCATGACAAATTCTATAACATACGTCCAATGTAACCATGTTCATGCGCACCCATGATTTACAAGAAAATGGATTTTAGGGTGTTATATGTCACATTTTCATGGCTTTATTTTATGGTACTTTGTATGATAAAAGGACAGAAAAATTAGTACAAACTGACAAAGATAAACTCAACCTTGGCGTGAAAGAAGCTTTGAAAACCCAAAAAAAAGAAAGAAAGAAAAGAAAGTGACCCCACATCCGACATATCGACATTGTGCATAATAAAAGTTCATGCAACACAAAATCAAAATGGCCCACTAACCAAACAGTCCTGCAATTAATTCTTCTTTTTTGGACCCTTTTTTTTTATTTTGTTGTTGAATTACTATTTTTTATTTTTATTTTATTTTAAGATTTTGAACTTTATTATAGGGCAAAAGAGTAGATTTTACTGTAAGTCGTCATTAATCATTTATACAAGACAGAATTGTCTCCTAAATATTAAGGCTTTGTTTGGGACAGGAATACCATAAGTCAAAAAAGTGATTTTGAAATTTTAATCTCTCTTGTAATCAAGCAAGTTTTGTTATTAAAGGGTAAATGGGTACACTAACCCAAATAAAGAAATACTCGTATAGTTTCTTCTAAATAAGCATCTACCTTTCTCTATGCTTTTAGTTCATTTTGATCAAAGAGCAAGAAATTAGTTTAAAAGGATAATGTGAATTACCCTTTTGAATCAACTATAACACTTTTTGAATGATGAATAATAAGACAAAAGAGCACAATGAAACCTTTAACCCTGTACTTTATAATCAATACAGAAAATAACTGAATAACCGTATTTGATTACTGCAACTCAATTGAATACGGAGTATAACATAGCTACTATGATGTTCCGAACATCAATCAATTTCAACTTTTCTTCTTTTCAACTTAAATAGCATACTTTGTATAATCTAAATGATATTATGAATGAAAGTGATTGACTTTTTTCCCTCCTTTTTGAAACTAAGAGACATAGTTTACTCCTTTTAGAAACTAAGTGAATTTGTTCATCAAAATGGAGAAAAGGATTATCCATTTCCCCCTCTTTTATCAACAAATTCCCTAGCTTTTTCTCAATTGGAAGGCAAAATTTTCCTATTTTTACCCCTTTAGATCAAATAGCCTTATAGAAAATCATAATCATAAGTCAACATTTAAAAGCAAGATAAGAGCAACAAATTATAGCACAAAAAAGTGATACATAAGATTCTAAAGACAATGCAATCGCAAACTTTGAAGTTATGGTTATGGTTATTTACAATTATTTCCTATTGCAAGGCAACAATAGCAAAGTCATTACCTCATATCTTGGTTTTTTAACAAGTGTCTATATCAATTATAATGCCAAATATATATGGAGTATTACCTATCTTGTGTCACCAGAACTCCCTATTTTGTTTTCATACGTTTTGCTCGGGATGATAAATTTTATCAAAGAACAATACAATATTATTAGTGTGTTATTGACCATGAGTTAGGTAATAGATTAGTATTAAAATATATGTAATCTACACCAAATGTATTTCTCCATGATCTCATCAATGATCAAAGAAACACAATCACTTTAGTAGTTTAGTGTACAAGCAACCAACACCAATTCTTTATTCTATAGGCTTTATATGCTAAATGTAGATACTCTATGATCAAACTAGTGTCAATCGTCAAATGTAAGAGTATAACAGTACTAAACTTTTTCATATAAAATCATAGCAACGGTCCACTTCACATTAAGGAACCCGCGTTCTATGGGAGTATAATAGTGTACCAACAATCAAAGAATCCAAACACAGCCTATTCTACCAACCAATTTCTAGGTAAAATCAAAACCCATTATGGACTTTAATTACCTACTTAAGTAATCTTAACAAAAACATCACTCAATGCTAGTATCAGTCATTAATGCATAGGTTGCATTGTTCAAGACTATTGTTCGATAAATAATTCATTGACAATTAGGTTTGTTCTACACAATTACTGTATTTTCATAAAATAAGTTCAGTTAAGTTTGAATAAGTATTTCGTAACAATATCAATTTCTTAAGGATATAGAGATAACGAAAGTTCAATAGTTATAACGGAGATTAGTCCTTTTCGTTCACAAGGGTTGATGTCTCATGTATGAATTTAAAAATGCCCCGAATTAATACTATAATTGAATTCAATTTTATAAGACTTTTTATTCAAAGACAATTCTAATAAGACTTTTGTTTCTATTCTTTATCCAATTTCAGCAACAACCAACTAACTTATATTTGTTGTATTTTTATCAGCCAAATAAGATACATTCTCCACTTCATTTAACAAATTCTTAATCAAAGCAATGTACGTGGTATATCTATATAAAATACTCCATAATGAAAATCACCATAACTAATTAACTAATGATGTCTTGACCGAGTGGTTAAGAGATTAGCACATGATCTATACGATTGTACACGACATGAACAGGTCACAGGTTCAAATATCCCCACCCTACCACCCCCATTTGTAACTTGGTAGTTCCTCCGTTCCTAAATTACATTCTTAGTGGGATGGAGGGAGTACTCAAAATCAAACACGGCCGTCGCAAAAATGCAATTAATCAAAGCAATAAAAACAATTAATCTGAAGAAAACACTCACTTGAATCGAATACGCTTAAGATCATTCCCGCCACGTGGCAACGAAACAAATGTGATCAACACCCCAGGCTCCACCTGAGCCACCCACTCTTTGGGTTCATCTTCCTCAACCAACACAACCGGGTCAACCCGCCGCCCACTCGCTGACACCGACATTACCGGCGTTACCTCGCCGCCGACCGACAACCCCTTTAACCTAGCTTCCATCTCTTTCCCCCACCTCGGCGTCGCAGCCGAAGACGAAGAGTTTGCACTCAATGTCCTCTTAAACGCCCTTGGTGGCTTTAACTTCTCTGACCCATACCCGGAACCTGACCCGGTTTCTGACTCGGCGTATTTCTTGAGTTGACCCGGTGGTGCACCGGCTGAGTTCGGGTGTGAACATGGGTTGCATTTGTATGCTCCTGATGCCTTTAATGCTATTCCTTTGATCTACATGTATAATAAAATACAATGAAATTATTTTAAAAATAAATAATTACACAAAAATGAAAAGTAATACTCGGAAATACCTGAGAAGTTAAGGTTTTAATGGCTTGTTTACTGTTAGGAGTGTGAACCGAGTCAGGATCGTCGTGTTGATGATGATGATGACTCACTGAGTTATGATGACCTTGTTGATGCTTTGGACGAGCTATGCACGTCAACATTTTCGTTTTTTTTTCCCTGGGTTTTCTCTATTCTGCAAAATTGAATTGTAGATTTTAATTTCTTCATCAAATACAAAAATTTCAAAAAAAAAAAGGGAAAAGGACGAAAAAAAATACCTTTGTGAAATTCAATTGGTTATTGAATTTGTTTTGGCAATTTAATGACAATGATGATGGTTTAAGTAAAAGATGAAAGTAATTAACCAAAAATAAACAAGAATTAATTCGGATTAAGAAGAAAAATTAAGGAAGAAGAAGAAAAAGAGGTGAAATTAAGAGAAAGAAGGAGAAGAAGTGGAAAGTGCAGGGCACGTTGGTTTAATGGAGTTCGCATCTTCTTTAATTTTGGCTCCCACTCTTTTTATTCTTTAATTATTTTTATTTTTTTTTCTTTTGCGCCTTTTTTTTTTTATTTTATTTATTTATATGATTTTCTTTTTTAAAATTTTTACCTTTACCACGAGGGTGTATAAGTAATAGGTGTGATGTATGAATGTGAATAGGAATTTTTGTTGGCGGGTACTTTTTTACTTTTATTTTTGGGTCCATATAATTTGACTATATCTGTAGCAATTTGCCAATTTCAATCATGAAGTGCATAGTAGTGACAATTTAATGGGCTACTTGGATGGTGTTTGTAGTAGACTGTGTTGAAGAAAGGCCCAAATTTCTATCATAAATGGTCACGATCATTGTCCTCATCAACTTAACTTTGTGTTGTTCGAGTTCGAATTGGGTTACACTAACTTGATTTAGGATCCAATTTCATCATATGTTGGTTGCAAGACTTTATTGATTCGCATCGGACTTGAGGGGATCGGTTTGAAATAATATTTAGCAAGTAGCAATTTGTTTGGTATGTACTCCATCCTTCCCTAAATTACATTCGTGTTTGGAAATTTACACGGGAATTAAGGAGGGAAGAATAAGACAAATAACAATAATTAGATAAGGCAATGGAAAGTACAAAGATAGATTAGTTATTACTCATGACATGTCATCAATCCTTTGCAAAAAAAAGGACCAATCACATGCTCCTAATTAAAAAAATTTAACCAATCAATATTCATTGTAATTTGGCACAAAGTTTGGCACAAGGATTATGAGTGAGATTAGGTAATGATGAGTGAGAAAGCATTAAATATAAAACAGACAAAGAGAGTTGATTTACTAAAAAAAACTTACCAAAAATAGAGAGGAATGTAATTTTGGAATACCAAAAATAGAAAGGATGAATGTAATTTAGGGACGGAGGGAGTAAGTTTTTACAAGAAAAGAAGAGAATAAGTAAATCTATATAACTATAGTACTCCGTATTATTTTCATCATACTTGATGTGTGTGAGCTTACACATCTTAAGTTTTGAGAGCATCTTGATAACCATGGCTTAGTCAAGTCATAGATCAAGTGAAGACTCCTACTCCTGGTTTGCTATACGATTAATTAGTATTACATGCACCATGGTGCACCTAGAAATAGGTGCACCAGGCCCAATCTGCTGCCCAGCCCAGTGATTCTATGTCCAATAGAATGAAGCCTGCACCCAATAAAAGAAGCCCAACCATTTTTTTTGTTTTCACCATTGAATTTTGATATATTTTTTTTACCTCTAAATTCTTTGAAAACCTATTTGAAAATTGTGTAGAACAAACCATGGCAAATTTTAAGATGCACCATGGTGCACCTATTTCTAGGTGCACCACGCCTATACTTTTGAACAATTAGTAAAAAAATCTGAACAATTGCAAATTTTGAACATGTAGTAAAAACATCTGAACATCACAAATTTTGAACATTTAGTTAAAAAATCTGAACAATTGCAATGCATCATACATTCATACCTATACTTTTGAACATTTAGTAAAAGAAATCTGAACAATCAAGAATTTTGAACATTTAGTTAAAAAATTTGAACATCAAAATTTTTGAACATTTAGTAAAAAAATCTGAACAATCGCAATGCACCACGCCTATAATTTTGAACTTTTAGTAAAAAAATATGAACAATAACAAATTTTGAACATTTAGTAAAAAAATCTGAACAATCGCAAATTTTGAATTATTACGAGTCAGACAAATTTTGAGCTGACTCGTAATAATTCAATAGTTTTGTAATAGAAACTAAACATTTAATGTATACAAAATGAACATTTCTTGATAAAATATGAACATAAAAATTGCATGTTTATGTTCAAGTTTTGTGACGTGTTCATATTCTTTTTACTAAATGTTCATTTTTTATAGAATGTTCAACTTTTTTTACTAAATGTTCAAAAGTATAGTCGTGGTGCACCTATTTCTAGGTGCACCATGGTGCACATAATACTAATTGTTCTGGGTCAAGCAAAAAAACAACTAAAATTACATAAATTGCTTTCTTAAAGCGCTTAAAAAAAACTTAAAATATCAGACCGGGCCCAACCTGATTTTGGGTCAAAAAAATTCTGCCCAACCATCTAGGTTGGGCTAGTGGGCCGGGCTCAATTTGGTAGCTCTATTTGCTTTGTACTATAAGTTTTTTTTTTTTAATTTAATGTTTTTGGAATAAGTTACGGAATATTTCATCTTGATGTACTACTATAAACCTAAACTTTGATACGGAAAAATTTTGCTCATCATTTGAAATCTTGTTACATTAGTCTTACTATATAGTTTTCAAATACGTAATTTTCTCAAGTTTGTTATGTACATAATTAAATATGATTTGTAGTACTATTTTTCTTTTATTAAGTTTGAATTTTAGTGCATACACCATTTATGGTCAAGCATACACCATTTATGGTCAAGCAATGCTATGCTGTGGAAAACTGGAAATGCGATTGTCAAAGCGGATGATCCATGTGGCAGAATCTCGATTTTTCATTGAAAAACTAGTGTTCGGCCCGGGCGTTGCTCCGGGTGTTACTTTAAGTATTTTTATTACATTAATTATCAAAGAGCTTGAAAGAATTTATTTATTGTCGGACATTATAACACTCATATATTACAATAACAATAATAAATAGTTTTGAATAATTTTTGCTTTTATTTCTAATATGTATTTATATATTTATGTGCATAGAGAGAACAACACAAGCTTATAGCTTGGATGGTAATATGTACATTTTTATGAATGATTTTTAATATATAAAGTATAGATTAGCTTAAAATAATACCATCAACGGTGTGTGCAAAATAATACGAACTATACTATTTGCTATTAGCACTACCACCTTTTGTACTATATGTAGTATGTCGGTTACCGGAAAAGTATCATGAAGAATTTTCCGTGTATGATTATTTATTTATTTTGTTATTAATTTTCTGTTTTCTTTTCAAAATACATATTATGTTTCCAAAAAACCTGTAGTAATTTTTACAACCACATAATAGTAATAGGGTACTTAATTGCATTATTATTTTAATATAATTAGTTTATAAAAATGGTTTAAAAAATCCAAAATTTCCGGACAATATTTTGGTTGGTAAATGTAGGAAAACTTTGGATTTTTGAAGCTAATTATATCAACATAATAATTCATTTTAATACCCTATATATCATTGTGTGAGTATAAATTACTGTAGGTATTTCAAAATAAAAATATTCAAACACATATAAACAATTCCAATAAAAAAAAAAAAGTTGAACAAAAAGAAGGGGCATTACTAATTTGGATTATAAAGCAAATTGTTAACATAATATGCATTTTGAAAAGAAAACATAAAACTAATTAAAAATAATAATAAATATAGACGGAATAGTCCTTGAAATACTTTTTCGGTGACCAACATATTATTTTGCACATATAGTATAAAAAGTGAGACTGCTAAAAGCCTAAAAGCAAATAGTTGAGTTCGTATTATTTGGCACACATTGTTGATAGTTGATATTATTTTAAGCCAATTTTCCTTTTTCATTAGATAGTTGAGTATATATAGATATTTTTCTTAGATATTAGCTACTCCATAGAATTATAGGAATGCATTGATTTTTGGTGTGTCAGACACTTAATATTCCATGCCATTATAAAGTTGGAAAAAGCATCCGATTCCACAAGTTTCAAAGTAATAACTCAGTACAACGATCAGACCACACACTCGTTGTCTCATTAAGTGGTTGAATACTTTTTGTAAAAGTAACCAAATAGTTAGTACATTAATTATTGTCTAATATTAAAATTGTGGGTTCAAATTCAAATCTTGTGAAAACCAAATATTTAACTATGGATACCATGGATTGAGACTCCAATGAAGAAGATCGATCGAGAGAGCGTCATCACGTATGTCTAATAGTCTCCATCCATCTCTATTAGGCTTCATAATATGATTTTTATAAACGCTTGTGAATTTAAGAATATTTTGAGTGAGTTGCTAAAAGAAATATAAATTTTAGACTAGGGTTAAATCAAAAGGTTAATATACATATATGACAAAGTAGCTAGCAATCAGTGTTTGGACCAAGTCAAAACTACACTAGTATGAAAAAATAAGTGTTTGGTAAAGTAACGTTTCATGTAGTGATTAATGGTAGAGGAGTAGCATTTGAAAGGTAGCGAGTAACATTTGATAACTTTTATTAATTTTTTTAAATATTATGCATGTATTTCTTATTATTCTATTTTTTTTTATAAGTATTTTAATATTTCAACCGCTATTTTTTCCAAACACTTCTATTATAATCACTATATAGAGCATCGATAGTTTTTTTTTTTTTTTTTTTTTTTTTTTTTTTTTTTTTTTTTGAGGGGGTAGAGCATCGATAGTTAACCTCTACCTACTATTCGTTTTAATTGACAACTACTCACAACTCGACTGTTAAATGCTATTGCTATCGCTAGTTTTGTCAAGCAGAGTCATAATGTATCTAGATGTACATGTGACACAACTCTCTTTCTACAAAAACTTTAAATGTATACTTAGTGCTTGTTTGGTGGAAGATATTTCTCTTGGAAATGGAAATTTCTAGGCAATAGCCAAACAATGTTGTGTTTGGTTGAAAATTTCCTAGGAAATGAAATTTCAAAGGGAAATATAAATTCGCACAGAGCATGGGAAATAACTCACCAAGCACCTTCTAGGTGAGTGAATTCCTACAATGCATAGGAAGTTATTTACTAAGAAATACTAATTCTCATGATGTCAACCAAGCACTGCAATTAGCAAGGGAAAAAACTTCTTCTGATATATGATTTCGCGTGGGAATTTATTTCCCATGTTGAAACAAACAAGCACTTAAAATGTACTGTATGATATAATGTCTATTTTTTTTAATACATGTATAAACGTGTTTAAATCATACACGTTTGTAATCTTATTTTTCATACAACAAACACTATAATATATACTACGTATAACATCTTACAATTAAGGAAACTTTATAATCAAATATGAACAGACACAAATAAATTCATTATAATTTAATACTGTACTCCTTAATAACACACACACAATTAATTCAATTTTACCTCATGATTGGATTAGGTCAAGGAGTAAACTAGAAGAACACGAAACAACTTCACATCTCTAGAATAAAACCACATTCCACATTCCACTTTCCACTTTCCATGCAATCCTTTTTCCTTTTCCCTTTCCCTTTCCCTTTCCTTTTCCCCGACAACTCCCATCCAAACCAAAAAGACGAAAGAAGTCTCTTCATAACCCAATAAAAAAACAATCACTTTTGTATACACTCGGTGTTCAGCAATTTACTGTATATCGGGTTCACTTTTGTTAAATTTAGTGTCACTTTTGTCAAATTTATCAATGAAGCATAAATAACTCGTATATATGTCAGAGTAACTTTTGTGCGTTTTAGTGTAACTTTTGCGCATTTTATTGTCACTTTATAACTGATGTTCAGTAATTTACTGAGCATCCGTTTTATTTAAAAGTTTGTGATAAAAAAAAAAAAAATCAAACAACGTCAGCCCACCATAGATTACATGCATCATCAATTATCCACCGTCAGATCATCTAAGCTGTTTCCAGAACAACCTCCGTTTCCACGTGTCAATTTTTAATTCGCTGAAATGTGGGTCGCACCGTACTCTTAGAACAGTGGATCCCACTTTCTCTCACTTTTTACACTTTTCCTTTTTTGCATAAAATAAAAAGTTAATTTTTTAAAATAAATCCCAAAAAAAGAAAAACCAAAATAATTTCTCTCATTTTCTCTCTCCTCTTCCATTGCCACCGGCAAACCAACCACCTCTTCCACCTCCAAATCCAGCAACGGTCATCCAATTTACCGTTGCTCATTCAAACATTCAAATATCTCAATCAATCATCCCAGCTCAATTTAATTTAGTGTGATTATTAAATTTGTTATCGGAGTCGGAATCGGCGGAGTTTCCAATGCCGTTTCCACGGCGGAGGAAGGGTGCGTCCCCTCCACCACCTCCGATAGAAGATTCCGGAACAATCGAGAATGAGACAGAGGAGAAGAAGAAGAGGAGAGAGAAGGAGGAGTTGTTTCGAAGGTCGAAGAAGGAGAAGAAATGGTCATGTATAGATAGTTGTTGTTGGATTGTAGGAATGGTATGCTGTACATGGTGGTTTATGTTGTTTTTGTTCAACGCAATGCCGGCATCGTTTCCGCAGTTCGTAACGGAGGCGATTACCGGGCCATTGTCTGATCCTCCTGGTGTTAAGTTACATAAAGAGGGTTTGAAGGCGAAGCATCCTGTTGTTTTTGTCCCCGGTATCGTTACCGGGGGTCTCGAGCTTTGGGAAGGTCACAGTTGTGCTGATGGGTTGTTTCGTAAGCGCCTTTGGGGTGGTACCTTTGGTGAATTGTATAGAAGGTATAATTATATTTTTCAAATGTTTTGATTGTTTTGTTTTGTTATGTTTTGTTTGAATTTGTACAATTGAAATTTGGTACGAAATGATGAGTTAGATTGCATATGCCACTGCCATAGAAGCAAAATCGGTCCGTTTTCGGTGTGTGATTAAAAGTGGTGATTGGTAATTGTTTTAGGGGAGGTTATAGTGTTATAGGAGTTGGGGATTTGGTTTAGAAAGCGAATTTCAGAGTTTGTGATTCGAGTAATGGAGTGAGTAGCTGAATGGTTGAGTACTTGAATGTCGTAGCTCATTTGGATGAGTTTATTGTTTGTGGTTTAACAAATTGGTGGCAATCAAATTTGAGTTTATTGGTATGTATTTGGCCTGTAGCTATCGTAGTTTATCTAGTTGGTAGTTTAGAACTATGGTGCAAGCTAGGTATGGTTTGTGTATGGGAGTTTCTAATACAAGTGTTCTGAAGATTACCTAAGCTACTGACTTTAATATTGAGGATGGACTTGTTTTTTTTTTTTTTTTAGTCTTGAAGAATCGAAGTATTGCGAGTTCTTTAGTTTTGTTGACCTTGTCAAAGTAGAGATTCGAGACTAGAGATGAAAAATTCATGGCTTGATGTGCACATCTAGTTTGTTTAGTTTGTCTATTTGGTAAATTTTGAAATATTATTCTATGGTAGCTTACAATTTCCGCCTCTTGGCTATAATGCAACTTTAAGAGACTCAAATTTCTTAATACAAGAGGTAAGTATTCTTTCTTTTTATTTATCTGTCTTGCTGCAGGTTAAATAAGGAAATGTTTTGGGTAAGGAGGTTGTTCCCATGATCACTACTCACTAGGCATAATGAAGTTCATAGATTTAGGCTCGGTTCAAATCATCTTATTCAACAAGTTTGTGCTTATTTTAGAAATAGTCAGATTAGATAAAAATTAATTTGCATTTACTTGTCACTAAATATCGTTAATTCCTTAAACATCGTATTTGGAAAGTATAATTCATGTAGCCGACCCCACTTTTGAAATTAAGGCTTTGATTGATTGATTTGGAAAGTACACAATAATATGAATCTAATGGCATCTCATTTGATTAAATTTTAATCTTAAGATTTGTGTATGAATAAGGTCAAAGTTTAATTAAATCTGGTGATCAAATCATAGCAATTTAGGTGAAATGAACATAGCCTTATTCTTGGTGGCTGTGCAATTGTGATTTGTGTCTACATATGTCCTAATCTGGCCATCCAACTAGTGCTTTCAGTCAGGAGATTGATCATGGTGAGAAGCCCATGCAACTATAGATTATAGAAGCTCAATTAGGAAAGATGTTACTCTGTATTAAGTGTGATTAAAGAGTTGTCTGTATACTATATAACTTTAGAAAATTACTTGAGCACGAGATGATCTTGTTAAAATGCGCCTTTGTGCTCTTTGATTATTTACTTTTGGAAGAGGAGTTAGCTACCAGTAGTTATTAGAATTTAAACAAATCAAAAAGAGTGATTGAAGCCTGTTTATCAGTATTAGTTTGTTGGATTTCCTGGTAAGGATGTTTTCGAGGATTTAAAGTATTAGGAGCTAGTGCCTTTTTCACTTTTGCCTCTCAACACCCCTCCAAAATCATGATAAGCCCAGGTGAGAGTTAAACTGTCAATCTTATCATTTCAGTTTATAACTTATGCAGACATTTATGCCTTGGAGAATTGTAAATAATTTTATTGTATGCTTATATTGTCTGCTTAGTTCAGCATTGTAAGGGCTAACGCAAGGCTACTATTAATGTGTTAACTTGTCAAACCACTGTCTATCTCGCCCTATCTCTTCCTTTCTCACTCTCTCTATCCTTCTCCTCTCTTCTAAGTTCTAACCCAACTAGTTAATACCTTCTCCTCTCCCTCCAATGCTTCCAAAGCCCCAAACCTCACCACCACCATTGTTGTGGTCTCTAGTCCTTATCAAAGACTTCTATTGTATTAGCCACCTTATTGTGCACAGTGTGGTCTCATTGACTTTGTTACATGTGAAGTGGTCATTATTTAGGGTGCTGATATTTTATGGAGGTGTAAAGATGTTTATTCTCATTCCATTTTTCAATTTCTTCAAAGTAGTTTTCACTTATGTCAAAGATGTTACAATACACAAAATAGTCATTTATCAGGTAGTTATTGAAAGGTGCAAATGCTCACCTTTGACAGGCCAAAATACAGACAAGTAATGAGCAAATCTTGGAGAAGTAAAACATGATTACATCCCGACATGCCATTTTGAAGTGGTGTCAATATTGGGATATGTAGGTGATCTATAGACAATTTGGTGAATGGGGATCTGTTGTTTGTTGCAGAAGGGTTTGATTTTACCTGGGATTAGACGACGGTTTACAGGTTTCACATTGCTATATGGATATCAGTTTTATAATTTTAGATAGCATTGTCGGAGGGGAGGGGACAACAGAGGCAGCAATGTTGGAGGGGCCAAGGGGGCTAGTAGCTGGCAGTAGCTAGCTGATGGGGTTTAGGATCTTGTCTCATAACTATCCTATCTTTGTGTCCTTACTACTAATTTTGACATCTCATCAGCTGGATATTAGTTTTTTAGTGTTGTAATTGTGAATTCTTAGATGATGTGGAACGATAAGATTTAAATTTATAGAAAATGAGTTGTAGAAATGTAAAATGGAATGGAAAATTCCTACCAGATTGGTGGCTGTCAAGGTGGCGGTTGTTGGCTGAGTTGGTGGTGAGTGGGTTCGGGACTTTGTGGGGTGTTAGCACCTTAATAGTATTCATAATACTATTAGGGTTAAAGAGTTTTTATTTTTATTTTTTTATTTAATCAAACATCAGTGGTAAATGGTGTAATTAATAAAGTATATGGGTGCATGGTGAATTCCATTCAAACTCAGGTGTATATCTACCCTTGAAATCTTTGTCATCCATTTCAAGTACCAGAACATATTGTGTTTGTGGTTATTAGTAAAAAATTGCTTGTCTTGACATCTATAAGTGGCAAATCTTGATATGGAAAAAAAACAAATATTGCTTACTCTTAAGCTAGTGTCCAGGTTTGTTTTATATATTTGACCAAACTGAAATTAGGGAAAGCCAAAATGGATATATAGAAATTTATGCTTGCTGTTAATTGCTTGGACACATGTGCTGAGTGCCTGAGTGTGCTTCTTTGTTTGCCTAGCCACTTCCATGGCTTAAACATGGAGCAGCCGTTGACATTCATGCACATGAAGTATTATACAGCATGCTTTTCATGCAAGGAGCATAAAATTGTCATGTAGATCTTAGCTGGTAAAGTCATTGCGTCCGGTTTTTTATAACATTCTTGCTCATATTTCAATTGTGATTGCATCTGTACTACGATTATCATTTTGTTTCAAGTTTTGACCAACATCTGCTGGAACTTGTCAATTTTGGTTTAACTCAATCAGTTCATACTTGTTTTCTTCCATATTTCAGTTATACCATTGTGCTTGATGTTATGAAATTAATCTATTATACTCTTTAACTCAATGATATTTTTAATTTATTTATGTTTTTTTTATATTGTAATTTCTTTGGGCAGACCCCTTTGCTGGGTTGAGCACATGTCTCTGGATAATGAGACTGGACTTGATCCTGCCGGTGTAAGAGTCAGACCTGTCTCCGGTCTTGTGGCTGCTGATTATTTTGCTCCTGGCTATTTTGTGTGGGCTGTTTTGATTGCTAATCTGGCTCGAATAGGGTATGAGGAGAAAACAATGTATATGGCTGCATATGATTGGAGAATTGCATTCCAGAACACTGAGGTATATTTTTAAGCAATCATTCCTTATGACGATTCATGTTAGCCGACCCCAAATCAAATAGGGACTAAGGCTTTGTTATTGTTGGTGTTTTTGTTGTTGTAGTATTAATGTTTGACTGTGGTGCTGCAGTGACTTTGTATTTATTTGATTTGGGTTCTGTCATGTTTCAGAGTCATGATTTTTGGGATGTAAATTTAGAAGCTTTAGTATTTTGTGTTGGGCATGTGTCATGTATGTAATTTGATAAAATTTATTTGGAGAGCTAATATATTGTTACCTCTCGATTCAAGTATTTCATTTACAAGTATATATGGTGTTTTATCAATAGCTTTAAGGGATGTATATGTGTTTTATTAGAATGAAAATCTGATAATATAAATTAGACAACCTGATTAGGAATGCTTAGTCTTCAGAATGAAAGTCTGGATTGACCATTTGACCTGATAGGCTGATATTTCGGTGGGAGTATTGGACAATTGAAGATCTTTAACTATAAGTAAATGGAAATAAGAAATTTTGGCATTAATCTTTCTAATATTGTCGGATTTTAACAAGAATAATCAAGAATGTGATAAAGCGTATAGAAAGAAGAGTCTAATTTTCATATTTGTGGATTGTAATTTTGTATAAAATCTTAATTGCACTGTTGATGGGAGTATCAATTAGTATTTTGAGATGTATAGAAAATAGGTTGTGTATTAGATGTGTTATAATTCTGTTTGATGTATAGAAATTTATCTAACTGTTATGTAGATCTACGGCTTAGCTTAGTATGAATACATATAATGTTGATTGTTGAACTTTTTAATATTAGACTGGATTGAGATCCAGAGGCACTTGTGCATGTGTTGCGGTTCGAACTAGCTCTTAACCCACATGACAAAAACTGATCATGCCTCTTGTTTAAATGTGTGTTACTTTTCTTCGATGAATATCATCAGGTAAGGGATCAAACTCTTAGCAGGATGAAAAGTAATATAGAACTTATGGTTGCAACAAATGGAGGGAACAAGGTGGTTGTCATTCCACATTCAATGGGTGCTTTGTACTTTTTACACTTTATGAAATGGGTTGAGGCACCAGCCCCAATGGGTGGTGGGGGTGGATCTGATTGGTGTGCTAAACATATCAAAGCGATAATGAATATTGGTGGACCATTTCTAGGTGTTCCCAAAGCTGTTTCTGGACTATTCTCGGCCGAAGCCAAGGATATTGCTGTAGCCAGGTCTCGTTTCCTATCTTTCTTGTTTCCTATCTTGTTTACTAATGTAATTAGTGCTACATAAAAGGTAAATGATTTCCATATGGAGTTGCATATAGAAAGCTTAAAATATAAAGTCTGAGAACTTAAAACTCATATCAGTAGCTAATAAGAACAATTAATATATCATATACTTCTGTTTTTTTTAATAATTGCAAGATTTGCATCAAGTCCCTTGGCCATGCATTTTAACTTTTTAAGTAATATATTGAGAAGGTAACAGACAATTTAGCTAAGATGACTTAAAGACCAGTAATCTAATCCTTCCCTATTACTGAAGTTTAATTTGCCCATTTACCTCCTCCATTTCCATCTTTAAATGCGTGCCAAGGAGACATGTGTGATCATAATTCACAAACAATGGAATACAATATTTACTTGATCAAATTTGGTTATCACGTAAGTAGTTGATGTTACATAATCATTGACACTGTTGAAGTAAAAAAGAAATTTGTTTAATCTTGTCCACATAGATTATGAAGTGTGTTTGATGTTTGATGATAAAACAATTTTAGTACCCATCATCTTATTTATTGGAGGATAAATACAATTGATGAAGTTGATAATAATTTGGGTATATAGGTTTTAAACAAAGAGATAAAGGGTTGCACATAATAAACACTTTACGAGTGTTGCACAAATTTGTTATGTTTCTGGACACTGCCTTGGAGCTGGAATTGGCTTGTGATTATAAATAAATAATAGAGATTATGATATGAAGGGAAGATGGGGGATGCATCCACATTAATTTTTGTGGTATTCATGAATTTCTGTCTTGATATTAGGGTTATGAGCTAGTTTCTAGCTGGGCATACGACTGATGTTAGTGCATTATTAAGCTTGAACTTTGATAGGATTGGAATTGGTGTAGGCTAAAGGGTGTCATTAATTTTTCTAGAATTGATGTAGGCTAAGGGGTGTCATTATTTTTCCTACTTAAATGAGGTAATTGGATATTTTAACTATTTTTATTAGTATCTCCTCAATCAATTAAAAGAAATAGGAAGAGAAATAGATTTATAGGAAAAGAATAATGCCTAATCCTATAGGTACTTTGTGAATATTGACTTATTTACCACTCATCTGACTACTGAGATAGAAGTCATCAGTTGATCAGTATAAATTACCCTAACAATGTGAACATATCAAATTTAACATGGATTTCTGCAACCAAACAAGTTTTCTGAAATGTTGTGGGAAGAGTCTTTGCACATGTAATTGGTGCTTTCATTACATCAGTAGTTTTGTATTAAAATTTATAGATTCGGCTATTCTGATTAATGGCAAAATAACTTATCATGGTATAGGTCTGTTGCACCTTCTGTTCTGGATAAGGATGTCTTTGGTCTCCAAACATTGCAGCATGTAATGAGGATGACTCGTACATGGGATACAACCATGTCCATGATACCAAAAGGCGGGGACACCATCTGGGGTAATCTTGATTGGTCACCCGAAGATGGGTACAATTGTACTTTGAAGAAGCAGAGGAGTAATGATACACACACTGCTGGAAAGAATGGAAATGGGTGCCTGGATTCATCAGGAAAAGGTGCACATTTTGGAAGAATAATATCATTTGGAAAGGATGTAGCTGAGGCCCCTTCCTTGACGATTGAGAGAATGGACTTTAGGGTAAATTTTTCTGCCTTGCTTTACATTAATACCTTTCCACAGAAGATAAAATCACTATTTAATAGTATTTTCTTGTGTCAAAAAGTAGAGACTTGCACCATTTAACTTGTTTACATGTTAGTTTATGTGTGTTTCATGTTTGGGTACGTTTTTTCCCCCTATGGTACTGTTATTATTGCTGCAGTTTTTCTAACAAGATTAGGGAGGTAAATGGGGACTCAAATTTACATGGATATCTTTGTATACTAAATAACACACGTTAGCATCTCTTAAGCTTTGTATTTGATGTGCATTGACAATTTGACATGGATTGACACCAAATAGAGTTGCCAAACTATCATTACAATACAGGAAATCTGAATTTTTAGAAATTGTTAATTTTTACTCTGTGGCAAATGGAGCCAGTGGATGATTTTCTCATATAACCCAGCAAGTATGGGTGATGTTACAAAGCTGTATAGTTGAATTTGTTAATAATATTCAGGCTTACAATTGGAGTTAAAATGTGATGATAGGGGCAGTGGTCGATGTGAGTATGGAGATTCTACTAGGAATATTGTCGGTAAGTATTATACCAATGCTGGTCATTGAAATTGAATTTGATAGTAATACTTTTTATGTTGTGGGTAAGGAGGTGATATTAGCTATGCAAAATTCATTTTTTCATCGAATGGACGACAGGCAAATCTGTAACCTGACATGAAGTTCAAAGTAGAATATAATAAAACATAAAATTCTCAACTTCAAAGTTTTCATATTACCTGCTTGAAGGAGTCACTGTGTGTTAAGAGGGACTTTTTTTTTAGCTATTTTTTTGGATGGGCGAGTGTTTTGGAGTTTATAACCAAGTGTGTTATTTTTATCGTTTTATCCTTGATGGCAGTCCAAAATTTTGCCTTCCACTTCCACCTTATTTAACAATTATTGGCATTATCCTTCATAATTTTTTTGTTGCAATATACTTCAAAAGTTTGTTCAGTAGTTTATGAACTGAATATGATTGATGTTTGATCTGTTTGCTGGCTTGCTGCTAATCTGATGTCCTCTCTCTCTTCATATCCTTGACGCCATGCTCCAATGCCCCCCAGCCCAAGGTACTGTGACATGCCAGTATTTTGGTGAGTGCCTCACATTTTCTGCTGTTTTTTGTACAGGGTGCCACTAAAGGCAACAACCTTGCTAATGCAACCTGCCAAGATGTATGGACAGAGTACCATGACATGGGCATTCCTGGCATCAAAGCCATTGCAGATTATAAAGTATACACAGCTGGATCAATATTAGATCTACTTCATTACGTGGCTCCAAAAATGATGAAACGTGGTGATGCTCACTACTCATATGGCATAGCTGATGATCTGGATGACCCAAAATACAACCATTATAAATATTGGTCAAATCCATTAGAAACCAGGTGAGTTGTTAGGTTTCAATGTTGTCAGAATTTAAAAATAGAATGATGTTTAACCGCTCGATTAATCTATATCTGCTCGCTTTGCTTTCATGTTAATTATGAACCAAGATTATACTTTGTGATGAATTTGAACTCAAAATAGAATATTTCTTAGTTAAAATAATTCACTGCCTTCTTGAAAATGCAAAAGGTTCTCATTTTAATTTAATTGATTTCGATGAATTTGTATAATCTTTCATCTTGTTTCTGGTTGGTTGTGGGAGGGAGGTTAGATGGTTAGAAGTTGTTGAAAATTTTCTCTTTTGTGATGTATGCTTCCTGATTTACAATGCATGCAGGTTGCCAAATGCCCCAGATATTGAGATTTTTTCTTTGTACGGAGTCGGAATTCCTACTGAGAGAGCCTATGTTTACAAGATGAGTGCAACCGCAGATTGTTACATTCCTTTTCAGATTGATACCATGGCCGACGGTTCAGATGAGTGCTCTTGTCTCAAGGGAGGGGTTTACAATGTTAATGGAGATGAAACAGTTCCTGTTTTAAGTGCTGGTTATATGTGTGCTAAAGGTTGGAAAGGAAAAACCCGTTTTAACCCCTCTGGAATGCAGACTTTTATCAGGGAGTATGATCATGCTCCTCCAGCTAATCTACTAGAGGGTAGAGGCACCCAAAGTGGTGCGCATGTTGATATAATGGGGAATTTTGCGTTGATTGAAGATGTTATTCGGGTAGCAGCAGGTGCTTCAGGAGAGGATTTAGGAGGAAATCGTGTATATTCTGATATTTTTGAATGGTCTGAAAGAATTGACTTAAAGCTGTAGCCAACAAGGTTAGTATGCTGGAATTTCTGTACTAAATGTTAATCTTGGTTCCTTTTTGCTATTCTTCCGGTTGACTCTTGAATAATTTCAGGGTATACGTCCTTTTTAGAAGGATACAATTGCATAAAGATGATAGATATCAGAGCTGCAGACTGCAGACTGCAGAAGATATGGTATCTCTATCCCTCTTAATATGATTACATATTTCGTCAATAATAATTCACATTTTCGGTTCTTATATAACTTTTCATGCGTTCTTCTTCAGTGTTTTTGAAGCTTAGACCTTGTAGTTGCTACCATATACACATTAATTGATTTCCAATCTTCTTTGTTACAGCAGTGGCATTCTACTAGGTTGCCTTAGGGATTTCAGTTTTTGGTTTGCTGATTCAAAACAAATATGACACGTAGCTCGCACGTTTATCAGCCATCGAACATGGAAATTAGCAACCCAGATAACAAGTGATCTTTTGCTTTGCTTGCGCTCTTCGTGTTATGTTGTGGCTAGAATTTAGATATTCAATTCATTGTGTACAGAAGTTAATTTTTAAATATAAGGGGCAGCTTTTCGTCCCCTGTTATCAATAGGTTTTGGGTGTTGTGAAACCTAGGTCTATTGACAATTTTGTTGTTTTGTAGATTTTATTTTTGGATAGTAATTTTATAATTTAGGTGGTAAGTTTGCAGAATATCAATGTTGTAAATGTTAAAATCTTGTCCAAGTGTAAACTAACTCTTAAGTCCTATAGATTCAAATGGTTTTTACGAAGTATTGATAATTTGATATAATTAATATGGTCAAATGTTAAAAAAAAAAAAAAAAAAAAAAAAAAAAAAAAAAAAAAAAATTGTTATTAGTAAATATTTGTTAACAACCGATTTAATCACCCTTAAACCAATGTCTCCTCAGTGAACCACCAGATGCAGATTGGCAAAGCCGGGAGTGTCGGTTTCGGTTGGACCGTAACCATGCTATTCAATGGCTTCTACAAGATACGAACTACTCCCCTTGTATATACTTGTATATATGGAATGAGTAGCTTATTCTAATTTTTTACACATAAACAGAGATTATAAAGTCAAAAGTGTTAAAGCTTAAAGGACTTGTATACTCACCAAAAAATTCATGGATCGAATCATAATTACAAAGCATTTTAAAAACTAATAGATCCAAGACATGTTTAAAGAGTTAAGCATTGAAGAATATAGTCAGGTTTCATTCCCTTGTCCACAACTGTAGATCGAGATGAGAGAAGGAATTGATTTGATCTTCTGAGCAGTAAAAGAGTTGGCTTATGTTTCTCTTCTGTTTAAGCTTCCATTACCATAAACAACTAAAAATTAAATTCTCCTTACTCATCCGGAACTAGTTATCACAAAATTTTCATGACGATTTTAAATTTAGAATAGCTGGATCATTTTTATTTACTTCCCATCACTTAGTTCAGCATATTCGCAAATCTAATCATAAACCAAAACTATATTACGGACAAGTGACAATTTTTCCCGAACATCCTAGAATTAGTTACGAACATAAAGAGTATTAGAGGCCAAAACACGCCCAAAACACTAAAACAGAATCAACAAGAATCCCAAGAAATTGGACAAGAATGATGAAATTCCATATTAATTACAGCCGGCCATAATATAATCAGAAAGAAAGCAGAATTAAGCATACATATGATTAAAATAAATTAGTACCTTAATTGGGTGGTAAAAGATAGTTATTGCCTTATTGGTTATCCACAAATAATATGTGAAATTAGTTATTGGTTGAGTGAGTATCTACTGGCTCACATTCAAGGATGTTGGGGAGTTCTTTCAAAAAAAAAAGAAAAAAGAAAAAGATGTTGGTGAGTATTTTTGATACACCCAACTAGTCAATTAGCTTGCGTGCTCAAGCCTTAACGATGGGGATGTAGTATACACTTTTTTTTTTTTTTTTTTCTTTTTTTTCCCATATTTTCATTATCGAAACAAAAACGAAAGATCAATCAACAGGAAACCGATTCAAAGTCACCCTGTCCAATGGTATACAGATTACAGAAAGTAGTTTTTTTTTTTTTTTTTTTTTTTTTTTTTTTTTTTTTTTTTTTAAAAAAAATATTAAGTCATCCCGTCTAATGGCCTAGTTAACTAAATGTAACAAACTATGAGTTTTGATCTATTGTAAATTGTAATGGCTACAACTTGTAGCCACTCGCCACTCAAAAGTCTCCTATACAAAAAAAAAAGGTTACAATCAACAACTTCCAAATCCTGTTTAAATTCTATTTATGTCAAAGAGAAGGAAACCTAGAAAAAATATTAAAAAAAATAAAAAAAAAGGTTTGAATAATCGTATGTTAATCTATAGAATTAATTACATAGCTTAGGGCTTTTTTGGCAGTATTTTTTGTTTTTAGTTTCCTATTTTTTTGAAAACTAAAAACCAAAAACAGGAAACAAGAAAATAGTGTTCCCACTTTTCAGTCGTAAGTTTTCAAAATTATCATGATTTCAATAAAGTCTAAATATTTTTTGGTTGATTATGTCACATATACAATATACTTTTAAAAAACAAAAAACCAAAAAACAGAAAACCAAACGAACCCTTAATTAATATTTTCTCTGATTTTTTAGTTGACATCTTTCTGTTACTCCATATCATGCTTGACAACACATGTTTTTAATGCTTTATAACTCTAATTATCAATATTGTAAAATTATAAAAAGTGAATATTAATAAAATATACATCAAGACGATTTAAACAAGATCCCACATGATTATATTTTATTGTACCTATCAATCACAAAAGTGAGTCTAAGTGTAGAGTGTGAATATTGTAAAAGTCAAACGGTGTCAACTAAAAAACGGAAGAAGTATAATACAAGGAGATTGCTACGAGCCTACAAGGCTACAACGCTATGAAATATATATTTGTAGAATTGTAGAATTAATAACAAAGAAGAATAAGATAATATTGTAGACAAAGAGATATTATGATTTGTTGTGTGCGAACAAAGAGATATTATTTGCCTATAAATAATAATATTGAGAAGATAATATGTTATGAAGTGAGATAATAATGTTAATATTTGTTGGTGTATTGCTTCAAATAATTAGTGGTTATTGTTTCCTAATCCTAATCCTAATCCTAATCCTTATGTAGTTTGTAGAATTCTACCTAAATATTATCTTGTACCTTTCATCATATATATAAATACTTGATACATGTTAAATTAATCTCCGTTAGATCATTAAAGCTACGCTAAAAGTTTAGTTTTGGTTAAAAAAAAACTAATCAATGGCGGCAGCGTCAAGTGAATCAAGTTCCATCGAAGGGCTTCCTACGGACATACTCTCGCAAATACTAGTACGGCTTCCCAACATAAAGTGGTTATGTCGCGCAAAACTCGTGTGTAAGTCATGGTTTACCCTCATATCATCTTCGGAATTCACCGATCTTTATAATCTCCGCCATAAGAACAATTCTCTCCTCGTATTTACCAAATACGATCTTAAGCTTTACGGAGTCGAAGTCAATGACAACGACAACGACGTTTGGAAGGCGGAGGAGAAAATTGAACTTCCTCGATACCTAAATAATTTGGGAATCACTAAGATTGTTGCTTCATGCCATGACTTGTTACTTTGCATCTTTGCTCACTCTACTTTGATCTTGCTAAATCCATTAACTAGATATTATTCCTCGTATAATTAGCGATAAACATAGGAACGATACAATTATTCATTCACTCCTCAATCCCAATAATTATTATGAGGACTATTATTTCGATATTGGACTCGGATATGATCATATAAAAGATGACTACAAAGTCGTGATTTTCGAGGGTGGTTCTTGGTTTGCTATTAACGAAATTTTACTATACAGCATAAGATATGGGTCATGGGAACGTCAGTGCTATTTTACGGATCATTTTGTACGTTCAGGTAATATTATTTATAAACCCGCGGTTTGTTTGTTGTATTTTATATATCAACGCAAAAGAATTGTAGTGTTTAATGTTTGCGACGGGAAATGGAGTGAAATTCCGGCACCCAGCGTCGAAAGTGACATAAATGATATAGGGGTTTTGAATGGTTGCTTGAGTGTCCTAGAGGGAGGAATCAATTGCAAGGTATGGGTGGTGAAAGAAGAGTACACTGTTTTAAAATCATGGGTTGTTAGATCATGGGTTCTATTATTAAGTGTTTCGGACTTGTATCCAATTAGGGCTTCGTTAGCCTCTACTCCTTTGGCAATATCAAGTGATAAGAACCAAATTCTACTGCATTTGAAGGACGAGGACCAATGGATGTTCAGCTGTGTATGGTATTATTTCAAAGAGAAAAAGACTAGAAAAGTTCAAATTAGTCCACGGAATAAATACATTTCACTCAAGAGTACATTTCCTATTACGGATATTAGTAAATTTAATAAAAAAAAATAAGGTACGTATGTAATCTTTATTCATGCTCTTGATTTAACTATTTAATTTGTTGAACCCTATATGAACATTATTGTTGTATTTATACCAATTCATTCATAGTTGGTTTTTGGATAAGTCATACGTGTCTGATATAACCTCGTATGTATTTATGATAGTAGTATACTATATGTCGATATACTGTTATATAGAGTAACTCATCATGCAATGTAACATACCTTTATAGTTTATAGTGTGTCACAAATTATTATCTCATTGTTATAATTTTTTTTTCGCTCTTATGCAGATTAATTGGAGACGGTGGTAACGAAGTCATGAAGATGATGAGATTATTAATTACAATCGCATACAATTATATACCTATTACGTAATTTGAAAGTTAATAATTTTTTCGAAATTTTGAAACACTAAAACATATTGATATTGTTTCAAGTAATTTAAATTTTTAGTTAGCATAAAATATAAATATATGTATGGTACTATGGTAGTATCAATTAAGTATTTGTTGGTGTTGCTTCAAACACATCTTTTATTTCATTGATCGATTTCAATTTTATAAGCTAAGGAAATCGATCGAGTTTATGTTATGAGAGGGTCCTTGACCATGCAATAATTCCTCATAGGTGAGGCCGTGAGGGTTAAAGTTTTAAACAAGGTTGAATCCAGATGTTGTGTTGTGTATCAAGTTATTGGCTCAACTAACATGCATTATGTAATCTATGCTGATACCATTGAGCTAAAACAATTCTATGAATCATATGCAACCAACACATTTTTTTGTTGATCGATTTCATACGGTGTTTCACGTTAGGAATACCCCTCGTGAGGAGGGCAACTTAATGATTTGTTATCTTACCATTTTTAAAAAAGGTGTTTTTTAGAAAATAACATTACAAAATAGTAATTTTTTTTTTATTATAACACAAAAAATTTCAAACTTTTATTATAACACCACAAAAAAAATCCATAAATTGGATTTCACCACCACTTAACAGTTCCTTGGATAGAATCTGTTAGTGGGGCCGTTAGGTACACGTGTAAGTTGTTTATAGGTTTAAAAAAAAAGAAAAATAAAAAATCTAAACCCTAATTCAGCCACCAATACCACCAATAATTATCCGACGCATTAGGAATTTCCTTTGTGAGGAGGGTTTCCTAATGTTTTTTTTTCCTTACCATTGTAAAAAAAAAATGATAAAAAAATAAAAGTAGGCAACCTTCATGCACGCAAAGCTATAAAGGCTAAAAACTCAATATTAAATCACGGAAAATTACTACTTCCTCCGTTCTTTTTTTATTGCACCATAGGAGCTTAGCTTAATATTTTTGGTAGTGGAAAAAAGGATGAGAGAGAAAGGTAAAAATACAAGATTGTCCATGTGATGGTATATATAAACAAAAAAATCAAGTGTGAAAAAGTAAGGGTATATTTGGTATTTGTAGTGTGAACACAAATATTTCTTTTCCTAAAATAGAAAAGGTGCAATATTTATGATATTTCCTTAAAAGGTAAGTATAATTTAATAGTCTTATTGAAATAAAAATTGGCACAACATACGAGTAGTATTAAGTCATAATGAATTACTTGATATCCAAGTTATCTTACCTTTATAAACATCTCTGATCTCTTTATTCAATTTTTCCCTAGTACGCTCTAATCATCTTTGGTTCGTAACCTCAAAATCAAAGCAAAGTTTTATTAAAGCATAATCATAAAACCAAATTAAATAAAATGATTATGCTGAGAGTAAGGGATAGCTCAAGTGCTTAGAGCTTCCCTTCCGATTTCTGGAGATCTGGGATCGATTCTCAACCGCACCTAGCCGCCCTTGTGGCTCGCGAAACATTAAAATAAATAAATAAAATAAAAATAATAAAAATGAAAATAAAAAAGGTTATGCTAACAATAATCGGAAGAATTAGAGATGGCATGCCAATGTCACAAGGTATAAGGATGCCAATGAAGGTTACAACAACATGCCATACTACAAGCATCAAGCTAGCGAGTGACACTTTATGTTTTGATTTAATTTACGGACGAATTTGGAGGATTTGAGGCAGGAGTTAGAGAAATTTCAAAGCGATCAACTTGTGGATAAAATTACTAGATTATATAGTTTTGTCAACTTTGGTAAGCATTTCTTAATTGTATTATTAACATTGTTTTCCTCTTTATTTGTTAATTTGATTATCTTGAAGGTGTTTATAGCGCAAAATCCTATGATTTTTTTTTTAGCTATATGTAGACAGTATTAGGAAACAATATGTTGACACAAGAGCACAAGCTAATCTAAAGAAGTTGAATGCTAATCGCGGACAAGAGTTGGGTATCACAATAGAAAACAGAAAGCAATTAGGTAAAATTCCTTTTCACCAATTACTTACTCATATTTTCAACGAATTTTGTGAAAAGCTAAACTAAATTGTTTTCATTGCTTTTACTAGATTATATAAAAAGAGTTGTGATGGCTCCTCAAATTGTTTCGCCAATATGGGGTTCTCGGCATCTTGAGGTACACACTCTTAAATTACAAAGAAAGATTTTGAAGAATGAAAATGTTATGAAAGTAAGCTTAGATTGAAGGAAATGGAGAGAAATGAAGAGATGGCGAATCTTTCATTTGGATAACAAATGAGGAAGGAAGGGAATTGGAGAGGAAAGAAATGGAGGGGAGAGAAATGGAGGGGGATTAAATTGTAGGAAATTAATCCCTCCAACAATGGAGAGATTTGGAAGGACAACTCACCATTATTCCCTCCCCTCCTCTTCTCCTCCCTCCCCCTTCTTTTCCTTCCCCTTTCTTTATTCATGGCAGATTACACTGTCTTGTGCTCGTGACATAACGTTGAAGAAATCTCACAATCATTATTTTTCCTCTCTATATAGTACTGCAGTACAGAAGAATATACAACACAACCATTAAATAGGTTGTCCAAGCTTATGAATACACAATATAACTTCCTTTGATGATCAAATAATACCAAAGTTAATATTTGTAACTGAGATGCAGAAGAATATGCAGTACAACCATTTAGCAGTTTACAAACAGCCTAGTCACTTAAAAACAGTAAATCAGTAATCAAACTACAATCTAATTTCCAATAAGAAAATCACGATACAGCTTTCAAGGACTAGAGCGCCACAGAAATTTGAAACAGGGCTTGATTTCAAGTGTATCATACATCTCCAGCAAAGTCCCCAGATTTCCTTTAATGTCTTCAGTTCCTCCCTTATTGTAAACTTGATAGTTTTCTACGTTATGCCACCAGAATTTATTGCAGAAACGATTAGTACAGCAGGCATCTCTGGAAAGTGTTTCTAACCTATCATACAAGTACTGCAAATCAAAGAAAAAACAGAATAACTCTGCTGATTAGTCTTATTCCATAAAAGATGCAGCTTTAACTAGTGCATAACCTTAAACAGAAATTAACACTGAATAAAAGTACCTTAATGGTATTATAAGAGTAACCAGCTGTAGTTAAGGTAGTCGGATGGGTGCTCCAAACTAGGCCATCCACAAGAGCTGCAGAATATAGCGTGTTGGCATATTGCATCTGCAAATCTATGTGGATATTGTTCAGTTGGGAAGTTTGCATTTTTGGTCCAAAGTCATCCAGAACAAACTCAGCCTAGCAAAATAAAACAAAAATCACAATAAGGAAATAATACATGAGCAAAGATATTAAAAGTCAGAAATTTGAAGCACCCACCATATGCAAGAATACACCGAAATGCAGATTAATTTTGTGCTCCCCTAAGCCTATCTGATGCAGAAATTCACTTAAGCTGATGAACCACGACGTGTTAATTTCCCTAATATCAAACCAAGTATAAGTGATAGAGCAGGTAGACGGTACTTGTTGCAGAAAAGTTGGGAACTTCCCTGTCCAATGCAACTGTCTTAGGTTGGGGCAGTTGACTTTCACCCTTTCACAACCATCAACAGAAAATTTGAAATATGTCAAACTAGGACATTCAACAGTAACATCGTTGAGAAATGAAAACACGGATAAAGTCAACTCCCTCAGATAAAGATTAGCTGCTTTGAACGAGTCTCCAAATTCTCCAATTGCTTGAATTTTTGCAGTCTCAATAAGTGGAAAAGCAGCTGTAAAGTCGTGACACAGAGGAGTGGAACCAGATAAGGTGAGATTCCTGATACTTTTGCAAGCATTTGGGCTGATAAACCTTGTATAGAAACTAGTATAATGAAAGGTTTTCAGATTATTGCAATCCCTTATGTCAACAACTTTCAATGCATGACGATACTTTATCTGGACTGAAGCTTCCTTTAACATAGGAAAATCTGAAAGCCTAAGAGTTTCCATCAGAAAGGTACAAAATTCAAACTGTATGGATTCAACTTTGGGACAACAACATGCCAAGTTGTTCAGCACTTCCTTGTCCATCACTGCAACATTCGAAAACATCAAATGTTGCAGGGAAGTACACAGCCTGATCACATTGCCAGCAGCTGATGACAAACGACAGTTTTTTAAAGTAAGAGACTGCAACCATCGTGAAGCCAATAGCATAGAGTACGGAAAATCGTAAAGTTTGTCATTCACTCTTGAAGAGTCAAAGGTTTGCACTGTAATGATCAGGTTCTCAGTCTTGATTTGTCTGAGCAAGGCTACCGTATTATCAATACGAAAACCGTCAGCAACAATTAAAGCCAAATTTATTTTGAGAGTTTTCACAGGTAAATTCTTCATTATCTGCAACTCACTTGTTTCATATGAACGAAAAATGTCCCTCAATTCACGGTATTGCCCATGTCCAACAGATAATGAAAACTCATAATAGTCGATATCTTTTGTTTCTATGATTTTGTATGCACTCAATATCTTCCTCCAAGTCTTAGATAAGCTGGCAGTTAAGGCTGCATCTTTTATAGACAGTTTTGCTAAAATGCAGTAAACAACATCCACTGGTAATTCCGATATTCGGTCCATATTATAATTCAGGTTATGATGCTGCAATTAAGTGAGAAAACTCAAGTCAAAAATTCATAATTCAACGTACAATTATTGGGTTTTGTCATAGGTATTCTAATTACTATGCATTTCAAAAAATATTGCATCAAAAACAGAGAAAGAACTGAGATTTGCTATCAACAAACGATCAGGATATACTTCTAATATCAAATTGGCAAAGATACCCAAGCAAAATCAGTGTTTCATTTATTAAATTTGGCACAAATTGCTGAAATTACTATTAATTGAAATGAAATTAAAGGAAGAGAAAGAGTTCTACATAATAGACATACTTATATGAGTTTTATTTTCCAATTATTGTCCAATTATTTGCCAAATTTATAAACTTATCATCAAAAAGGAGCAATATTCCATGACAAAAACTCTCAAGAATTTTATTATGTTAAAAACTTGCAAGATTGATAAATGAACGTCTCTGTTATATACTAATTGAAGAAGTTGAAATAAGAAACAAGGTTAACATTGATACCAACAAAATCTATAAGACATTTCAGTCATTAAATTATTCATCTACTGGAATAAAAATGAAAAATATCCAAGAAAACAGAGCATCAATGGTGAAATTAAATGATGATGATGATGATGATGAAATTAAACGAATTGTAAAAATTAAGTGTAGAAAAACACCAGAAATTTTAATTCCAAAACAAAGAAAGTTAATGGGTTTCATCCAGAATCTTGATTGATAGTTTACACATGAGAAAAACAGAGAACTTCATTCAAAAATTGATCAGAATAAGCTTGTATACAGGGTAACAATGGAGTTTCAAAAGAAAAGAAAAGGAAGAACGACATTACCCGTTAACGAAGAAGAACGTTAGTGAGTCAGTAGTAGGAGAAGGAGGAAGAAGATGAAGTGCCGAGAGATGTAATAAAAAAAAATGGAGGGAAGAGGGTCTAAAACAGCAGGGTCGTATTTTAAGTAGTACGTATATCTCAATCTCATTTAGTACTAGTAGTAAGAAAATTGGTTAAAGTTTTAGTGTAATTTAAAATTGTGTCAAATCAGAGCATATAAAAGGGTAAAATTGGAATTATATTTGATTTACCTTAATTTCATCCCAAAAAAATCCTTAATTGAACTTCTTAATGCGCAACCATCGACGGTGTGAGGTGGGCCAATTAGACCACCATGTTTCGAAATTATGAGTGCATGATTCCGGGTTAAATTGCTGATTCTGGGGCCGACTGATGAAATCATTGAAACTGCGTTGAATTGAGGTTGGACGTCGGGGATCAGTAAGGCGACGGTGGTGGAGGAGATTGTAATGGCCCGGCGGTAGTTGTTTTTGAGGTAGAACAAAAGACGTCGCATTCGTTGAATTCTTCTTCTTCTTCTTCTTCTTCTTCTTCTTCTTCGTGTTGTTTGGGGTATTTGTTGAGTTGAATAAAGCGGTGGTGAGAAATCGAGATGGTTTCTGTACCATTTTTAACGTGTCTGTGTTTTAGGGTTGAAGAAGATGCAAAATCAAAAATGAAAATTGAAAGAAAAGGAAGAGAGAGAAAGCTTCAATCTTCAACTCTTCAACCAAAACTTTTTTGCTTTGGGTTTTTCCCAAAATCATAGCTCAAAATGGTAAAACCCATCACGATGAATCATCAACAAAAGTAATATAATACTTTTTACCCCCTCTACTTTCGTGATTATTAAAATCACCTAAGTCACTATGAACAAGTTCTAGTACTTCAGTCTGTCTATCTACTGATTTAAATGGCTTATCATCAACAACTTGAAAACTTAACCACTTACTAACACAATAACGTTTAGTACCAGCATCATCAGTTCCATATTTTTTCTCTAAAGCATCCCAAATATCCTTAGCATGATAAAAACGCATATAAATATCCAACAGACTATTCGACATATAATGCAACAACATGCCCTTACAAGTTCTATCATCCTTAGAAAACTTAATCTCAGATTCAGACAAATCATCTTTATCAACAGGTTCAACAATATCATCAAGAACATATGCAACATCAATCTGCTCCAAATAAAAATGCATCCTAACAGCCCAACGTTTATAATTCTTTCCATTAAGAGGTTCTAGTTTAGACATATCAGGAACAAGGAATTTGGAAGCCATAATCGTCTTTTAGATTGTTATACTAATAAGCAATAAAACAGAATTAACTTATCTCTTGATGCGTGAACCAAACTGACAATAGCCGCGTCGTGGAGAACCACTGACCTAAAAGACGATTCCGCGCTACCTCCCGGTGCAGTAGACTATTGCGGTCGCCCTCCAGGATAAGCACGACGCCGGAGTTTATGTGCACTCACAAACCCGACTGGAACTCAGAATATTTGCCCAGAAAACAGAACGGGAAAAAACATGTGTTTAGATAATTTGAGAGAAGAGAGAAGAGCGACTGTGTTGTGTATTTTGGCTGAGAAAACCACCGAATATTTATAGGATGTTGAGGAAAAACGGGAAGCATAAAAGGTGGGAAGAATCTGGCCAAGAAAATGACCAGATATATTTGGTCAGTCAACAACCGAGGCAAGAAACAAGGAATTAATCAGTCAGCTCCAATCAAGGAATTAATGGCTGATTAATTCCCACAACAGTCAGAAAAGAATAATCCCAACAGACAAAAAGGAATATTCTGTTTAACAAAGAAAAGGGAAATAAAATTTCTCCAAAAATATAACAAGGACCCACGCCCGCGCATCGCATTCCCCAAGACCCCAAGTCCCGAGGCCCGACCCGGCTCGGCGCGCGCGCGTGTGTGTGTGGAGTAACACACACCTCCAACTCACTCAACTAAGTAGTGCTAAAGCACTACATTATAAAAACAAGGAAAAACCTTCCTCCCCAATCAATGTGGGACTTTTCCCCTTTCATTTGTTTTTCTCTCTCTCTCTTATTTTTCCCAACACTCTTGTTTTATATCAAGAACTTCCAACAATCCCCCACAGGTTCGAAGATATGAAAAAGAAAGAAAGGAAAAATGAATTCTGGGCAAAACAAAACAATTGCATAAGTGTCAATGTCTCGCGACTTGAATTAACACATAGTGGACATCAAGCTATGATCCCTCACCTACCAAGTGACCTTCGTCTTGAACTCAATAGGGAGTTAGGGACCCGTCACTTTGAGCCACACAATTGAACATGTATAATATTCTGAAATTCCGCGAATAAAGGTGACGCATTATACTGGCCATACGTCCAGCCTGGATGCTCATAGGTGCTCTAGAGTATAAGCCCACGAAATACTCATAGGAAGCGGCCACACTTCCACACCTAAGTAGGTGAACTCCATCAAGTGTGAGCTACAACACACCTCCAAAATATGGATATGGGTTCATTAAGAGCCGTATGCTCAACCTCCTTCTCATATGTAGCTAAGCACAAAACAAACATCTAGAGATGGACAAATAAAATAAAAATGTGCTTCCGAATTATTACATAATGTTCCCCTTTGAACTCATAGTGAGTAGGAGTTCATTATTTCACAATTCATACAACGGGCTTTAGCCCCATCTCTTCCGATGTTTCCAAAACTAGTTCTTTACATAGGCCTTTAGTTAACGGATCCGCAATGTTCTTTTCGGACTTAACATAGTCCAGTGATATCACCCCTTCAGACAACAAATTTCTGACGGCTTTATGCCTCAGACGGATGTGTCTCTTCTTCCCATTATAGGCATGGTTGTGAGCAACAGCAATAGCAGCTTGCGAATCAGAATGAAGTGCAACTGAAGGAGCTGGCTTCCCCCACAGTGGAATATCTGCAAGCATGTTCCTCAACCATTCTGCCTCATGACTTGCCAATTCAAGAGCAATAAACTCAGATTCCATAGTAGACATAGCAGTACAAGATTGCTTACAAGATTTCCAGGATACGGCTCCACCCCCAAGGGTGAAGACATAGCCACTAGTGGAGTTAACTTCATCATTATCGGATACCCAGTTGGCATCACAAAAACCCTCCAAAACTCCAGGAAATTTGGAGTAGTGCAAACCCCAATCCATAGTACCCTTAAGGTACCTAAGCAACCTCCTTAGAGCAATCCAATGATCACTGCTTGGATTATGAGTGTACCTGCTCAACCTACTAACAGAATAAGCAATGTCAGGTCTAGTGTAGTTCATAAGAAACATAACACTACCATTAATTCTAGCATATTCAGACTGATTAACTGGATTACCATTATTTTTCTTTAAGTGGAAACTTGGGTCATAGGGAGTCTTAACTGGATCGTCATAAAATGAGTCAAACTTTTTAAGAAGTTTTTCAACATAGTGTGACTGATTAAGACATATGTCATTTGGAGTCCTTTTGATTTTTACTCCCAAAATCACATCTGCCTCACCCATGTCTTTCATTTCAAAATTCGAACTCAAAAACTGTTTTGTCTCATTTACACGATCCAAGTTAGTCCCAAAAATCAACATATCATCCACATAAAGACAAATAATTACACAACCATGACTATCATGCTTAAAATAAACACAAGAGTCACCTTCATTAACATGAAAACCATTACCAGTCATAGTCTTATCGAATTTGTCATGCCATTGCTTTGGAGCTTGTTTAAGCCCATACAATGACTTGACTAACTTACAAACCTTCTCCTCTTGTCCTGGAACAACGAACCCTTCAGGTTGGACCATGTAAATCTCCTCATCCAAGTCTCCATTCAAAAATGCAGTTTTGACATCCATTTGATGAACAACAAGATCAAAAATGCAAGCAAGAGCAATTAAAGTCCTAATGGTTGCAATTTTAGTAACAGGGGAGTAAGTATCAAAATAATCAACGCCAAACTTTTGAGTAAAACCCCTTACCACTATCCTTGCCTTATACTTGTCTATGGATCCATCGGCCTTTAATTTTTTCCGAAAGATCCATTTACAAGTAATGGGCTTACAACCTCTAGGAAGTTCAACCAATTCCCAAGTGTTATTATTGAGAATTGATTGTAATTCACTATCAATTTCTTCTTTCTAAAAAACAGCGTCAATTGACCTCATTGCCTCATCATAGGTTCTTGGATCATCTTCCAAAACAAAAATATGCACAAAATCATCATCAATTAAGGAAGACTCAGATAGATAAGAAGTAATAAAATCAGGACCAAAACTATTTTCCTTTCTTGCCCTTTTGCTTCTCCTTGGCTCCAAAACAGAATCATCGTTAGTAATAGGAGCATTAGCAATAGGTAAACTAACAGAACTACTAGCATGCAATTCACTATCATTAGAAGGAGACATTTTCAAAGGAAAAATGTTCTCAAAGAACTCAGCATCTCTTGCTTCAATGATATGACCACCTGCATAAGAGTTGTTAGCACCTTTAACAAAGAAACGATAAGCTGCACTTTGATAAGCATAGCCAATAAAAATAGCATCAACAGTTTTGGGACCAATTTTATCCCTCTTGAAACTAGGTATGCCTACTTTTGCTAGGCACCCCCACACTTTCAAGTATTTCAGGTTTGGCGCTCGACCCTTTCATATTTCGTATGGAGTCTTGTCAAGCTTCTTGTGAGGAACCCTGTTCAAAACATGACAAGCAGAAAGAATAGCCTCCCCCCACATGTTATTAGGAAGCCCAGAACTAATAAGCATAGAATTCATCATATTCTTTAAAGTTCTATTTTTCCTTTCAGCTATACCGTTTTGTTCGGGTGAATAGGGAGCCGTCGTCTCATGAACAATGCCAAGTTGCTCACAAAATGCCTTAAGAGTGTCAGGGCTGTACTCACCACCCCTGTCACTCCTAACCCTCTTGATCCTTTTGTCCAACTGGTTTTCTACCTCAGCTTTATATTTGAGGAACATTTCCTCAGCTTCGTCCTTAGACCTGAGAAGATAAATCATGCAAAAACGTGAACAATCATCAACAAAAGTAATATAATACTTTTTACCCCCTCTACTTTCGTGATTATTAAAATCACCTAAGTCACTATGAACAAGTTCTAGTACTTCAGTCTGTCTATCTACTAATTTAAATGGCTTCTTAGTAAATTTGGCTTCAACACAAACTTGACATTTCGAAAAATCAGTTTTAGAAAAACTTGGAATCAAATTTAAGTGTTTAAGCCTTTTAACAGAATCAATATTAACGTGACCTAATCTAGCATGCCTTAAATCAATAGACTCAGCAATATAAGCAGAAGAAGTACTAGCATTCTTATTCATAGTGTCAATTTTAACATCAAGAGTAAAAAGCCCCCCATTACAAAAGCCCTTTCCCACAAATTCCCCATTGCGAGTAAGAACTAATCTATCAGATCAAAGGAGAGCTTCAGTCCAGCTTTCATGAGCAAACTGCTAGAAATTAAATTCCTGCGCATTTCTGGAACATGCAAAACATTAGTGAGAGTAAGCAATTTTCCAGAAGTGAGAGTGAGAACGATCTTCCCTTTGCCTTGGATAGAGGCAGAAGCTGAGTTGCCCATGAAGACATTTTCACCTTCAACCTTGTCATAGGTAGTGAACATGTCCTTGTTGGCGCAGATGTGCCTGGTAGCTCCAGTGTCAACAATCCACTCAGCAGCATTACCTGTAAAGTTAGCTTCTAAAACAACAGCAACAATAACGTCAGAATCCTCAATAAGATTTTCTTGACTTTGCCCATTCTTCTTCTTGACCCTGCAATCTTTAGCCCTGTGACCAGTCAAACCACACTCATAACATATCCCCTTAAACTTGTACTTCTGAATTTTCCCATTAGGCTTAAGGTTACTGTTTTTGGCTTTGGAATGGTTGTTTGATTTGGGTTCAACAAGGTTGGCTTTGGCAGAAGAAGAGGAAGGAAAAACAGAAGGGGTTTTGTCTTTGATACGGTTTTCCTCCTCAATTTTGAGGTGGGCAGCAAGTTCCTCTAAGGTTAGGTCTTTCTTTTTGTGCATGAGTTGGTTACGAAAATCCTTCCAAGAGGGAGGGAGTTTCTCAATCAGAACAATAGCAAGGGTAGTATCACAAATAGACAGACCTTCAGCAGCCATATTAATACAAATACTCTCATAAGCATGAATCTGATCAATAATAGGCTTATCATCAACAACTTGAAAACTTAACCACTTACTAACACAATAACGTTTAGTACCAGCATCATCAGTTCCATATTTTTTCTCTAAAGCATCCCAAATATCCTTAGCATGATAAAAACGCATATAAATATCCAACAGACTATTCGACATATAATGCAACAACATGCCCTTACAAGTTCTATCATCCTTAGAAAACTTAATCTCAGATTCAGACAAATCATCTTTATCAACAGGTTCAACAATATCATCAAGAACATATGCAACATCAATCTGCTCCAAATAAAAATGCATCCTAACAGCCCAACGTTTATAATTCTTTCCATTAAGAGGTTCTAGTTTAGACATATCAGGAACAAGGAATTTGGAAGCCATAATCGTCTTTTAGATTGTTATACTAATAAGCAATAAAACAGAATTAACTTATCTCTTGATGCGTGAACCAAACTGACAATAGCCGCGTCGTGGAGAACCACTGACCTAAAAGACGATTCCGCGCTACCTCCCGGTGCAGTAGACTATTGCGGTCGCCCTCCAGGATAAGCACGGCGCCGGAGTTTATGTGCACTCACAAACCCGACTGGAACTCAGAATATTTGCCCAGAAAACAGAACGGGAAAAAACATGTGTTTAGATAATTTGAGAGAAGAGAGAAGAGCGATTGTGTTGTGTATTTTGGCTGAGAAAACCACCGAATATTTATAGGATGTTGAGGAAAAACGGGAAGCATAAAAGGTGGGAAGAATCTGGCCAAGAAAATGACCAGATTCATTTGGTCAGTCAACAACCGAGGCAAGAAACAAGGAATTAATCAGTCAGCTCCAATCAAGGAATTAATGGCTGATTAATTCCCACAACAGTCAGAAAAGAATAATCCCAACAGACAAAAAGGAATATTCTGTTTAACAAAGAAAAGGGAAATAAAATTTCTCCAAAAAAATAACAAGGACCCACGCCCGCGCATTCCCCAAGACCCCAAGTCCCGAGGCCCGACCCGGCTCAGCGCGCGCGCGTGTGTGTGGAGTAACACACACCTCCAACTCACTCAACTAAGTAGTGCTAAAGCACTACATTATAAAAACAAGGAAAAACCTTCCTCCCCAATCAATGTGGGACTTTTCCCCTTTCATTTGTTTTTCTCTCTCTCTTATTTTTTCCAACACTCTTGTTTTATATCAAGAACTTCGAACAGATGCAAAATCAAAAATGAAAATTGAAAGAAAAGGAAGAGAGAGAAAGCTTCAATCTTCAACTCTTCAACCAAAACTTTTTTGCTTTGGGTTTTTCCCAAAATCATAGCTCAAAATGGTAAAACCCATCACGATGAATCTAAGTTTTCAAGCTGCAACAGTACGACTATGGCAAGTTTTCGATTTTTTTATTTCAACAATTTTTAAAAAGAAATTCTGGGTTTATTGAGAATGCGGAATCAAAGAATGAAGCAACAACAACATGCTTTGATGCAGCAACCTCTTCTTCAGCAACAATCTCTTTACCACCCTGGTCTTCTTGCTGCTCCTCAGGTTTTTCATTTTGATCTATTTCAGTGTTAATTTCGCCCGATTTTGAGGTTTTGATTGCTTGTTTTGGTAGCTAGGGATTTGGGTTTGTTTTAGATTCTGTCACTTTGGATAGATGACTTTAGGGTTTTTGGAAATTTTAGATTTTGGTGTTTGATTTTTCTGTTTTTGTTTGATGTTTTACCATTTTGAGCTATGATTTGAAGTTTCGAAAGTTTGGATTTTGTGATAATGGGGTCATTTTGATTTATTTTTAATTGTCAGTCTCGTTGATTTTAGCCTGTTCAAGCTTAAGAGTGATGGGTTTTTGCTTTGTATTAGTGATGATTGACTGATTGTCATCAATTACAGCTTTATTAGAAATCTGAAATTGTTTTAATTTGGTTTGTGATTATTGGAATTGAAAATTATGCCCAATTGCCGATGCATGCTATCACTTTTTCAATTTTATGGTGAATTGGTGTGTAGAATAAGAAAATCATAACATTTTTGGATAGAATTTAGAGAAGATTATTAGCATTGTGCTAATTGGGAATTAAACATTATTACTTGATATATTATCATGTAGTGTATATTGAGTTATCAAGGTTTGGGTTGATTCTGTGCCAATATGAACTGATTAAGCTTTTGTTTTTGATTTGTAATTGGATATAATTGCAAATTAAGCTTCTGGCGGGTTTTATTTAGATGAAATATTTAAATGGATTGTTTGAAAATTGTAAATTACATAGTTGAAGAGAGGCAGCTAGGGAGCAGGTACTTGACTATATGATTCTGTTAACTTGTTGTAAATTTCGTAGCTTAAGAGTTAGGAATCTCAAAGGGCCTTTCTTCTATAATATAAGGTACACTTTCACACTCTCTGTGAGCTATACTAATTCCTATTATGGTCAGAGGAAAGTTCATTGTTATGCGAGTAGTACATCTGATATATAGTTATAGAAACTACAACACCACAACCTAATGTGTGGCTTGGTTAAGAACAGAAACTTGTATGCATTCTTATGTCTAATCAGTAAGCTGCTAGTCCTATACATAAGCCTTCGGATCTGTGGATCTTGAGTGGAATAGTTTAGAAGAGCCTTAGAGCAGTTTGGTACATAACATTTACAAATTTAACGATTCCAATCTCTGTCAACCTATTCATTTCTTTTACCTGTCTTGACTCTGATACTTCTATTGAGAATGAACCTGTTGTTGGTGACTGACTGATGGTGATCCTCCTTTCCATCCTGAAAAAAAAAAATAAAAATTTCCCCCCTGCATTATCTTAATTGATTTATTGTGGGTTTCACTTGGGTAGGCTGAATCAATTTTTCTGTTTTGGGTTTTGCTATGTTAATCCTTGTCTCTTTGCTGTTTACATAGACCCCTTTCTCACCTCCTTTCAGATTATGCTGTATGACTCCAGCAAAAATCAAATAGATAAGAGATTTTTGAAGAAAGATGAAGCTATCAATTCTGGCTGATCATTGACATTTGATGCTCATTTGGTTGATATTGGAGAGATCCTGTGGGGACCAGTGGAGATGACACAAATGTGAAGATAAAAGAAAGAAACAACACTTCTACTGAAAAATCAGAGATACTATCTAGTCGCCAATGGCAAAAGCCGTTTAGTGGTATCTGGTCTATCTGCACTCGCAGTTGGACCCTTCTACCAAATGATTTATATGATCCCAATTATATGTGATATAAAAACATTTTTAGCTATGCTTTCAAGCGTCTACGGTGTTGCATTTAATTTGACCATACCAGTGCAATTGGCTGAATTGGTTATTTCTTCTGATACCAGATTTTTCGGCTTCAAAAGCAAAAAGAAGCAAAGAATCTACACTGATGGATCATTTTGGTTCTGGCAATTTTGTTGGGATATCTATATATTATGCGTTAGTAGTATAAATTAATTTCCAAATTCCAGCCTTGTTTTCTTTGTGGCATGTGCTAAAAATATAATGCTAGTATATTTTCATTATGCTCATTGATTTTCTCACCAAATTAGAGATACCCATACACCAGAAGTATCAGTGAGGGGATTGTTCCTGTTAGCTACCCATACAAGATACAACTTCCATTTCAGAAGGGTGATTATACCAGATCCAACATAACGATTGGAAGAGTTTTGAGGGCTGAAAAATCCTAGCTTGAAAATGCTATTTTTAGAAAGTATTGATTCTGAGTCTTTTAGGAATTGTGTGGTTTAATACTGTCAATTGCAGAGCAGATTTTAGAACTGAAAAGAAGAATGTATGGAATTAATGCAAAAATAGGTATCATTCTTTGCTTTATTGATTATATCATGTAACATTTGGCAATTTAGAGATAATATAAGGGCTCTGAAGGTAAGTTGTGTGTTTTTTTCTCTCTCTCTCTCTTTTTTTTTTTTTTTTTTTTTTTTTGCTCAGAATTTCAGAGGTCTTTGGTGTTAGGCCCGTTAGCTCTTTGAGTGAAACACGTGAACTTATGAGTGCTTTAAACTAGTGGATGTTCTGGACTTCTAGTGTATTGGTGCTGTTGTTAAGGTTTGTATTGATTGGCGACTATGACGAGTAGATTAAAATATTTCGAGTTTGATTAGCCGTATTGTTATATGAGATGCATTATATAAAAAAAACTTGATAGATATAAGATATAAACTTTAATAATTTTTACTAATCTGACATCAAATATATAAATGATCAAAGTATTTGTATTGTTACATAGCAAGATAAATTAATATGCAAGATCATTCATGAGTTCATATGGAACGACATTAGTTGGTACTTGGGACACAACTTTCTCAAATTTTCTCTACACCAAAAGAAAGAAAACAAGCTAAATTATGCATTACATCTTGAAACCATATGAACATTACAAGGAACCTCTTTGGAATTAAATGTTGGAATGTATTTCGAATGCAACTTATGTATGCATTATATTTGAAGGCTTAGTACTTAATGTGTAAAACATAGTGTTTTTAGCTATATTCCTAGTATGATAATGAATGTACTAAAAACAAGATGAAGGGTACCAAATTCACGACCCAGGGTACCTAATAAAAAAAATGAATGATCAATGATAATATATGTGACATGAAGTAATTAGATTATTAGTACTACATCCGTTATATATTATTTACAACGATTAGACACTTTCCCTCTCTACTTTATGTCAAATCGTTGCAAATAATATGTAACGGAGGTAGTATATTAGATCAAACTAGTTAGTGACCCGGGCAATGTCCCGGGCTTGTTTCTCTTCTTCATATTTCAATTACATGACAAATAATTACATGCACTATATATTTTTTTTTTTTTAAAAAGATGTAATATAAATAGTGAATAATGAAGAATTTTACGCGTACTAACTTTTGAGTGAATTATATATAAAGAAAATCATATATAAGCCAGTAATAAAATGTTTCTCCAATAGGTTTAGAATGTTTAGTGTATCATTTCCTTGGATAGTTAATATATAGGGATTTATATATTAAATACATATTTTACAAATTAAATGGTTCAAAGCAATTTAAAAACATTTTAATTATTCAACTTTTCAATTATGACAAAACTAATTACTAATAATGGCTAGTTTATTGGTTTGCAAGTAACATCTTCTCTTTCTTTAAAGTTGCAATCAATATTTCAATTGATCATTATTTTAAGGTGTATATTAAATCAAGCACATTTAACTACAATAGCAAAAGTGACATGGCAAAAATTTAAAGTGATGTGGCAAAATGACAAAAAAGAAAGAACAAATGGCAAAATTACACTCCTTGTCTTGGAGTTTTAATAATAATATAGATAACAAAGAACTATATACTATTCGCGGGGAATTCAATAAGGTATTAATGTTGTTTTGACTATAAGCACTGATATTGTCACTCTAATGTTTCTTAACAGGGGCGAAGCCAGGAATTTAAATTTGAGGGGGCCGAAACTTATACAAATAAAATAGTAGTCCATATATATTATATTTTGTACGTTTTTTTCATTGTTAAATTATTGTTTATGCGCTAATACAATTATCTTTATTTGATCATATATATTTTTTAAACTATTTATTATAACTTTTAATAATTATTACTACATCCGTGTCTTATTACTTGCACCAAAGAAATTTTTCTATATCCTAATACTCTTTTTGTTGCAAATAATAAGAAACGTAGCCAATATTAAAATTACAATGGTTAAATTTGTATAATATGATGATAAGTAGTTCAAAAGTAAAATCAAGAAAAATGAATAAAAGATTCAAATTTAATAGTAAATGGGCAAAATTAATTAAATGAAAGATGTAGTAACCAAAGAAAATATGTGAGAACTAATCAAAGAAATATTAGTATGGAGTACTAAAATACAAGTAGTAATCGGAGGAAAAAAAATGTGCAAAACTAACCAAAAAATATAAGAAAGTACACGGACAAGATTTGATCTTGGGCCTCCAGGAATTGCAACGTCATAAATTACCACTGAGCTATAATTTTCCATGTATCAATTAAGAAACATTTACTATTTAACCTAATTTTAAAGGGGGCCAGCAGTTAAAGATAAAAGAATTGGCGTTTGGGCCACGGGGGCCGGGCCTCCACCAGCCCCCCCTGTGGCTCCGCCTCTGTTTCTTAATCCCTCTAGTAATATATGAATCGTATATTGTAGATCATACTATATACAACAATTGCGTGTCAACAACTAAACGAACAGGACTAACAAAGAATCTATCCACAAATGTCTTATTGTACGCGTATCAACAAATGAATAACAAATGTCTCAATTTGCTTGTTCAACTTTGAATTAGAAGGGGCTATAAGAAACAAATCTGAAAATCGAATCATAGAATTGAAATGTACGACAGACATGCATAATCAAGACGTCGTATCCAAATTTAAATCGAATCATAGAATAACAATAATAATAATAATAATAATAATAATAATAATAATAATAATAATAATAATAATAATAATAATATTATTAATAATAATAATAATAATCAATAAATAATAATAATAATAATAATAATAATAATAATAATAATAATTACTACGTAATAAATAATAATAATAGTATATTTTTCTTAAATATTTTAATATGTATATTTGTTTATACAGATATGTATAATAATAAATAATCAATAAATAATCAAAGATCACTAATCCATAGTTAAAAACACTAATTAATAAGTTCAGTTCAGTTCAGTTCAGCTTAGTTCAGTTAAGCTCAGTTAAGTTTAGTTCAGTTCAGTTCAGCTGAGTTCAGCCAATGAGAACAGGCCCTTAGGACTAATCCGAATTCGGGGATTAGTTTTTGGGTTTTGATTTCCACCATACCTCTCCTAAACACACATACATGAATTGTAAATATATTTGACCAGGAAAAATTACTCATACCTTGTTTGTATGAAAAATAAATTTTTCTTTACATGAGTATTCTAAATGTACGCATAATATGAAATACGGAACAAATTGATTAAAGAGATTTTTTTTTTTGTAAATCTATTTATCTATCTATCTATATATAAATAAATATTACTAAAGTAACAACCGCTTATATCACTACTTTTTTTTTTCAAATTGTACACGTGTCAGCTTTTCATTCATTTTTTTCTCGCCTCAATTTCTTTATTTTTCTAAGTACTGATTGCAAAGTAGTTTAATACAGTACATATATTAGACTTTTTTGTTTTCAATACTTTTTCTTTTAAAAACCTTTTTAAAAAATCTTAAGGAAAACAAATATCAACCTTTTATAAATGTGATTACTCCATCTAATTACTAATAGATGTTGTATTAGTATTGATAATAAATTAATGTAAAGACTTTCACTATTATGCATTATAGTTGAAGGCTTGGTACTTAATGTGTAAAACATAGTGTATTTAGCTATTTTCCTAGTATGATAATGAATGTACTAAAAACAAGATGAAGGGTACCAAATTCACAACCGAGGGTACCTAATAAAAAAATGAATGATCAATGATAATTTAATGGCAAATATCTTGACTTATAGTCATTTTCAACTCAATTGCTAATATATATGTGACATGAAGTAATTAGATTATTAGTATATTAGATCAAATAACAAAGAAATATATACTATTCGCGGGGAATTCAATAAGGTATTAATGTTGTTTTGACTATAAGCATTGATACCGTCACTCTAATGTTTCTTAATCCCTCTAGTAATATATGAAATGTATATTGTAGATCATACTATATACAATAATTGCGTGTAAACAATTGAACGCACATGACTAACAAAGAATCTAACCACACGCGTATCAACAAATGAATAACAAATGTCTCGATTTGCTTAATTTATTAAAATCGGGATTTTAATTTGAATTGGAAGGGGCTATAAGAAACAAATCTGAAAATCGAATCATAGAATCGAAATATTCGACAGACATGCATAATCAAGACGTCATATCCAAATTTATATTGAATCATAGAATCGTAAATCGAATTGCATGAACATTCTTAAATCATAAAATCGTAAGATTCTAAGATATAATCGGGATTTTAATCACATTTTTCATATGAATAGTCAAATGCATTTAAATAAAGGTAAATGATTTGATATAATTTACTTAATTTGAATTTGGCTAAACTTAGGGCATGTTCTCTTATGTTGAAGTTCAGTTCAGTTCAGCTGAGTTCAGTTTAGTTCAGTTCAGTTTTGTTCAGTTCAGTTCAGCTCCTAATTTCCTTCTCTTATAAAATATTCATTTCAGTTCAGCTCAGCTCAATTCAGCTCAGTTCAATTCAGTTCAGTTCAACTCCTAATTTCCTTCTCTTATAAAATATTCATTTCAGTTCAGTTCAATTCAGCTCAGCTCAGCTGAGTTCAGTCAATGAGAACAGGCCCTTATTCTATACATACCCTTTGGCTTTTTGTGAGAACCCTTGGTTATTTCCATAAAATACCAATAAGCAACATCAACATACTAAGGACTTGTTCTCTTCGCCTGAAACAAGTAGATCTGGTGTGATTTTCATAAGGTCTGATTTGGTCTGATCTGAATTTTTATTATCTGATCTGGACTGATCTGATATAATAATCTGACTTAATTTTGATCGCATTTTAATACTAATCTATAAAGAAAAACATTATTAAAATGGATCTTGTTAGATTCGTCTCATTATGAACTTTTTAAAAATGTAATTATAGTTTCCTCTCTATAAAATTATTTTCAATTGAAAATGATTCAAGATTTCATTTTCAAAATTCAAAATAACATATGTTAAAAAGAACATAAGTTATAGTGTAAAGAATATAATTCATCCGGTGGAGAGATCAAGCTTCAACAAATAGTGAATGGTCTTATCAATACACAAATGTATAACTCCCCGGGAATTTTAATTGCTATACTCAAAGAACACACTGATCAAACTCAAAGAACATACGATAATAATTACCTAATTGTTGCACATAATTACCTAATTTTTAGCATGAAGTTTGTTTGTTTGTTTTTGTTTTTAAATGAATTATTTTATTTTATTTAATAAGTGGTCTTAAAACAATTGTTACATTCATCATCATATAGATGAGTTTTTGCTAAATTTTATTTGTAATTTTTTTCTTGAATTTATTTAAATTATTATAAAAAATATATAAAAAAAAAATTGCATTTTTTTCACTTAAATTGATATATAAACACTAACATATACATGTTACCAAAAAAAAAAAAAAAAAAAAAAAAAAACACTAACATATACAAAAATAATGTAATATTACAATTTCCGTCCAAAGAAATAAAATAAAATACAAGGTTACAAACAAAGAGCATGCATTATGCATGCTGCACAGTAGCAGAAACAAGAGCACAAAAGCAGCAGCACAGCAACACAGAAGCAGCAGCAACACGGCAATACAGCAGAAGCAGCAGCAACACGGCAATATACCCTGCGAGGCAGCAGCTGCAGCACCCTTGCGAGGCAGCAGCTGCAGCACCCGTGCGAGGCAGCAGCTGCAGCACCCTTGCGAGGCAGCAGCTGCAGCACCCGTGCGAGGCAGCAGCTGCAGCACCCTTGTGAGGCAGCAAGAACTATGATCTATACGCCAATGCTTCACATATCTCCTTCTAGGCTATATGATCTATGAAGGACTTCAGGTGCAACATAGTAAGCACTTCCCACGATATCATTTAGTCTTTCATCTGCATTTATAACAAGCATGCTCTGAGTGGAAAAAGGAAAGAAAGGAATTTCAAAGGCCTTGAGAGAGTACATGAAAAGGAGAACGAAAAAAACTCAAGAGTTCGAATTTGACTTATGAGAAGCGTACCCACTCTCCAATTCCATAAACATCAGAAAACGCAAACACATGCATATATATATATGCGTGACAGTGTGAAAAGGGTCAGTAAGTCCTATATCTATATATATTTTTCTCCAGACAAGTAATGTGCTACTGCAATTAGGAGAATTCAGTCCAACCTTGAATCAAATCACTGAACAAATATCATTCTGAGTAGCATCTCAAAACCCAATCAATTGGCAAAGCCTCATATATTCTAAGAAGCATGCTCCATGCTTCAGAATTTATTTTATTTTTTATTTTTTTGCTCTAAACAAATCTTGGCAAAGATCGGCTATATGACAGTTCTCACAGACTATTGTATATACTACTCTAACCATGAAATTAAATTGAGGTGTCCCCTTCATTAGTTGTTATGTAAAAACCTCAATTAATAAAGATTAAAAAATTATTTAAGGTACTAAGTAAGAAGTTTATATTCAAGTATTATCCAATTACATGCTCAAAAACTTCGATGAATTAATATTTTATACCACGATGACTTGTTAAATTGTTAAATGATGGCTGCAAGGAATCATGTTACAATCACAAGGTGCTGCTTATGCGATCTCATGAAGTTAATTGCAATCATTAGTGTACCTTAATTTCATTAATCCTAAACCCTCAACCCAGCCCAAAAAAGTTAAAACCCAAAAACTAAGGAGGGTCTTACAATCCAGGTTATAACAGCACATAACATTGTTGGGAACGGAACAACAATATTGCACAAAATGGACAAGGGAAGTAGAACTGGAGATGTTCGATATCTCAACAGACTAGGAAATTAAGTATTAAATAGGTAAAAGAATAATTATCACTAACCAATTATAAATTTGGACATTTTGTGATGCATGTTGTAGAGCTTTTTATTCTATTTTTGTTGATTTCAATTTAAACAGTGAGAAACACAACATAAAAGCAGAAAAAGCTTTGCCAAAATGACCAAGGTATTTGAAAATCATATAGGAGATTTGGAGATATGAGGCTTGTGGCCTACCACAAATCGTCAGTAACTTATCTCATTAAAACAGCTAACAGGAAGGAAGAAAATATCCATGAATAACATACATTTTAAATCACGAGAAGTATAAAGCAAGGTATTTAGCTGGCCTGAGCCAACTCGAAAGATGTAAAGCTGATTCTTCTCAAGAGAACTGCAGCAACAGGTTCAGTAATAAACCACTGATGCTTAAAATTTTGTAAATACTTGTACAAAATAAATTCGAATTGACCCCATAATTTGACAAAGATAAAATGATGCTATGTGATAAAATGATGCAAAGTAATCTGATAAGTAAATCATATTTATTACCTGTCAAAAATCTGTCCGGAAGGAACCATTGCAAAATAGTTTGCAGCAACCTGCAGTCAAACCGGCTACATGAAACCAACATGAAAGTTGTCTGTAATAACAATCAACAAGCATTTCTGATCAAATAGATAATTTAAAGAACAGTCTTTACACTATATTACTATTCTGCTTCTGAGGGTGTAGGTGAAAAACGCAAATCTGCAGCAGTTAGATGCTCAGCGTTTCCATCAGTCTGATGCTTTGTAGGCTTTGGAGGGTGGTTAGATTCCCTTTTCAAGTAATGAAAACCCATTACATCCCTGTTCCAAGGCAGCGAGAGCAGTATCCAAGCCCACTGCCACCACATGTCCTGCACCTAAAAAAAGGATACTCTTTGTTCTTCAAATACACAGAACCAATGCTATTTTCGAATACTGAAATCAAACGTAGCTATTACTGATATATTCACCATAAAAAGCTAATTTTCAATAAACAGATTGTCATAAGAGCGGATATCAGAATCTAAAACAGATAGTCTGTCGTAGTTCACCTTTGTCTCGTTCTCTGAAGTGAAACTATCATGCAAACACACGCATTGATTCAATCAGATCTCTCTCAATCAGATCTTTCTCAATGTCTCCGATATTCTTTCCAATGGTTGATCCCACTGGCTAACTAAGAACTAAATGTAAACTTACAACAGAAATAACTAGCTTATTTATTAAAATACCAAGAGTACAAGATAGCTGACAATCCATAAAATTAATGTACAAGATTGCCATGGAGCAAGGAAGTAAACTAAAACCCAAAATTGAACTAAATTGAGGTAATGGTCCTTCTACAAACATCATACACAGCTTCACCAACACTAAATTGAATTGAATTGAGCTACCGCTCTTCATCTAAAACCCAGTGGAGAAGTTGAGTGATCTATATATGCTCAGTTTGGTAACGAATCAGTGTCAAATGACTATAGATGAGTTCTTTGAAGTGGGTACAATATTGTAGTACTGCTCCAAATTACAAGCATTACTGAATGAGGCATGATGTATGCTAGGAACTCCTTTTTCTTTTTGGGTGCATGTGGTTGGGGGGAGATGATGGTACTTTGGGTGCCAAGATGTTACTGAACTAAAAACATGTATTATGTTTTGGCTTCGTTCTGCATCCTTCCATGTTAATATGAAGTATGATTTTACTGAAGAGCTTATATATGTAAGAGGAAAAGGACAAACCTCAACGAAATATGTCTAGATATTGGTCATTTATAACTAGGATTTACCTGTTACATGCTTATGGTTCCCTACTTCCCTCTTGGAATACCGCTAATTGGTTGTATATCAAAGTATGGTGTTTATTTAATGGAAGTTCAAGCGTCTACAGTTTTTTTTTGGGAGAAAATATCTCAATGCTTTTTAGATCACTATTGATTATTGTCATATTTCGGGAAAACTCCTTAATTAGAGTGATTTCCATTGATCAATATTTATAGGGTTACAATGAGAAACCTAATCATATTAGGTAACTATAAGATATGTACAGATATCAAAGATAATCTTATACAAAATATATCCTAAACCTAAGATGAGAATATTCTATGGATATTCTCTATCACACCCCCGCAGTCAGAGCGGGAGAAAATCGGATGCTCAGATTGGATCTGAATCACGCATCGAGCGGTAAGGATAGTATGGTAACCCATGATCAAAAGAGAAGTAGTAGACATGTGCCGGTGATGACGATGAGAAGCAACATCCACGACCTACATAGAGTAGAGATAAGCACTGCTAGGCCGAAGGAGAAGGAGAAGAGCCGCACACAGACTTGGGCTAAGTTGCAGATCCAGAGAAGAAAAAGCTAAGGGATCAAACCATCATCGGGGAGAAGACACTACACTACTACGTGAAATCACAGTTGAATTAAAACAAATAAAATAGCGCAAGAAAAGATTAAATTTCACCGCTTGAAATTAATCTCAAAAGAGAAACCCAGGTAGCAAGAATCAATACTCCACAAAGATTCCAAGTGCTGCAACAATAAGAGGAGCCAACTTGATAGCAAAAGAGATGTGCAAAAGTAGTTGACCTTATTCTGATATACGACCACCAAAACAAAATCTATGTGATTATGTGTAGAAAAACCAATGGGGCAATGTAAGAATCATTGTTGGTCATGAGGAGGTGGAAATAGAGTGCGGCACATGGAGAAGGTTGGCAGATGTGGTTACTGCCAGTAGTGGGAGGCGGTAGTGTATGCGATTGCCACCAATGATGGAGGCGGTTTTTGCGGTTGCTACCGTCGGTGGGAGGCGCAAGGTTACATAAAGATTCTAAAAAAAAACTTTGAGAAAAGGAAAAAAAAAAAAAAATCTATATGTGTGTGTTTGCGGAAACATAAAAAATTTGTGTATATCCCGCCGGTGGGTTTAATTTTTAACCCACCGGCAGGGTGAGAATTTTTATATATGATCCCAAGATCTCACCTAAGCTGTGATACCATGTCAGATTTCGGGAAAACTCCTTAATTAGAGTGATTTCCATTGATCAATATTTATAGGGTTACAATGAGAAACCTAATCATATTAGGTAACTATAAGATATGTACAGATATCAAAGATAATCTTATACAAAATATATCCTAAACCTAAGATGAGAATATTCTATGGATATTCTCTATCAATTATAAAACGTTTTTTACTGCAGGGGTACTCCAAGATCCCCAGCATCAAGGAGGGAATTTTTTGATGGCATGATTTTTGAATCTGGTTACAGTGGAAAAGACGTATTGACCAAGGTCGGGTATAAAAGATCTGATGTTAGTGTTGATCCTTGGGTGATGCAGCATCAGTCAAGCAGAAACGGTTATGCAAAAGACCCTTCTTCATATGTAGAGGAGTGGGTTACTCACTCTGTTGAAAGCATTCCGAGGGTAGACTCATCAAGTGAGGTATCTTCCTTGTTCAGCTGTTCGGAAGAAGGCACATTGTAGTACACCAAGCACCAAAGATTCTGCTAGTCTGATTACTTGTTTGGGAGAGGCAGTGTTTTTGGTCGTTAAGCTTAAATGGTTCTTGGAGAGACCTTATTCTGGACTTTTGGTCCATCATTTTTGAGTTTTAAATGCCCGGGAACAGATAGTAATCACAGGAAAGAAGGACGATGAAGTATTAGAGAAGTTCTGCTATAGCCTATAGGTATATACTTTGTATATGTTAGATTGTTGGGTAACTCCCATACATTCCAATGGGAGTGTAGGACTAACAATAACTTAGTCCAGTGTTTAGCTACATATCTTTTGTGAGTTCCACACTTGGTGCTTTGCTAATTATGAGCACAGCAAAATTTAGCTCAAATGTTTTATTCAGATTTGAGCTTTTGTGACACAGTTAGATTTTTTTTTTTTTTTTTTTTTGGGGAAGAATAGTATATTATTTTATTAAAGGGAATGGTAAATGTGAATTTTGTCAATTTCACTGTATAGTAGTAGAACCTTAACTTTTTTACTAGCTCCTTTAATTTACAGCTTAGTTATCGACGCATTAATGTGCCATATTATAAGTCATTATGTATACTACATACACTTCATAGAGGGTGGAGTGGAGGGTTTGTCAGAGTATGATGGTAGAGACACCGGAAAACATGGCGGCGATGCTTTCTTGTTGGATGATATGGACACCGACGTCGATGGGACCGACGCGAGGGTGTGGGGGTTGGGTGGGGAGGGTGATTGTGTGGGGCACGAAATACGGGTGGAAGGCGAGAGTGGCATGGAGGGTGGTGATTGTGGTGGGGGTGAGACTGGGTTGGCCTTGGAGTTGCATTCGGACTTCGATAAGGTCAAGAGCGTGGGTTGAGCATCCAGCGATAATGGATGCGATTCCACCCTCTATAAATCCTTTCCACTCCCATGTTTTTGTCATAGTTGTTTAGTACAGAAAAGAATTAGGTTGGTTTTGGGCAAAGCCTAACCCATGTGATCACCACCCGATGTTAAAAGTTGTTTTATATCAAACTCCACAAATGATACTCTATATGGATGGTATTTCACACATACATCACATTTGAAAGTAATCATATATTTAGTGGACAAAACCAACAAAGTGTTGTCTAACTTGGTATGTTGATCGCTTATCTCATATCATAGAGGTTTGAGACTAATCAGGAATGGAGATTTTCTTATGATCCTCTCAACTCTAAAGTGTTTGATCCGCAAATGCTAAATAAATTTTAAAAAATGGTAAAGATCGATATTTTATAGACTCGTGCTTACTAATAAGATAAAATAAAAAAGAATTTGTTTAGAGGACAATATTTGGAGTTGGAGGAGCAATTTAGAACTAGAAAAAAAAAAAAAAAAAAAAAAAAGAACAAGTGAGGTGCCCTAATTTAACAGGTAAAAAGTACAATGATACTCTACTGTAAATCTGTAATAGTGTCAATATATGTGATACAATACCTAATTAAACAGTTGATTTATGATATAAGAATACTGTAATAACGAAAAAAAAACTAGGATTTATTGCTTAACTACGATCAACGAACAGTGGGTTGACAATTATAGATTAAGGCAGAACACTAGAACATTAACTATATATCAAAACTGATTCAACTCGAAAATAACCCATTAGTATAATATTAGATTATTTTAACTCTGCAACTTTCATCCAATTCGCACGGTCAGGTTCGTATTCATCGTGATAAAATACCGTAACTCGGAGCAACATTTCAACAGCATATGTAAAGCGGCAATTGACATACTCTTTGGACGTAAGTGGCAGCGGTGAGTTTTGACTGAAATTCACCCATCTAATGGAGAGTTTGAAGATAAGGACTATTTGATTGTATTACTAAGTCATCAATCAAGATGATGATTATTTGATGGCATTACTATGCCGTCAACCAAGCCAGTGACTTCTCTAAAACCATCATAATCTAAGCACGAAATTCGAGGCAGATCTGCAACATATATAAAATCGGTTGGATCATCGGCCATTTGTAACGGATTGGAACCATTGTACACGATTAACGGCACACATTTAAGTCAGTAACTTGAAGATGGTGATGATGTAAATGAATAACTCAGTCAATGACGAATCTAACAGTTTTTATAAGTAAGTTCAAATAACATGAATAAATTTTATAAAAATTATTCATATATTAACAAATTACATGAAATTATATATAATAATTGATACTGAATAGATTTTAGATAACTCTTAATTTTTATATCATCTTTCATATATAAAATCAATCATTCACTCCTATTCAGCTATATCATCACTCCACTTATACAAAATTGAGATAATTTGTCAGCAAAACGACCTCCGTTATGCTGACCCAGCTGGCCCCCCCAACTTAAGTGGCGAAAATACGATATTACCCCTACTTGCTACCAATTGGACCCTCTCCACTTTTGATTAGTCCTGCCTCGTGACTGCGGTGAGTGGAACTCAATGGCTGATACTTCATTAGATTTTTTTTCTTTCTTTTGGGTCAAGAGACCTGTAGACCTGTAGTGTAAGCTATTGCTAAGCCTGTTTATCGGTCCAAAAAATTATCTAAAACCCCGAACTAGTTTGAACTCATTTATAAAAAAATAAATAAATAAATAAATATATATATATATATATATATATGTTCAAGTTGAATATTTTATCTTAATCTCAAATATTACCCAAAAGTTTAACTAATTAAGGGTCTGTTCACATTTACTTAATTTCAGTTAAACTCTCACGTAGTTCTGGTTGAATCAGTTTCCTTTGGGCTAGATGAGCTGTTCTTGTTCCTTCTCAAGATCCAAGATCCGCTTGCAGGTTATATTATAGGCAAGCAGTAATTCTTCAGTTCAGTTCAGTTCACTTCAGCTCTTAATTTCCCTCTCTCATAAAATATTCATTTCAGTTCAGTTCAATTCAGCTCCAATCAGTTCACTTCAGTTCAATTCAGCTCCAGTCAGTTCAGTTCAGTAAATGTGAACATGCCCTAAATTAATTGGTAGTCTAATTTTTGGTGTACTATGATGATGTTACAAAGCAAAATCTACTCTCTTTTAGGACATAGCAAAATGTAGCTCATTTCTAAAGCCATCAATTATCCTTCTTCTCTCTCTATAAAACCCTAGCCTCTCTTTCCTCTCTTCTCTCTCTAAAACCCTAGCCTCCATTGTTGAATTTTGAAGGGGCTTCCATCGGATTTACCGGTGGAAAGCCCCAATCGTTGTTTCTTTTGTGCTTTTTCTCTTCCTTTAGATTTATAATAATTCTTCCTCTTCTAGGAGGAATATTTTTCCCTCGAAAGACAGGGTTTTTCTTCCTCTTTAGGAGGATTTGACTCCTTCGAAAGACCGGGTTTTTCTTCTCTCTTTTGATGAGAGAGGATTTGTTTTTTTATTTCATGGATTGCTATAGAGTTGTTTCATGGGTAAAATTTTGTGCGGGACTGAAAAAGAGATTAATATTTCGACAAAAATCGAACGAACCAGACGGAAATTCTCTGCACGGCTACAACAGATCGATAGACCCCCTCACCGAAGAAGACTGTCAATCACAGCGATTTGAAAGAGGGTATGAAGAATGTACGATTTGCAACAACGAACGTAGCTTTGCTTACGAAATGTTTTTATTTGATTCAATTATTATGTATTTGTTAGATCTAAATCTCTTTGTAGATGTCGTATGACTTATGAATCAATTTTATTTCAAAAAAAAAAATCCATCAATTACTATTTATCTTACAAAGTTAATTAACTTCAAAGTTGATAATTTCTAAAAAAATAAATAAATAAATAAACAAAAAAAACCTTCAAAAGTTGATTAACAATAACAATTCGAAGATTGTTTGTGCAATAGAAGAAAATTGTGTGGTGCACTATCATGTTTAGGGGTGTTCACAGGTCCAGAGCGAAAAAATGGACCGGACCAAATTAATCGGCCTGGTCTCTGGATCGAGAAATTTATTATCCTGATCTTCGATCCGGTCCAAAACTCTATAAAAACCAATCTTGGATCGAACCAGTTTTTTTTGCTTAAAATTATACATAAAACCTTTAATAATGATTAATTAACAAGCTTGAAAAACTTTAGTCATATGAGCTTTTTTTGTAATAAACATACAAAAAAAGACGTGGTTTTCTTTTTTTTTTTCGAATTTTACATAAATTATATAAAATTTAGGAATTTTTTTTTAAAAAAAAAAAATCTAAAATCGGTCTGAACCAGTTTCGTCCAGTTTTGGATCAATTTTTTCGGTCCAGTCCAGATTCGTTCCTAACTTAATCGGTCCAGTCTTCAGTTCTTGAAATTCAATATTTCGGTCTTTGATCCAGTCTTGGACCGATGAACAAGCCCTGCATGTTCATGGTCGCCTCCCCTAAAACGTTCACATTGTGTTTCACACTAAATGGGGAGGAAGTACTAATGCACGTTTGTTATGTATTTGAAAATGCATAACAAATACGGAGTATTAATATATTAAAAAACACATATGGATGAGAGAAAGGAGGAGAGGGATGGGTAAGTGAGACCACTTTTAAATGTACCACTAGAAGCTTATATAGTACCACTAACTATATAGTAAAATATTATTTCTACACGCAGTGAGTACTACTAAATGAATATATAGTATCATTACATACATAAATAGTACCACTGAATATTCAATGGTACTATTTGATCATCCGGTAATACTATTGATCACCCAATGGCACTACACTAAATTTAGAATGTAGACTTACGTGTAATGACCTCCATACCCCTTGTTAATTGTTAAACAACTTACACGTGTACCTAACGGCCCCACTAACAGATTCTATCCAAGGAACCATTAAGTGGTGGTGAAATCCAATTTATGGATTTTTTTTGTGGTGTTATAATAAAAATTTGAAATTTTCTGTGTTATAATAAAAAAAAATTACTATTTTGTAATGTTATTTTCTAAAAAACACCTTTTTTTAAAATGGTAAGATAACAAATCATTAAGTTGCCCTCCTCACGTGGGGTATTCCTAACGTGAACACCGTATGAAATCGATCAACAAAAAAATGTGTTGGTTGCATATGATTCATAGAATTGTTTTAGCTCAATGGTATCAGCATAGATTACATAATGCATGTTATTTGAACCAATAACTTGATACACAACGCAACATCTGGATTCAACCTTGTTTAAAACTTTAACCCTCACGGCCTCACCTATGAGGAATTATTGCATGGTCAAGGACCCTCTCATAACATAAACTCGATCGATTTCCTTAGCTTATAAAATTGAAATCGATCAATGAAATAAAAGATGTGTTTGAAGCAACACCAACAAATACTTAATTGATACTACCATAGTACCATACATATATTTATATTTTATGCTAACTAAAAATTTAAATTACTTGAAACAATATCAATATGTTTTAGTGTTTCAAAATTTCGAAAAAATTATTAACTTTCAAATTACGTAATAGGTATATAATTGTATGCGATTGTAATTAATAATCTCATCATCTTCATGACTTCGTTACCACCGTCTCCAATTAATCTGCATAAGAGCGAAAAAAAAATTATAACAATGAGATAATAATTTGTGACACACTATAAACTATAAAGGTATGTTACATTGCATGATGAGTTACTCTATATAACAGTATATCGACATATAGTATACTACTATCATAAATACATACGAGGTTATATCAGACACGTATGACTTATCCAAAAACCAACTATGAATGAATTGGTATAAATACAACAATAATGTTCATATAGGGTTCAACAAATTAAATAGTTAAATCAAGAGCATGAATAAAGATTACATACGTACCTTATTTTTTTTTATTAAATTTACTAATATCCGTAATAGGAAATGTACTCTTGAGTGAAATGTATTTATTCCGTGGACTAATTTGAACTTTTCTAGTCTTTTTCTCTTTGAAATAATACCATACACAGCTGAACATCCATTGGTCCTCGTCCTTCAAATGCAGTAGAATTTGGTTCTTATCACTTGATATTGCCAAAGGAGTAGAGGCTAACGAAGCCCTAATTGGATACAAGTCCGAAACACTTAATAATAGAACCCATGATCTAACAACCCATGATTTTAAAACAGTGTACTCTTCTTTCACCACCCATACCTTGCAATTGATTCCTCCCTCTAGGACACTCAAGCAACCATTCAAAACCCCTATATCATTTATGTCACTTTCGACGCTGGGTGCCGGAATTTCACTCCATTTCCCGTCGCAAACATTAAACACTACAATTCTTTTGCGTTGATATATAAAATACAACAAACAAACCGCGGGTTTATAAATAATATTACCTGAACGTACAAAATGATCCGTAAAATAGCACTGACGTTCCCATGACCCATATCTTATGCTGTATAGTAAAATTTCGTTAATAGCAAACCAAGAACCACCCTCGAAAATCACGACTTTGTAGTCATCTTTTATATGATCATATCCGAGTCCAATATCGAAATAATAGTCCTCATAATAATTATTGGGATTGAGGAGTGAATGAATAATTGTATCGTTCCTATGTTTATCGCTAATTATACGAGGAATAATATCTAGTTAATGGATTTAGCAAGATCAAAGTAGAGTGAGCAAAGATGCAAAGTAACAAGTCATGGCATGAAGCAACAATCTTAGTGATTCCCAAATTATTTAGGTATCGAGGAAGTTCAATTTTCTCCTCCGCCTTCCAAACGTCGTTGTCGTTGTCATTGACTTCGACTCCGTAAAGCTTAAGATCGTATTTGGTAAATACAAGGAGAGAATTGTTCTTATGGCGGAGATTATAAAGATCGGTGAATTCCGAAGATGATATGAGGGTAAACCATGACTTACACACGAGTTTTGCGCGACATAACCACTTTATGTTGGGAAGCCGTACTAGTATTTGCGAGAGTATGTCCGTAGGAAGCCCTTCGATGGAACTTGATTCACTTGACGCTGCCGCCATTGATTAGTTTTTTTTTAACCAAAACTAAACTTTTAGCGTAGCTTTAATGATCTAACGGAGATTAATTTAACATGTATCAAGTATTTATATATATGATGAAAGGTACAAGATAATATTTAGGTAGAATTCTACAAACTACATAAGGATTAGGATTAGGATTAGGATTAGGAAACAATAACCACTAATTATTTGAAGCAATACACCAACAAATATTAACATTATTATCTCACTTCATAACATATTATCTTCTCAATATTATTATTTATAGGCAAATAATATCTCTTTGTTTGCACACAACAAATCATAATATCTCTTTGTCTACAATATTATCTTATTCTTCTTTGTTATTAATTCTACAATTCTACAAATTTTGCAAAACCATCTTTTATAAGCAACTTTTTGCAAGAAACCGCCTTATAAATTTTTTTATTGCAATGACACACCTTAATCAAAATTTTTTTTGCAAATCAATACTATCTTCTTATTTCCTTATTATTATTTAAAGTTTACTATCTTGTTGTCCTTTAATTACAACTATCGTTAAAGTTTATTAGCTTTTGAAATGTAAATATAAAAAACGTTATAGAATTTGAATGAGATTCATATTAAATTGTACAGTGATATTTGAGCATACGTATGTTATCAAGAGGTATAAAGAACTTAAAAATCCTAAAATCAACGAAAATCAATCGATGGTAGGAAAAAAATAGGTGGTAATTAGTGAGAGAATTTAAGAGGAAAAAATATACATTATTAAGTTTTTAGCTGCAACATTTTACATATTATTACTCCATAGTCCATATGACCATAGTCCCAAAGCTCACAAAAAAATCATTTGAAGAAAAACACCCTAAAAATATTACACTAAGTATTATTGAAACATGCACATCAATTTAAGAGTTCTAAACTAACACTCGGCGCTTAAAATATGAATGGATGCAAATCAATTAAATATTATTTAATAAATAATTTTGAAATAACATTATCAAACTTTTTAGGGTTTTAAAAAATAATTGTCTTAAAAGATTTTGGTGGCTTTCTTATACTATTCTACAAATTCACCACATAGACACATAAACCAGATAGTATACGTATTAAAATTATCAGGTCTACCACCCAAACCAACTGTATAAATACATGCCAATACAAATTCTCCGCAAGAGCTAGCCCCTCTGCGCGCATCGCGCGCGTAGGATACCCTAGTAGAGAGAAAGGAAGAGAGAGATAGGTAAGTGGGACTTCTTTTAGATGTGCCACTAAAAGCTTATATAATACCATTGTCTATTTAGTGATACTATTTCTACACATAGTTAGTACCACTGAATGCATATATAATACCACTGCATGCATACCTTGTACCACTGAATGTCCAATGGTACTCTTTGATCATCCAATGGTAGTAAAAATCACCCAATAGTGCTACTCTTAATTCATAATATGCATCTACGTATAATTACACCCTTGCCTCTTGTCTGCATTTCTATTTGCATAACAAAACTCCATTAAGACAAGCTCGTTTGTGATTGATATGAGTAATATTACCCGTGAATTGGTCAAAACACTCTTTTTTGTTCAAAGTTAATTTAAGGTTTAAAAGTATAAATAGTCATTTTAGATTATGATGTTACAGACATCACGTGTAAGATTTGTTGTGTTTATCAATATGTACCAATTGGAAATTTAACTCATCTAATAGTTGTGGATCTGTAGTTATTGACAATGTTGACCCCAAGTATATACAAAAATAAGGGTCCTAAAATAATTAAGTAGTACTCCCTCCATTTTTAAATACTTGCTCAATTGAAATTGGAGAAAGTAATAAAATATGGATATAGTGGGGTAATTGAGAAAATAAAAATTTGTAAAAAGCAAAAAGTAGTGGAAGAGTAGGAGGAGAGAGAGTATTATGTTGGGTCCACTAAGTGTGAGAAGTGAATTAAATATTGTAAAAGCTTTCCAAAAAAGGATATGAAACAAGTATTTAAAAACGACCGGAAAAGGAAAGTGGAACAAGTATTTAAAAACGAAGGGAGTATGTGTTCATCTCAAATTTTAACTTAATACTCATTACTCCCTTTGATTTTTTTTTTTTAAATTTTTTTTTCATTACTTGAGAATGCATGAAGTTTAAGGAGAGTAATATAATATTGTAAGTGGGTGAATAAATAATTGGAAAAATAGTTAAAAAATAATCCCAACTTTTGCCCGTTTGCCCAAAATAATTCTAACTTAGGATTATTTTTAAATAATTCGAACTTTAGGGAACATTTGCTCAAAATGATTCCAGGTGACCTGTAACCTGTTAATTTATTTTTTTGTATTAAGTGACTCATGTCAGTGCGGCATTATAGGTTGAAATTCTTTTAAAAAAATCCACTTGCAACTCCACCGGCAACCACCAGCATCCCTACAACCCTCACCATTTCGACAACCCAGCCAGCCCCCACCCCGCTGCCGCCTAGACGGTTTTTTTAGGGGTTTCGAAATTGGGGGTCTGAGGGTTTCGGGTGGTGGGTTCAGTGGATAAGGGGACGAGGTCGTCGCCGATGTGGGAAAAAGGGTGCCTAGGCGCCGGCGGTGTGTAGGGGTTCCGATTGGGGTTGTAGCTGGGGTGGTGAGGAGGTGGTCGTGGGTTTGAGAGTTGGTTTTTTTTATTTAAATATTTTAAGTTTTTTTTCTTTTATTTTTTAACCAATTAAATAGTAACACGTGTTAACTACAGGTTAAGTGACCGGCTAGGATCATTTTGAGAAAATAAATCCCAAAGTTCGGATTGTTTAAAAATAATCTAAAGTTGGAATTATTTTGGGCGAACAAGTGAAAGTTGGGATTATTTTTATCAATTTTTTCTAAAATTATTATAGTAAAAGTAAGATGGGGACCATGAAATAGAAAGTATATGAGGAGAGGATAAATATTTTTAGTATTTAAATGGGGACCATGGAAGAGAGAGAAATGATAAAATAATTTGAGTGAGGTTTAAAGTAAGAGATTAAAATGATAAAATATTGTATAAAATTACTAAATATAGAAGTGATGCATTAGTTTCTCCTTCCCTCTCAATAATAATTCTCAACTAATTTTTCTGTCTCTAACTCCACATTACACATATGTACCCTTAATAATTAATTTTAAGGAATCTATAACCTACTTAATGCTCGTGAACATAACACAAACATGCTTTGTTTAATTTAGCACTTTTAGAGTTAGTTACATGTTTAATTAGCTAACAATATTCAAAGTCAATATCCTCTACTATTCGAACCTATAGAAGCTCTTTTGTAAAACTATACAAAAACAACTTAATAATGTTAATCAGGAAAAAAATCTTGAACATAATTATTAAGTGAGCATAACTTATAATTATCATAAATTTATTAAATCAAATATAATAAACATGTATCAAAAACATTTTTATTACTTAATACATAAGTATAATTTTACCAATTAATCCCCATTCCTTACAATTTTAATGAATATACATGTTGTTTCTTACATGTTGTTTCTTTGCAAAGCCATTAAATCCCATTATTTTGTTCATCTTTTTACCTTCCAAAATGACCTCAATTATGTATAAAAAAAAACACACAAAGGACAAATAAGCCATAAAATATCAAAAACATAAATAAAGACACTAAATTTTAAAGGAACTAACCTAAAGTCTAGGAACATGACTAGAAAATAAATGTCAAAATGACGCTCGTCACATACGAGAGAGAGAGAAGGGAAGGAGATAGAATGGGATCGAGAGAGGGGGGCTGGAAAAGAGATGTTTGAAATTGTCTTATTATCACAATCATTTTAAGATAAAGATGTTTGAAAATTATTAAGTTACTCAATAAGAAACCATATTGCGTTCTAAAATAATATCTAAATTAATCAAATTTTTTAAAAAAATCTCTAACAAATTCTAGATAACTTTACTTATTAAAATTGTTTATCCATGAAATTTTTTCCTGTAGAAACTTTATCACTACTCCTTGTAAGTTCTTGTATCCTTGCTACTACCTCCGTTAAGTTTGGGATATTATTTGTGAGATATAAAATATTCCAAAGTTGCAACTAAAACTTAGCGGAGGTAGCATTACAAAACCCGAACACAACCACGAATATCACAAAAATCGAACACAACAACGAATTTTCCAACGACTAGTTATTGATAAATATAATGTTATTGCTGATTTTATAATGTTATTTTTTAATTCTACTCTATTATTATTCCAACGAGATTTTCAATGAAGAAAGAGGAAAAGAGAAAAGAGCGTATTTTTTTTTATTAAACTATTACAGTTTTTTTATATTGTTATTAATGATTTTTATACTATTTTCATTCCTTAGTATGGAACTATAAACCATACCTAATAGCGGCCCATTACAGTGATTACACCTCTTCCTTAACAACCAAAAAAAAAAAAAAAAAAAAAAAAAAAAAAGCCGTATTGAGTACCGCTACTCTGTCAAGGAGTATAGAGTACAAGCAAAATTTATCTATTGAGTTGTCGAAGTTTAGACGCTAGAATTTCCATGGCTGCTAATGTTTTGGGTCTCTCTCTGCATCCAATCATTCATTATGTGTTACCAATTATTGGATTGACAGTCGATAGCTGATGCAACTACACTAACGTCATCTATTTAGAAATGTTAGATTTCCTTAACAAGTGTTTGCATTGCTTACCATATTATGCAAGCTTACAGTACTCCTTTCATTCTCAAATCAATGCAACTTTTGCTTTAGGAAGGTCCACCATCACCAACTTTTAATGTATTTTTTGAGTTAAGATAGTTTTTAGGTACTCTATTGAACAACTCCCCCGTTGTAGAATAATTGATAAGTGACTTTATTGTACAGTACATAAAATATATTGTTACTTTGTTAGATATAAAATTTTATAGTATAACATTTTTTTTTATATATAATTTTCATTAAAATTTAAGCATATAAAAATAAGTTTAAACTAGTACTCGTATATCGTTATGTGTATAAAGTTTGACTATACTCCGTATTAGTTATTCTGGGATAAAGGGAGTACTATAGTTTTTAGCCTGCACGATTTTCCGATTTGATTAATTGTTGTCCTTTCTCATCTGCGCCTTTTCAAAGTCTTTCCCATATGCCCCATCTTCTCCCTATTCTCTCTCAACTCTCCTTTATCCTCTTTTAGATTTTTAGTTTTTTGGACCGTTTAGGCTTAATAGTCTATTTTTTTCCTTCTGAAAATTCGACTATTCTGACCCTTTTTCTTTTATTTAAGTTCAGTTTTTTGCTTTGTTTTGCATTATTTTGCGTTTTGCATTGTTTTGCTTTGCTTTGTTCTCTCTATTTTTGAAAGTCTTTCCCAATTAGGTTTTTCCTAATTTTTTAAAAATTTTGATCTGAATTTTATTTTTATGGTTCTAATAATGATTTGAGACATGATTTGGATTCATATAGGTTTAGGGTTTGTTATCAGCTCTATAATAAGAACATCGGAAACATAAAAAAATCATTGCTCGTGTCAAGCTTAAAGCGGTGTAGTTATGGTTTTCATTATTAAAGTTATGCTACTTTCTCTAAATCTATGCTTTACAAATCCATATATCATTATTGTAGATGTCGTAAGGCTATTCATTAATGATATTATTCTTCTTTTCATTTAATAAAAAAAAACTACATTAATCATGGTTTTCAAAATGTTGTGTTTTTATAAGAGAAACTATTGGGTGAGACTTGTCTCACCAATATATGGCTTCGTGAGACAAACACAAAATAACTAGGAAAGTCTAGCCTTTTAAAAACTTAAATCAATTAAAAGATACATCCAAGTAGTTACATACCTGATATCATTTAGACAATTTACCATGTCATTCAACCAATAAATCATATCATCCAAACTAGACATCAAAGATATCATCCAAGTAATTATTAGTATCATCCAAATAATTAATCATGTCATCCAACTGATCTAATCATATCATCCAGCCTAAACACTTCCTTCTATTTAGATGGTCATGGTTTCACAACAACAACAACAAAAATAAATAAAAATAATAATAAACTTAAAACAAAAGAAACTTTTAGAAACAGGATAGTAAATAATGTTGGAAACGGTTAGCTCAAAATAAGTTAACCTTTTGATTGATAAAAAAAAAAAGAGACGATAATTATAAGATATCTTCCCAAAATAAATTATGACTTGTTAATTTTGGGAGAAACCGAATGCTTAGGTTAAATACGCCATGGTTTTTAATGTTATTGGTTCATACATTTTAAAAATTTAATCAAAATTAGTTGTTTGGTTAAAATTTTCATATTAATTTTTTAAAAATCTCCGTAGAATAGCCCCCTACCCCCACCCCTCGTCGATTACCCGTCCCTCACCCACCGCCAACCCCTTTCTCTCTCACACCTCCTACCGCCACCTCTATTCCTCGCCTATCTCTATCTCTTATTTTAAAAGCTTTTCAGGTTGGGTTGATTCGGGGTGTGGAGTGGGTTTTCAGTGGTTAAGGGGTAGGTTTTTAGTGGTTAGGAGGTGTGGGGGGGGGGGGGTAGGGTAGGGATTTGAGGTGGGTATATATGATGGTTTCAGGTGGGTTTCGGGCAGAGAATGGTGGCTTTAAGAGCTAGAGGAGGCTAAGAATGGGGCAGGTCGGGGTTTAGCGAGGGGAATTGTGGGGGAGGTGCGTGCGGTGGCGTGGGTGGGGAGTGGTCTATAATGGGGTTTTCTTTTATTTATACTAGGTTAGATCCCGTGCCATGCACGATGACCTATAGTTATATATAGTTGTAGATTGTTGATTGAGAAGTATTATAATCATAAATTAGTCGAAAAATATTAAATTATTGATTTGGTATTTGCAATTTTTAATTGTAGCTTCTAATACACAACTAAACAAAAGTTATAGACAGAAAACTTTTATTGCATAAAAAATAATATCTTTGTTTGAATGTGTACAAATGTGGAATATACTTATCAAATAGGAAGTGAAATATTATTGTATAGTTTGTATTAAAAACTTCTCTAAGAAGCTTTGGCCAAAAAAAATAATAATAATAAAAAAAAAACTTTTGGAGGGAAAATTTTTAACCAGGAGATGACATGTGTCATTTCTGGTTTCGCCTTTAGTATAAAGTTATAGATAGGACACATTATTTTAAAATTTTACCAAATTTATTTTGAAAGATTTGTGAAATCTTTTTTATTTTAAATATAATTATTACTACGTGTTAATATGAAATATGTATAAAAAATAATACTCTCTCCGTCCCCTTTTGATGGTCCCTTATGGACAAATAATACTCTCTCCGTCCCCTTTTGATGGTCCCTTATGGACAAATGTTCACCCCATTTGCTTTTTCCAACAACCATTAATATTAATTTTTTTACCAAAATTCCCTCCAATTTGCAACAATACTTGTGCAAATTTAAATTTCTCATGTAAATTTGATTTCCCATGTACTTTTATTACTTTTTTAAATGTACTTTAACCATTCTTATTTGTGTTTATTAATTCCCATGAAAAATGCCAATAAGGGACTATCAAAAGGGGATAGAGGGAGTATTATTTTTATAAATGATTTGTTTCAATTCCTTAATTAATATTCAATAATTGTGTCCGGAATCCGGGCACTATTTACGACTCTCAAGTCAAATCATTACAGTCAAGTCACGTCACATCAATATACTTATATGACATCATTATAAATATTTAATAAATATATGACATTATAATAATCAATTCAAGCACATCACATTATTACACTTATATGACATCACTATATTTCATAAATTTCAAAATAGAGTCATAACTCATTCTTGGTACTTTATGGACATCTTTATCGGTGTCTTATGGTTTCAAACCTCCTTATATGACCCCATGACTCATCCAACACATTCCATTTTTTTTTGAAAAAAATTCGAAAATTGATCTGAAATAGTGTATTATAACCTTTAATTTTGGACACTTTTCCACTTATTTTGACCCGAAAATAAAAATTGCCGAGATTCTTACCATGGACCCTAATACACCTCGGGAGTCTATTTGGGTGGGTGCAACCATCCAATATGTCTTTAAACGGTCAATTTACCTGTTCGCAACTTGCACCGATTTCGTGAACTCAAGCCTATCACGGACAATTATGACAACATATAATGGTCATATATGGTTCCAAACGGCATTATATGACCCTGAGCTGTATTCCCTAGAGTCTCAAGACTTTTTGCCACCGAGCCCCATAACCTCCAAAATTCCTCAAAAAGCATGGATAAATAGCCTACAATTTTGGAATTTTTTTGACCATTTTTCGCCCGAAAATAAAAATTGTCGAGATATTTACCATGGTCCCTAATACACCCCGGGAGTCTATTTGGGTGGGTGCAACCATCCAATTTGCCTTAAAACAATAAATTTACCAATTCGCAGCTTGCACTGATTTCTTGAACTCAAGGAAACCACGGACATTTATGACAACATATAATAGTCATATATGGTTCCAAACGACATTATATGACCCTAAGATATATCCCCTAGGGTCTCAACACTTTTCGCCATCGGGCCCATAACCTCCAAAATTCCTCAAAAAACGTGGATGATAGCCTTTAATTTTGGAATTTTTTGACCATTTTTCGCCCGGAAATAAAAATTTTCGAGATATTTACCGTGGTCCCTAATACATCCCGGGAGTCTATTTGGGTGGTGCAACTAGAGGTGATCAAAGTAAGCCCGGCCTGTCGGCCCGGCCCAAAAATTTGTTTTTTTTGGACGGGTTTGGAAATGCATTTTAAGGCATATGTAGTTGATTTTTTAGGCTCGGGCCGAAAAGCCCGCATGGCCCGACCATTTTGGGCGGGTTTGGACACAAAAGTTTTGGCCCGAAGCTTGGGCCGCCTCGGCCCGAAAAGTAGGCATAATTTTTTACGCCCGAACCCGGCATGGCCCGCCCAATGATCACCTCTAGGTGCAACCATCCAATTTGCCTTAAAACGATCAATTTACCAATTCGCAACTTGTACTAATTTCGTGAACTCAAGACAACCACGGACATTTATGACAATATATAATGGTCATATATGGTTCCAAACGACATTATATGACCCTAAGATATAATCCCAAGGGTCTCAATAGTTTTCGCCATCGGGCCCTGTAACCTCCAAAATTCCTCAAAAAACGTGGATGATAGCCTTTAATTTTGGAATTTTTTAACCATTTTTCGCCTGGAAATAAAAATTTTCGAGATGTTTACCGTGGTCCCTAATACACCCCGGGAGTTTATTTGGGTGGGTGCAACCATCTAATTTGCCTTAAAACGGTCAATTTACCAATTCGCAACTTGCACTAATTTCGTGAACTCAAGGCAACCACGGACATTTATGACAACATATAATGGTCATATATGGTTCCAAACGACATTATATGACCCCAACTAATGTTAAATCCACTAGATAAGCCCTGTGCGATGCACGACATAAAAAAATCATTGAAATAATATATATTTTATATATGTCCCTCATATGAGATAAATTATAGAAACATAACCATTAATTGTCATTGCAATGATAATTAGATCTTATAATTTTAAAGAGTAAAAACTTAAGCAAACTATGCATTACGGAATACTCTATAACAGAGAGAAATTATATTTTTAAAGCCAGATAGTCACTCATAAATTCATAATATAAAATATGGAGTGTAATATAATATAATATAATATAATAATTGTCTTGCCATTGAACATATTATTTTAATACATGGTTGGGTTTTTTCTTTAAAAAAATAATTAATTATTTTGAATCAAATAAAAAGGAGAAAATGACTTGTTTGGTAGGTTATAGGTCATTTGACCAATTAAAAGAAAATGCTTATTAAAAGTCATCTTATTTATAGTACTAGTTAATCAAAAGATTTGCTTATTTTGAGCTTACCGCGCAAGGGTTTGCTTATTCTTTGACAAATTTTTCAGTGTTAAAAGTAACTTAAGTGATTAAATTCTATAAAAAGCAAAGACTAGCTATTATTTCATGCTTTTAAACAAGGAAAACAATCAATGTATGAACAATTATTTGAGATTTATTTCCTTCTAGTATATGGTAAGAAATCATAATATTTTTTTTTTTTAAAAAAAAAAAAAAAAAAAAAAAAAAAACCCATGTGATTTGATACATCTCCTATATTTGTAACATCTCAAATATTCTACTTTGGGCCTTTGGCTTAATATTACACCTTTATGGCTCTATGAGAGTATGAGACTATGAATTCACCTTAATATCTCCCCCTTCCCCTTGCACGCTTTTGAGTTTCGACATCACTATAGATAATGCTTTACCATCATCAGATTAATATTGCTCTGTCTCATCTTATTTGTAAGTCTCTAATCTCTTATTCTATATATTTCTACTTTTCTTATAGTCATATCAAAAGGATTAAAATTTATTTACGCTGTGTCGCTGTGTGCCTGTGTATAAGATATTTACTAGAAAAATAATGTTATTACATTATTATTCTCTTTGGAAATTTTGCCAAAAACCTCCTTATAAAACACCATTTTTTTTTTTAAGAAACCACCTTATATTTTTTTTTGGTAACAACACACCATTTTTTTTTTTTTTTTTTTTTGCGAAAACGCACCTTAACTTATTATTATTTTTTTTTACGAGAACACACCTTAACTTTTCTTTTTAGAGAACACACCTTATGCCGAAATCTGAGCGTGACTTGTTTTTCGACATTGACCTCGTCACGTGTTCTCCTAAAACAGTCTCCCTTTATTTTTCAATCCCCTTTTAATAAAAAATTTAATGTGTTTTTTTTTTTGTTTTTTTGTACATAGTACTCACTCCATTTCGAAAAGGGAAAAATTGCGGAAAATAATACAACCTTTGGCCCGTTCTTTTTTAATAATACAACCTTTTGATTAATTCTTAATAATTTAACCTTTGGGGGGTGTCAATTTTAAACAAGACATTACTTGTTGGTAACCTGTTTTTGAAGGTAACCATGACACGTGTCATTGTTTTATTGGTTTTTCACTGTAATTAATAAATTAAATAATAATTATTATTAAAGAAATAAAAAAAAACCCCCCAAACCACCCAACCACCACCACCCAGCCACCTCCTCTCCCCTCCCCCTTAACCCCGACCTTCCCCCTAAACCCCAAACCACCCAACCACCACCACCCAGCCACATCCTCACCGTCGGCACGCAGACCGCTTCCCCCTTAACCCGACGCAGACCACCCCCTTAACCCCCTTTCCTTCCCAACCACCACAACAACCACCCTAATCCACGCAGCCGCCACCACAAAACCCCCCCGAAACACCACAAAAATCACCCATTCCCTTTCCCAGATCCCGATAAACACCTCTCTCCCCTTTTGTTGCTCGAAACCGCCCCTCCACTTCCCCTAAAAATCCCATCATTGTGGCATTCGCGTTTTGGTGGTGGTTGGGAAAGGGGAAATCGACAGGGGGAAAGGGGGTAATTGGGTCGATCGGGGTTAGGGGGTAATTGGGTCGGTCGGCGGCGGAGAAGTGATGTTGCTGGTTCAATGGAGGGTAAAAAGCTCAGAAGGTGCTTCAATGGAGGAGACGAAGCTCAGAAGGTGCTTCAATGGAGGAGTGAGAGTAGAGTGCAATGGAGGAGAGAGAAAGGAGGAGGGGTACGGCGAGGCAGAGTCAGCGTGAGAAGGGGGAGGGGAGAGGAGGTGGCGTGGTGGTTGCTGGGATTAGGGTGGTTTTTGTTCGCCAGGGAAGGGCTGGCTGCCGTGATGGAATGGTGGAAGAGGTGGTTGCCTTTTTTTTTTTCCTCTCTTTTTTTTTTAATCTAAAATTAATTATTTAAATAAAAAAATTTAATTTATATTTAGACCAATTATCTGATGACATGTGTCATGGGTAACCGGTTTTAAAGGTTACAAGTTTTTTGTCTTGTTTAAAATTGACATCCCCAAAGGTTATATTATTAAGAATTCATCAAAAGGTTGTATTATTAAAAAAGAATGGGCCAAAAGTTGTATTATTTTCCGCAATTTTTCCTTTCGAAAAGTGGGTTACGTACTTACGTGTGCCTTTTTGATTTCTCCTTTAATGATTATGTTTTAATTATATACAGTATTTCATATTAGATTAAAATTGTTATTTTTTACGCCATTTCTTGTACATACATTTTTTCAATGCAACTTCTATTATCAAAATATTTGCATTCTTCCAATGCAACTTTATCAACTCCTTATACATGTACTCCCTTCGTCCCTTATGGTCAATTTTAAGTCCTAAAATAGGGGTAAATTCAAGTTGATCTCTGAGATAAATTATGTGAATAAATCTCCTCTCACAATTTATTCATTTTCTTTTATTTTTTAAATGATAAAAGTAAAATAATAAAGTGGCACAGATTTCAACACATAAAGTTGTGAGAGGACATAAATTAGATTGTTAATCTCTGAGATCAACTGGGGCTCCCCCATTTGTTTTTTTTCAAGTATCATTAATATTAAATTTTTACCAAAATTTCCTCCAATTTGCAACAATATTTGTGCAAATTTAACTTTCTCATGTAAATTTTGTTTTTCCATGTACTTTTATTACTTTCTGTCTCTACTTTTTTACATATCCAATGTAAATTTATCTTTTCAATGTATTTTTACTAATACTCATTTATTTTTATTAATTCCCGTGAAAATTGTCCATAAGGGACTATTATTTATTTTCAAAGTTAATTTAATGCATTAATACTGTACTTGATACTACATCCGTTTTTTTTAGCTGACACGTTTTTTTTTCACGCTTGCCAACACACAATTTTAATGATTAATATCTAGTTATCAACATTGTAAAAATTATAAAAAGTGGATACTAATTAAATTTACTTTAAAACGATTCAAACAAGATCCCACATGACTATATTTTATCGTAGCTATAACTCACAAAATCTAATTAAAATATATTTTGTGAATAATGTAAAAGTCAAAGTGAGTTAATGGAAGAAGTACATGTGACATCTAATTATTATTTCTTCCATTTTTTTTGAAGCAATCTTTCTACCATTTTATTTTCTTTATTAACCGTATAAAACTACCAAACATATCCTTTTGTCAAGATCGAATAGAGTTATATGGAGTAGAAGGTTTTCATTATTATTATTATTATTATTATTATTGTTATTATTATTATTATTACTATTATTATTATTTCTTTAATATTTTCACAATAAAAGTACTCCCTCTGTCCCAGATTACTTGCAATATTTTGACTGGACACGCTTGCCGATGCACATGTTTGACCGTCGATATCTTTTATTATATATTTATAAAAGCTATAAAAAGTTTATATTAAGAAACTATACATTAAAAGAGACCTAACAACATCTTACATGATTACATTGACTTTCATATAATAGCTAGAAAAGATAGTCAAAGTGAGATGTGTGAATAGTGCAAATTGTCAAAACGTTGCGAGTAATTTGGGACGGAGGGAGTAATAATTTTATATTGAAAAAAATATTTCAAACAAAAAAATATTGAAGTAAAGAAAAAGATTTTTCATGACGGAGTAATAAGTTTACACAGTAGAAGAAGATATTTCTTAATTTTCTCCCTTTTTCAATAAAAAAAACATGGGAAAATGATTTGAAAATGGTTAAAAAGTCACCATTAACCAAAAGACTTAAGATAAGAATGAGTAATGACAACAACAGTAACAAATGGCGCGACATTTGATGATTCAGAAAAAGACGTTATACGGAGTAAATTACATTTTCTTGGGAAACGACAAACTCCAAATAAATATAATTATTTTATTTTATTTTATACTGAAAATTATAAAATGCACCACTGTCTATGTCACAGTCATCAGCCCCCCTCTTTTGCTTTACGGAGTACTATTTACTCTCCATTTTCTCTCTCTTCATTTTATTTTTTTAATTTAATATAAATAAAATTTTTTTAAAAAATATTTTTTTTTTATTATAATTAATTAATTAATTAATTAATTAATTTAAAGTAGTTAGTGTAGTGTAGTTTTATGATCAGTTGGTAATTGGGGCACCATCATTTTTGAGGGTCACTACTTCTCTAACTAGTCTTTCCTCTTTTCCTAGCTAAACAAACTCCAATAAAATTCAGAGAGAGAATTTATTTTTATTTTTTTAAAAAAACCCAAAAAAAATTTATAAAAAAAAAATTTGTAGAGAGAGAAAGTTTAGAGAGAGAAAGAGATGGGATTGGGGGTTTCAAGGGGGGAAACATGCCCAACTTGAACCCAGCACCTCTATTCTTTGCTTCCTTCTTCAGATCCCAAAGGTCCTTCCTTTCTTTTCTTTTTTTTTTTAACTTTTTTTAAGCAAAATTAAATTTTTAATTCATTTTTTACTTTTTTTGACTGAAATTTATTAAATTTCAGCCATTTTTTCATCTGGGTATTTGTTAAAATTTCTTGGGTATGAAATTTTTATGGTGTTTATATTTTTACTGCATGTGGGTTTATTTGGGATCATTACTGTTATAATTTCTGTTATTGAAGAAGAAGAAGAAAAGGGAAAGTTTTCTTTTATGGTAAAATTTTTTTTAATCTTGTTGTTTTGTGACTGTTATGTGTTTCTCTATTATTGGTGGGTTTTGTTTTCTAGAAATTTCCTTATTAGGTGTTGATAATTTGGATTGTTGCCTATTGGGGGTTAGATTTTGTTCATATTTTTTTACCCTTTTTATTTGTAATAATAATAATTTATATTAAAATTTAATTTTTTCCCATTTATGGTATAAGTTTGTTGTAATTTTTTTTTTTTTAATCTATTTTGGGGTTTGATCATTATTTTCTTCCAAAGTCATAGGGGGTTGAGTTTATGTCAATAGGTTGGTTGAGATTCTTTGTCAATTGTCATCCTTTTTTTTGAGAGTCTTTTTATGGGATTATATGATTGGGCTTATTTCTGTACGGATTGTTCTTTTTTTGGAATCTTGGTTTTTCATTAGCTCTACCTTCCTTACTATCTTCTTACCAGTTTTGGTAGGGAAGAAAATTCATATCTTTGAGTCATCCTATGTTTATTTTTGGTTAATTTTGTTATATATAATCTTGCTCTTGTTATTGGATCATTTGCATGCAAATTTCTCATTCATTGTTGTATGCTTAGCTAGTTAGCTTTCATTTGGCTGATAATTGTTGTACTTAATTAACTTGCAGCTTGTTGAGTGTTGGGTGACTGAAGCTTGCTCTTGTTCGTGTTCGTGTTTGTGCTCGTGTTTTTCCTTTTCTTTTCAGGTAAATATTGTTGAATGGTCAAGTCCTTCTATTGTTGTGCTAAGTGTGCATGTTTGTTTTATGCGCACTAATTGTATGCGCCTTTCACATTCATTTTTCTGGATTGGTTAATACGAAGTATTTAAGAAAAAAGCGTATATTTGGATGCGAAATTGCAGATTATTTGAAACATGAGTAGAGTTGTACAAAGTTGTACTACTTCAGTTTATGACTCTGAACCACATGAGTTCTGCTCCTCTGGAATCTGTTGCATTTGAAGTTGATGTGTTTTACACAATTATTTTTAGGGTATAAATTTTTTGTTGTATAAGTTATCTGAATTATCGAGTTGTGTGTCGAAATCTAGGAGTGTGATTTTACTTCTTGAATTTGTTTTGATTCAATTTGACTGAAGAGTAGCCTTGTTAATTTGGTCAATCTTGTGTGCTTATCGTCCCTGAAAGTAGTTGCATTTCGTTGATGAACTTGCTTAATTGTGGTGTGAAATCGACATCCAACTGTTTCTGTTTCTTATTTGTTCTGTTATATATGTTGTTACCTTCATGTATTTATTTATTCTGTTGATGATGTCCTGTGTTCTTATTGGGGTGTCAAAACCTTTATCTCCAATGGTGAGACCCAATGTACGTATTACATATACTTTTTGGTGACCTGTTTTGTGGCTCTAATGTGTCTTATTGAAAAAGATAAATTTCATTTAATTTGAGAATGAAATGAAATCATTTGAAAAATGTTCTCAATTGTGCTAGTTGTTCTTGCTTTGCCTATTTATCCCATGATATGTTATATTTGGCAACCCTCTCTTGTCTTAAGCCCCCTATCGAAGATGCTCTTATGCCAACATGTATGAGTCGTTTGTATCCTTGTACGTAGCTATCAATGAGGCAACATGATGAATTTTAGGGGAGTGAGGTGTGTTCAATTAGTGTATCAACATATTAGGTAAACCTGATTTGTATATTGGGGGTGAAGCGGTGAGGCGGTGTGGAGACAATAGACAAATACCTAGGAATGGAATTTTTTGTTTTCTTGGATTTCCTACAAATGTGTTTGTATGTATATGTGGGTGTTTTTGTTAACCTATTTGTTCTTAAATATTTTGAGGTTTTCTTTTCAGATTTTGCACCATAGACATACTTTTATTTTATTTGTCATGGATTGAATTGTGGAGAAAGGAGGAAGGCTTTGATGTCGAATCTTAGACAAAACATTTTATGTTGATAAATTGATTTGTAAATTTAATGCTGATTATTTGATAGGAATTTGCCCCCTTTTGCAGGTCTAATCTACCGGCTGCATTGTAACCACTCACTTAGAATCTGTCTTGGTGTTGTGTGCTAGTTTATCCAAATGTCCAATTTATTTATCAATTACCCTGCACATTGGAATTCAGATGACCACAGAATTTCCGAATCTTTATCGAAGGGCTTGAGCTTGAAAATGGATTCCCCACCTCAACTTCATCTCAATGCAAGGTCATTAGGCTTTCATTTGCAAGATCAAGACTCACCTTCAAGTCAATCAACTCAGTCAAATCATGATATGACTACTAATGCCGGAACCAATTCTCAGGACCAATGCATGTCATCTGAATCTGGTATTCTTTGTTTCATCCTTTCCTTTGTATTCTTTGTTTCTATCCCTTTATCTTTCTCTTTTGTTGTTGGGGGTGATGGTGGTGATGAATTTATGGCGAGTTGCATATTTAGTAATGAAGTAGTACATGTGAAGCTTGTGCAAAATATATCTCATCTCCTACTTAGTACTTCGCGTGTCTTTGGATGTATGTCTAGTGGGTGTTAATCTTGTCTCTTTTTGTATGTTTGTCTAATGGAGTGTCAATCTTTCAAGTGTACCCTCGTAATGGTATCATGCGCTTTTCATTTTTTTTTTTCTAGGTCAAGAAGTTAATTGTGGCAAGAACCTTGGACAAATGAAACCAATGTATCTAATGGGTCACCCAGAAGCTGGTTTTAATATTGGTCAAATGGATTACAATCGTGCAATGGTAAGCGGTGGTTGTTGTTTTTGTTTTTTTTTTTTTTTATATGATTGGAAGATGCTGAGAGAACTCTCTTCCTTTTGGCAGGGATGCATGCCATATCCTTGTGGTGATCCCTATTACAATGGGATACTTAATACATATGGGACAACACCCATTGTAAGTTTCTTTAAATTTTCATTTAAGTTGCTTTTTCATGCTATATTGTACTTGTTTTCATAATACGTAATGTCTCCAATTTTATGCATGGATGTATATATTTAGTAGTGGAGGGTAACATTTTTACTAGTGGGTGCTAAGTAATTAAAATTAAGTTTTATACGAATCATTACATATATATTATTGCACGTATATTGCATATTGTATTCCTTATATATAAGTAATTCAATTGCAATTTGTTATTGAAATATTGAATTGTTTGCTACACTTTTTTTTTGATAGAGTTTAGTGGGGTTAAATCGGTCAAATTGATTCCCTTTTAACGGTGTTTAATTAGATTACCTAAAGTTAGGACACTTTTGCGATGAGAATTTTCTAATGGGTAACTTATGGTAGTTTGGTTAGACATAAGAAGTATCTTTTTCTATAAAGTTATAATTCCGAGAGATTGAAAGTACCAAAAATTGTTTGTTAAATACATCCACTCCTTGACATTTATGGAAATAAAACTTCTGTATTTGTTACCACCTGTTTTTCTACTATGTCAATTGATTAATTATTATGTATAGTTAATGTCATTACGCCATACTATGATGTTCAATATCAATTTACACTTGGGTTAAATTTAAAATCCTTCCTGTAGAATCTTGAAAACTAATTCTTTTCTTTACCTTGAATTATCTAGATTCAACCCCATATGATGGGCATGACAACTACGAGAGTCCCATTACCTCTTGATATATCTGAAGATGAACCGATATTTGTCAATGCAAAGCAATACCATGGCATTCTAAGAAGGCGACAATCAAGAGCAAAGATGGAGGCCCAAAACAAGCTCATTAAAGCTCGAAAGGTAAGACGTTTCTCCCAGGTCTCTTGAATTTCCTATTCATGTTCATATGTAATTATTCACTCAGGGTTAGTTGCAATGGCTTTTGATTATTCGTAATTGTGCTTTCCACTTGTTATTTTCTTATTGACACATACAGATGTAATCTAATCTAATCTAATGGTTTCTTCCTATCAAAAAATTAAGAGGATGTTAATTTAAAAAATTAAGAGGATGTTGATTTTTTTTTACAACCTTCCTATTACTTACAGGCTTATAAGATAATCCAAACATGATAAACTATGATATACTTCGTATTATTTTAATAACATGATAGCTATTAACGGACATGATAAAGTATTATATAATGCTTTTCATTGTTTGGCAGCCTTATCTTCATGAATCAAGGCATCTTCATGCCTTGAATAGGGTCAGAGGATCAGGTGGTCGTTTCCTTAGTACAAAGAAGCAACAACAATCCGACTCAACCTCTGTAAATGGGAATCATTCAATCTCTGGCTCAAATAATGCATATAATAACATGGTGTTTGAATCCCATCAATCACAATGCATGGCAACGGGTACCTCAAGCATCTCCACCAATGGCAATTCTTTTTACCAGCAACATGACAGTGGATTCTTAGGCATCTCTTCTTCACATACAGGTGGAGCCATGCAACACAATGACGGGTTTATAAACAACCCGAACCAGCATCAGGCTCCCGTGGTCCGGTGAAATTGGAAGGAGCAACCAACACATCGTGACTAGGCAACTCATCCTTGGCTTTTTAATACTTCATATTATTCTTGCTTGTATTAGCCTTCTGGCATTGATTTCGCATGCCATGAAATATTCTGCTGTATTTAAAAGTTTCGATATGTTTCAGTATTCAAAATATTTGATATGGATGATCTTTTGACATTCTCAGTAGTGTCAAAGTTGGTAAAAACTTGGTATCAAAACTATTTGGACATCAATTTGGTATTTTGTAATATTGTTAAGCATACTAGTATTTCCTCCAATTAGCAGGACAATCTTATTTTAATAATTATAAATGTTGAAATTATTCTTTGTTTTTTTGTTTTTCTTTCTTTGATTGGTAGTTTTTTTTGTTTTAAAATAACTTTTACGGTGCACTTGGTGTATATCTTACCATACAATTGTCCAATCGTTTATAATCAATTTGTGGCAACTTAAACTTGATTTTGAGTTTTTTTTTTTTTTTTTTTTTTTTTTTAAAAAAAAAAAAAAAAAAAAAAAAAACCTACACGGTAAAAAGAGTTATATTATATTTTTATCTGTAAAAAACCTAGGGTTACTTAACTTAACATATGTGTAGACGTGTAGTACATTGATATTATGTGTACAATATATGTGTAATGTCCAAATAATATAAGAAGTGTAATCATAATTATATATTAGAATGAAATTTTGGATGTTTAATTGACAATTTACATGCTATGAAATAACTTTGTAGTACTATACTTCAAGTGTTATTTTTAAAGGGCTTGATAAGAAGTACTCATATATTATACACCGTTGTTTTTAATGATTTTGAGTACTATACAAGTAAATTATTTATCATCCATTAATGTCGTGCTTTTTACAAGAACTAACTTCAATTCTTTATGTACAATATTCTTTTTCTTACAACATCAACCATCTCTCTTATCTCTTGTGAAGCTGGCCTCTCTTCCTGTTTTGTGATGATCTGTAAAATGACAAGAAATGGTTATGATTAGAGGTGGTTATTGGACAGGGTAGCCCAATGATAACAGGGTCAGGGCCAAGCTTATAGGGCTTTTAATGAACAGGGCTATTAATGGACATGGCCCTTATTGGGTAGGGTCAATATAGGGCCAACATGTTTTTCCAATTTAGTTGATAAAGAAAATACATAATGTAAAAATAATTATATAGATTAATTTGTATTCATATGTATTTAATAATGGCTTTGTCCAATATTTATTTTAATTGATATTTTGTAGACCCGCCCATTATCGACCCGCGACCCGCATTGGCCCGACCCTATATTGACCCTATAAAATGTGACCCTCTTTGACCCGCAACCGACCCGCACCGACCCTGACCCGACCCGCCCAATAACCAGGTCTAGTTATGATTTTCTGTATATATTGATTGATGTCTAATTTGCTAAGAAAATCCACCACTCTGCCATTATATTAGTGTAATGTTTACACTCCCATAAGTCTATTTGAGAGGGAATAAGATTGTACTTCAGATAAGTAATGGATATGCTTCTATTGTTTGGTTTTCATAGCCTGTATGTTCTTCAATTAAAGTGAACCTTCTATTTGGGGACTTTGACTTTCTTAGTCAAAATGGAGAGATTAAACTAACCTAAGGAAAGACACATAATCTTCCCCAAACAAATCATTCATTACTTATTATTGGTGCTTTTTGTAGTAACTAACTTTAAATCTTACTTATTATTCTTGTGCTTTTTGCTAGGAAAGCGGCGATTAATTTTATTTGCTTTAATGTTTATTATATATATATAAGGGTAATCCAAATATTAAAGTAATTTGAAAGAAGTTGAGATAATGATCTACACGCCGAGATTCATATAGATTATCACATAAGTATGTTTTTCATAATATATTTGTCAACAATATTTAATTTTTTCTTCATCGATAATATATAATACTTGTATATACGAACAATACAAAAGAAATAGAGAGAGTAATAATTAATTAACATTTTAAAAAATGTACAAAGTGGTCAAAATCACAATTTCACGAGTCAGTGACTCACACGATGACATGACACTAACATATTCAATCATATGATTAAGTATAAATCCTACGTTTTTCACTTAATAAAACTAGAGAATTGAAAAATCACCTCGTCACTTTGTTCTTGAATTCTATATTAAAGTTTAAAACCTACTTGTATAATTTATTTGGAACTGGTGAACATCATATAGAGTGAAATTGTGCAATTGCATGGAATGTATATCCAATTTGGAACGAAAGACAAATCATGATAACCAAAAGTGAAAGTTATAGGAAGCTATTTTTCCGTTTTTGGTCTAAACTTGGGCCAAAAAAAAACAGAAAAGATTGTGAGAAATTTAATTTTTTCAATGATTCTTTTTAACATAGATGTTTTTCCAATTTTCAAAAAAAAAAAAAAAAAGATGTTTTTCCAATCATGTTTTAGATCAGGGTAAGGACAGCATTACACAAGGCCTTTAATAATAATCATTTCTACTTACAAATGTTACAATACTGATCCAACAGTGAATCCATGAAAACCAGTATTAGATGGATCATAATCGACTTCTCCATCTCCCAGAACTCTGTGTCATCAAGGGTGAAGGGCTGAGAGCAACCAGAATTCAGAACTCATTGATGAAATTAGACAGGATGTGAATTCAAAGTGGAACTCCTAATGTTCCGCTTCCTAACAACTTCATATAAATAATACGAAAGGCACGTACACAGTAAAGAATTGTTACAGTATGGGAACTGAACATAATATGTCCCCAAGATTGGAAAGAACTTATGTCATCAGAAAGCTCAAAATTTACTTCTCAAGATTTCAACTTTCACAATATGCACTTGCAATTACAAAAGACCAATGGTATAATCACCAAGATAAACATGACCGGGTAGGGTGGATACTAACTAGAAGACCATTTCACCATCCATATTTTGCTTGTGTTTCTGCTTTAGTGAGAAACCCTTTAGCACGCCGTTCTGAAAGTTCCAATTCCTTTTGCTTCATATCAAAGTACAAGGCACTAATTTGATGCTTTCGTTTGTGCTGCTTAGATGGTTTCCCCTTGGTTGAAGCCGGCTGCAGAAAAGAAAAAAAAAAAATCAAAACCATATTCAGCACATAACTAACCACCAAGCAGTAACAGAGGTATATCAGGCAAGTATAAAAGACAACTTCAACAAAAACACCAACAGAAAATCCTACATTGAGATCATCAAAGTCCCAATTTTCCTCTCATCTACTTTCATAGAACAATTTGGCCTCGTCTCCTATATTATACGAAGTACTAGTTATTCATAGCAGTACAATACCTTTCCTGCTCACTGCTTGTTAGTTTTTTGTCAGCATGTAACTGTTATAAACTGCATTAATGAGTTGAAACTCATGAAAAAGTTAGCAAGCAACACAACCTTGCAGTTTTGGCATAGAAAAGAATGGAGAGGATAAACAAGAAGATTTCCTCCCTGCAAGACTAATTCATTCCTAGGTATCAAAAGAAAACAAATACTGCCACTGTTCCTATCAATTCAGTTAGGCTTCCTGCCCACAACTTAAGAATTATCGCAAAATTAACCAAACACCCTTGTGAAACATATGTGTTTACTATCAGAACTCATAGAAGTAAATCAATGTATTAATCCAAAGTAACAGAATACTTATAACATGATAGAACTAAACAAAAAAAGGTTAAGGCACACATAACAAACAAATTGGTTAAATCATCAGAAGAAGCATAGCACAAAAAGTCTCTTTAAAGGGATTTAATATGAGTGTAAAGAATCAGGTTGAAGCAGTTTATATAAGACAGTTGCTCAATGGTCAGCCGGTATATATAGGCATACTAGTAAACTGGTGCCAGAATAGGTGGACTCGCCATAGGTATAGTGATTCAGATGGTTTAAAGATTACAAGGTGAATTGATGCCAGCTACAACAACAGCACCCCAAAAAAAAAAAATAATAATAATAGTAATAAAAAAAAAAAACTATTCAACCAACTGTATCACCATTTTTTATGCCAATGACAAAATAGTATGATTACTCTTAACATTTGAGATATCTAGATAATCTAATTAATAGATGCTCCAGGAAGAAAAAGCCTTATTCATGACATCAAATAGGGACCTCAGATACTATGAAGATCTTCTTAACAATTCTATAACTAGTAAAAAATGGAGAAGCACATACAGCAAGCATGGAGATGCATGCAAATATGCAATCACCCGGATCATCAATCCCCCCCTCTTTGTAGTCATAGTGCTATTATAAGTTTATAACCATGCATATTACGTGCATGGATCCAAATGAGTTCAGCCCAATACCAGCAGATCCATGACCACAGGAAAAGTACACGCTAAGTTCCTCTATAAATGTGTCAAAGCTTGGACAAATTTTAGAAAAAAATAAACATATAAGACCACAAATCAGATAAAGTATAATGAGGTACAACCGTACAAAAGAAGGCTATTTCAATAAATGACCCCCCCCCCCTCTTCCCTCACTCATGCTACCAAATTAAATCATACAATCAGCACAATAACACTAATGGGCAGTGAAAGAGAAATATAGCTCTTAGTTCCCTTCATGCATATTTGATTCCATTGTCATCATTCCCTATTCTCATTTCTCCTCAATAGAATTACCCATAATCCGTCTTCCCTGCCGCCCTTGGGAACTTCAATTCTCTACTATGGGGTCATTCACATCTCACCCCAATGTTGTACCACAATTATTATCTTATTCCTTCCTCAATAAGCACTGCCACACCCTCCATCCACCATGAAGAGAGAGAGAGAGAGAGAGAGAGAGAGAGAGAGAGAGAGAGAGAGAGAGAGATCGAGATCTAATTATAAGCTTACATAAAAAAATACAAAGGGGTGGCACAAATCGGATATCCAATCCAAAATGGATTTTAGATCGGAAATCCAATATCCGAATCCAATCCAGAAAATTTAGGATATCCGATATCCGAAAAATTTCGGATCGGATAAGCCAGACATCCAATATCCGATACAATATATGATCATTTTTTATTTTTATTTTTTTAAAGAAAATATAAATTAATTTTGGATACTTGGATTGGATATCTGATATCCAAAATTGGGATATTTGGATTGGATATCCGTTATCCAATATTTGAAATCCGAAATATTTCAGATATCCGAAAATCCAAAAATTGATATCCGAATAGGTATCCGATATCCGAAATTTTCGGATCGGACATCCTATCCAAAATTAAGCCCTAAGAGAGAGAGAGAGAGAGAGAGAGAGAGAGAGAGAGTTGTAAGAGCATCCCGTTCTTTGAATAAATCCAGTCAATTTCCTTGCTGGATTACTTTTTATTTTCCTAGAGTCAATCACACAGTCCTTAAAACAGATTATAGTTCAATTTTAAATTCAGATGGCCAGAGAGGGTTAGATAAGCATGATCCATAGTTAATAACACAGCGTAAAGATTGATATACAACAAGGTCAAGTAGCAGTACTTATACTTCAACCATACAAAATATAAAAATCGCTTGCAGTGTGACCAACAACTCCACAATCCCAAACAAAGGTCAATATGTAACACAAGATGTTCCCTCACTATCAATACAATTAAATTGATCTGAAGATAAAGGCATGGATCAAGTTGGAAAGAGAGTTGCATGCAACGAGAGACTATTGACCTCAAACACATAAAGACATAACTACTATAATACACTACCAAAAAGTATATACGAGAGTCCATGGAATTTTGAACCATTAGAAGTTATTCCGTTAAAAGTTAAAAGTCAAGATTAGTGGATATTGCACCCCACTGAAATGGATAGGAGAGATTTTACTAATAAAATCATCAAAATCAGAGAGACTTAGAGAAATTTATTGATATTTCGCCCATTGCTCAACCATCCTTAGATGCATAATTCAGTCATATATTTCTTAATTCCTACCCAAACCATCAAACATCAGTTACATGAACATAGTTGCAATTCCTAGGGAAATATTTTAAATTTCCACTCCCCACCCCCCTTTCCTCTAACAAAAAGAAGATCCAACAAAAGAAAAAATGAAAGAACTACGAATGCCAAGCAAATGGTATTCATAGTGTATGAAGCAAGTTCAACCTTCAAATGTCTAATTTGCTCAACCTCAAATTGATCTTGTCTTTCTCTGCGTATCAATTTGACGATTCTACTTCAACATTTTTCTCCACACTTACCAGTATTAGTTACCCATATTCTGGCCACTGACATGATTTCAAATAGAAAAGATTACTATGGAAGAAGCCTGCAACTAGACCAAAGTTGACTATATTCCTTATGTTAGAAAAGAATTTCCTCAGACCATAAAAACATGAATACTATTAGCATCCTAAGGTCCCTACCACCTCCATATGAAAATAGTTCCAATCTTCTGATTAAATCCATTGTCTAGCTCATCAAAAACTCTCCAAAATCCATGGAAACAAGTAAAACATATATTTAATTTCCTCTATAATCAGCAAGTCCCAACCTACAACCCACAGTAGAAAGCCTTCAAAAGTTTAAGAAAACAATATCTCTTTTTACCAGCCTAAGATAAAAAAATAAGGTATAGGTAGCATCATAATATGATATTAAGTTCATGTATTCCTAATATAAGACAATTTTTCTTCAATTCTCTCTACAAATTGACTAGTAGCAGTAAAAGGGTCCTAATCTATGGCATAAGGCAGTAGCAAATCTCAAGGATTAGCACACTCCAACATAGCATGCTAAGAAAAAGTAACACCCTCAAAATGGCCCATGAACCTCAAACTTAATATGTGAGACAAGCAGGCATCTAGCAAATGAAAAGAAAGCATCTTTAGGCTTTGTGATACACTTATCACGAATACTATCAACAACAGCGAACTGGTAATAACTAATAAGTGCAACACCTAAGAGCTCATGAACAATAACAACATAAAGCTTTGCAGGTTCAAGATAACCACAAAAGCTCCAAAACAAGGTACATGGTTCCTACAATTGAAACAGATCCAGTAAAAGCAATGAGCACAACAAGCACACAAAAGGACTTCATACTTTCTGCAGCATCCCACAACATGTAAAGTGAAGGACTCCGAATTCTCAAAGTTATCAACTCTCAGCCCAATAAACACACCATACAAACCAATTGGATGTTAGTGCAGTGGTGATTGGGACTACACTTGGTAGGGATGACCTGTGTTCGATCCCCCAAAACAACAATTGGGAGGAGACCGGAAACTAACCACCCAGAATTGATCCCGGATCCAAATTAGCCGAAAGGGTGAACTGGGTGGAACTAAAAAAAAAAACACACACACTACAAACAATCACAATTCACCAATTAAGGAACTAACAACATAAGCAACAACCCAACAATCAAAATATAACAAACAGATTGCAAAATCATAAGTACAAAAGAGTATTGACACCATAATATACCTGATAAGATGGTCCAAATGCTATTCCAGTAAGCTTGGATTTATCCTCAGTTGGGCGGTTCTTCATCAATTCATCCTGCGTCACCTCAATAATTTCAGCTGGCGGTTGATCCTTTCTTCTCCTCCCACCAAAACTAGCAAAGCTGTCAACCCCACTGACCGCCATCGTCGAAGCCATCTCCTCAGCTGAGGCACCATTGTAACAATTGCTGCTATCATAACCCTGATAACCACTATTATAATCACTTGAACTACCTCCATAAGCATCATAATTAGCATACCCTTGACTATGATCCCCTGCAACACCCACTTCATAATTATAATTATAAGACTCCTCCACCAAATTCTGCTGATTACTCCCAACAATAGGATCAAAACCCACTTCAGAATTCACCCCATTAACCTCCGAACTCCCCGGGACCGATGCCGGTCCCTCGGTTTCGACAATAGATCGACGACCCGCCCCCAATGAAGGCGGCAGCGCACCAAGTGAGTTTTGCCCAGAATTTTTAGGGGTTGGCATACTTGAAAGGAAGGATTTAACAGACACATCTTGACCCAATTGTCTTTGCTTCTTTCTCTCTCTTTCCTCTTCATCTTCTTTGTCATCTTCATCATCATCATCGAAATTGGAAGGTGGGGTTGGAACAGGAGGTCGAAATTGAACAACCCTTTTGGGATTAGGGGTAGGATGAGGTAAATTAGGGGTTGTTTCAGATTTTGGAGGTGGGAGGAAAGAGAAAAGAGCAGATGATTTTGGGGGTAGGGTTGAAGATTCTTGATTTGGGGGTTGTTTTTGGATTTGAGAGGAAGATTTGGGAGTAGAGAGAGAAAAAGAAGATGATGCAGAAGATTGGGGTTTGGGGAGAGAAGAGAAGAGAGAAAGAGAAGGTTTTGAAGAAGGTTGTTGTGGTTTTTGTTGGTCTTCTTCTTCGTCTGAAGAAGCGTAGGTTGCGAACAAGGAATCCATTGAAGCTTAGAATGTGAGGTGTGTGCCAAAATTTTGATTTGAGTCCCTCTAAACGTTGTTGTACTTAAGTGCCCTTCTCCAAGGATTTGAACAACGGCAAGAGTGAAAAAGTTGCACATATATGTGTCTAGTTTCGGAAAATGAGTACATCATGATCATACTACGTGATATACGAACTATGTGATTGTAATAAGATTAACTCATTTGCAATATTGAGATGATAAAATCATGTGTTGTGGACTAAGTTCTCGAATATGAGTATAAAGATATGAAGTGACGTCGTTCTTTATATATCATTCTTCAAATGCTTATGATTGGAGAAAATCTTTGAGTTTTTCGAGTAATTCTATGTGAATACTCGAATACTGAGTAGGAAACAATTCCCCTACCCAAGCATAAGCATATTCGTCAAATTTACTTTGAAGAAAACAAAAGCATTTGGAAGATAATAATAGAAGTTGTTGGTAAAAGGTAGACCCGTAGCAAGAGCAGGGCATAAAAAAGAGAGAGAAAAAAGGTATGTGCCAAAAATGAAGAACAAGAGAAGTCAATTATTATCTATATTTCTCTTGCAAATTTGACAAACCACACATTAGTTTTGTATAAATTACAAGTCAAAATCAATATTGATTTCTAAATTGGAATCTTCAATAGTACCGCCCCCTTCTTTCCCAATTTAAAACTCATACAAATTTCCAATTAATTCATACATTGAAATGGAGAATTATATATTTGTGAATACATGAGAAATTTGACTAATTAATAGAGAAATCCAGTAAAAGAATAGGTACTTTGTGTTGTGGTCTAGTGATGACGGTGTGGGTTTGAAAACTAGAAAGCAAGGAAGTGTAGGCAACAATAACATCATTATATCAGTAGCAAGGGATAGATTTTAATTGGAATTGCCAATAAGAGCGACAAGTTTTGGGTCATATTTTCAAATATTTTTCATACTTTGGTAACTGTAAATATTATTTTATTGTACTTTATCTGTCAAAAAATTTAATATTTTATAATTTAGTAATTAATTCATTGCTAATCACGTAATCAATAAGTTGTTCACATGAAAGTGAATTAAATTATATTAAGTGTGTGTGTGTGAGATTACTATCTAATAAGTAATAATTAACAACATTCCTGGCAATATGTTTATATATATCAATTACAACTTACAAGTTTTTTTTTCTTTTGTGGATATTTTTATAAGGTTATCAATTAAACGTAACAAAAGCACCTTTCTTTTATTAACATTACCCTTGAAACCGATCGTTCTTCATTACTTATTAATTAGGGCCACGATTTGAGATTGCAATATTGAAATGACTTAATTTTATGTTGAGGAGTAACTTCCTGAATAAAAGTATGAAGTGACTTAAGTAAATGAATGATCTTAATTTTCATTTGAACTGATTTGCTAATCATTAATAACATCATTCTTCAAATGGTTATGATCTCGAGGGTGCTCATGTCATTGCATGAGTTAGTACAATTAAGCATGGTTCAATTCTTGCTACAATTGTAGGTTTTGAAATTCCTAGCTCCGCCACTAGCTAAGGTGGTAAGACTTGTAATGTCATACTTGTGTGTTTCGAGTTCAAGTTCGAGTTCAAGTTTTTGTACTACCTCCGTTTCTGAAAATTTGACTCGCTTATTATTATATAGTCAAAATTAAATAACTTTGACCATATCTTATGATTTATACAATAGAAACAAATTTGCATGTGGGATTTTATTAGATTCACCATAATACCATATTATAAAAATTTTCATATAAACTTTTTAAAATTAAAGTTTTAGGGCCTGTTCTCATTGACTGAACTCAGCTGAACTGAACTGAACTGAACTCAGCTGAACTAAACTGAACTGAACTCAGCTGAACTGAACTGAACTGAACTGAACTGAACTGAACTGAAATGAATATTTTATAAGAGAAGGAAATTAGGAGCTGAACTAAACTGAATTGAGCTGAACTGAACTGAACTGAACTGAACTCGGCTGAACTGAACTGAATTTCAACGTAAGAGAACAGGCATGTTGATCTTAAGTTTTGATGATGACTCAAGGAACCTAAGCAAACCCATAAGGACTTTAACTTTTGTCGTTTTATATGCAACGAAGTTCTAGAGTCAGAATGGAGCATGGAACAAGGTCTAAGGATGAGATGTGGACAAGCATAGAAGACAATCAGAAGCCAAGTTCCTTTAGTGAGGAACTGAAGCTCCAGAGTCGAAGCTTCACTGAGTTCCAAGGAGTCTATACTCTATTGTATCTTCATTATTTATTTTAGGCTTCTTGTATATATGTTAAGTACATTATTAATTGATAGGATTTAAGTGGATTTAATTTCAGTTTATCAAGATTTTATTATCCTTGATTTAACAAGATTTTATCTTATTTCGGAAAATTATCTTTTAAGTAAAAATATCTTATTTATTAAAAGATTTTCTGTTTTGATTTCATCCTAATATTTTGGAAAATCTGACTCGGTAAAACTATTTTTAAAACGGCTTTTTACTTGGTCAAGGAGGTTGAGAAAATAAAGGAACCACTTCCTTATTGTGTGCTTCAGCTTGCTGCCCAAGCATCCACGAACTACACTTCCTTATTTCATGGAAGTTGTGGTGTAGTGGGAGTTAAGGCAAACGTAAGGTTTTCAACTGCTTTCCTCCTGTATAAATAGGATTAGTTTTCTGTTTTGAAAAGTACACTTGAGCATTACAATTCTTAGCTTTTCGAAAAGAGTCAAAACCCACTTAAGTCCTTGAGTGTCTTTGTACTTAGCATCTTAGAGTTTTAACTTGAGTTGTATTGGGGTAGAGTTTGGGTAAACTCTAGAGTGTTTAGATTGCTTTGAGTGAAGCAAGGAGAAAGAGAGAGATTTGAGAGCTCAACTGATTGAGGGATCAGTTGAGGGGGAACTTAAGTTCGTAGAGGAACTTGAGTTTAGAGTCTTAATTTGTAATAGGTTGTTTGCCCTATTATTATTAAGAGTTGAGTTTAAAATCCCTTGTGGTCGTGGTTTTTCTTCTTGATTAGGGCCAAGAAGTTTTCCACATAAAATCTCTCTTGCACTTTAAAGTTTTTGTTTAAGTTTCTTTTAGAATTTCGCAAAAATTACCCTAGTTCCTCCACAATACAATTCACCCCCCCTCTTGTATTGTTCATTCGAGTCAACAAGGCCCTTATTCATGCATAGCCGAAGATATTCATGGTCAAAGATATTCTTTGAAGACCGTGCAAATGCAAAGTGAGTCATATTTTCAAGAGCTTAGGGCATATAAGCAATTACTATTCTTGTTGTTGTTACGTGATGAATTTTGAATCAATCACAACAATACTATCTCATCATATCCGATTTAATTGCTACACCTTGTCTTTTGTATCAATCGTATAATTACATTGTCATATTTTATTTGAGTGCCAGAATGTAAATATGGGTTAGTACTCTTCTATTATTTAGACCAAGACATTAATTAAAGTTAATATACATTGATAATATATTTGCAAGCACACCATCTAGGTCGATGAAGAATACTTCAACTTTTGACAAGCGATTGATTAGTGCTTAACAATTCGATTCCAAGAAGATAAATCATACCCATACATCCTTCAAAGTGTTATGGTCATTGCAATAACTTTAAATTATCCTCCACAATGTTAGCAAGCCACCAAACCCTCACTCTTCTCGTTTTCCTAAATATGACCTTCCTTTCAAAATCTCGAGTAATAACCTCAAACCTACACATCCTTCTTCTACTGATTCGTAGGGCTCAATTGTTGTCTAATTCATTTTGAGTTTTGATTCCTTTGAAAAATAATAAACTTAAAACCAAAAAATAAAATAAAAATATATCCAAAGTACAAAATACAAAGTAGATTAACTAGAACTGAGATAAAATTGTCAAATACTCAAATGTTTGAAACAACTCTACCTCTATGTATCGATTGAAAATAAAAAGGCTACAATATTAGACTAACTTGTTTTTCATAGAACACCGCACGGTATCACGTCATAATCCTTACTTATAAAATCACATCACTTCCAAGTAAATGTAACTGAACTCTAATCAAAGACAATTTTAAATCTACCACGAATCAAGTCAGTCTTTTAGTATAAAAACAAATGAGTTATATTTTATCTATATAACTAACTTGTTCTCCATTGAACACCACCTAAAATCACATTACTATCCTTACATATAAAATCACGTCAGTATCTTTAATAACTTCAAAATAAAATAAACCTTGCCTCTAATCAAAGGGCATTCTAATTCAACCACAAAACAAGTTTAGTCATTTAGCATAAGAAAAATGAGTTACACCCATATGACTAACTTGTTCTCTATTGATCACCACCTAAAATCACATTATTAATTAAGTAATTACCTTTATATATGAAATCACGTCACCACCCTCAACAACTTTACTCATTTAGCAATTTTCAATCAAAATGAATACGAGTATTTCAAATATCGGATCAAATTGGATTGGTTTTTTTTTTTTTTTTTTTTTTTTTTTTTTTTTTTTTTTTGTTTTTTTCAATCAAGGAAAAAAAATAAAATAAAAGAGTACATAAAGCTCAAACGTGGCTTTTTAAAATTGGTTAAACCAGAACTCCAAAGCACAACTTTACAGCTCCGGCAGTGTGCGAGTCCTCAACATTGCAACAACTAAAACCAGGTAACACAACAAAATTTCACACCCTTTTTCTTCTTCTTCTTCTTCTTCTTCTTCTTCTTCTTCCATTTTCTACAGTTGATTGAATTGAAGAATTCACAGTATTTCTTCAGAGGAGAGAGAAAACCCACCTTCAACAATGGTGTCGTACATAAACGCGTTGCTCTACGGAGTTGGAGGGATTGTTATGGCTGGAATGGCGTTGTTGGTTGCGTTTCAAGAGCGACTTGTTTATGTTCCTGTGTTGCCTGGTCTTACCAAGTCTTACCCCATTACTCCTGCTCGTTTGCGTCTTCTTTATGAAGATGTTTGGCTCAGATCTTCTGATGGGGTTAAACTTCATGCTTGGTTCATCAAGCTTCTTCCCGATTTCCGAGGTTAATTTTGATTTCTTTCTCTCTTGTATATGGGGTTTTTCTTGATGCGTAATTCGAATGATTTTCTGGGTTTCTTTGTTTAATTTGGTTCGTTTTGAGCTGATGATTTCTGGGTATTTGTTTATTTTTTGCTATGATGCAATCTTGGATTTTGAAATTTTTTGAAATGAATTTTGGTGGAATTTTTTGTTTGAGTTGATGAAATTGTTGGGTTTATGCTTTTGTTGTTTGATTTCTGCAATTTGGTATGTTGGTAGGAAAGATTCGTTGTTGTGTGCAAAATTGTGCTATTTGTATGATGTAGAGGGTTTTCTGAGTAAGATGTTTCAGTAATTTTGGTAGCTTTTTGCCTGTACTTGACAGTCGTGATTTGGTGATCGTGTTTTGGATGAAAACTGCCCTCGAATAATATCGGGATGGGTGAGATGTAGTGTGGAATTGAAGCAAATGTACTTAAAGTGGGTTCAGTTAATTGATCCCTTTTCAGTTGTTTGTTAAATCTTGAGCATTGTTTGCAGGCTAGTCTGTTGTAGTAAATGGCACTTTCTTTATCATCCTAAATTCTAAACTGGGTCGCTGCAAAATATTACGGAAACTCTATAGATTCTAAACTAGATCACTACAAAATATTATTGAAATACTATAAACAGGAGGAAGTTTCCTGCTACATTGGGTACAAACATACAATGGAAAGAGGGAGGGTTTTTTGTGGTATGGAATTACCATTTGGAGTTAGGCTGGTGTGACAAAGTTCATCCTTCTAGATTTCTCTGTCACAAATCAGGATTTGGATGATCACTCCACTCTCACATGAGGATTGTGTTAGTTCCTTCAGAATCAAGTCAAAGTGGACAACTGGACACACATATGTTTATATTGTCGTCCATTCAAATCTAGACATTTATCATCTATTTGGGTACCTCGAAAGCCTTCATTGGCTACGATTCACAGCTATTTAGATGGTTGAGCACCTCAAAGATTTGACATATTATTGCCAATATAATGAGCCAACAGGCAGGCTAGCATAGCTTGAGGACATCCCACTGTGGTGGATGTCTAGTGTTCCTTAGCTTGTGTTTCCTAGGACTTACATAAATGGCCACTAAAGAAAAATACTGTCAGCAAAATTCCCAATTTCCTAAGGATAAATGCCACTGTATGAACTAAACCTGATTGGATGAGGTGCAGTCTACTAGTACAACCTCCATGGCTCCACGTGCCAAGTGCCGTTGCTGAAGTCTGAATGGCTAGCCAACCATTGACCTAGGTTTTTGAAAGCCTCAAATTATGTTACATGGACTCGGGTACCCATGTCCGACACGGGTATGTGTCTAAGTGACCGACTCGGCTATTTTTTGAAAAAAAATCCATGGTTTTGAACCAAAAGTGAAGTGTCCAAGTGTCATACCCATGTCCAAGTGTCAAGAGTCCGACATGCATACTTGAGGTGAAATGAAGAGTCCATGTAACATAGCCGGCCTCAAGCCTCAACTAAGATACCAACATTAATTTTTAAATTTATCAAACCCCAAATTCTTTTAAGTCACTATCCAATGTATAAAAAAGCTCAAGGCGCGCTGAGGCGATAAGGGATATGCTGCGCCTTGGTGCGCCTCATTGAAGTGAGGCGCACTATAAAAATTTTTGAAAAAAATTGGCAGAATTTTGCTTCATGTGCGCCTAATCAAAATCGCCTCGCCTAGGCCAAAAAAAGCGCTTACCCCCTATCGCCTTGCGCCTCAGTGCCTAGGCGCACTTTTTCAAACACTGTCACTATCTCAACATTTCTTACCATTTACTATGTTTATGTATGTTGTTGAACTTGGTGTTCTGGTTGCCTCACCATTTTCCCACATGGTGATGGAAATTGAGGGTCCATGAATCTTCGCTCTAGACTAGGGGTCTTGCATGTTTGAGCTATTACTTCTTCCATCACTAAAATTGTAGCACTTGCCTATTTGGGACGTATCAAAATAATTGCAACACTTCCTTTTTTTTTTTTTTTTGACAATTTTTACAATTTTCACACCTACTTTATTCATACTTGGCACACTCTTTCTCCCTCCTCTCCTATCTATCTTCCTTAAAATATGCATTTACTTTAAACTTTTGCGCTCTCTCTTTTCTTGCATTAAATGTTGTGCCAACATCAAGTGTTGCAGTTCTAGTGAAACAGAGGAAGTTTATTTCATATTATCTAAATTTGTTGCACTTTGGAGGACTTTATATAGGCCAATGAATATAAATAAAGGAAACATTATGTTGAAAGTTATACTGGTCTGGTTTGCCTGCGACATCAGCTACTAGAGTAAAAAATTAGAGAATGGGAGAGAGTTGTTGAATTTGAGAACTCTGATGCTGAATCAAACCAAAGTATTATACTCAGTTTATTTGGTTTGGCTTAGTGTTTATTTGGTTTGAAAAATGCCTGGGACTTTTGTGGACTATTTGTACTGGGATGTGGGAGAAAGTAGTGTTACTAAATTCGCCATTGAAAGATTGGGTATGTATACCCTGTAGTCCTGTACGCAATTTTCTGCCTTAGTTGTAAAAATAAACCATAAGTGTACCACTTTATGTATAAATTGCTTTTTTTGATACGTGGAGGAGTAGCGAATTGATTTATCATGGGGAGAAATTGTTGCTTTTTGTGGGAACATCTGCCCTTAGTTTTCACTATCTTCCAGACCTTTTAACTTTTCTCAATTGTAAATTAGCCTGTTGTTGAATTAAGAGAATTGGTGGTTGGTGATGTATACTAGATTAGAGAAGTTGCTGTTCTAATCATCCCTTGTTGGCTGAAATCTGTCTTCATGCCAATGTTTCTTCTGATGGATATAAGAAATGTATACTTGGGTTCGGATTTTTTTTTTTTTTTTCCTTTCAAGATTGTAAGCTCAATCTATAGCAAATTCAGTGTCCTAGTATTTTCAAGGACATCATTAAGAAGTCACGTCTTTTCTCTCCTTTGTTCTTCTCATGCTTGTTTTCTTCATATACTTGGTGTTTGTTATGGTGACTTTGAAGAAGTAACATATTTTTGCTGCTATGTATCTTTACGAATTACAATAGACAATTAACTTCTGCTACTGATTTCAGGTCCAACTATTCTGTTTTTTCAAGAAAATGCTGGAAGTATCCTTCTTTTATTGCTGCACATGTGACTAATTTGGAAATGGCCTTGATTAATATTTGTTTTTCTCTTATGCTGCTGTTATTGTTTGAAGGCCTTAACTTTCTTTTGTGTAGATATTGCTCATCGCCTTGAAATGGTTCGGATTATGATACAGAAGTTGCAGTGCAATGTATTCATGCTTTCTTACAGAGGGTATGTTCCTTTGGCTGCCAGTGGATTATCTGACACCTTTTAATATGTAATGTGTGGCATAAATGTATTCATTTGCCCTAATAATAAAAATGTTGTTTGTGTTTTGATTTCTAGTTATGGTGCTAGTGATGGTTCTCCTTCTCAACATGGAATCACCAATGATGCTCAGGTTTGCTTCTTCACTTTATAGTTTTTTCTACTTTGAATCTTTGTTATAGTGATTAATTGCGTTTCTTGATGGAAATTATCTTGTTTTTTAGGCTGCATTGGATCATCTAATGGAAAGGACTGATATAGACACGTCCCAGATAGTTTTGTTTGGGAGGTCATTGGGTGGTGCAGTTGGAACTGTTCTTGCAAAAAACAATCCTGATAAGGTATCAATTATTTATCAAAACATAATGAAATTTTTTTCCTAAAATTTGAATTCAAATTAAACCCACTTTTATCCAAAATAAGTGTCATTTCAAAATTTCAAGCATCTTAATCAAATTTTCTTATATACTGTTACCTTCTCCCAACCAGTTCATGATGCCATTGTTACAACTAAGTTTCTTCTTTGGCTTTTGCTTCTTTTGATAAGTTGTCTATTCAGATCATCCAGTAATTTCTGTTTTTACTTTTTAGGACTCTTTGGTAGGTGGGGTTTTGAGAGGCTAGATAAATTGAAGTCATTATTCTTTTTTCTCTGATGACATTTAATTATCATGTCTCGATTGTCTCTATATTTCGCTTCTGCATCCCATAATTCTCTTCTTTTTTTCTTTCTTCTTTTTTTAATTATTTTATTTTATTTTATTTGTTTTTTATTTTATTTTTTAATTGTTTGCTTCACTAGGAATTAATTTCCTTCTTAGATTTGCACTTCTTGGGGATTTGGCTCCCATATATGCTTCTTGGCCCTAATGGGTTGAAGGTGGAGTAAGCCTATTTTCATATTCGTGGCATTATCTATTCCCAAAGAAGTCTCCCGTCTACATTGTGGAATGATATTATCAGGGTCAATCAACATCAACTTAAATGATTATTCAGGAAGTTTGGCAATATATAATTTTATGGCAATCAAAATAGCTCATTTTCTCAAGCTCTCTTATTTCTATAAACTCATTTGATAATATCATTCCCACCTTTTACTTTTGTAATTCTGGAAGGCCTTCATCTCCTAATATATTTATCTTAGCTGAGAAGTTGTCTGTAGTCAGTATTAAGTTAGAAGTTAGCTGTTGCCTGTTACTTAACTTTACCACATTTATTTGGCAATTTTGTAATTTTTTCTGATCAGGACAAGAGAACTTCAGTGTCTGATCACTTACAATTCCTTCTCTAGTCAACTGTTTCTACTCTGCTCCTTGACCTTTATCCATCTGCAATCTTTTTTTTTTTTTTTTAGAAAAGTAAAAGCTCCTAACGAGGTGTACCAGCAATCTTTAATACTCCGTCTGTTCTGAAGAAGGGTCAAACTGACTCTCTTTCACCCATATTCAATTCACATTATAATGAGATCAAGAGTCAAGTCTAGATATGGAAAAATTAGTTTATATTAGTTCAAATAAGGTCTAATAAGTTTTAGATAAGAGTAAATAAGTGAAAAGAACAAAGATCTAATGAGTTTAGACAAGTGGAAATTAGGTGAAAAAACAAAGCTTAATTCTGCTTCACCATGCAACCTTATACTCAAAAGGCTCACTGCTGCATTATTTATAAACTCCAATTTGCTTATTCCAGGTTTCTGCCTTGATTTTGGAGAATACATTCACATCCATTTTGGACATGGCTGGAGTTTTACTGCCTTTCTTGAAATGGTTTATTGGTGGAAGCACTGGCAAAGGTCCTACGATTCTGAACTGTGTTGTCCGTTCCCCTTGGAGTACCATTGATGTTATTGGTCAGGTAAAGCTATGTGTGCTGGATTTGTGTTGATTTTCTCCTTGTCTTCTTAAAAGGTAGTTTTGCCAAAGTCTTGTGTATTGGCTGACTCATTTTAGAAAATATGCTAGTCGTATTTGCTCAATGAATTAGTCTTCGGTTCTGTCCAAGTTTGGGCTTCTTGTATCTTATGGTTGTTTTATAAAAAGATGCTTATAAGGACCTTGAAATTATGTTGCTCTGATAGATCATTTTGCCAATTGGAATTATTAAATTAACCAAGGAGAATCCTAACTTTGGAGGTCTTATCTCACAGTGGTACCTATGCTTTCTCCATTCTGTGAAATATTTTCCACTAAATATTCATGTAGTCAAAGTTTAAAAATTGATGTGTATAGGAAAAACATCATTATGTGGGATCTTGTTGGTAATTGTCATTAAATTTATTAAGTAAGAACCGAAGGTATTAATGGTCAAAGGTGTGCATTGGAGACATGTAAAAGACATGGGAAGAATTTCATGGAACAAAGGGAGTATGGATTTTCAAAATAGTCCCTTGAAATGTATGTCCCTGGTCAATGGGGATTATTGTAAGAGTAAAACACCAAGAGTTGAATATTTTTGGAGCTAACAGCAGTTTGGATCAATACATGTTGGACTATCTATTTCTTTTTTGTTGCCATCGCTGCTCATTTTAATTTTTATCTATCAATCCTACATCCCTTATTTGCAATTGCTTCAATAAATTGATGAAGTAATTCTTGAAATTTCATGTGACTGATCCTTTGAATATTTGTGTACCATATACTCTTTAATTCTCCTAGTTTGTCACCTTATCTGACAATAGAACTTGAGTCTTAATCAATTTAAGTTCCCTCCAATAATGTATTCTTCTATATTTGTTGTGTTTGTACGTAGAATGAGGACCATTATTGATGTAAAGCTAAGGCATATCTTTGCTCCCCATTCTTTTTTTCTTTCATGGAATTATTTGATTTCGATTCCTACCTGCGTTTTTATTAATGAAAATATATAATTCTCTAAATTAATCTGCAGGTTAAACAGCCTATCCTTTTCATCTCTGGATTGCAAGATGAGATGGTTCCTCCAATCCACATGAAAATGCTGTATGCCAAAGCAGCTGTCCACAATAGACATTGCTTTTTGGTGGAATTCCCTACTGGCATGCATATGGATACATGGCTTACTGGTGGAGATCGTTATTGGAGAACAGTTCGTGAATTTATGGAACAACACGTAATTGAAAATCAACATGATGAGTCTATCTCTAGTACCAATGGTAATCTATCCTGAGCTTGCTGCTAGTTTTGTTTTCACCAGCATATTGACTTCATATATGAATCAAGGACACGTTCATTTTGATGTCCACTGGCCATGAGAGCAAATAGTGCAAATTGCTAACTAATACCTTTTGTTTGCCTTGTAATTTCTATTTATTGTGGATTTCTTAGTGCTGAATACTATGTGGTAATCATGTGAATTTATGAGCCATTGACCAACTTGTATCAATACAAGTCAAGGAAGTTCAATGGTTTCTAAATATTGCCCGTCATAGTCATTATATTGTAGATAGTATTAATGTTAATAAGTTGGGGCAACTGAAAAGAGAATATCTTGTTATCAAATTCACTGCTTTCTAATATAAGAATTTACTGCACCAGCCCATGACATCACTGAGTTTCTTTTAAAAGATAATTGTTATTCTCTTGAAGGACCTTTTCTAGATCTGTAATTCCTGTACCATGGGTTTGGCTGAGCTGTTTCCTTGGCTTCTTTCAAGTACTCATGTTATCATGGCTTGTTGTTCATTACTTGCTTGAGCTTTCCATTTTGTTTGAAGTGTTCAATCATTGGATCAACATCAAAATTTTGTTAACCTGTTTCTCCCGGTGGTCTAGTTTTTGGCACATTCTAGAAACTTGACATTCAAACCTCAAAAGCTATTATAATGTGGATAGCATTGCCATTCAAAATTTCAATCCCCCTTCTTTGTACAGTATGCTTTAGAGAATGCTTCTCTCTTTTTTATCATTATGTTCAGTTTCAGCTTTTTGTTTTGCACACTGCTCCTTGTTTTGTTGAGGGAAGAAGCTATTTATTTTCTGAATTCAAGCTATTCTATTTGCCGCAGTTTATCCAAAAATGTGAAATCTGGGTTTCATAGTCACTATTATTGTCGACATATTGCCATCTTGGTGACCCTTAGTGGCCTAGTAGGTGCTTTCTTTTATTTTTAAATGTCCATTTTAATTGAATTTGCTCTTAATATTGGTCCATTTTGCTGACAGATTCTCTTGCTGGTTAAACAGTTGCTGATAAAGAGGTTGATAAGTAGATTTTTCTGTAGACATGGCTGAAATTTTTTGTACCTGTTATTGCAATGTGTAAAAGCCATCTGGAAAGAGTTGCTTCTGGTCAAGATTCTAATTAATGGATTTGCGTTCTTGCTGTCGATGTTGTTTTTGTTGAACTTCTTATAGCAAGAACTGAACACATTTGTGTTCAATATCTCTAACAATGTGTGGTGAGCAAATTTATCAGCCTGTGTTCACCATGCAGTAGATAGTAGCAAGGGAGATGCAAAACATACACTGTATAGTTTTTGCTCTGAAGATAGAAACTCAATGTTTTCTATTGTGTTAGATCGGGTCTTACTTAATCTTCGTGGATTGGGATTTTAGGATCTGACTCAAAATGTTGATCCAGCATTTAATGATTTAACTCGGCGAGAGTTGGATGCTGAATTGTTGTAGTCAATGCATTTATGCTGTTAGTAAAGTGGATTTCTGTAGTTTTACTGGATGATGTATAATGTGTTGTTTTGGTACAATATTGAGGCCTGCTCATCGTTGCTAGTTCAGTTTTTGTGATTGAAATTTCGAGTTTTTGTATTGACTGTAAAACCTGCAATATCTCGCTGGCGAGTTTTTATTCTTGTGCAGCAACGTGCACCATATACATTTTGCTCCAATATATAGATCAACATGTGACTTTTAAGCAACACTTAGCATTTGGTTTTGATAGTAGCAGTGGCTAGTGGGTGTTAAAGAATGTTTCTGGTGAGAATGCAGATCTATCTTCCTAAATTTACTTGATTTTACCTCTCTTTGTGAGTGAGGAATTCCAGAGTAAATCTTTACATACATATTTCATTTTGTAGGGAACTAAGTCATTAGAGAATTTTTTTTTTTTTTTGAAGAATATTCATAAATGGTTTATTTTTTATGTTGACTGGCCAAATCTTAAAATCTAATTTATCCCGACCTTATAAAAAGTGGGAAGTTACCTTTATACCCTCAAAATTGTTTATTTACATTATTACCCCCACAATAATTAACACCTTCTGCCTTCAGCTTTCTCTCTCCTCTCCATGTGTCTTTCTCTCCTCTCCATGTGTCTGCGAAAGAGAAGTATTAAGTGCTGAATTTCATCTCTATCCGAATTGCCGAAGAGAAGTGAATTCAGAATTGCAAAATTCATCACTTCAATGGAGAAAGTTCTAAATTTACAAGAAAATTCTAAATTTACAATTCTCCATTGAAGTGCTGAATTTTTAAATTCTGAATTTACATTTCCAATTGAGAAAAAATGATACAAGAGATGACATCAAAGGAGCATTTCGTGGTCCATCGGCTGGTGACGACCACGGTGAGGAAGGGGGTACGACAGCACAGCTGCCTGTCGAGGGGGCGGCGGCGGAAGATGACGGTCGGACTTTATGGGTGGTGGGTCACCGGTGCCTCTTTCTCTCTCCTCTCTATACAGTGCAAAAATACAAGGTTTGTACAAAATATTACTTCTGAATTGTGGCCAACAATTGGTTTAGTATTGATTTATACTCACAATTTTCCCACCAATCAGAGATAGACTGTGTTCTTCTTTTGATAGCTCAGTATTGATTTATAGTACTTAGTTGATAAATAATTGAGTATGGTTTTTTAGTCGCATAGTTTAGTATAGAGTATTGATTTTTGCTCCTGAATTTGCCACCAATCAGGTCTGGGCTATTGTTCATTTTCAACTGTTGAAATTTGTGACTATAAATTTGAAGGTTGTGAATAAAATTTGGATAGGCAAAAATGGTTTTTGATTGTTGTTTATTTGATGGCTATATTTGTAATAGTATAAATACATTGATTAGATTATTGATTTTTCTAGCTGGGAAATTCATAAAGTGAAATTGATATGTAGTTCATATTCGTGTAAATCAATGGCATGTTTGTGAATTAGTGTGAGTCTTTTGTTCAATTTTTATGTGTAAAAGTACACCATTTGGTATATGATTTCAAACTTTCAATACATCTACTGTATTTTGCTCTTTTTTTTTACATTGGGTGATTTCACTTTATCTCTTACAATTATAAAACTTATCTTGGATATTATTAGCTTGTTTATGCTACTTGTTGGTACTTATTGCTTTAGTTTATGAAGCAAACAATTCTACAGTCAATTGCCCCGCTCTATTGTTTTTGATTTGTCATGAAATTCTCCTTTATTATTGAATTAGTTATACGCGCCAACATTGTTTAGTCTTGATAGTTTACATTTATGGGCATATATATATGTTTTGAAGTTTAGTCCGCAACAGGGTCTGAAGGAAAGAATGTGGGGATGTTGATTTGGTAAGGATCAAACTTTAAGCTTTATTAATATTCGGGTAGGGTATCTTATCAGCTTATGTCAATCTTTAGAGCAAGGCTTCCTTTTAGTTGGTTCACTCTACAATTTCAGTTCGGGGAGGGAGGACTTGAGTACTTGTATCCAGAAGCCTTTGATTAACCTTTAAAACCACTCTGAGAGTATTAGAGCTTCAAGCACAATGTCTGCATCGATAGGCTTCATAACCTATCTATCAATTATTGCTTCTTCTGGTTCGAATATGATCGTAGTAGACCACATCAGAAAAATTCAAGTGAAGGTTTATTGAATACTAAATTTCTATCATCCCTTCATCAAGCTTCTGTCATTATGTGACGAAAATGTGTGATTCCAAGTTATATATTGTCATGGCTTTATTGCCTCTGTGATGCAGATTGGACTCCGCAAAGGATGTAACTCTTTAGCTGAGGCACGCGCTGCTGGGTTCAGTGAAGAGAATAAAACTTTAGGTGAGATGTGGGAGACCATTTCCAAAAGTGATTTTGTGATGCTGCTGATTTCTGACTCTGCTCAGGTTTATGTCTCTCTGCAATCTTGCTCCTCTAGCGTGGAAGTTTTATTTTCTCACATTTCTCAATTGCATATTTGAATTAGTTCTCAATTGCATATTTGAATTAGCGTGGAAGTCTTTAGCATTCTTGGGTTGTCTTATGGATTTGTTTTGGGGCATCTGCAGTCTTTGGGAAAGGAGTTTCCCAAGAATTTCAGTGTGATTGTTGTATGCCCAAAGGGAATGGTGCCTTCTGTAAGGAGGTTGTATGTCCAGGGTAGAGACGTCAATGGTGCTGGAATCAACTCTAGCCTTGCCGCTTACCAGGTTTGATTCTTTTCATTGATTCTTGCTAATGCATTGTTGGCGGTGTGCCTTTTCTTATGCTTGAATTTCCACTCAATATAAACGTGTTTCGTCACTGCAAAATTTGTGTTTTGTTTAGTATCTTAGACTTCTGGACAAGAGCGTTACAGTATGTACTATTCTTTTCTATCAAAGAAGATAAATTATATCTACAATTTCTCAGTTACTATTAATTTTAACTTCTATCTCTAATTGGTGACTCAGTTAAATGGATGAATTTGAAAGGTCTACTCAATTAATAAGTAATTAAATGAGAAATAGAATAAGTCCATGACAACATTAGTTACTGCCTACTGAAGAACCAAACGGTTGTTGATGCAGGATTATGGTACAAAATAACTACGATGAAAGGTGGAAGAAAGCAAGTAGGGATTCAAGGGAATAATCAAAGGTTAAAAGAAAGCAAGAAAGCAGGAGTACAAATCAGAGCTATTTACAAGCAGCAGGTTCTCGAATTTACTTGTCCAACAACTGAAATTTTCACTTCTATATGTGATGGGTAAGCACAATGTTTCTTTTACCCCATGAATTCCCATTTTTAAAAAACCGATAAACTTCACATTATTTAAATAAGGGTGTTTCATATTGTAGCAGATTTCCCAAAATATCCTACAACATCAAAGACAAGAATGAGTGCTCGACAACGGACGATTTTAGGGATTCCAAAACCTAAACGCCAAAAGCAATCAAAGACAGGTGAATGTCTCTAAATAATAAGCTATGCATTTCTCTGAGTTTTTAAAGAGTTGTCTCAACTGAATGTTTATTCAAAACTGCTTATAGCTGGTGCTGCAATAAATATCGGCCAATCGCTGCCTACTAAGCCCATGGAGTTGCCTGCCCCTCATTTTTGTGATAAGTGTCGTGCCATAAAACTAGCCTTTGAGTCATTGCATTTTTGTTGCTGTGATGGTGAAGTTGAAATTGCTTCTAATGCTTTACCCCCTGAATTAGATAAACTTTATACTTCTAATGACGATGATTCGGATCATTTTCAGACATATTCTCGCCTTTACAATAACCTCTTTGCTTTTAGCTCAATTGGTGGATCAATGGATGGGGATATTCATAAAGGAATATATGCTTTGAAGGTTCATGGCCAAATTTATCATAATATTCCTGACCTCTTGCCTGATAATGAACCACCACAATATTTACAGCTTTACTTCTACGATGCTATGTTTGAGGCAGAAAATAGACATCGTCTTTTTCCAAACTTACGTCCGAGTATAATTTCCTTGATCATGGCTATTATGCTTTTGAATCCATATGCCAGGTTTTTCAAGTCTCTTCGGGAGACTGAAGTCACTGAAGAGACTGAAATCAGGCTCAATAAACACCCCGTTCTTGATCAACGTGTTTACAATGCTCCGACATCCGAAGAAGTAGCTGTAATATGGAGTGAAGGTACTTCATCTAGCCAAAGCAACAACCCACATATCATTGTTCATGGGAAATCAAACAAGAGCCATAGGATATATCATTATTATGGCTGTTACGACCCTCTACAATACCCGCTTCTATTTCCTCGAGGTGACTGTGGGTGGCATCACGGTTTACTAAAAATGTCTCACGGAGGACGGTCCCAGGTGGAAGACCTTTCAAATATTGTCATTTCAGACAATGTTCAAGAGGCAGCTGATTTGGTAACTGAAGAAGGTTCTGGTAAGACAACTAATTGTGACTACTTACACCAAAAACATGTTATTTCATTTATGTCATTCCCGTATTAATCATGTAAATGTAACTACTTTTATAAAAACAAATGGAATTGCAGCTGTTGCTCGGGGGAAGAAAGGCAAGCTTATTTCTTGTAGGGAGTACTATGCATACAAGTTTCAAATGCGTGCCGGAAATTTCATCCTACGGGCTGGGCGGCTGTTCTTGCAATATATTGTAGACATGTATGTGAAGATAGAGAATACTCGGCTGGATTTCTTTAGACAAAATCAGGCACAAATTAGAGCTGAGCTATATCAAGGTTTAGTAGATACACTTGAAGGCGGTGAAGCAAATGCATCGAATGTAGGTCAGTGTGTTATCCTCCCTCCTTCCTTTTTAGGGGGGCCTCGTGATATGCAACGACGTTATCTCAATGCTATCGCTCTTGTACAGCGTTTTGGGAAACCGGACTTATTCATAACAATGACCTGCAACCCAAATTGGCCAGAAATCAAAGCAGAGCTGGCACACGGGGAAAAAGCACAAAACCGACCCGATCTTGTAGCTCGTGTTTTCAGAGCAAAGCTTATAGCACTGGAAAAAAAAAATAAAAGAAGAACAAGTGTTTGGAGAGGTGGCTGCGTTCATTTATGTAGTTGAGTTCCAAAAACGTGGCTTGCCACATGTTCATATGCTCATTATTGTAAAGCCGGAATTTAAGATAAAGCATCCAGACTCATTTGACAACTACGTGTCCGCTGAAATTCCTTCCCATGAAAACCCACACTTACGAAAAGTGGTCTTAAACCATGTGATACATGGCCCATGTGGGAAGGATAACCCTGAATGCCCATGCATGAAGCATAGAGGAATGGAAGGGAAGTGCAAATACGACTACCCTAAGTCTTTTTCTAATATTACAACAAGCCATGAAAGTGGGTATCCTGAATACAGACGTCGGGACACAGGGGAGTCTATTGTGATTCGAAGGAAAAGGTTGGACAACCGTTGGGTCGTTCCATATAACCCTTATCTATCTGCCTTATTCGACTGTCACTTGAATGTGGAGGTATGTTCAACAATTCAAGCAGTTAAGTACCTTTACAAATACGTTTATAAAGGACATGATCGGGTATCATATAACATACAAGCTTCATCAGGCCCTGTAAATGAGATTGAGCAATTCCAAGCAGGCCGTTGGATATCCCCTTGTGAAGCCGCATGGAGAATCTTTGGGTTTGACCTGTTTGAAATGAGCCCACCAGTAGTAACATTGCAAATTCACCTGCCTAATCAGCACAGTGTGAGGTTCTCTCCCAATGAAGAACTAGCCTCTGTTGTTTCAGATAGGCGCCGAGCCCGTACTTCATTAACCGAGTTCTTCAAAATGAACAACACTGTCCCAAACATACCAAAATACACATATGCAGAATTTTGTGAGCATTATGTGTGGAATCATGGTACAAAAACATGGTCTAAGCGGGCTAATGTGCGAACTGCAATAGGGCGTCTGACTTTTGTGGCTCCATCTGAAGGGGAAAGATATTTTCTCAGGCTGCTACTAATCAATGTAAGGGGACCAAAATCATTTGAAGATTTACGAACAGTCAACGACCACCTTTGTGCAACATTTCAGGAAGCAGCCTTGAAACTTGGCCTCCTGGCAGAAGATGACGCCGTTGATAAATGTATGGCAGAGGCTGTTACTGCACATATGCCAACAGCTTTGCGTAAATTATTTGCTACAATATTGATTTTCGGAATGCCAAGAGATCCCCTAGCCCTTTGGCAGAAGTACTACATTCATTTGTCTGAAGATATCAGACACCAAAATCCAGGAATGGAAGACAAAGTGAAGGCCCTTACTGTGCAAGGGGTTGAGCGTTTCTTAGAAGAAATGGGGAAAACTTTGGAAGAATTTGGCCTAGGGGTGTTGATAAGCAATGCACACTCCGGACTACGACAAACAAAGGATATTGCTGATGCACTCAATGCCACAATACCGGTTGAATACATTGAAGCCATTGACAAGCTCAACCTTGCCCAACGCAATGCCTTTGATTGCATCATTAAACATGTGCAGCTTAACAAACCCGGTTCATTTTTCGTTGACGGTCCGGGAGGCACTGGCAAGACATACCTTTACTGTGCATTGTATGCTGCTGTTAGAAAAATGGGCAAAATAGTTCTTCCAACAGCTACGTCCGGAATTGCTGCCTCAAACATAGTGACTGGGAGGACAGCCCATTCACGTTTTAAAATCCCCCTTGATCATACAGCTTCCATGTCTTGCAATGTATCTAAACAAAGCAGCTTAGCTGGTCTTCTACGAGAAAGCTCCTTGATTATTTGGGATGAAGCATCAATGGCAATCAAGGAAAACGTAGAGTCATTAGACTTGCTTCTTAGGGATTTATGTGATAGCCGTACAGCTTTTGGTGGCAAGGTTGTCGTCTTCGGTGGGGAATTTCGGCAAGTATTGCCTGTGGTACCCAAAAAATCACAAAAAGAAGTCGTACAAGCGAGCTTAGTCTCTTCTTATCTATGGCATGGTTTCAAACGAATACGCCTTAGTCAAAACATGCGAGCACGGACAGATCCTGCATTCTCTGATTTCTTGCTTGCTTTAGGGGACGACCGTATGCAAACAGAAGAGATAGCTGACATTCATCTACCAAGACAACTGGTTGTGCCATTTGAGGATGAAAACTACTCTCTGGACTAGCTTCTCAGCCAAATATTCCCGGAACTGACCGCAGGTAGTTTCAGTTCCAGCATCTTCGCTGAACGTGCAATCTTGACTCCCCTCAACGATGATGTTGATGAGATAAATACTCTGCTAATTGCAAAACACCCAGGTCAGGCTGTAACCTACAAGAGTTTTGATGTGTTGATTGATGAAGATTGCAAAATTTACACAACTGAATTCCTAAACACTTTATGCCCCGGAGGAATGAGTCCACATGAATTGGTTCTAAAGGAAAATTGCCCCGTTATTCTGCTGAGGAACCTTGCTCCAGCCTCTGGCTTATGCAATGGGACACGACTCATATGCAAAAGATTCTACCCAACATGATTGAGTGTGTAATTGCAACTGGCCATCATACTGGTGAATATGTATTTCTGCCACGCATTGACTTGCGGCCCTCTGCCTCAGCTAATTACCCGTTCCAGTTCCAGCGAAAACAATTCCCAATCAAGCTTTTTTTTGCTATGACAATCAACAAAGCCCAGGGACAAACACTCACTCAAGTAGGGATATACCTTAGACGACCTTGCTTCTCTCATGGACAACTATATGTTGCCCTTTCTCGGGCCCGGAATTCTAAACATGTAAGGGTACTGACCAAGCCTACAACTGAAGATCAGCATGTATACAGTGCAAAAAATGTTATTTCGTTTGAGATCTTACTACGATCAGGTGTTACACAACAATCTCCTTCAAGGTCAGTATAATTACAACCTCTTGATTTATTTTTAATAATGTATGCCGCTCACAATGTGTAGCTGCTAAAGTCAAAACCATTCTTTTATGACAGGAACAACTGAAACAGGAACTTCGGTCTGCTTATCTTCACGATGTCCCGTAACCAAAATTTCAGCCAATTTAAAATTCCAAATGAAGGAGAATATTTCAATAAACTTAGTTCATCTTTAAATTTAACAAAATGTTGTTGTTTCTTGAAACAATCTATTACTTCTTCTTCTGAAAATGACAAGCAACTACTTCCTAATTACTGTGTCTTTTGTTAAGATTTCTACTTGGAATGATATCTACATTATATGAATGTTGTCTTGCTTCAAAATTACCCCTTTATTTCTTTCAAAATCATTTAAACATAACAAGAGTATAAGATTTTGGTGCAAGGACGGTACCCACCATATATGGCTGCTCTGATGAAACTATAGTTCTTCGAGCATGCATAAATGTAAATTCTAAGTTAGATGTGAAACTGGCAGCACAGTTGTTATGACAATGATCATGTCAACAGGCTCTAAGAGTAGAACACTGTGACCAAGTTCATGTCATCTCTGCAGCAAAACGACTTTGTATTGCCAACTGTCGTGAGTTCATGTTTTACTTGGGAGTCAATCAAAGACCTCTTATTATTAGTGATAATAAAAAACTACAGGTATTTCATGTCAAGTAGCTGTTGTGCACTGATTTTGTTTGTTCTCTTCTTTTGGTAAAGTTATGCTGAGTTAAGGATTGGCAGTTGTGTGTTTGAATTTCTTGCCTGCATTAATTTATTTAATTATCGAGATACTTTAATTTCTGAATGCTTCTCTGTTTTATCTCTGACATCATAGTTTTCTGATATAATCTATTATTCTTTTTTCAGCTCATGCATATTATTGATGAAATGAGAATCACATTATTTTGTACATGCGCTAACTTTTTTTTTTTCCTTTGGTTTAGATTCCATAATTTGTGCCAGCCCAATAAAGGTTCATCCATTGACAGATGCATTTATATGCATAATGAGAATATCTTGAGGTTTACTCTTATCTCTCCAGATCAGAGAAGAGTGAGTTCCAATACTCTGTATTACTGCTATATAATAGTCTGCATTCTTTTTTTGGTTTCACGAATCAATACTTGTCACTTCCAACCCAAATCTGTTTGCTTGGCATATTGGTTAGAGTTGAGTAGGTGAACCAACTTAAGGTGGTGGGCTAAGGTTTGGTCTAATTCACTAGATAGCAACTTTCAGCAGGTTGAGGTTTAATATTTTGTCTTTGGTTAATAAATACTGCTAATTGCCAATCACTAATTTACAATGGGGAAACTGCAATTCTTACCACTCTTAACTCCAATTTTTGTCCTAAGCGACTTTTCTTTTATAATAATAATTTACTGTGATTTATAAACCCACCAACTCTGCTGAAAGAATTTGACATTTCCTACTCTTGTTATTACAATCTTGCTGTTTTGCTTTGATTAACTCTATTATTTTCTGTAATTTTGATTTTTTGAGTTGCTGATACATTCTTTTTAACTTAGTAATGGCAGATTATGACAGAAAATATACTGGGTCTTTAATAATTTGGTTCATTCATTTTGACATTTCTACTCTATAGACTACCATTTCTTCAGTCAGAACAAACTTCACTTCCATATGATTCTTTGGTTGGCATTCCACATAATATTCATTAGGCTGTTAAATTGAGAGGTTATAGTACATTTATTGCGCAGCATCTTCTGTTAACAAACAGTCACAGGAAGCTTCAAATACTACTTAGAAATAATTAGCAATAATTACTCCTAATTACAAATAACTACAGTATAATTCTTTTCAAATTCTTTGCATTTAGATCTTATTATCAATACAATTAAACTCTAATTAAAACCAAGCACAGGAAATGCAAAAGTTTGAAACTGAAATATTGGTCTTAAACAACAATATATATCTATATATATGTGGTTTATTCTCTGTCATTTCCACCAACGCCATCCAAAGTATCCTTCACTTTTAAAAAAGGTCAGTATTGTTCAGTAAACAAGTATTATATCACATTGGTCATATCCATATCGTTTCTTAACTTACCCTTTCTGTTTTGCATTGTACATATATATTGCTGCAGAGTTTAACCATGAAGCCAGAACAAACTTCACTCGGGAAACTAACTCCAAGCACCAAAGCTTACAAAGTCAGAGCCAAAGTGATAGAAAAATCTCAGCCACAACAATCACCAAACAAGAAGCGCTACCAACGCCTTGTATTTGAGGATACTGAGGTATGTTCACTTTCTTACTAGGCACTAAAAACAGTAATATAAAATTTACAACTGCTTGTAATTCTGCTATCGGCCATAAAACCAAAAAACATGAGGAAAATACAGATCTCATTCACAGATTTAATCAACAACCAAATTACCAAAAAAAAAAAAGGAAACTCACAACTTCAACACCTAAAAATCACTTACATATTCAACATGACATTTATTAAATTAGTTTATACAAAATGTCATGATTGCCGAGCAAACAAATCTATGAGTTAAACACTATAATTTACATTGCCATGCAGTAAAAAGACTTAAAGAAGCAGGGTCACTTTAGATATGATCAGGTCGATTGGATTTTTATGGCACATATATTCACTTGAACTGTGCTATGCAGGGTAACCATCTTGGAGGTACTCTTTTTGGTGATGAAATAGACACTTTCAAGGACGTCCTGCAACTAGGGAAAGAATATGAGATCGCAAATGCTCCACTGAAACCAATAGATCCAAAGTACCAAAAAAGAGAAGATGAGTGCCAGATGACATTCGGCGGACAAACGATCATTGAACCACTAGACCCAACTACAGGTCCAGTTCTGCCAAATTATGTCTCCATCAACTCAATTCCAAAAACAAGCTTAAAAAATGAACGCTTTGGTAAGTACAGTGCTAACCAACATCAACTATATTGGTAACAACACTTTATGTAGCAGTCACTAACCGTATGTAACATGTCACACAGATTTGCTTGCTGTTGTCCTTTACATAGAAGAGGTCAGGAAAGTACCAACATCAGGAGGAAACATGATGGATGTACGTGAAATCATAGTCACTGACCAAAGGTACGTAAACAATGACGATAATAACCTATTATAACAATGTAATCCACCATTTATACAAAACTACAAAAGTATCCATGACTCTATATGCCATGATAAACAGCACTGAACAGCCGCTCACCATCTCAATGTGGGGAGGCCTTGCTATTATTGACACTGAGAAGCTTGCAGGTTGGGTGCTAAGCCCAATAGTTGCAGCCTTCACTCACTTACGACCAACCACATATAAAGGTAGCCTATCATATCTTCTCAAATTGTTAAAATACCTTAACACACTGCCTAATTCAAAACCTTAAAAACATGTAGGGTTCTCCCTTGCAAGCTCAATGTCAACTACTATCATCTCAGATCCTACGGGGGAGGAAGCACATGCTCTTCGAACATGGTAAGCAATGAAAAACACGATATACTTACAATATCTAATGCTAATCAACTGTACTAAATTCGTTCAAAACATCCTAGGATGAAAGAAAAACAAGAAATGCTTCTTGACCAGGAAACAAAAATACTCCACATCAGAACACCATCAAGAACTACAGCAGCGAAAACTATCAATGAAATTGAGCAAAAAAATGTAAGGACAACAACCCACACCCCGCTACATAACAAATACCTACCTATTAACAGAGGACTGATGCATTTTCATAAATCGCAGGCTGCAAACACAATTCAAGAAGAACGCCATTGGATACAAGCCACTGTCCCTGATGCTCAGTTGGAAAATCTGCTTGCTTACCTAGGATGTAACAACTGTGGAAAGCGCTGCCAAGAAGCAAAGGACGCAACTTTCAAATGCCTACACTGCTAAAAAAAAAAAACAGTACTGCCGCAGTCAGGTAAGAATCAATTCAAATCAACAAATGCAACAACTACAATAACCAAAATACTAATGTCCCTTTACACACAGGGTAAATTTCACAATCGATGTGAGTGACGCCACTGGGACACTAAGACTCACTGCTTTTGCTGAAGACTGTGAAAAGCTCATTGGTCTCCCTACTTCAGAGATATATGAGAAGAAAATGGCGGTAAGAACGGAAAAAAAAGGGGGAAAGGCCATATAATTCAAATAAAAACTCAACAAAAACAGTCCTTCGAATCCCGCTTTCTGATTTTATTTTGTGCATTATTGGGCAGGGTAATTGGCCAGAATTTGAAGATATAGCTAGCAACCTACAGGTGAGGACCATCAAATTCCAAATAGCACCAACAACTTCTCTAACTGGAATCGGGGTGCTCAAATGGGCTATCAAATACGTTGAGATTTGACGACACATGAAAGTGCTGCAACAAAAAACAAGAAGTAGTCGTTTGTCCTAAAACGACACCTTATACTTAGCTACATATTTACAATAATTTAGTACTACCATATAAGAACACTTTCTGCATATCATTATATCTATCTAAGTACTCCGTACTACTAGGATTAATCTTAAATTATGTGCCATGTAAATACTCTTTTATTGAAATCAAATAATAAATGGCAAGTTTAAAGATCATTGAACCACTCCAATTGATAGTCACAACACCAACTCATTGCAATTACAAATTTCAATTACTGTACATTTCAAGCTAATAGCACCACTCCAATATGATAGCCACGTAAATCACAATTCCCTTTACAAAACAACAACCCACAAACAACTCAAATAAAAAATAATTAACCCAAAAAACAACTACCATAACCTCATAAACAAAACACAATCTAAACAAAAAAGGCAAACCGCTCTGCGCGCATCGCGCGCGTTGGCTCCCCTAGTATATATAAAGAGGAGTTTTTTCCCGAGTTTTTAGAGAGCCACGTAGGATCTAATTTTCTCAGCGCGCCATGTAGGATTCCAAATCTTAGGAGTAGCCAATTAAATAAGAGATTATTAATTTCTTTTAAAATTAAATAATTCAAATGCCACGTAAGCAAAATTGGCGAATGAGATTTTTAAGTTTAAATTAATAAAATATTAAATATTATCTTTTAATATTAGGAATTTTATCTAAATATATAACAAATATTAGCTCATAAAAAAAATAATAAAAAAAATCAAACAAACCGTGCATTGCACGGGCTTCATCTAGTTGCACCATAAAAGCATTTATAAGGACATTATTGGATTTAATTTTTTATTTTTTAATAAGAATTCAAGACTCGTTTTTGTTTATTAATATCTTTAATTAAAAATTAAAATAATTTATAAAAAGTCGCTATTACCATACGTCCATACATTAAGGTATCCAATGATATTTCACATGACTATGGTTATTGTATTTATGAGTGAGAATTGTGGTCAAAGTTTTAAAGTTTAAATATAAAAATAGAAACATGTATTGGAGATTAAGGGAATATTTTGTAAATAATAATAAAAGTTGTGTAATGTCAAATGTGAAATTTTTGTGAGAGTGTGAGACTACTCCATTATAACAACAAAAGGAATAACCTTATGGAATCATAAATGTAAGAGGCTAAATTCATGGGGAAGAGGATCAAGTAAGATAAAAGGAAATTGTGGATGAGATTTGTGTGACTACTCTTAGATAGTTAGATCCTATAGTTTGAAATTGAAAGACTATTGAAAATTCTATGTAGTAATTGAGAATCTTAATTGCATTTTTTAAAGTGAAGGTTTTGCGTGAGACAGTTTCACGTGAGTCCGGTTTATAATGCACACACCCATCCCCCACTCACTGCCACTATCACTTCTACTGCCACTACCACTACCTAGCTACTTGTCGGTGGCCGGCGACCACCCTCCCCCTCCCATCCTCCGGCGCTGGCGACCCTCTCCCACTCATTCCACGACGAGATGAATAAAGATTGTTGTCTTAATCGCGAATCTCAAAAGCAGCATGTCGATGGTGGTACTATCAATGGGTTTTCGTCTTCTTCTCGATTATTGCCTTTTGATGTCAATAATAATTGTTTTGTGGAAGCATTTAAACTTTAAAGAGCTTTCTTAATAAATCTCATATTGCAAATCATCTACCGTTTTTAACTCCCTAGATAATGATCTCTCATCCTTGCACTAATCAAGATTTCACCGTCTTTACTCCTCGTATCACTATAGCTCATAGAATTGTCATACAAGGAGGAAAAACTGAATACGAAGAATCTTTGATCCTGATCGATGCAGTATAAGCCATCTTTCAGAGGCAACTTGAACTCTTGTACATCGTAGAAAGGATAGATTCCTCAAAATACTGAACTAATCTTACGTGAAGTTCCAGCCAGGTTCAAAATTTTTCGGCGATCTGATAGATGACTATAATAGCTAATTTCTGACAAATTTAGCCTATCATCTGATATATATATAACCTAATTTCTGACAATTAAAATATAATTTCTGATATTTATAATATAATATCTGACCATTATAATGTAATACGGAGTATCTGACAATTAAGACCTAATATCTGACAATTATAATATGATACCTGATAATTATAATATAATATCTGACTATTATTATCTAATTCCTGACACTTATAACCTAATATCTAATATTTATAATTTAATCCATGTCTATTATTATCTAATTTATGACATTTTTTTTTAACTTTTTATTTTCTATTTGTATAACCGGACTCACATGAGTCCGTTCTACACAATACTTTATCATTTTTAAAATAAAATTTTAACACGTGAATTAAGGAGGTGTGGTTCATTTAAATCGTAAGCTATTAGCTAGCCATTAGGGCTCAAATTAGCTAAAATGATGATTAGCTTAAAAGCTTATGTGACATGACAAACTAGTTTAATAATTAGCTTGTCATTGGAGTTGCTCTTATTTATGTTCCGTCGAAATGAAAGTTACGAAGTATAATTTTATACTGATAAACTATCCTCGTAAGAAACAAAACCATCCATCAATCAATTAATAATCAATAATTATATACTAAAAGACACATGCAATTTTCTGGTGTTTTTTTTTTTTTAAAAAAAAAAATCTATTTAGGAAGGAAATCTATTTCATAAATAAAAGAATAAAAAAGATTTAGTGTATCCTTCTTTATACTATACACTTAAGTAAATTATCACAAAAAAGTTTTTTTTTTAAAAAATTTTGTATTTAATTATGTACGAAAAGCTTGGCTTTGAAAAGAAATATCGCATAAGAGAGAATGAATAATAGTGTGTAAAAAAATAAATCTATTTACGGGTTAAATACAAATTACCTAGATATTCATTTGGTTAATAAGAAGAAAATAATATAAATTTGTAGGTGATTTTTTTTTTTTGGTGTTCCACCCGATACACCATTTTGGTTCTAGGTGGTTAGGTTTCAACCCCTCCTAATTGTTGTTGCTGGATCGAACACTACATCTTTCCTACCAAGTGCAGTCTCAATTACCACTATACCCACAACCAATTGGTATTTGTATATAATAGTTATAAAAAATTATCGTGCATGGTACGAGACCTAACTTGGAAAGCTTCTAACAAAAAGAGGAGGATGTTCAACTTTTTAGTACAGTGGAAGATCTCATACTTTTTTTTTTGATATAACTTGTGAATTTTAGCTAGAAATGCTAAACATTACAGTAATAGAATTTAAAAAAAAATAAGGTCAATTGGCCAATTTTCAATGGGCCATCACGGGTCAATTCTCAAAGTCTTCCCTAAAAGGAAGAAGAGGTTGTTCACACATTTTATTTTTTTCATTCATAAATTTTATTGAAACTTACATTAAAATAATCAAAATCCCATACCTAAATCCTAACCATCCACGTCAGTCAATCCAGCCCCCATCTTTGATTCATCAATTATTTTATTTTTATTTTTCAAAATTTTTAATCCCCACTTCCAACTCCTAATCCTTTTTTAAACGATTATCATAATCTTACGAGTAATTTTTTTTCCGTGTTTAAAAAGCCACAAAAAACAATGGTCTAGAGTCTACACAAGACTCAAATACGAGCCACAATCCGTATAATACAACCCTACACCCAACCTCTACAGTACTACTCCGTATCGGCGCCTTTCACGGCACTACAGCTAGTTGACATCCACATCCAAGGCGGAGGCCGAAATTAACTTTTTTCTCTCTCTCCTCTCAGCTTCAGGTACCTTGCTGCTGCTCCTGCTTCCGTTTAAAATAAACCGAATGTTAATAATTTCTGGTCTTCTCTGCTAATTAAATTTCTCAGAACACACACTTTGAATACTCTCTCTCTTCTTCTTCTCTCTTTCTCTCTCCTCCTTGCTATCTTTCTCTCTCTACTTTCTACTCAAATTTGAACCAAAACCCCTCTTTAGATTTCGAGGGAAAATCAAAAAATATGGACGGAAATACGCAGTACAATCCTCGAACCGTTGAAGAGGTTTTCAGAGATTTCAAGGGTCGAAGAGCTGGCATGATCAAAGCTCTTACTACTGGTATTACTCGAGATTTTTCAACCCCTTTTATTGATTTTTGTTTTTCAGCGCAGTAATTTTTTAGGGTTCTTTGATTTTGTGTTTGATAATAGTTGAATTTTCTGGGTTTTTTTGTTGCAGATGTTGAAGAATTTTACCAGCAATGTGACCCAGGTTAGGGTTCTTATAATTTTTTTTGGAATTTGATTTTGAATTTCTGCTTAATTTTTGAAATTTTCTGGGAGTTAATTATTATTATAGTGTGCACTAGATTTTGTTGAATGTTGATTAATGTGTAGATTTAGCATGTAATGTTTGTTCAATTGATTATTCTTTTCGCTTTTTGGGTCCCGAAATTAAGAAAAGGAATTAATCTTTTTGTTTTTTTAATGATAATGCTATATATATTGTTTTTTTTAGCAGTTGATTACTGTTTGATTATTTCTGTTTTAGTGTATATAAATAAGACTTGTTGTGTTGTCTCAGTAAACTGTAGCGATTACTCTATTGTCTATGCTTCGCTGGAATTTTCGATTACATTTTCGCAATTTTATTGGTTTAGTAGCTTTCGAACTTGATACTTTGGGTTTGTCATGTTAGTTTTTATGAGCTCTTGAATGATTGGTCTTTCATGTTTAGAGAATTAGAGTAGCTTTGGTCTTTCATGTTTAGAGAATTAGAGTAGCTTTTACAAGCTGCATTCTAACAGTAGAGAATTTTGGGTTCAAGAGTAACTCTACTATGAGGAAATTGGGATTGGTAGATTGGTTGTTTTGCTGCTGTTTGGCCTTAGAAAACTACCTTTCCTTTATGTTTCCTTCTTTGCATCGTTTTCATTTTCGGGTTTTGCTTGCTTCTTATATTACGGTAAGATTTCTTAATCAGCTATACACTATGAGTGGATGTCCATGTTTGTTTAGTACTTCCTGTGTTTCTTAATAGATGCATCACTTTGAATTTATACCCTATTTATATATTTACTTTAACCATGTTAATTTTTACTAATATACTTCGTTTAAAATTAATTACATCATTTTAACTGTTGTTAGGTTAATCACAATATTTTCAAATTAACACTTTTTTTTGTTGTTGTTGTTGTTGTTGTTGTTGTTGTTGTTGTTTGTAATTTCAGTTTTTTTACTAATATATAATTAAAGTTATTGGTGGTCAAAGTAAGTATATAAACTATGTAATAAGTTAAAGCGATACATCTATTGAGAAACAGAGGGAGTATGATTTATGCATATTTGAGCTATTTTAGTCTAACTAATGATCCTATGCTGTCAAGCTTTTATCCATTTATGGTATGAAAAGGTGTTCAGCGTTCATTTTGTGTAGAAAGATTTGGTGGTCAAAGGTTGTGAATTCTGATGAGTTAGTTCTGATTTCTGTTCAGGTTTGGTAACTCTGAAAAAATTGTACAGTTTTTGTATCTGTTACCGAGTATATAAGTTTCTATCTACACCTGCGATTTGAGTAATAAATTTTTCTGCTGTCCAAGTAGTGGTAGTTGCTGTGCTCTTTGCTTCCCCCCCACCCCGTTCCTTCTTTCTTTACCTAGCACCAATTGGTTTGCCTGCTTTAATAATTGTTGCAGCAGGTTGGCAGCAAATTCTTTGTTTGGCTTGCTTAACTAGTGCATTTTGCAGAGAAGGAGAACCTTTGTCTATATGGATTTCCAAATGAGCAGTGGGAAGTGAACTTGCCAGCAGAAGAGGTGCCTCCAGAACTCCCTGAGCCTGCTTTGGGTATTAACTTCGCCAGAGATGGCATGCAATCGAAGGACTGGCTGTCACTTGTTGCTGTTCATAGTGATGCATGGTTGCTTTCTGTTGCCTTCTACTTTGGTGCCAGATTTGGTTTTGAAAAATCTGATAGGTATTTAATTTTCTCCTTGCTACGCAAATTATGTAATGCCAGAATTTATTGCTATACCTGATTCGGGGTTTATTGGGAAGTTCCCATGATAGAGCATACCAATTGTATCAATATATTTTACATTGAAAACTCTGTAGTTCTGTACAATTAGCATTGTTATCAGCTGCAAGTGGCCTCTTCTTTGACGGTAACTTGCTGGTTTGGTAAGCATTATCAGTATGCAGCCATTATTATTGAACGCAGATGATTTCTTCATCTCCCCCTTGCCTTTCAGCTTTGCAATATTTTATTTCATCATTATAAAAAAAGTTTTCTCAATTTTGGGACATTATTATGCGTAGTTTCAATTGTATTAATTTTTTTTGGTCAGATGGGTTTTATCTTTGTGCTTATTGCTGTTATTGTTTCTGTTATTATTATAGATAATATTGGACTGCTATCAACCTATCATCAATATCAATTTTTTATTTTCTCATCTATATTGCAGGAAGCGTCTGTTTAGTATGATCAATGACTTGCCTACAATATTTGAGGTTGTAAGTGGAAATGCAAAGAAGCAATCAAATTCAAAAGAGAAGACATCAGTTTCAAACAACAGCAGCACCAAATCCAAGTCAAATTCGAAATCAGTAAGTCATGGATATTTGTTAGTTATATTTCCAAACTGTACATGACTGTATGGGAGGTTGCATTAATTACAGAAATTGATATGTGCAATTAGAATTGGAGATAACTGATGTATGTCTATTGGAGAATTAATAAGTTAATCATCCTAGGGTAATTATTATGTTGGTACTATACTACTATGTCTATGGGATAGAATATGTCATGGATGAGTATATCCTTAGTGATTCTTTTGTGTGAATGATATAATCTGTCTGCAGTTGGAGTATTGGAGAATGGAACCTCCATATCTTGTTATTTGTGTCATGTAGATTTCTAGTACCAGGCAGCTGTAGAAAAGCTCGAATACTACTTTATCTTATTTATCTTAGATATCATTATGTGGGTTTTTTAAATCTTATATTTCCACATGATATTATCTCAACTGTATGCTGTAGTGTTATACACAAAGTATATGAGTATTGTTTCAGATTTTTAGTCATCTTTTTGTATATGGTATTCCTTCCATTTGGGGGAATGTTGCATTACTTAGTCAAAGCTTCTTGAATGGAATTATCACACTATGCTGTGTTGTGTCCATAACTCCATATCATTGTTGCTTTATTAATTTTCATCCCATGGCTAGCTGGGTACTTGGGTAGACCTATTCTTGTTCCTGATGATACTAGCCAGGTAGACCCATGCTTAAGAGTTATTTCCTGGTGATACTTTTATACTATTTTGGGCAAATCCATTCTTTTTATATAGTTTTTCAGAAATAACAAATCAAGTTCTCAACTGAACTTTGGGATTAGGTAGTAACTACATTTTTTTCGTTGATGTAACCTTCCCTTGTAAGTTTTATATTCTTCCATGTTTTCTTTTGTGGGAGTAAGGGGCATTATTGCAATGAGAAAAGTTCTATACTATGTCATGCTTGTGCTGTGCTGGCTCACAACCTCTAATTGATAATAAATACTGGTCTAAATGTATTATTATCGAAGCATCTTTTGTGTCTTTAGACTATTTGCTTGATTTTTTTGATTAAAACCACTTATTCTGGAGTAAATCACCATTGATGTGATTTTTGTTTTTCTAGAACTTGGGATATAAGTTATTGTTGCTTGGTTGGATAATGTGACGTGTCACTGCTATCTTTTATTGGATTCTTGTCTGTAATTAGCAAATTGGTCTTCTGATAATGATATAGTAAGGCTTGGTGGCGTTGGTGCTTTTGGACTTTAGAAATTCAAATTCATTAAATTTTTTTTATGATAAGTTAAATTAGTTTTCATTAGAAAAAACTAGTTTAACAGTTTTGGTCATGTGATAAAAGCACCACTGAATTAGCTTATTTGCAAAACTCAAGTTTGATCACATTAATTCGTTAAAATTAGGTTTCATCAATATCATCAGTTTTAATCAAAAGAATGTTAAAATTTTATTGAATAAAAATCAGTTTTTCAGTAAAAAACAAGGTGAAGTGACAAGCACCTAATTTATTTAGTAAAGCCTCACTATGCACTTATGGACTTGGTAATTTTTTGCTATTCCACTGGTAGAAAAGAATGGTGGGTAGTGAAGGTTAGGTCTGCTCATGAAGAACCTGCTTTCTGTGTTCATCAGTTCATGTTTAAACCTTTTTTGCATCTGCTAGTGGGGCCATCGGGTTCTGTAAAAGGCTCATTTTGCAGTGCTTGTTATTATAGTCACATGGGGCATTATCTTTCGGAAAATCTGTGGCTGATATCAATGTTTAAGTCTGATTGTATTGCATGACTACGCTATGTAGCTGTCATGCCTGTCAATGAATGGTCTTGGAGTATATTGTTGCATACTTGCATTTTACCTCTATACATTCAATAGTCGTGTATTGAACAGGTCATGAGGTCATAAGGTGTAGCAATATTTGAAATTACATTGTTACCAAATGCTGTGATCAAAATTTTCAATTGCCCTTTTCATTTGTGTTATTGAATGAGAGACTTTGAATCGCAGGCTAAGTATTCTTCAAAAGGACCACAACCACAAAAGGATGAAGAAGATGGTTTGGATGAAGAATTTGAAGAGGAACATGGAGATACGCTTTGCGGGGCTTGTGGAGATAATTATGCTTCTGATGAGTTCTGGATTTGCTGTGATATATGTGAGAGATGGTTCCATGGGAAATGTGTAAAGATCACTCCAGCTAGGGCTGAGCATATCAAGCAGTACAAGTGCCCATCATGCAGCAACAAAAGAGCAAGGCCTTGATGTTTTTGTTTCAAGTTGGCAATCTACATCACTTCTGTTGTACTCCACTCGTTTGTGGTTATTCTGCTAATTGTGTAGGTGGTAGCTCTTAGTGTCATGCGTTATCAGGTGTTATATTCATGTCCAGACGTGTGTCTAGAATTATGTTAATTCTATCAGCTAGCTTGCAGATCGCTGTGTTATCTTATCAACTGTGCATTCAGATTTGTAATCTACGTCGTAGGGAAGTACTCGGTGACTAACTATTTTCCACTATTCTGAAATCAGTTGTTGATTTTCAGAAGAATGCAATTTATTGTGTGTCCAGAGTTCTTTAATTTGCTTCCTGTTTCTTAAGTGTTGGTATTTTCTGTGCTATTTTATGGATTTTCCCAGGCAGGTAAGAAAGTTGGTCAAACCCCAGTTGACCTTGAGAACAACTGGAGCACCAAACCTGCAATTGAGAATTTTCAAGTTGCTGTTCTGTATGTGCATGTTTCTGCTCTGATTCGATTCTTATTGTTTGAAAATTGGGAGTGGTTGTGTAATGAATCCATGTACTCCAAATTGCTACCCTTGTGCTTCTAACCCTGTTCAGGCTGTGATCTAGGTAGACAGCATATTACCTTTTTTACATGTTAGGACAGGACTCTAAACTCGAATGGTATTCGTGGGATTGAGAGACTGTCATAGCCCAACAGAATTTTCTGAGTTCATCAGCTAATGCAGCTAAGCATGCACTTCAGCAAAATTGGTGTCTCCACGATCTAGCCTGCATTACATATAAGCCTTATTTCACCATGACATAGTGAAGAGCAAATTACCAAATTTCAAGCTGGCAGAATGCAGCCCCAAGTTGTTTTAACAATATGTGGTTGGGATTGCTCCAATGCTTGGTGTCTGATCCTGTTATCCTTCCTGTAATCTGACATTGACGACAAGCTATGCCCTAACTGCTACAGAAGTAACTTCGGTAGGTAAGAGGCAACTTGACATTTGACAACGATGTACGATGTATGTAAAGTTGTGAAGTCTAGTATTTCATGACAGAGCAATTTGCCATTTTTTTAGGCTACGGTTTACCTTCATGCTAACATCCACCAACCAAGCACAACCTGTAGACTTTACAACAGGAACTATGAACCTTTAAAAACACTGAAGTGGTGCGCTTTGGGTTTGTTTATGAATTTCCAAGAGACCAAGACTAAGTGAATAGAATCAGAAAGATGCAAGTTTAAGATGCAAAGAGAACTCTTTTTGCTTTTAACAAAGTCATGATCTTATAAGGATACGTAAGAATCTAATACTTGTATTTTGTTTAAATTAGGCCCCGTTCACTTCACCTTACTTTTACTGAACTGAAATTATTTTTGCTAAACTGAAATTATTTTTACCGATTTTCTATTATTACTGATATGAAATTTCCTTATTTTTACTAAACTAAAATTATTATTACCGAATATTATTTTCTAAAGGTGAAGTGAACAGGGCATCAGTAGAACATTCTTTGTGAGAAAAACTTTCTTTTTTGGGTTTTATTATTGTTGGTTCAAAAATGTTAAGATTGGTAACTATGTATATACCAGTACAAATCATTCATTGATGATTAAATTGTCTAAATTATGTTGAACAAAGGATACTTCTCAAAACATGGAAGTCATTAATCCAATTGCAATGCTGAAGTTGTTTTCATACATAGTAGACTTGAAATAAAATATTATAATGAGAATATTGTTGATAACTTTCAGGGGTCAGAATAACGACTTACTACTAACTAGAGTATTCGGCCTATAACAAGAAACAATCTTTACTTCCTATAAAAGTTGTGACATTGTATAATTTTAGTCAGCATGATCAAATGCACAAATTATCTCCAAGAAGTTTATGTATAACATTATGTTGACCAGTTTTCAAAGATCAATCTGATCCGAACTGATTCGATTTGATATAAACCCAAAATATTGACCCGATGCTTGACCCACTTGATAATCTATAAAACCGAATATAATACATAGAATCAAATTAAAACCAAAACTCGCATTGACACGATCAGACTTAAAACCCAGTTCGACTGACCCGAATTAGCCCAACCCGATGGGTGAGTCTACCCAAATTCAACAAAAAAAGGGGACAAATCAAAATGAGACCATACTTCAAAGTTAAAACAATATATTCTTTCTAGAAAAATCTGCAATAATTTGGCAAAAAATAACAGTAAGTTCCAAGATTCATACGTGGACAGTATCTAACTGTCCACGACTCCACGTATGAACAGATTCAATCGATAGATAATTTTTTTATTTACCACCTTTATAATTTCATTTTACATATTTTATTTTGACGTGTATTGCTAACAATAATCTTGTCAAAAATCCCAAAACTCACTTAATTGAATATTCTCGATATCAAATATTGCATCTAAAACTTCCAAATTTAGAAATTTATGAAATCTTATTGATCGATTGAACAATTTTGAGCAATTGAGCAACCTTATTTGGAAGTAAAGGAATCAAAATGCCCAGCAGTGATGAGGGATTTGAAGAAACAAATGAATATGAACATTCATTTGAGAAAGTTAAACAGAGGTTAAAGGATCGATCTAAGGTAACCCCATTAATTTTTCTGGTTTTTTCTTTGATTATTTTCAAATTTGATTGGTTTTTTGTGATTTTTGTGATTGATTCTGAAATGGGTATGTTAAATTATTGAAGAAAGTTGCTGAAACTAGAGAGAAAACGAAGAAGATTATCTCTGAACATGCAGAAAGGATTGCCAAACAAGCTGAAGAACACGAAAGATTCATCAATAAGGTATTTTTAATGGTTATTTATAGATTTTGAGTTGTTTTGGCATTTGGGTTTTGGTTTTATAGTTTTGATTTATTGAATGTATGTAAGATGTTTGTTTAAATGCGCAGCTGAAGTTTTGTGGGGTTTTTTGTGATTTATTGTTTGATCTCAGGTTACTTATCTGTGTGGTGTACTTGGGTTTGGAGGATTTTGCTTTCTACTTGGGGCAAGTGAGTCTTAAATTTCTTACCAATCTGGAATTTTGGTTTTGCAGCATTTATTTTGTTTTAGGTGTAGATTTAGGTTGTTGAATCGTAGTACTTATTGTCTAATTTTTAATTTTCAGGGCCACAAGATGTTCCTATTGTGTATTGTCTATTTTATGTCATATTTGTTCCACTGAGATGGATTTACTATCGGTATAAGAAGTGGCATTACTATCTTTTGGTAAGTCTGGTCTCAACTACCTACAATTAAATACTTTCATTGCACATTAAAGGTATGTTTAAGGGAGTAGTAAAGTATGTTGAAAGGCATTGTCTAGTCTATAATTTTGTGAGTTTGCATTCTCTAAATGCCATTGAACAATTGTAGTCCATTTTATGAATGCATGGTGGCATTTCTCATTAAAATTTCAATAAATAATGAAGGAGAAATCGGGCAAATTATGCTTGAAACTTATTGATCAAAATTGGACTTCTTAATATGGATGATAAAACATGGCTTCTATTGGTAGGTTAAACAACTTAAATTCAGTACGCCGGGCCTAAAATCTTGTTGGTTTTCCAATTGCAGTTTTTAATGTGAAGTTTAACTCTAATATGTGTTGTGTACCCTAATTGAGCAATGTTCTCTAAGATCAATCAATTCAGCCATTAGTTAGTCATTAGTGGTCCCAAAGTTGTTTAATGAATGGAAGGGTGCTTCATAGAAACCCCTATCTTTGACATTTACTGAATTATAGTACTTTAATAACTGATGAAGTGATCAAGAAATCTTTTCTTTTTTTGGTGCTTTTTGAAAACACATACTGAAGTTGGTAGAACATATTTAAGTTGAAAGAAGAAAGGAAGCAATACTCTTTGTTTTTTTTTTCTTTTTTTCTTCTCTAAATAATATTTAGTTATTTTTGTACAAGAAGTACAAATTGATGGGTCGTGAAGCTTGCTAATTCACTTCCCCTAGTACTGGAATACTTTAGATAGGCAACCTTAAGTTATTGACACTGAAGAAAATTTCATATCTTAGCGGTTCATATATGCTGCAATCATCTAGTTTAAACATAAAGAGAATTTACATCCCTTACTTCTCTTACTTCAAAACCCCTTTTATCCCAACCTTCTCAAGTTTCAAAATGTGGTTAGAATTGTCATTTTCAAAGCAGTACTGTTGGTGTTAGACATTTGTCTGAGAGAATTGGCTTTTCTAACAAACTGTTATTTTGGAAAATGTTGAATATCCTAGGCTTATTTTGATAAAAGTGCATTGTTTTAGAAGCACTTCAAAAAATATCCTGCCCCCTCAAAAAGTTTTTACTTGCTTGTCACCTCAGGATAGACCTGCTGTGTTATTTTTGTCTATTAAATCTTCGTGTGGGGAGGAGAAGTATTGTGGAGTGAATGGGAGCTTAACCAAGTATCACTGTGCATAAACTATAAAAGTTGAGAATCCCTTGGCCTTTCCCCTGATCTGTTTTGTTAGTTTGAATTCTTTGAAATAGCAATTCTTTCTCTGATTTTTTATATTATTTTAGAGAGAGGTGAGTTAGTGTTGTTTATGTCCATACGTAGGCTGTGAATTGCACGAGGAGAAATTGAAACCTTAACAACGAAATCAAACCCATATGAAACCTTTTTTTTTTCTTTTTTTTTTTTTTTTTTTTTTTTGGGGGGGGGGGGGGGGGGGGGGGAGGGACTTGAGAGTGGTATGAACATCCTTGTAACAAATGTGACAGACTCAGTTTTCTTTAATGAAAAGTTTATGTATTAAGAGCTTCATTTTCAAGTAAATGTAATTTGAAGTTCTGCCAACAAAATTACATATAGTTATTGAAAAAGGCTAGCTAAGTAATTTCATGCAACCAAATCCAAAATTATGTACTTTGAATTGGTGTTTTCAACTTGGACGGGACTATGGGAGCAGTACATGATGCATTGGTGAATAATATCGATGTGACCGTGTAAGGCTGTAGGTGGAGGTGCTGTTGTGCTTAATTTGTTGTGGGTAACATTAAACCTGTTATCCTTAAAGCAGATTTATTTTTCCAAGGAACAAAGTGCAAAGTAAGCATCTCAAAATCATTGTGGCAATTCAGAGTAATGTTTGACTCATAGATTGTGGTTTGGAGATCCAAGGGATTTGTGCGTCTCTGATCTGCTCGTTTGGTAGGTGGCCATAAATGATGGCAATGGGAGTGAATTTGTTTGTAAATTGTAAGAAAAATCAAGGTTTATTCCCATGGTAATGCTAGCTCACCCTTAAATTGACCATTTTTCTTTAGAAATTTTCATTTCCACCTAATACCTCCTCCCAAGTGGTAATGGATGGTAATGAAAAAAACATCAATGTTTGATGATGAAATTGCATTTAATTATATAAAAATTTCTGTTCTATATGTTGTATGGTATCATTATATGTCCATATTTGTTGAGATCTTATGACCAATGATCGTTCTTGAGATAATGGAAGTAGAAGAAAAGTTGGAACTCAAAAGACATAATTTAATGATAAGTCATTGTCCAATTTTGATAAAAAGGACAATAAATACTCCGTATAAAGCATTTTTTTTCCCTTCTAGATTTACCCTGAAATAACTTTCAAGAAATGAATGACTCAAGGCAGACAAGATATGTATGGCAAGGTCTTATTAGCCTTCTCTTTAAGAAGGTTACCCATATCAAGTGAGTAGTGGTAATGAATAGAAAATTTTCGATTGAGAGGCTATATATTTTCAGAGGACATACCTTTGTTTACTTTTCTTACCATTTAATTAGAAAATGATTCCATGCATCAAATTGTGCTTTTTTGTTTTCTTCTTCCCCGATCCACTTAAGACTTGACTCACATACAGAGAAAGGAGATTAGATAACGACTTTGTTATAGAAGGAAACTTGGAACCTAAGGGCTTAATGGATTCTATTTTTACATATACCTTCTCCATGTCAGCTACTTTCCCTGAGCTCACTGTGAATGTTGTAATGGCCTTATAGGTTTATATACTATGCTTTTTACCATTTTGATTTGTACTGTCTAAATTCTGTACCAGGTTGACTTCTGACATTATTTATCCGTTCTTATTTTGCATGTGGGATAATTTTTTTATTTTACATTTTGAAATTCATGGATTCATTTTATATAGTATAACCTCGTGACTAAGTTTTTACCCATAAGTTGAACTTGTGTCAGCGTTCTAATTGTTTCTGAAGAATTACACTGCAAAGCTTGATGCCTTGAATTTGTAAAGGGATACTGAGGCGTAAGTTGAATACACTATGAGATGGAAGAGAAATTCTTCTTGAACTATGAATATACCAGTTACTTGAGTCATTTTAGATGTGGTAAGGTTGAAAGAATATATGGACAAAATAGGACTGTATTCTTAGAATCTAGGTAAATAATGTTCTCATCTGGACCTTCCACTATTATTAGAATTCTATTACAAGGAAAGGGTGGTGATAATTGATCTTTGAAACTATCTTGGGCAACAGTTTAATAATGGAGGTATATGAATTGAGCTTTATGCCTATATACTATCTTTGAAGTTTGAATATTTCTTTTGAGACTAGTGCATTATACAAGACTGTATCACAATGCAGTTGCTGGACTGCTAGTTTACTTCACGTTGCTGCTTATTGAGGCCAATAAGTTTATTTTATATTTGATTCTTTATTGTATCTTGACACTTGATGAACACGAGAAACAGTACAGATTAGCTTTCATTGGAAATATCTGATAGGCGCTGTCATATCTCTTTTCAATTTACTATTTAATGAAAGATATGAAGAAATGCCTCATTATGGATTGTTCATATTTTAACAGGATTTTTGCTACTATGCAAATACAATATTCTTGGTTACACTTCTCATGTATCCGAAAAATGAAAAGCTCTTTATGGTTTGCTTTTCATTTGCTGAGGTACGTGATTTTTTTTACGTAGTATTTTATATTATTTTGTGCTACTTTAGATTTGGTTGGGGAGATCCTTTCATCCATCTTAATCTGTTCCTGACTTGCAACTGCAGGGACCTTTAGCATGGGCAATTATTGTGTGGAGATGTAGCTTGGTTTTTAATTCCATTGACAAAATTACAAGTGTCCTTATACACCTATTACCTGGTAAGTTAAGAGTTCAAATGGACTGATGAATTGTTTTTTTATCAGTCATTTTTCTACTCTATCCTCTTAATTCCTTGTGGGAAGTCTTAGCTCTCAGAAACTTACTTTATATATGGGCCGTGTGTACAGATTTGTATAAGAATGTTCGAAATGTAACAACTAATAACATATGTTCATGTGATGTGTCAATTTGCTGTATATATGTCATGGCTATCTATGCCTAGTTGAATCGGAAATGTATGAGCTACATAGTCTTCTTTCTGCATGTCTTTTTTGCTTGTTCCTTCTTTTTGGCTCTGAAATCAGAAACCTGCACCTTAGAGCTTATCTGTTGTTCTAAATCTTAAAATAACTTGGTTGCTGAGGCATTTTTTGGTAACATTAACATTTTGGGAGGGTATTGTGCTTGTGCAATTAGGTTGGTTGGTATCAGTAAGCTATGATAATTCTAGAGCTTCAGCAAATTGACAGGTCGATGAACAATTCAGAGATATTTCAGAATACATTAACTTTAGAGCCATAAAACCACCAATACCATATCTAATTATCTGGTAGTTGTAAGTAATTTTTATGCATGATGCATGGAGTTTCTAAGAGCTTTAAGGTAGAGTGGAATGTTTATTTGCAGTTTGTGATTGCAGAAATATGTTTGAAGGTTACAATTTTTTTCATGATCACAAGGGAGAGTGTAATACATAGGGTATAGGGAATGGGGTAATATTGGTAGTGCATAATAATTCTGTTAGGATTAGCTTGGGGAGGAAATAAATGAGTTAGTAGAAGGAAAGGAAGGGGAGCTTCTATATATATTGAAGAGATTAGACGAAGATGGGAAAATGAAAATATTGCAATTAAGTTTTACTTTTGTTTAGTTTGTTATGGGAGTGTCCAGCCACTCAAAGGGGTTGTTATTTTCTTAGTATAGATTTGATTGCATTGCTAATACAATTATTTATCAATTTTCCCCTAAGGTCATCTTCTTCTTCCTCAATTTTTTTTCTTTTCTTTTTCCCTTTGATTGTCTAATCTATTACAGAGAGGGTAGAGCCTATTTCTTGAGCTGCTCAGAACTTGAATATCTTATGTGGTTGTTTTTCAGGTTTGGTTTTCTTTACGATTCGGTGGTGGAATCCAGCCACCTTTGCAGCCATGCATCCTGAAGGAACTGATCGTAGAGTCTCATGGCCTTATGTAGAAAACCAATCATACCTGTGGACATGGCTATTTCTAGTCCCATTGGTTGCTTACACCCTTTGGCAAGTTCTCTATTTTCTGATAGTTAATGTGCTGCGTAGACAGAGGCTTATGCGAGATCCAGAAGTCATGACCTCTTACAGGTATTGATAATTAATGATATTACTATGAACTGTGTTATTGAAAGAGACAGTGACTGGAAGCCTGTAACTTAGTGTAGATTCCTACGGTGACTAGAATGATTGAAGGAGTATTTGGGCACCCATTTTATACTCCAAGACTTAAATTGGTTTGGCTGTCCACTTTCTGAATTATTTATTGAATAATGTAGGGAACTTTCAAAGAAAGCTCAAAAAGCAAACAGTATATTGTGGCGACTGAGTGGCTTGCTCGGGGACCAGAATCGAATGTGGATGTATATAGTTTTTCAGGCTCTGTTTACTGTGGCAACCATGGCACTCACTGTTCCCATCTTCCTGTCATATGAGGTGTCTGTGATCTTCCAAATTCTGAAGGTCTCTGCTGCTGTCTGGAATGGAGGAAGCTTTGTGCTAGAAGTGATGCCAAGACAGGTGATTATGAAGGAGAAGAAGAAAAAAATAGAAGTGCAACCTGTTGAAGCCCAGCCCCAGCTTGATAGTTCCATGCCTCTCGAGAACCCAGCTTCTACAGACGCACAGCAAACTTGACAGTTTTTTTTTTTCAATGATTGACTTTAGCTGGTGTTATAGATGACCTTTAATTCTCATTTAAATGAACAATGTAATGTTTTTGGCCTGCCCTTCGTCTAAACTCCTGCCTATATACTCTGATCAAGCATAGAGAGGATACATGCAGGTTTAGCTATGGTGATAACCGTGATGTGAGATCATTTTTTCGTCGACTCCAATTATGTTTGCATTTATGTCTTTTAATCGTGTATAAATAGGAAGTAAACGACACTTGTTATAGAATCAATGGTTGTGAGCCAATCCTAAATTATTGTAATGGCACAGTACTTACGTCTCTCTTAGATGTAACAGTTTGAGTTTTCTACTGTACTATTTAATTTATATAAAAGTACTAATTTTGATCATACATTTACTCTCCAATATATCTTTTTACTAATGTATACTTGTATATATAAAAAATTAAAGGCAAAGAAAAGAGGCTGTAGGTTATATCTTTTGTTAATTTTATGCATTATTAGTACATTATACAGTCACAATTCTCACAAAAGATATTCTAGCATTGTTATCTGCCTGCCTTAATTAAGTGCCTTTCGGTGGCGTAAAATAACAAAAGTAGAATTTCTCAAAAAAAAAAAAAAATATAACAAAAGTAGAAAGCATTTTTGTGGCCATTTATTATACTCTACGTCACATGCATACACTTACACACATCAACATGCGGCACATAAAAATTCCTTGTCATCTACCACTCTATTTTAGCCCAATTATATCTTGACAAATTTAAATGGTGTTTAGATCAAGCTCATTCTATTATTTAAAAAAAAAAAAAAAAAAAAAAAAAAAAAAAAAAAAAAAAAAAAAAAAAAAAAAAAAAACTGTTACTACATTTTAGCAAAAAAGGACCTCTTAATTGATCTTCACTTCGACCATCGTGTGTAATTTATAAGAATGAAAAATACATTATGTAGGTGTTCGGTGTTTCAGTGTTATAATTTTATACAAATATTAATACTACTTCTATTTCATATTATTTGCAACGATTAGATATTTTTTCACTCTACTTTATGTCAAATCGGTGCAAATAATATGTAACAAAGGTAGAAGTCGAAACTTTACAATGACCCGTATAAGATTAAAAAAAAAAAACACATGTATTTGCAAGTTTGGCAAAATTCATGTACAATTTTGGCTAAGAGTGAAATTTCATGTGATTTGGAATTTTGGATGTCTAAGCTATTACTGTTATACAGCACTCTCCAAACAAATAACCTGTCATATACGGAACATAACAACAATTGCAGGATTACTACTATCCAAGGAAATTCTATCCTAAAACCCCCCCTCAAACACACACAAATATATATTTATAAACAAAAAAAAAAAAAAAGAAAAATCAGAATAAAACAAAAATTCTACACCGAATTATAGTTGTATAAACAGCTAGGAAAACAAGCTGTACATGGGACATACATATTACCAATTTACCAGTAATTCTATCTACTTAATTGTTAATATTTGATCCTAAACTTAAATTAACATCCACTAATTATAATATGAAGATATATCATTCTGTACTTAAACCAAGTTTAACAATGGCATCCCACAACCTTTGAATCTCTCCGTACACATCATCAGTGGGCAGCTGAAATCTGCAACAAGGACAAGTGTTTCTTTTAGTAAGCCAAGGCAACACACACTTCCAATGGAATATATGCTCACATGGTAATACACACACATCTCTCCCTTTTATCATTTCCTCTTTGCATATCACACACTCTACTCCACCACCGCTCTCGATCGATGGCAATGCCACCACTGCGTCGACTGAGGCGGCTACCTCCTTCCCGGCCTCGATCACGTTGCCACACCCTTTGGTGCTAACAAATCTCCTGCACTTTACTATCAGGTCTACAAATGCCCCTAGCACCTGGTATGGTGTTAGGGACATTGCAAACCCAGTGGATAAGTTATTTAACATGGTATCAGAGCCATACAGTTTCAGGATTCCCTGCCAGTGTGCAGGGGATACTGACTCTAGGGTTGCCGACTGGTGCTGGCGGACTTCACAGAAGAATAAGAGTAAGAGGACGGAGTCAAGGTCACGAAGGCGAACCCTACTGGAGGAGGATATGTACTTTGGGGACAATGAAGGGAACAAGAAGGGTGTAAGGAGGTGGAGGAAGGAGAGGAGGTGGCGGGCGACGAGGAGGGATTTTTCAGAGAGGGAGAGGGAGTAGAGATGGTTGATGGTGTGAGTGAAGAGGGCGGGCGAGGTGAGGAGGGACACAAGGTGGTGGTTGTGGCGGCGAAAGGTGGAGGAAAGGGAATGAGACAATGAGTTTAGTTGAGAAGAGGTGAGTGAGGAGAGGGCAGCCATGATAATGGACTCGGTTGTTGTTGTGAATTGGTCAGCCATAGTTGAGTATAGTATAGGATTCTTTTGAGATTGGGAGAAATATGATCATCAACTTTTTTAGTGGAGAAGAGAAGTTTTGTAAATTAAGGAATTGATGATTTGTGGGGGCATTTTTATACACATTTTTGTAGTTTGTATGGGCCAGAGGAATTTCTTACTTTGACTCTTTTGCATACACCCACAGTCCATATCAAAGGCCTTTTGCTAGAAATCTAGAAATTTATATTGTCTAAAGTTAAAGGTAAAATCTAAAAAAGCAAAAGGTTACTCAAATGTTTGATCATTTTCATTTATCGACTATGTTGCTCTCTCTGTTCCTTTATGTTTTTTCTAGTTTTATTTTAGTTTGTTTTATTGAGTTTGTCGTAAGATATGAGGATTAACACTTTACTCTCACATTCACTATATTATTAGATTCCTTGAATTTTCTTTCTTATCAACTTCACCTAGCTATAGATTGCTAACAAAGTTCAATGTAGCCAAAAAAAAAAAAGAGATGAAGGTCATGCTCTTTCCACTTTTACTAAATGAAAATTATTTTAACTAATTCTCTATTATATTTCTTCTTTTCAAAGATTGTTTTTTTACTGAACTAAAATATTATTTTTTTAGGTGAAGAGAATAGAGCTGAATTTATCGTCTTATATAAAATTACATGTTTGAAGTCTTAGCTCACTTAGGGTGGGACATAAGATCAATTCTCATTTGGAGTTGTTTTCTTATAACACTCTTCCAATATTATCCATGTATGTAAAAATATTTTATATTACTCATACATATGCATTGTTTACACCACATAAGAACATACATTATTAATCCAGTGGCTAATTAGCTACTAATTTATGACAAAACAAACTAATGTATTCCATTTAATCTTATAGGGATATTACTTAGCCAGTTAGCCTTCAAATACTTCCATCATATCATATGACAAGAAACATTGTTCTATTATGGTTATATTTAGCAAAAAGGCTTGAAATCATTATAAGATTGAACTTGAAAAAAATAACATTGTAGTTATATCAATTTTTATAAAAAAAATTATCAATATCTATCTTGTAGGTTTAATGATACTTCATACTTTATTCTCCCGTAATATTATAGTTATTATTAGGCATTTAAAATATTTATTTTAGGCAGCCCTCGTAGCGTATGGAAACATTGCACACACAAAAAGGCTTTGTAGGTAAAGGCATAAGCAAACTCCAAATCTTGCACAGAATGTAATGGACATATGCAATTGGATTTGTGCAATGGATTTGTTGTGGATCACAAAGCAATTATAATTGACCTAATTGGCATTAGAATGTGTGTATGATTTGTGCACAATGTCCAATTAGCTACATTCTTCTTCTTTCATCTATTCACTGTTAGGCCGTAAATAATTGCAAAGCAACAACCAGAAATGCAAGATAACTCTAAGACAGATTGCATGAATTTCATGTTCCCTATTTCTCTAACATATCATATTATTGATAAATTGGTGTGACTTTTCCTAAATTTTATTCAATTGGCTTTTTCTATATTAAAAAAATGTTTTGATTGTTATCCATGATGGAGTAGAAAATCCAAAATGAGATGATCCACTAAACTTAGTAATTGATACTTAGTACTCTAATTATGCTATTATACCGACATTAAAAAAAAAAAAAAAAAAAAAACTTATACAGTTATTACTAAGCTTGCAAATAACCTGATCTGATTTATAAAAGGATATAATACCCAATATAAAAGGCAAAATGAAGAAAATTTTGAACCTATTTTCTCTCCCTTCCATTATACTCCGTTGTAAGTTGGTAATTGGTATATACTTTATTTGTTATATAATAATGAAATTCTCTTTTATCCTCCCTCAATCCACCATATGGGTTTACTTATTGATGATACTCATCTAACTTATCTCTCTAAACACATCTTTTTTTCCTATCCTAAAAGTAAAAAAAGTAGACTCGTCTACATTAATATATGTTGCTTGAAATGTGAAATTAAAATTTACATGAATTTTTGTATGGAACAAAATGAGTAGATCTTTTGGATAAGAAATTATTTTACGAAAAACAGATATAGTTGTACATCTAAGACTAAGAGCATGTTCTTTTCAGATTATTTTCAGTTCAGTCAATCAAAACAGACCCTAAGGAGTTGATCTTACGAGCCTCAATGCTATGCTTGACAAAGAGCAACTCAACTATCAAAATATAAAAACAATAATTTGACATTTTTCTAAATTGTCCTAGTAATATAGAATCAAAGATGATGAAGATCAATTAGTATTATGTGCATACACCACGTTGTAGACACTCATTTGTGTCTCCCCAAAACCAAACCCAGTGATGAATGCCTTTCGCGTCAAACCATAATCGAATGAGGTGAGAGTGTGGAAAAGCCAAGTGTTGCGGTTTAGTTTTATTTAAAATTCTCTCCTCTCTGTTTTTGAAAATAACTCTATTTATTAGAAATAACCAAACCAGTTTAGTTTGGTCCATAATTAAGGTCCAATAATAGTGTAGTTGGATGGGGCTCGAAGAGACCTTTCCAACGATATATTATAAGCCCAATTCCGATGAATATTGAGGAAGTTATGGCCAAAATACTAAACTGGGCCCGGTTAATTATTTACATACGGCCCAATGATCTAGAGGAGGGCCCAATGTTAATTACTATTCCTAAAATTATTAGGATTAATTATAACTTTCTAGAAGTTTCTAGAAGGTTCCTTTTAATTTTAATATTATTAGATTTAATAATTATTTTAAGATGGATTTTTATTTGGAATAAAATATTATTATTTTATTATTATATTATTATTTTTGAAAATACGTTTTATCTTCTGTACGGATTCCGTAGATCAAGTTGATTAAAGATCGGATTCCGCGTGGAAAAACGCGTCCAAGTCAGACTGTCGCCAAACGACAAGTCTGTCGCTTGGCGACAGACATTGTCGCCTCGCGACAGCGTGTATTTCTGACTACAGCGTGTAGTTTTATTCCTTATCAAATTCTATACTTTTTCGGATTATTTTCCTTATAAATAGGGTCCCGAAACTCCGTTTTCATTCATTCACAATCACCCAATTCTCTCTATTCTCTCTTGAGCAATATATTCTTTCTTTCTTTCTCTCTTTCTAAGCTAGCTTTTTACAAACACAATTCCGCATTCACAAGACTTAGAATCATCTAGCCAAGTTCGAAGTTGCCTTCGCCCTAGACGTGCAAGGTTTAATATTTTCTGAGGGTTTGGTCCAAATCTAGTCAAAACCTTATTTAATTTGATTCTAATTTAATTCCTTTAATTCTTTATTATTTTCCTTGAAGTTTACTAACTTGTGTATTTTGTTATTAGAAAGAGGTACGAGGCTTCAAAGTAAGTAGACTAGCTTACTCCCTATTTCTTTCACAATGTAGAAAGCATGTTTATTATTGTTTAATGCTTCCTAGTATCATGTTAGGATGTTATTATTGCTTTCTAGTATCATGTTTAGGGTGCCTTTACTCTTTTCTAATATCATGTTATCATGTTAGTATCATGTTAGGATTAAATTAAAGCTTTGATCTTTAATGCTTAGTGACATGCTAGGATTTGTTATTAATCTTGTTAGTGTCATGCCTAGGATCTTGCTATTATATTTAAGCTTTATTATGCCTTATCATGATTATCATTATGCTTATTTATCATTATTATTATGTTGATTATTATTATGTTGCTTGATATTATATATTTTATTGTTATTGCTTGATCACGCCGTTTATGCTTGTTAAAGGGAATTTGTACTTGAAATCACGCTTAATAAGATAATAAATAATTTGGTTTAGGCTAATATGATTTTAATTCAAGTGATCGCCAATAATAGATTTATTTGTGCATTAATATTCAACCAACATAGATAAACAGGTTTAGGGTTAATATAATGTTTGCATGTTAGTCAGAAAGCGCACATGAATACGAGCAGAACAAAGTAGAGGCCTATTTTATAGGGCGGGTCCTTTCTTTTGTAGATTGGATTCGTACCCTCACCCCCGAACCCTATTTGGTTCAAGACCTTATGGAGATGACGATCTCTTGGATCGTTTTTGGGTTTACAAGTTCCTAAAACTTGTTGGCGACTTTTTTGCTCTCTTTTCTTTCCCTTTGGAACGCCACCATACTTAAGTGTATGATCACGGTGGGGTTCAAGCTTGGGATCATAATGCTTGAAATATTCCCTACACACGTCTACACATTTGAACATTTAGTAAAAAAAATTGAACACTTTACAAAAAATGAACATTTAGTAAATACTAGTCGTTGGAGCACGCGCGTTGCGCGTGCCCCCCCGACGGCAAGATAAGTACAATTCGTGTTTGTGTTCTTTTTTTTGTGATATTCGCAGTTGTGTTCGGGTTTTGTAATAGCAAGGATACATGAATTTGTAGGTAGTAATAAGTAGTGAAAAAGTTGCTATGGACATATATCTATGAATAAACAATTATTAAAAGTGAGGTAATCTAGAACGCCATTATATATTTTAAAACGCAATACAATTTCTTATTACTTAAATAATTTTCAAATAGCTCTGTATTAAAATGATTGTGATAATAATGAGTAGTAATAAAAAAAAATGCAATATTAAAGGTTAAGGTTATGTAAAATGGATTAAACGTAAAAGATATGAAAGAATTATATTGTTGTTAGTGAGACTCTGTAAGATTAAAAAAATTTCGAGTGACTATGTGTATAATGTTGTTTTTCTATTGAAAACTGTAGCTAGCACTAAAGTTTATAATCGATCCCCCCGACCCTTTTATCTTTCTTAGCTTCTCTCTCTCTCTCTCTCTCTATCACTCTATCTATTTCTCTCTCTTTCTCTTCCGACCCTTGTTTCTCTTTCGACCCTTGTCTTTCTCTCTTTCTTTCTCTTCCTACCCCTTGTTCTCTCTCTCTTCTCCCAACCCTTTTTCCTCTCCTTTTATTCTCTTTCCCGAAACCTTTCCTCTCCTAGCATGCTCTAGCTCTTCTCTCTTAGTTTGCCCTCTCTCTCTCTCTTCCAGCCATTCTCTCCACTCCTACCAAGGTCTCTCCTCTCCTAGGATGCTCTCTCCTCTCTTAGCACTTAAATGCACTTATTGAATGACTCTCTCTCTCTCTCTCTTCCATATCTCCTCTCTAAGCCTACCCTCTCTCTCTCTCTCTCTCTTCCAGCCGTTCTCTCCACTCTTAGCAAGGTCTCTCCTCTTTTAGGATGCGCTCTCCTCTTTTAGCACAAATTTGCACTTATTGAGTGATCGTCTCTCTCTCTCTTCCGTGCCCCCCTCCCTGACGGCAAGATAAATAAAATTCGTGGTTAAGTTGTGTTTGGTTTTTATGATATTCGTGGCTATATTCGGGTTTTGTAATAGCAATTAGTAATAAGGAGTAGTGATAAGGTTGCTATGGAGAAATATCTATGGAAAAACAATTTTAATAAAAGTTATCTAGAATTTGGTAATTAATTAAATATGTATCTCTAAAGTATTAAGTAGAGTATAACTACTCACTCGTTTTCTACAAAGTGTCTTATTAGTTTCGAATAGTATAGTAAATTGGAAATGAGTGGAAAAAGAGGATATTTTGAAAAGGGTGGTAAGAAGCAAGTGATAGAGGAACAAGTCCAACCTTTTCATTTCTTTGTTGCCCTATATTGTCATTCTCTCTTTTTCCTTTTCTTTTCCCCTTGCCTTGTCTTAATTAATCTTTTTCTATGGATTTGAAAGTTATTGGTCGACTTGCTCCTCTCTCACTCATTCCTTCTTTTATTGACCTAAACTCTTTCTCTCACTCTTGTTTCCTAATCTTTCTTGTCCTTGTTCCATCCTCTAAAAGGCTGTGAAAATTAATAGGTTGTATTTGCTCCCTCTCCCCTAGCCTTACTCTCCCCCTGACCCTTCTATCTCACCCGACTTCTCTTCCGCTCATTCGTTCAGCCCCCCCTCTCTCTCTTTATCAGTTTCACTTTATCTCTTACTATTTTTATCGATATATTTGTCTCTCTTCTAATCCCCGTCTATTTCTCTTTCCTGACCCTCCTTCTCTCACTCTCCTTCTCTCACTCTCCTTCTCTATCTCTTAAGTTCTTTCTAGCTCTTCGTTCTCTCTCTCTTTCTCTTCTCTCGGCTCCTCTCTCCCTGACCTTTTTTCTCTCATGCTCTCTTTTTCCGCTCTCTTGACCTTCCAACTCTCAAAGCATCTTCCTTTCACATATTCCCCCTCTTTCTCTCTCTACTTCTCTCTCCCTCCCTCCCTCCCTCTCTCAAAACATTGTTCTTATTCTAATCCCATTTGCTCTCTCTCTCTCTCTCTCTCTCTCTCTCTCTCTCTCTCTCTTCCTCCCTCTCTCCCATGCTTCAATTCCACCATCTCTTTTTCTAAAGGTATCTATTACTATGGTTGTATAAACATAATTAAAAACACTTATATTTTAATCTAGCACGATTCTACCATAACGTTGAAATTTTCATTATAAAAGGTGTTTTTGATTAGTTGAGTTCCTCATAATTGTCACAAATCCATGTAGGGTTAATCACAACATTTTTTTGATGAAAGGAGTTTGTTGAGATCTAATTGTTGAAATCTTCTTCCAGCTTCTTGCTTACTCTGTTTCTGCTTCCGTTTGCTTTATGATTTCTCTAGTTAGGATTCCTACTTCTATTCAATTTTATGATTTCTCTAATTAATATTTTTCTCATTTTAAGAAAAATTTCCTACTTTTATAAAGCCAATTTTAAACTTATATTTATGAGTTTATCACCCTTACCTTCCATCTAACTCTTAATGTATAGAACAATTTATGGTATGAGCCATTTTTTTTACACGCAAATTAAAGTTTTTTTTGTTAATTTTATGTCATTTTTTACTAAAACGTAAACTCTTGACGGCGAAGATGATTCCCAAAATCTTTACCGAATAACTTATTCGACATTTAACCAAAATGATTTTCGGACACATAAATTGAGAGAGAATTAATTATCAAGAAATACATAGAACACACCATCACATTAGATCATCCAAAGCTTTAAAAACCCCTAATTATTTCTCATAAGTTTTAAAAAAAATCATCCATTTTTGTTAAAGGAAAAAGCAATAATTTTAAAGACCCTCATGGTCATTATTTAGGAAAATGCTATAAATAGCCCTTAGGGTTATGTATAAGCATTAAATTTACACTAAAAAACCGTAAAAAGTTAGGACACCCGAACTCCGAACCCTAAACCCTGAATTCTTTGTGGACCAAATACATAAATAGTTTACACATTCTTAAAAAACTTGTTGACTGTTCTCTACTTTTTTGTCTTTAATCGTAATATGTGAAATCTCCTTTTCTATGATTGTCAAACATATTCACCACATGCTTAGGTAGGCACACTTCATTTGACTTAATCTTAATTTGTCAACATACAAAGATCTTCTAAATACTCATATCACTGTATGGATGATTCCTTCACATCTCATAACAAAATTCAAGAAATAGAAAATCCTATGTCAGCCAGCAAAACCTATTACATGTACACCACATATTAAACAACCTCAAGTCCTACAAACAGCTACAAATGTCATTTGCTCTTTGTTAAACTGACAGGAAACTCATCTTCTGATTTTCTATTCCACATATAGTTTGCAGCTTCAAGCCACCTTGGATGGACTAAAAATTTGCCATGCTGAAGTGCCCAACGCGACTTATCTGTACCGGCATCAGTTGAAACAACATGTGTAACGGAGGAATCAACTTCAGTGGAGCACTTCGCTCCTAACTGTTCAGCCATCTTCCACAGATGGTGGTTTGCAGCTTGATATTTTGTTGGAATAACTCTACTGAATACTATCTTACAATCTTTGAGGACCTCCTTCCGTATTTGTTTCAATACCTGCACCATCAATATAATATTAACTTAATTTGATGATGGTGAGATTCAGGTTAACAAAAAAATCATATCAAAGACGCCAGCAAAGAAGCTCAATTAAATCCTTCCGAAACAGTCTAGAACAACATTAAAAAAGCATCATCAATGTAAATGTTAAATTGTTATTCTTGATTGAGACATAATTACACTATTGAACTCTCAGACACCTAACAAGTACAAAACTACGACGGACAATCAATATATGGACATTTCATTCTTAGAGGCTTAAGAGGAAACTACAAAATAGACAAAATTTTGAAACCATTTTTAAGATAATAATGATGGTATTCTTCAAAATTGCAAGATCATACGAAATATAATTTAGACTAACAAAAATCAAATCATTGCAAAGATAAAGGGATGGTGAGAGTACTAAACAGGAAAATCAAATTCAAACAAGGTGGAGCCATGGTGCTGATGCACTATGGAACTGTAAAGAGATGTGTAAATTGAGTCCAAAGTTGCCCAAAAAAGGCATACAGTGGCAGAACACTGAACACTGGCAATAAGATTGTCTTATCAACACCTCAATGATAACCCAATCAAACTACAAGTAGTGAAAATCAAACTCACTTATCTTACCAACATCAACAGTTCAATCTCACCCCTCTACTACACAACTTCTCAGAAGATGACAGAAAAATTTCATTGCAAAAATCATAAGATCCATCTTACCCCATAAGGCACTAAAATGTAGAAAAGGGAAAAAAAGGGAATAATGTGTCTCATACCTATGAAACTAAAAAAAAAATTCTGACAAATCATCTGCTAATATACCAATAAGTAGTGGGTGCAAATCCATTCCCAAATGGATTGAAGTTACTTTAACTCCAATCTGACTATACACCTTACAGTAAAGATCCGACAGATTCAGAAACGATTCTCTACTATACATGATGCAGGGAAATAGGATACAAATGCTTCATTGCATGCAAATAGTCTTTGTATTTGATGAACGATACTAATAATCACGTACATCATCTCATTGAGTTGGCAAGGTAAAAAATCAAGCTAGCTAGTACGATACAGCAAGCAGTCAAGCATAATAGCAAGCTCAAGCAGATGAGTAAGTAATTTGGCTAGCATGCACAATCCATTTTTGGCTAGCATGCACTTGATTTGTAAGTAATCTGACGCGTAGAGAGTATTAATTACTTACAACCAAATAACCAATATCTGCTAGGATATACTCAAAATTAAAGACAAGACAATTCATATCTCCCTCTTCAATTGAACCAAAAAATAAATAAATAAAATAGAAATAAATAAACCTTGTAAAGCAACAAGTGTAAGCATCATTGTTAAAACAATCTACATTGACCCTAAAACCAAAAGGCATATAAAGTACAAATTAAAGTTTGTACATAATTACAAGTTTACAACAGCTTAGCAAAATAGGATCTTTGCCATGCTACCACCACATGCACATGCAAAAGCAAGGGAGAGAAGCACAACACAAGTAAAATTAGAAACACGAAAAGAATTATAGTTTTCGCATAAAAGCTTCCTTCAATAGCCAATTACCATAATATATAACCCCTGAACAAAATCAAAGCACAAGAGGCACATAACACGAAATAGGATTTCACCTGTCTCACATCCCTTGCAGCAAAGTCATCTCCATGTTCCTACAAGAAAATTACAAGATATTAAGCCATTAAGCACATTCAAGTAGATAAAACAAGCAACTATAATCAGTAAAACAAAAAATCTTACAGGATTAAAATAAATTAATAATCCTATCCCCTGGTAACAATCAAACAGTTTAAGCAATCAAGAAACAAAAATAACTCACAAACACAACAAATTGATGTAAAATGCAATCTCCTAACCCCTGGTAAGCTGCATTCTTTCTTTGATGCCAAAGTTTACCCACCTCCAGCACCTTAGCAATCTCACCCCCAGAAGTGGCAGGCCTCTCAAATTGCACCTGAATTTCCCTCACAACCTCGAAAACATTCTTAAAACTCGGTCTTCCATCGCCTTAACCTTGCTGTTCCGACTTCCCCTCCTCACCAACCACCTTCTTTTCCACCATATGAACCTCATACTCCACAGGGGTACTCTCAGGCGACGACGCGTTCGGCCTTGCTCTATACAAACCACCTAATACCGCAAACTACGCAGAACAAGAGGTAATAAAATAAATAGAAAATTTTTACCCATATTCAGACACAGGCCACTATTTAACAATACTATTGACTATAAGCGAGAAATCTAATTAAACTCAAGCATCATTAATTCAATCCTATTACAATTATAAATTAGGCATAATCACACTAAACTCAGATCTTACACATTAATGCTTTTTGTTTCCAGGATGGTAACGATGAGGGTTCTCGACTTTTCCAATAGTTGGAGCTCATAACTCTCACCAATTTATTTACCAATCTACTAAAAACACTTTAGATTTGACAAAAAAATAGCCTAATATCAACTGAGCTTGTTTCTCAATCAATCAAATTAAAATTCCATCAATTCCACAAAACACAAACAAACATCAACAACAACACACAAATCACAGCACACAGATCATAAATAAATCATTACATTCTAGAAATTAAATATTTAAATAACAAATCGACCATACAATAATATATGAGTTTCTTCACCTCAAACTCGAATCCACCAAACCTTGCTCTGTCTTACTCCTTCCGCCTATTTTAGAAAGAAAACAGAGAAACTGGAGGATGAGAAAAGAAAGGAAAAAAAAAAAAGAAAAAAGAGGAGAAATAAACCAAAAAAAAAACAAAAAAACAGTCAACGTTCATATTAAAGGTTAGATAAAAATTGAACCAATTTGAACAAGGAAGATAAAGGAGAGATAGAATTGTACCTGGAGATCAACAATTCTGTTACAAATCAGACAATAATGCTACTAAAAATATAAAAAATTAACCTAAAAAAAGATAAATCACTCAAATTCAACCCAAAAAAACCACCACACAATCGAAGAAAGCACTAAAATTCAACCCAAAAAACGAAAATAAATAGAACAAATAATCCTTTAAAAATCGAAAATCAATCAAACAAATAAACCCAAAAAATCGAAAACAAATCGATCAAATAAACCCCATTAAAAACGAAACGATTTCGCACAAATACACCCACAAAGATTCAACCCGAAAAATTCGAAAACAACAGGAACATATATGCAAAAAAATCCACGACAAATCGAACAAGCAAAGCCCAAAAATTTGAAACTAAATCGAGAAAGAGAAACGAGATCGAACCTGATAAATGTAACGATCGGAAAATCGTCTTCCACAACCTCAGAGTCGAAAAATCGAAACGCTGAGAACAATCGAAGCACCATCGTTGGTCTTGAGTTGCTAAAGTTTCTCTCTCTAAGTTTCTCTCTCCTTGTTTCCCCTTTTTCCTTCTGAGATAAAAATACAGAGGGGGATTAAGGAACTACTGAGGAAGTCGGTGAGGGAGTGAAGGCCAAGTAAACAGCAGGCAACAAACAGTAGGAATAAGGGGCAGAATGGGCAATTTATTAATGTTGGGGGCAAGGCTGTAATAGCACCACAAAGTACTATTCACCAGCTACAGTAATTCTTTTGCATGTTTTATAATGGTTATAGATATAGATATGAACACGTCACAAAAACTGAACATAAATATGCATTTTTTATGTTCATATTTTATATATAAATGTTCATTTTATATACAGTTGTACAGTTTATATTACAAAACTATTGAATTATTACGAGTCAGAAAATTTTTGTTAATTATTCAAAATTTACGATTGTTCAGATTTTTTTACTAAATGTTAAAAAATTTGTTATTGTTCATATATTTTTACTAAATGTTCAAAAGTATAGGCGTGGTGAATTACAATTGTTCAGATTTTTTTACTAAATGTTCAAACTTTGCGATGTTCAGATATTTTTACTAAATGTTCAATTTTTTTTACTAAAATAGGGCAGCTAACGCGCGCGTCATAGCTAGCCATATCTAGAAGGTTTTTTTTGCTTTGGATTTTAAATCACAAATATATAAACAACTATATTTAGGTGGTATAAATGTTCAAGATAACTAACATTCATGAAAGCATAAAAGTAAATAAATATTTTAGAGGGTATAGTTGTCTAAACACTATTCATTAAAAGTAGCTTGTACATATTAATGAGGGTATGTATGTAAATACACATTTTAAAGGGTATAATTGGCATTACACTATTCATAAGAGTAGTTTTCTACTTTTTATAAGGTAGGGATGTTCAAAAGTATAGGCTTGATCCATTGCGATTGTTCAGATTTTTAACTAAATGTTCAAAATTTGCGATGTTCAGATGTTTTTATTACATGTTTAAAATTTACAATTGTTCAGATTTTTTTACAAAATGTACAAAAATATAGGCGTGGTGCACCTATTTCTAAGTGCACCATGGTGCATCTTAAAATTTGCGGTCTTGGGTCCGGTACCCTCAGATCCGGTGACCTCCAACCCTCCAATCCACAAGATGGGTACAGTCCCAAAGATGGAGTCTCCAAAACTCAAGTTAGTTGACATCTTGCCATGTACAAGTATATAGTAAGAGAGTAGCAATTTAAGCATTGTTGTGTCCTTTGGGCCTCATATATTTATTGTAGGCTATCTTATTAATGGGTTGGGTAACTTGGGTTTGTTATTTGTAAATCTCGTACAACTAGCCCCCAAAGTGGGTATGATATATCTATATTATGGTCACTTTTGATGTATTCATATTCATATAGTAATACACAGAAACATTAGGATTCAAAGGAATACAATGGCCTTAATAGGTACTGATCTGATATAATTACGTATTACAACAAATTTGTAAATACTCCTACATGATCTTGTCAAAGATATTATCAACTTCATTAGGCAATACAAGAGATAATAATTGATAGGGAATATCCATAGAATATTCTCATCTTAGGTTTAGGATATATTTTGTATAAGATTATCTTTGATATCTGTACATATCTTATAGTTACCTAATATGATTAGGTTTCTCATTGTAACCCTATAAATATTGATCAATGAAAATCACTCTAATTAAGGAGTTTATATTATCTGACATGGTATCAGAGCTTAGGTGAGATCTTGGGATCATATATAAAAATTCTCACCCTCCTACCGGTGGGTTGGAAAATTAAACCCACCGGCGGGATATACACAAATTTTTTATGCTTCCGCAAACACACACATATAGATTTTTTTTTCCTTTTCTCAAAGTTTTTTTTAGAATCTTTATGTAACCTTGCGTCTCCCACCGACAGTAGCAACTGCGAAAGCCACCTCCATCATTGGTGGCAATCGCATACACTACCGCCTCCCACTACTGGCAGTAACCACATCTGCCAACCTTCTCCATGTGCCGCACTCTATTTCCACCTCCTCATGACCAACAATGATTCTTACATTGCCCCATTGGTTTTTCTATACATAATCACATAGATTTTGTTTTGGTGGTCGTATATCAGAATAAGGTCAACTACTTTTGCACATCTCTTTTGCTATCAAGTTGGCTCCTCTTATTGTTGCAGCACTTGGAATCTTTGTGGAGTATTGATTCTTGCTACCTGGTTTCTCTTTTGAGATTAATTTCAAGCGGTGAAATTTAATCTTTTCTAGCACTATTTTATTTGTTTTTATTCAACTGTGATTTCACGTAGTAGTGTAGTGTCTTCTCCCTGATGATGGTTTGATCCCTTAGCTTCTTCTTCTCTGGATCTGCAACTTAGCCCAAGTCTGTGTACGGCTCTTCTCCTTCTCCTCCGGCCTAGCAGTGCTTATCTCTACTCTATGTAGGTCGTGGCTGTTGCTTCTCATCGTCATCACCGACACATGTTTACTACTTCTCTTTTGATCATGGGTTACCATACTATCCTTACCGCTGATGCGTGATTCAGATCCAGTCTGAGCATCCGATTTTCTCCCGCTCTGACTGCGGGGGTGTGATAGAGAATATCCATAGAATATTCTCATCTTAGGTTTAGGATATATTTTGTATAAGATTATCTTTGATATCTGTACATATCTTATAGTTACCTAATATGATTAGGTTTCTCATTGTAACCCTATAAATATTGATCAATGAAAATCACTCTAATTAAGGAGTTTATATTATCTGACAATAATATTAGGATGTGTCAAAAAAAAAAATTAGGAAAAATAAAATAAAATAACTAAAGAAATGTTTATACTATCATTCTCTAGAACTATATGGAACCTTCTAAAAAAAATGAAAATATGTTGTATAACTTTCTTTTATCCCAAACTTATAAATGTACTTAGTGAAGAGAAAATTAAGAATAGAAAAGAAGATTTCAAACGTTTAACACTAGAGTTGTCATTGAAAACACTAGTATGTTTTATCAACCATTGTGACATAACTTGATAAGCATGTTGAGTCAAATGCACTCCATCCCAACTAACGCGTTTGTAAGGATCATTGCAAACAGGAACTCCTTTATTTCCACAATGATCACAACAAGCAGTGAGCATAACATCCTTGTCAAACCCTACATGTAATCAATCACATTGTTTTTAGTTAATTACACTCTAATATACGTGTATAAGCGATACACTACCTCCGTTAATTGTTATCTGCAACTTTGGGGTATTATATTATTTGTGAGATATTAAAAGTTCCAAAGTTGCACATAACAATTAACGGAGGTAGTAATTGAAAGGATATAGGTACTAACCGTAGGAAGTAGCATGTTGGAGAAGTTCTTGTAAGGCTAAAACATAGTCGGCGTACACAATTGTTACATCTGGGTGATCCTCGTGAACTTCTTTAATAGCATCTTGCAACTTATTGTTATGAAATTCCGCAAAAGAATTCAAATCTTTTAGACATTGGAGATCGTCATACATGCTTTCATCGTTTGTTTTAAACATGTTAAGGTAGACTGTCATGCAACCAATGGGAAAGTTTCCCGGGACAACAATTCGAATGGCACCGAGCTTAATCACCTCCTACAAGAACAATAACAATGACTTAACAGATAAGGATAAACGAGTAAGGAATACCTTTGTTGCAACTAAAAAGAAACGGAACTAAGTGTATATTCTCGAGTAATAAATATTGAGTACTTATAAAAGGGTAAGTAGATGATCACCTTTATGGCCAATTTTATAGCTTGCACAACTTCAGGCACTAGTTTATAGATTTCTGTTATTGACATTTTTTGAAAAAAGGCCCAATTATAATCATTTCCTCCAATTTCACCCATCATAATAAGTGCCTTTGAGAGTTTTCCCTTGCATTCTAAAGTATATAAATGAAATCAGATATGTTAGTGATCAAATAAATATATTAGGAGTAATATTCTTAAGACTTGACACAAAATAAAAATACTTCCTATAAATTATAGTCCGCATATGCAGTTATCAGTTATCAGTTATCAGTTTATCACATTGAGGTTCAAAGGAATACATGAAAGTAGGGGAAGTGGAGTAACGAGATCAATACCTCCAAGGCTCCAAGTATCCTCACTTGATTAGATTCGATTACTATACCTTTAAGGTCTAAAGTAAGGTATTTTTATCAAGAGAGTCTCTTCTGTTCACCTTATTTTCACTTATTTCAAGTGTAATAAGTTTAGATAAGTTCAAATTAGGAAAAATAAGTTCTAATAAGGGTTTTTTCAAGTACAAACTACAACTAAAATAAGGTCTAATAAGTTCAGATAAATAAAACAACAGGAAAATATTAGGAAACCTTTCTCATGAGAGATACTCCTAATATGAATTGAACTAGTGTATTAACACCATTTTTTTCTAAATGGTAATGAGAAAGGTTAGCATTAGGAGATCTTCCATAAGTTCTGACTATTCAAATTATAAATTCAAGAAAAATTAAGCTCATAAAAGCACTATTCAAATTTAATTTACAAATATATCAAATTTTGATAGGTTTCAAATTAGAAATTCAAACATATTTAGGCCTGTTATGTTCACCTTATTTTCACTTATTTCGGGAAAAATAATTTCAGATAAGTTCATATCAGGGTTAATAAGTTTAGATAAGATAAGTTTAGGAAAAAAAAAATTCAGATAAGTTGTGATAAGGGTTAATCAGGGATACCTAAGTTCAATTTATAACTAAAATAAAGGCTAATAAGTTCAGATAAGTAAAAATCGGGTGAATAGAACGCACCTTAATGTATAGTAAGGGCCTGTTCACTACAGATCGATTATTTTCAATTTAGTTTGGTTCAGCTCAATTCAGTCAATCAGAACAGGCCCTAAGTTTCAACTAAGCTCAGTTAAATTTAGTTTTTAAGTAAACTCAAGTAAATAAAACGAATCATATATTTCTCATGCAAACTCACATAAGGAATACTAAGCTATATTACTTACATTTGTTGCATACACAATTTTCCCTATCTTAATGATAGCCATAAAATTGCATACACAAGTTTCATAGATTTAATGAGCATGCAATTCTATAGCTATAATTAGAAAAAAAAAAAATGTTGAGCATAATGTACCTGAAGGACTAGAGCAAATGGAATGAAGATGAGACTTAAACCAATCAAGCTGCACAAATAAGGAGTTATTTGTGGAGTGATAACTAATATTGTACGTAGCTAAAGTAGAGGTGTTGAGTGCAGTCGATCCAGCAACAGCAAAGTTAACCCCATGACTAAAGTTACCGTCTTCGTTAAGATACGGATCAAGATATGGCAGCTTAAAGAACTCGGCTGCATCAATAACAACCAACAATATATGAAAAACTCGGCTTGTTATCCTATAATATACTTTGTTTCACTAGAATCGCAATACTTATAGTTTATTTTTTTAACTTTAAAATTAAACTTAATGAAATGAAAGAAGTCTTCATGTGATGGCACAACTAAATAAATCTTAACACTACCTCAGTTTCTCCGTTTTTCTTATTTTTTTGCAATAAAGGGGTATTATTTGTAAAACAAAATATTCTTCAATTTATTTGTTGCAAATAATAAGAAACGGAGGTAGTTAATTAAATACTTGTGATCGATTCAATAACAAGGCAATTCTTACCAAAATAGTCAATCATAAGAAGTCCATCTGAACAACGACCTGTTGGCTTGTGGAAGAAAGTTTCTCCATACGGTAATTTTGCAAAGGAAGACCGTGGATCTTCACGTATATAGTTACCCGTATCTGAAATTGAATCTCCAAATTGATAAATGGCTTCAATTGTTCTGTTTAATGCATAAATTGTGAATATATGGAATAGTAAACATAGATAAATGAAAAAAAAAAAATTGATCACCAACAATTGGGTTTAGTTTCTACTCCGTATCTATAGTATCTTGGTTGATAAATTTGACTTTTTCTCCAAAATGTCTTTCTCCATTTCCAAATTTACTATTTCAATTTTTTTTTTTAAAAAAAAAAAGAATTACCATCTTTTTTTAAAAAAAACTACCATTCTTTATAAATAAAAACTACCGAAACTACCATCTTAATTAAAACCACAAAAAAAAAAAAAAAAAAAAAAACAATTTTTTTTCATTATTAACAATATTTTATCAACAATTTTATAGCCCACTAATATTTTTTTTATTAAAATATGATCAAATTCTGGAATAAACACAAGAACCCAGCTTGATAGAATACTTATATTGCATACGCACGCACGTGCGTACCTTAGCCTGTAGGTATAAAATATCAACCAAAAAAAAAAGTATGTAACTAATATAATTCTAAATAGAAAAAACAAGGATAAAGTTTTAGGGTGTTAGAAGTAACTAACTCATTTAATTCTAATTAGGGTGATTAACATTCGCGATGCGCACTAGGGGTGTCCATTATTCGGATAAAAACTGAAATCCAATCCAATCCAAACCGAATTATTAATTCGGATCGGATCCAAACTTTAAATCGGATCGGATTGGATTAGATTGAGATTTTTTGAGAATTCGGATTTTCGGATCGGTTCGAAATGACCTTGTTTGGATACAAAAAACCAAATTAACCGAAATATGAAACCATGATTTTACAAATAAGGATTGTTTATATTAATCATGTAAAATTATGCTGATGATTACGTTGATATATATTATGTAAAACTATGTTTTTAATATTTGTATTAATCATGTACATCTATGTATTTAAGATTAAACTTTTTATAATTGCAATTTTATTTTAATATTTGTATTAATCATGTATGACCCTAAAAATTTGCAATGTAATTTAATTCGGATTTTCGGATCGGATCCAAATAAATGAATTTTAATTCGGATTGGATCGGATTGGATTCATGAGAAATTCGGATCGAATTGGATTTGAAAATCAAAAACCGAATTTTATTTCGGATCGGATTGGATTTGGCCAAAATCCAAACCGAAAACCGAATAGACAACCCTAATGCGCGCATCATAGTTAACTATATTTAGAGAGTCTTTTCAGTTGTTGGCAATATTGATAAGGAAAAACATATAAACAAATAATTAGGGGTATAATTGTCCAAGCACTATTCTTAAGATTTTTTTAAAAAAACAATTAACATTAATGTGGGCTTATAAATAATTTACACGGTATAATTGTCTAAATACTATTAATAAAAGTTAAATCATTATATCACGCACAAAAAAAAATTTATCTTTAAGGATATAATTGTTCTTACACTATTCGTAAGTGTTTTCTCGTAAGAAAGTAATCATGTGCTCACGGCTCACATATAAGCCCAATGGGTCAATTAAAATACTCATAAACGGGATTATGCAAAACATCTTAAGTGATACCAATGAGTAGTTAGAGCACTCACATCGGATGGCATATTTTGATTTACTTAACTAAACTGAACTGATTGAAGCTGAACTGATATAATTTTTTTATGAGAGAAGGAAGTTAAGAGCTGAAGTGAACTGATTGGAGCTAAACCAAACTGAAACGAACAGGCCCTAAGTCCTAGGCTCCTAACTTGCAGTTAAATAATAGTTAGAGCTACCAGCTATGGAATCACATGTAGCTTTGAGGAAACTACATAGTCGTAGTTTTTCAATAATCCACGCATACGTTTGTCCCCACTCTTATTATTTTGTTTATTACTACATATGTTTGATATTATTTGCAACTTAGGGTATTTTTATAAGATATAAATATTAGTTTTTAAAAAAAAAAAAAAATATAAATATTCCAAAATTACATAAAATATGAAACGAGATAGTATTTTGCTCTCTAGTCTCTCAATTTTTACTTCTACTATTTGTATTCTACTTTATGTAATGGTTAATTCCCTGAAAAAAACCCATTAACATAATATTTTACTGAATTCCGACCCATTGACCTTTGAATTAAATACAATACTTGATTCTATCTCGAGTGTCGGAAGGCTCCTCCCAAGGGATCCTCGAGAGCTTGCAGTTCATCTTGCAAGCCTTGTATCATGATTCATAGTTTCATACAAGGGACCTATTTTCGATTTTATTATTATTATTATTATTATTTTTTTTTTTTTTTTTTTTATAATTAACTTGTTATGCAATTGAGCTTATCTTATTTAATTTCATGATTGTTACTAATACTGATTATAAAGCATTTGTGTTAAAGTGTCCATTCTTCAATTTGTTTGAGGTAGAAATTGAAGAGAGAAGAAAAGAACAACATGAAAAGGCGTAATTCCACTAATTTGAATTTTGAGAGAAAAGTATGTTTTAAAAGGGTCTTGATTTTTATTTATTTTTTTTCTCAAATACATAAACTCCTCAATAATATCTCAAAGTTGGCTCGTTTTAATTAAATTCGATCTCATTTCTTCTAAAGCTAGCTCCTCTTTTGCACCGAAAAGTAGTTCCATTTCTGTTCACTCAAATCACTAATTTTCTCTTTTCATCTAAGCACTACTAATATAAACCAAACAACATAATCATTAAAGGTGACAAAAACATCAAAAATAAGTTGCATTATTTGGATCATTATATATTGTATCACTAATTTTATACTAAGTACCTATATGCATACGACTATACATACAATATTTAAAGTATCGACAGAGTTTTAGATATCTCGTATACCTTATTGACAGAACCTAAGACCACTAAAAGTCATTTATCCTAGAGCATAAACTTCACTTTCAATTTGAGTGCACCTCAATTAAGGTACACCCGTGAGTCAACGCATTGTTTTCATACTTTCAAGCATCACCACATAAAAGTCAAACCCATTTAGCACTAACAATCTAATAGTAACTTCACTAATCAACAAATGGATCGGCAAATATGCAATATATGAACATAGTCACATACCATATAACAAAATTTGAACATTACATAAAACACAAATTTGTAAAAGATGTACCTGGAATCCGAGCGTTGTAGACCGTCCGATACGACTCTGATCGGATTATCATCGGTGAAGGTGGACGGTAACGACACCGTAGCGTAGCAGAAGATCAGAGCTGCTGCTACGATGAAGGGAAGGTAGGTGGTGCGACCACCCATTGAAAGTTTCTATTTTTGGGTGGAAAATAATTGAAGAAAGATATATAAATTAAATAAATTCAACAAATTATGAAAAGTTAGTAATTATTTAGTTTGAAATTAGTAGCGTTGGGATGCCGTTGGGCCAATAACAGAATAATGGGTGACAAAGTTTAACAACCAAAGTATGGGAGATTGGGAAAAGAAGGTTGTGAGATCTTTCGGCTATGACGAGGCGAGGCCCACTAACAATTATTTATTGATGGGATCGCACAACTATTTTTTTTCTTAGGTTGGTGTACAATTAACGACCTGATCATCGTGCATATGTGTTCATGATTTGATTTGTAGTGCAAGTATTTTAATATTGTATTATATATTTTGTATTTTTTTTTAATAACGTTCAAAATTAATTGAAAGTCTTGCAATACTTTTATGAAAAAAAAATGACTTTTACAGAGTAAAAAATAAATTAAATTTTGTGGCAATCAAATCAATGTAACGTATAGTTAATATGATCAATTTAATGCGTAATCTAATATGAAAATATGCTAATGATAGAGTATATAAACCAATCCTGGGCTTCAACCACCAGCATAAGCTTTTGGTTGAAGCCTAAGATTGATTTATATGGTTGAAGCCGAGAATTGGTTTATATACTCTATCATACAATTTAAGTATGTAACTGAACAATATAATAAAGACAAAGTTAGTAGTTAAAGAGAATACACCAAATAATTCAACACCAATTCAAGCTTGAGAGAATTGAATCATGTAAGTCGTTGACCTTGCCCATTAAATTTTTTTTCATCAAGGCTTGTACTCATATATAATCTCAAGATCGGTCACAAAAGAACTAATGTTCATTTTAACTTGCGAAATACGAGTAGGTATTATTAGATAAACATATGATCTCTCCATATGATCTATCTAGGATCCTCATCCACTATTTGATTTAAAATACTCCCATGACCCTCGTTTAGTCCATCAACATCACTCTAATCAAGAAAGCAATTAACATTGACCTTTGATACAAGTTAGTTCAAAAACTCACCAACTTCGCTAGAAAAAGTCATACGAGAGTAAAACATTAAGCAACCACATGTACAATAAATGAATAAATTATTTGCCCATATATCCTTGCATACTTATAAGGTGGTTTTTCATGTATCAAAAGGTGTTCTTTAAAATGCATGCATTACATAAGAATGAAAATCATCAAAATGTGAGTAGAAAATAATTAAAACCAGTAAACAATAACATTATCAACCCATTTAAGCAAGGTTAAGATGACTCGGCTCACATATTGCTAAAAATCTATAACCCCCATTTTAATTAATATATTTTCCACATCATTTTCCACCTAATTAAATAAAAGAAATATAGAATTTGATATCTATATAATCCGTCCGTGTTGTTGATAATTAACACACTTCTAACTTAATTTTTTTCAATGTTCATATATTTTCTCCTTTATTTTTTATTTACTTGTAACACATGTTACACATCACTTTGACACATAATTTAAGGGTAACTTTTAATGTGTAAAGAGTTTGATTGTATTTTAATGTGTAATTTCTAATGGATACATGCTATATAAAGGCTAATATGATTAATTTATTATAGTATATTATAAGTGTATTTTAAAGGTAAAATTTATATTAGGAAAATAACCACTATTATTATAGTATATAAGGGTAACTTTAAATGGATAATATGATTGATCTAATACATTACAAGTATTTTTTAAGTGTAAAATTTATGTTAGAAAAATGGTAACTATTATAGTATATAAGGGTAATTTTAAATACTTTTAGAGTAATTTTAACTCGTCTTATAATAATTTAATGACAGTCTGCCTTAACCAAGAATTTGTGTAAACCTAAAAACAAGCAAATATTTCTATACATCGCATTAGTAGAGAATTAAATAAGAACCCTAGGAAAATTCAAGCAGCGTCATAATCATGGATGTCATCAATGATGGAGAAAGCATCAGAGGTAGGGGTGTAAATGACCCGACCCGACCCGAGTACTACCTTGTTCATGTTCAATTCATTTAATTTAGGCGAGTTTGAGCATGATTCGAGATTTCAAGCAAGCTCAAAAATTTGTTCAAACCCAACTCATTTAATGCAATATATATATGTTCACGAACAGTTCGTTTATTAAACGAGTTGATAAATGATGTTTAATCATGAACAAGCTTAATAATAAAAAACGAGCTTTATATATTTGATATTTGAAAATCTCAAAAGTAACATAATAATTAAATCTTAATTATAAACCTAAAAATTAAATTAACAGATGTGAATAAGTCAATGATTCATGAACATAAATAAACGAATTGTTCATGAACTTATCTGAACGAACATATCTATGTTCATGTTCAAGCTCATTTATTAAACAAGCTCAAAATTTGATCTGACCTCAACTCATTTATTAAATAAACGAACATTAACGAGCTTCAACCGAGCTCGAACCTGAATAGTTTATTGATCGGCTTGGTTCATGTATACCCCAGAGAATTGAAACCCACATGGATCGTCGGATACAACTCTAATAGGCCAGGATTAGTATCAGTGATACTAACGAAAAAAATTTGAATAAAACCCATATTTTTAATTTTTTTGCTTGGAAAATAAAAATACTATTGGATACGGTCCCATTCACTTTACCTTATTTTTGCTGAACTGAAATTATTTTTGCTAAACTTAAATTATTTTTGCTGAACTGAAATTAATTTTACAGAACTAAAATTATTTTTGCTGAAAAATGAAATTATTTTTTTTTTACTGATTTTCTATTGTTTTTCTTCTTTTTTTTTTTTGATAAAAATTAATTTTCTTCTTTTTTTTTTTTGATAAAAATTAATTTTCTTCTTCTTCTTTAAATTTGCTGATTTTATTGAACTGAAAATATTTTTATTGAATTAAAATTATTTTTACTGAATATTATTTTTTTAAGGTTAAGTAAACGGGGTCTAATTTGAATAAAGCTAGTATCAATTTTAAAAATGAAGTAATAAATAGATAACTAAATGGAGTAGTAGTTACTCCGTAATAAATTAAGTTGAACAATTATTAGTATGTCCACATATATGAGTCAATTCAATTAAAAAAAAAACAATTCCAAAATTTCAAACATACATTATAGTACGAGTAATTGGTGGGGACGTGGGGTTCATGGAGAAGACAAAAACCATGCAATACAAGTAATTGTAATAAATTTTGACAAAACTTTCAATTATTTGTTCTCCAACACGAGAAACATGATTATATAAATGTACAGCATTTATTGTTCATGCCATGGTAGTGACATTGTAGCGGACTCTATGGGCCTGTAAAAATAAGTTTTGATAAGAGTTACCCAATTACAACAAAAATAAATTTTAATAAGGTCTAATAAGTTCAGATAAATTTATTTATGTTCAAATAAGATAAGATAAGTTCATATAAGTGAAAATCAGGTGAATAGAACACATTATGTACTTTTTTCTGTAAGTATATATATACTCCCTCCGTCTCTTAATTAGATTCCTACTTTTCTCTATTATGTGAGTAATAAATGAAGAAAATAAGATTCTAATTAAGGGACGGAGGGAGTATATTGCAATTAAAAAAAGATATATAAATTGAAACTCTTTAATTATAGTTGATGTTTTTACTAATTACTTAAACCTTTTTTTTTAATGTGAATGCAAATATGCAATCACAAATTATTAAAGGTAAATTGGAAAATTGGAATTGGGTTTAAAAAAATTGAAATTTTATGTCTCTTTGTTCCATAAAATTGGATGGAAGCCAAAAAAAAAAAAAAAAAAAAAAAAAAAAAAAAAAAAAAAGAATAAATAAAAGAAAAGAAAAGTAAAGAAAAATTGAATAGATAGAGAAACCAATGTTGAAGCACACTTCTAAATCAATCTAATGATGGTGGATCAAATGCTAAAGTAGCATAAGAGCATAAGACATTATATTGATGATGTTTGAATATGAACATATGTTCTAGATAATGTTGGTAAATTAATAATTGTTGAAATATGAAACCTGATGTTAATATTGGATGAGAAAGTATACTTAACGAATTTGAAGAACAATGCATGTATTAATAATCTCTAAGAGATTGCTTTAGATCATATCCAATGGTTCAATTATAAGGACTTGTTTGCAATTTAAATAAAGTTTCTAGCTACATGTTTACCATTGGAGAACAAAAAAATTGAGCAACATGCAAGCAACTGTAGCCCAAACAAGCTACATTCTTGATTGAAAAAAGACAAATAAACCCACTCATATTGTAACATATGTATAATTATTTATTTATTTATTAAAATTTTATTTTTTGCAAACTACAATATGTTGTGGCTTACCATTAGAACAATTTGTTACTTAAAAGTGTTGTACCTTAGAAATTGATGTGGAAAAGCAAGCTACAAAGCATTGTAGCTTGCCATTGGAGATGCTCTTAGTACTAAATCCATCAATTGCCTTAGAAGTAAATTTCATATTTAACTAATCAGATGTCAACCCATGCCTTAAATTAAATCCATCTCCGGCCCAAGGTTAACATTTTAGAATTATGTATGTTTAAATCCTACTTCCCAAAAACAAATGATGTAATTGCTCAAATCTTAATGGAGATGTTAGGGTTTGAAAATATAAACCTAAATGTGTACAAATGCTAGCTTAGCCTACTCAGTGCACAATAATAATGATATCTCCTTAAGCAAGTGAATGAGAGATGGGGACAACAAACCTTCATGTGTTCCATCGGACAAATTAAATGACCCAAGTTGAATGCGCAACAACAATAATAATAATTCGGTTTGCGTTACAATGTAATATACTATGTATAATTAAGTGGTAGTTAAATAGCAATGTAGTTGGTTGTATGTATAGAAATATGTTATTATCATTAAATAATTGTTACAATCGACTCATGTACGATATACTTCCTCCGTTTCTATTTAGTTGACGCGTTTGATTTAGGCACATATATTAAGGAGAGGAGAGAAAGTGATAGAGAATGAAAAAGTAAGTGGGGTAGCTTGTAAAATGCAAGGTAAAAAATTTACCCAAGAAGAAAATGTGTCAACTAAAAAGAAACTTCCTAAAAAGGAATACGTGTCAACTAAAAAGAAACGGAGGTAGTATATATTTGTATAATTTAATTCCTAAACCCCATTTTCTTTAACAATTTTGAAGAAAGGGTTTCAATACAAGTGTAATCGCTGTGTAGAAAACCTTCTTTTCGAGGATGATCCACTGTTGTAAAAGCATTAGTTACTAGATTTTTGACATATAGCTTGTAATTCAAGTTGTAGAGGAGATGATGGTATATAGATTATGTTTTATCAACCATTTTGCCGTAAGTTGATAAGTATGTTGAGTCAAATGTATTCCATCCCAAAAGATGCTTTGGTTAGGACGTTCACAGGCAACAACCCCATCACTTCCACACATTCTCTTCATATCATAATTGAACTCGTTGTTGCCAATACCACAACATACCTTTCGAGTTGCATCTTTATCAAAACCTACATAAAAAACAATTTACATTAAATTTACAATCTGTTTGATAAAGTATACTTCATCCGTTTTCTTTATACTTGCAACACACACTTTTTTTACAGTATTTAAGAAAGTGAAACTCATATGATTTAATACACTTAAAATGAGGGTGAAAGATGGTTAGGTATATATTTTAGTAGGTCATGAGATTAAAATAAGGAAAATGGAGTACGACTTTTGACTAAAAAAAAAACTTTCTAATTATATTGTGTTGCAAGTATTGTGACATTTTCATCTTTAGAAAGTGTTGCAAGTATAAAGAAACGGAGGATGCTGTTATTTTCATGCAAATTTGTAAAGAAAAGAATGTGACAATGCCAATAATAATAAACTTACCTAATGAAGTTGCATGTTTTAAAATTTCGTTGAAGGCTGTGAAGTAGTCTGCATACACAATTGTGACATGTGGATGATCTCTTTCAAGTTCTCGAATAGCTTGTTGAAGTTTTTTGTTATGAAATTTTGCAAATTGATTAAAGTTTTTTAGACATTGAAGTTCATCATACATTCTTGAGTCATTAGTTTTATACAATGCACGATAAACAGCCATGCAACCTATAGGGAAATTTCCCGGGACAATTATTCGAATGGCACCAAGATTAATAACTTCCTGCATGAACAAAGCATATTAACACATTACATATAATTAATTACTTAATTAGTAACTAATAACATCTCTATGAATTAAACTTCTAAAGGTTTGATTAGACATTCACCTTGACACTATTTTTTATAACTTGAACAACTTCGGGCACCATTCGATACCCATTTGAAAAATCTTCTTTTTGAAAGAATGCCCAATTATAGTCATTTCCTCCGATTTCACCCATCACAATAAGTGAATCTGCAAGTTTTTCTTTGCACTCTGTATAAGAAAATAAAATTAAATAATAACGTTAGGAGTTTCACGTTTGTCAATGCTCATTTTGATATGTTGAAATTTTAAAACAAGACTAAATAAACAATTCATAAGTGAGACTATAGCTTGGGATAAGGGCTTATTCTGATTGAGCGAACTGAGCAGAACCAACTGATGAATATTTTATGAAGAAGGAAATTAAGAACTGAACTGAACTGAATTGAAAATAATCTGAAGAGAACAAGCCCTAAGTATGTTTAACATTATGTACTTGATTCAGTAGAGCAAACAGATTTAAGATGAGACTTAAACCAATCGAGTTGCACAAGTAAAGAACTGTTGGTGACATTTGATGTAGCAATGTTTTTCATTGCAAAAGTTGAAGTGTTGAGTGCAGGAGCTCCAGCAACAGCAAAGTTTACCCCATGACTAAAATTACCGTCTTTTTTAAGGTATGGATCGAGTAATGGCATGTTGAAGAACTTGGCTGCATCGAAACAATAGTAAGGATTGAAAACTCGTGGAGGAAAAAAAAGAAACGAGAGATATTAATTGTTAAAAACATGCGTTGACAACCGTGATAAAAGAAAGGTGTTAACTAAAAAAAATAGAGGAAGTATATACGAGTAATTGAAAATTGAGATCAAGTAAAGCGAACTTACTTAAATAGTCAATCATAAGAAGTCCATCAGAGGGACGACCCGTTGGTGTATGGAAAAAAGTTATCCCATATGGTAGCTTTGCATATTTGAATAGAGGATTTTCATGTATCAAATTTCCCGTATCAGAAATCGAATCTCCAAATTGATATATGGTTTTGATAGATGTTCTTTAAAATGCAAGCATTACATGATAATGTCATCAAAAAGTTGGAGTAGAAAACAAAACAATAATCAATACTGTAAGGTAACAAATTAAACAATACTTTCAACAAAAAACAAAAAACAAATAAAACAATACTGTAGGCTTCAAAATAGACACACTTTTTGGCTTGTTTTGGCACATAATCTGTATAATTCACTCTTATTTATTACTTTGTTTTTTTTTGGGCCTCATTTATTGCTTGCTTTTTATATAATTTTTAAAATTTAAATAACCTCTATGAATAAGTTTTCATATGTAATTTGCCGCACTTTGTGATCAGGGTTTGTTTATTTAAGAGTTACTTATTTTAGGGTCGAACCCCTGACTTAGGGGCTTAATATCACCAAGCCATGTAGCTTCTCCTCTTTTAAAATACAGGTTAATGGTATATATCCTTTCATTTTGGTTGTTTAATAAAAATAATTTTTAAAAAAACGCTTTTTTTTTTTTTTATTTTTTTTTATTGAACCCACCCTAAATACACCACTGAGGATAATCATCCTTTCTAATTATTAAATTAATTAATTAAATACAAATACGTCACCGTTGATTTTTAGTTTTAATTTTTTATTTTTTTAAAAAGGATAAGTATGAAGTATATATGTTTGTTTCTCAAATAATTAAACTAAAAACACGCAAAAATGATTATAACTATTCTTCAAAAAAAAAAAAAAAAAAATGATTATAACTAGATAAATAAGAACCTGGGGAAAATGGAAGCATCTTCATGATCATGAATATCATCAACGATGGAGAAAGCATCAGAGGATTGAAACTCTCGTGGACCGTCCGATACAATTTTGATAGGATTGTTTTCGGTGAAGGTGGATGATAAGGATACCACTGCGAAGCAGAGGATCAATGCTGCTACTAAGGAGAATATTTGAGCACCCATTATTATTATTTTTTTGGGGGAAAATACTAGCTTAGTATTATTCGAGAAGATATATAAAGCGTATGTTAGTTCTAAAAATAGAGTAATATAATTATTAAATATATAGACTATGTAAAAGAAGTTGAACAAATTATGAATTAATAAAAGGAAAATTTTCCAACCATAAGTTTTAATTTGTGGGGACATAATTGGGTTTATTCGCTTTAAGAAGTCACAAACAATTACAAATAATTGTATGTACTAGTGTACTATGTAATAAGTTTTGACAAAAACTTCGGAAACTGATTTTGGCACACCCTAAATTGATTTTGGCACACCCTAAATTGATTTTGGCACACCCCTATGTGAGAGCACAGTTTTCTATGCTCTTCACACGTAGGGGTGTGCCAAAATCAATATAAGGTGTGCCAAAATCATTTTCCAAAAACTTCACTTTCTCATTACGAGTATTATTACAAGGGATTGGTGCTCGATTTTGGCTCTTGATAATGACAGGAATGGTTAGAAATGATTTGATGGCTTTGAAAATTTGTATATCTTCAATATTAATTGTAGTCCAACATGATAAACATGAGCATTTTTTATTTTTCCTCCATATACTCGTTAGGTCCCTTTGTCGTCCTTTTTTTGAAATCAAATGCTCAGATATCTTCCCTCCGATTTACACGTGTTGGCCGTTTTTTTACTACGTATATTATTTTATTTTCCCTTTTCGATAATACTGTATACTTTTTGAAACTATTATATCTTTTTCCTATTACTACCTCTGTTTTATATTATTTGCAACCTTTCAACACACTTTTGTTTAGTTATACTTATTATTTTTCTCATTTCACCTTCCTTGATTTTACCAAATTATAAATTTATTTACTTTTTTTTTTTTCTTTTATACCTAAATTAGGTGGGGAAAAGCGTCTTTAAAAAAAAGGTGGGGAAAAGTGAGAAATTTGGTAATACTAGATGTATTGGATGTAAAAGTATATAGAAAATACAAGTTACTCAGCCTCATATACAAATTAGAGTGTCTTTTTGTTATCACCGTGAAGCGGTGAGTTGTCGCCGTTGTTAATGAAGGAAGATGAGAAGAAGAGGGTTTCAAAGACAAAGAACAAGAAATGGTGGTGGTGACAAGGACTTCGTGGTTGATCACTTGATCGGCGGAAGAGTGAAGGATGTGATGACGGTGGATACATATATGAGGGTTTTAAAAAAATGATAAAAAAAAGTGCATAATATTACAAAAATGCCACTTGATATACATAAAATGTATAATAGGTTGATCAACTGGGGTCTGGGGCTTAGCTTGCTCGAAAATATGTTGTAAGCCCTTCAACAGAGCAAAATGGGACAACTAAAAAATAAAGATAGGGTATGATCGTATGCACGTATGGGATAGAGGATATATATACATTAACATTTTCTTTTTCAAATAAGGAAAATTTGCAAATTGCAACCATTTAAAGTTCGTATTTTGAACTAAGAGCTAAAATAACCTCTAAAACCTTTACCGAAGATTTTTCGACATGTAAACCAATGAAAAAGTTAAATTGGGCTGCAATTTACAATTTATACGAACTTTTGGGCTGCAATTTGCAATTTTTTTTAAATAGCTGCAATTTGCAAAATACGAACTTTAAATGGTTGCAATTTGCAAATTTTCCATCAAATTATGTAATCAAGTTGTAATCTGGTATGGGATAGAGAAACTACATACATTAATCAATACGAGTATCATTTCTCTATTGTTCAAACAATATAAATAAAAAATTCTCTTAAATCTGAGCTTAAAAAGTCAACAATGATTAGCAAAATTATAGACTTTGTGTGTTGCACTTCTTTCTGTATTATGGACTTTTATTTCTTCAAAGAGATCTCAACATCTCATTAATTAATTCTTAGGTAGTCCATAATTAATCTACCTATGATTAAAGACGCATCTTTGATATCATTAAAAGCAAAGAGGATAACAAATTTGAATTGAAGGTATCAATCTTCATTTGCTGCTAAAATAAAAAATATATCAACCTAACAAATTTGAAATGAAGGAATAAATCTACATTTGCTGCTAAAACAAAAATTATCATTTAAGAGCAAAATTTTAATTATTTTACTTTCGTGAGAAAAACTTTCGTGTACACCCGGTAATATTAGTGTAAAATTATGTCCAACCATTTAAGCACATTAATATTAGTGTACTTAGAATTTAGGCTAACTTTTAACCAATTTTATTCACTGACAAGCAGTCAAATTAATTGTATTTGTAAAAAGTAATCGTTGCATGAATATCAAGGTAGTAGAAGCAGATTAAATTAAAATGCAATTACATACACTACAAAACCTTTAATACATACATGATTCCTCGTTACAACAAACAATAGCCTCAAAATTGGCAAACCTATCTATAGATACACCCGAGTGATCTGACCAACAACTAACCCAAAACTTGAAACCTATTTATAAAACCAAACCTCTTTAAATATATATGTACCCCCTACCCTTTTGTGGGAGTGTGACACAAAAATCAATTCACCAGAATTTGCACACTTTGTCCATAGAGCATATGGACATGTAAAATTCAAAGAATAACCCCGTCACCCTAATAGGATGTGACGGACGGAAAAAGAATTAATTGACCCTCCGTGTGTAGGGCAAACCCATGGATGCCCTTCCAACATATAAAGAATCAGGTGAGTGCTGATGAATATGAAGTATATATATATATGCACAAGATTTGACATGCCAAATAAATGCATGAAAGTCGAGGCCCTAGGCCATGAGGACTGTGATGGAATCCTTGTCGTGGTAATACCTGTTCTCTCTCACTCTGAATTTTGGATCAAGAATTGAAAACCTGAGTGTTCTCTCAATAGTTGTGGAGGATCTATATCACCTGATCCTGGCTGTTGTTGCAATGAGCTTGAAATGTCGTCCAGAGAGAACGGGATGCTGCATGATTGGAAGAAGTCAACGAGTTAAAGATTTTAAATACAATTTGAAAGGAAAGAAGGTGACTTATAATTGAAGTTTGGTGACTTGTAATTGAAGTTGTAAACTTCACCTTGAGTCATCATCCAATAAGAATGAATTTGTCACAGCACTGTTGGCATCTTCAGTCATCTGAACTCTCATACTTGAAATAACCTGTGTAGCTTACAATGTTACAGGATTCTTATGTTTATATGGTCTTAATAGATGCTAATGTATGCATGAAGATAACTGCTGACTATCAAACCATTTGACTTTTGTACATCCCATGACATTCGAGAATAAAACACCGTGTCACATATTGTATTGCATAGCATGAGAATTCTATCTAGTTACTGAACATTCTGGTCACTGGAATCAGAGAGAAGGAATTACGAAAAGGATCATTGTATTTTCAATAATCCTCTCTTTCCAAGTAATTGGATCGTCCAGTAAGAGACACACAAAAGCATAAGCACAAAATATATATGCGTGTGTGTGCGTGCATGTGAGTGTATGTGTATACGTAGAACAAGATTTAAGATCATTATAGCGTACTTGGTAATCATATTATTCTCCATTAGGCTCTATACCAGCCCAACACCCCCACTAAAGGCCCAACCCAAAGGAAAAAGGACTGAACTGCAGAAACTAAAAGAAATGTGACTTACATCAGAAGATACAGTATGAGTTCCGTATTTGTCATCCCAGTACATAGTGCTGATTCTATACAATTGCTGTATGCTGAGTGACTGCAAAACATACCAGGAGATCAATAATAAAGATGGAGAATAATTAGGCAAAGGACTCAAGGTAGAAAATTGTTGGAAGATAGAAGAAAGCGAACACGTACTGGACATAGATCTTTTGTAATCTCATTTAAGGTTTTCTTGGGCTTCTGATGGATAACCTGGATGTGACAACATTGCAAAATCAATCACATCAGAAGATGGTCACAGATAATTATATCAGCATAACAAGCAAAGACTATAAACTTACAAGAAATCCGACCGCTTGTCTAATATGCTTCAATTCATCCCAAGCTGAGCCAGCATACTGTAGAAAGATTATTTTGTCAACAAATGAAACTATATGTTTGATAGCAGGAGAAAGAGAAAGAAACAACAATTAAACTTACTTCCTCAGTTGCATCATAGCACCATTGCTCCAATTCGGCCAAACCTGCTTTTACATACTCACCATTACTGAAGGAGCAGCATTCACGTCGCAGCAGAAGACTGAAAAATTTAATCAATAAAAGTTAATGAAAGGTTGTAAGGACGTCCCCAGACATAATTCAAGAGTAAACACAGAAATGAACCTGTTGAATAGCTGGACATTGATAAAAGAGAATATTTGGGAGAAAACTTTCCGCACTAAGAAAGGAGGGATCTGTAAATATCAAGATATTAGAAAATCTAAAGATTTTCAGAACGATAAACAAATGAAAAGCTAGTAGATCCAATTTCGTCACGCACATTGTTTGCTCTCATCATTGTTAAGTAACTGTTTAAACTTTTTACAATGCTTTGCCAGTGAGCTATCAAAGCTTGTTGAGCAACAGCATTAGCATGAGTACGGCCCTTCATCAAACCAGCTCGTGATGTCCGAGGTGCCTGCAAGTTGTCACAAAAGCAAAAGTCACGAATAGAATCGTCAATGGCAATAACCCAACGGATTCCATTGACATAGGATTAAGAAACATCATGAAATACATTTGAGACCAGAGGTGAGGAAAAATACTAATCAATCATTCAAAATTGATACTCCCTCTATTTTATTTATTTAGTTTATTTTTATAATGCCACTCACTCTTACTTCATTCGCCTTTTTTCTTACATCTTTTTACTCCCCTCTTTGTCATCCCTTTTTTTTTTCTTTACATCACTCATCTTTCTCAAACTCCCCTAGAATGAAGAGTCTATGGTAAATAAGGAAAAACAAAAGATAAAATGAAGGGAGTATGGCATCAAACATCCAAGAAAGTAAAGAATGCAAAATCATATAGTTAAAACTAAATTACTATATTCCCTAGTCACTACAGCCCAAAATAAATTCCTCGTAAGTACTTTGGATTTCCAAAGCTCCACTCTCTTCGCAAAGGTAATAAATTTAAAAGCAAACACAAATATGTCCTTCGATCACATTGATTGGTAGGATTAATTTTACTCTCATTCAATATAAGAATGTGAAATGTAAGTAAATTGTGTTATGTCACATAAACATTTGTGTTTGTTGAAGAAGAACCCTATTATGACTAAAGGGAATGATAAATTTAACCTATCTAAAGGCTTCTTTTGCTGATTCTAATGCACGTTGGACGTTGCTCAAATTCAACTAGTGTGCACTAATATCTGGTGAAAACTATGTATGGAGTGATTTGATTTCTTTACTGTACTGCCACTTTTTAGTACAACATTCATATTACTTATCTTTCTCAAAAATCTAATTCATCTTACAAAATGCAGTATTTAATATGCTTTTTTCAACTTTTACATTCTATTAGTCTTATTGTTGTTTACTTGTTTATTCTGTTATTGTAATAAAAAGGTGTAGTAGTCTTTTGCATTTTTCTCTTTCTACGTTTGAAGACTTGTTAAACTAAGAGCAACAACTTTGGATGACCTAGGAGTAAGAGGAGGGGGGGGGGGGGGGGTGGGGGGGAGGGATCATATTTGTGAGAAAGATACTTGCTACGAAATATTAGTTTAGTTACAGTGAAAATATTCTTTCTTATAATTACCTGGATACATAACCCTAGCAATGGAGAGATCTCTTTCTTCAGATTATCTCTTATCATGCCATATATCTTTTCAAGGAAGGCAGTAAGCTGCTGTTTGAACAGCAAAGCAGGATATTTGGCCTCAACTTGGCGAACATCATCTGATTTGCTGAGGCGACCATTAAGAAAAGATAAGCCAGGGCTTTGGGGAGATGCTCTCAGCTGCAAAGCAAATTTAAAGAGACATTAGTAACCTCACCAAAAGGTATGAGCTTCCCCACAGAAAAATGAAAGTAATTCCTGGTTAAAGATTTTCATTCTTACTGATGACATTCTTCCAAAGAGAGAAGTTGACATTGTCCTGCGTCTCTGTGGAGTAAAACCAGCTGCCCCAGTGGCTTTAAGTGTTTGTTGGAGTAGCAACAACAACGTGGATGTATTAGATAACCAGTACGCCAACATGTCATTGTTTTCCTGGACCTTGAATAAGATGAAATCAGGCATCAGAGAAGCAATTTCATGTTTTGAATCAATGGAAGTCAACAAGCCTAAAGGCACATAAAATCAATCTCAGAAAAAACATATTCAGTCAAAAAGGTGACTGCATACCTCTATTGCCGAACCTATACTTTGTATAATGCGATCAAAAATATTGGTTCTTTCAACTTCAAAGGATCTCCATTGTAGAAGACATTTGTAAATGACACAAGCAGCAATTGGTTTGCCCTTAGAAAATCCAAGATTCTCTGATATGCACTTGATCAACAAATCTTGATACTCCTGAAAAACGAGAAAATACATTGTGCACATTGTATGAGATTAACAGCAGATTATGACTAAAACAACTCTATAAAATGGACTTTAGAGTTATATCATGCATAAAAGCTAGTAGCAGACCTGCTGCTTATCATTAAGAGATTTTTGCGGTTTATCCTCGGGTGAATCTTCAGCAATGGATGTGATCTGGAAATAAAATAAATCCAACATAAGAGTTAGCACAAATCCTAGGCCACAATCTTAGTTAGGCAAAAGAACATCTGAAAAAGAAATGCATAAATTACCGGCGAATGTAATAAGGCTTTAGCGTCACCATTTTGCACATGTCCATTCTCTGGAGTCCTCTGTGATTTGTCAGAAAATGTCAGCACGTAATGAGCATACAAAAACTCCTACACCGATAAACAGATAAAGTAAAGGGAAAAAGAGAGGCTTTAGACGCACCTGAAAAACCATTGTCTTTGAACGAACCGGAGCTGATTTGGCTATAGGTGTCATCGTCAAGGCTTGCTGTCGAAGTCCTTGCAGTTCTGACTCTGCCTTCTTAAGTTTTTCTGTCATCTCCTGAATTTCTGACTCTGCACTCGAGAGTTTTTGAGTCATCTCCAGTCCTTGCTGGCGTAGTATTTGAGATTCCGATTCGGCATTAGAAAGTTTCTCCTCCATCCTGATAACAAAGATTTTTAATTTTTTTTAAATGATCTAACTTACTAATGAACAACAATGATGAGTTTTCGAAAGACAAGACTGTGTAAGTTCAACAACTTAACTTATGGCACACAAGAGAAGCTAAATATTCTATGGAGCAAGTAAAAACAAGAAGCATAGTCGGTTTTGATGGGAAAAAAACACTTCTGAAGATTAAATTGAACATGGATAACATTGTTTAATGTCACTGTATTATCAATTATACCAGTGTATATCTGAGAACAATTGCAAGCAGGCACAAACCTTTGAACAAAATCTTTAAGTTTATATATGGTGTCATCTGAACCTTCCAGTTTTTTAAGAAGTTCTGTATTCCTTTCCTCGGTGTCCAAACAAGCCTTCCTGGATACTTGTGCAGCCTCCTTTTCTTTTTCTAGTAATGTCTGCATCATACAGCAACTCCATTAAACCAGCCAGATATACATATTTAGGCAGATGTTATATTACAAGTAATACTCCAAGTACAGAAAACTTCAGTGAAAGCATCCCACATAAATAAGTGTTAGCAGTTGTTTCATGAAGGTATTACCATTATTAATTATCAAAATCAGATATCAACAAGGAGTGACAAGCTCCTAAATCCATCAGATGACAGGGGGAATAAATAAAAGATTCGACATCCAGCTACATAGTTTCTTTCAAAAGCTATCTTAAGGAAAAAGTTCAAATCATAGCCACTAACAGGAACTCTGTATCTGAGTGTAGCAGAGATTATATTAATCAACTCATGAAGATATATATTTTTTCTTTGTGGAAATTAAATAAGATAATGAAATAAAAACAGAAAATTTAATAATCAAAACTTATTGTATATATAGAAGATTGTTAGCAAAGATTCATTATAACACTCTAAACTCCCAACATATAATTTAAGAAAGAAAAAATCCAAAGTCCAAAAATTTGAGGAGGGAAACTTTAAATTATAGGTTTAGTGTGAATAGAAGGATGGAACATACAGCCTAAGCAACTGTAACCTCAAAGGCTAGCAAGATTATAGGTGACAGATTTTTTATGTATCTTCACCTGATCTATATTTAGATAAGCAACCTTCAATGAGAAGCTAATTTGTTAAAGCAGGCAGTTTCAGTAATTTACCATCAAAAACAAACCAAGGAGCACAAGAGAGGATAGGAATTAAAGGTGTTTACCTTTAGATTCTCTACTTCAACAGTTAAGGACTCAACCTTCTCTGTATCTTGAACCATAACAGGAACCTCTTTGATGACTGGAGGAGCATCTTCAACAGCTTTCTTAGCTGCCTCTCGTTCTTTAATAACACGTGCATTTGCTTCATCAATCTGTATTTGCATAGCTTTCAAAGCTTCCTGAAGCTTGGCAATCTCTTGACCTTTCTCCTCCTCCATGTTTTTCTGTTCAGAGTAAAATACTTGATTACACTAGGAATCTATGATACATGTATAGCACAATCATACTGCATATTGTAATAAAAGTAATTAGAGCCCAAATTAGGGAAAAGGATTACCCTTAATTGACCCTCAAATTGCAAACGCCATGTAAGCTCTTCCACACGCTTCTCTAGCTTGTCTTTCAATTCTTTGAGAGCACCAGTTTCTCTTGCAGCCTAAGACCAAGACAGGCATTAATTATGTGAATTTGGCAAGTAGCCCCAAAATTATATAAATTGCAATAACATTGAAGCAAGTTGATAATCAAACCATCTTGAGCTTTCTGAGTTCTCTCCTAGCAACTCTCCGCCTCCAACCACACTGGGTAACAAGAGCAGCCTTTTGAAGGCTCTTGTAATAAGAATAAGCCATATGACTACGCAAGCGAGTCTGAAAATAGCAAAGAGTACAATATATTATCAAATGATCAAGCTAAATTGTTATGCATGGTGGAACTTAGATCCATGCTGAGAAGAGATGAGGATAGTATAAAAGAGGACCTGAATAATGATGGCAGCCTTCGTCTCTTTTTTGTATCTGAATATGTTCCGAGCATACATTGCCCTTAATCCAGTCTGTATTTTAACAGCAGACAACCTTGATATCAAATAGGATTTCCTAGCTTTGTAACAGCGGAAGTTCTTCTGAATTCTAATGGCTGCTGCTTGTCTGCGTAATTCTGCATGAACCTTACAGGCAAGAACACCTGAAAGATGAAGGAGAATAAAAGTGATCAAGTAGCACATAATGGTATTGATAGGATAAAGCAAACCATTTCAAGTAATAAAAATAAGCAGAGAAAGATATCAATGAATGTCATCTAAGATATCCTTGAGAAAACCACACATTCCTGAGCCATATAAATGAAATAACCCATTCTTTTACACAGATACATCTGAATTTGTATATCTAAGCATACATCACCTAAACCTTTGTATCTCAATGTAAGATGCAATTGCATCTAAAAACCAGTTGAATTATCATCAAATTCTACTTATATGATTTGCAAACGATATGCAAAATACACTTAAGGCAAGTCCGCTTCCAAAGAGTTCAATGAACCCAAATAAAGATATATTTACCAGCTGTTACAATGAAAGGGAAATATGTCACTTCATCCTCTGCACCACAAATTTCACATAGGTACCATTGACCTCTGTTATGGAGAACTCAAATTCACTACAGATACATGCTTATTCAGAATTCAAAACTAGTGGAATTCCCCATGTTTTATACACCATGTCCCTCTATTATAGTCTAGGAATTACTCCTTTCTTTCCCAAACTTATCTTCACTCATGGGATTGGCACTGAGTTATAGTAGTTGACAGAGAGAAAATAGTTGGGAAAGTGTTGAAAAAGACAACATAATTGATGAGGAAGTAAGCGTCAAATGAAAATGTGGAGAAGTATTTGGGACACCCCATCCTACAATCAAAGATTTCTTATACCAGTTTGACCAGAGCTGGACTATAATAAAATATTTTGTCCTATATTCATCACTGTTATATTTAAAAAGGGAAACTAGAAATTTCCTCCAAGTAGAAAACCATTGTTTAGGTGAGTGGTTGAGGGTCTCTATTGCAATTGGTTTGATTAGTATGTACCACAGTACCAGTCAGGTAATTTACATACTTTTACTTTCTAGTAAGTAGATAAATCCTATATTGCATTCAATCACAATACCAACTCTGATCACTAGACATCATGTATCCAAATCCTGTAATGGGATATACTGTTTTAGTTAAAAGCAGATCCAATACACAGAACGGAGAGAAGAGGTCTTTTATTGCATAGAATGGAAATGTAGAAATACTAGCTTCCATCTTCCTTGGAAAAAGCTTTCTGGATTGTGTGAATTATTTTTACTTATAAGAAATAGATGAATGTATTAATTTCTACAAATCATCCAAAAAAAAAAAAAAATTAGCACGCTTAGGGCCTCAGGAGGGTTGACAAGTGTCTTCAAAAAGAAAATTGAATGGACAGAAACTTTTCTTTATCCGGGATAAGGAAAGCAATAAGCATAAAAATCTTGGATGAGTAGTTGATGACTATAATCAACAAAAGAAATATACCTCGGCACCAAGACTGAATTTGGATAGCTGCATTTCTATATGAAATAAATTCTTTGCGAGCAATATATGTACGTCCATGTCTTTGAATCTTCCTTGCCGCATTCCCTAGAACCTCTGCTCTCCTAGTATCCAACTCTGCCATCTGACCAGCTCGTAGAAAAACCTTTGTCTTTCCTATCTGTCGTGTCATAAAAATATAACATGAAAACCTTTCTAAGATGGAGATATATAGAAAATGTATGACAAAAGCATCCAATCCCTGCAAATCAGCAGTATCATAATGACATTTTCAACATGTAAGAGTGTAAGACAATTCATGAATACCTGGTAGCCTTTCAATCCCATTTTATCTAATATCTTCTGGCAAACAACCTTGTCATCACATCTGCAAATAAATAAGTTGCACTATTACATCAGTAAAATTAAGAGGAAAAATGTTTGCATTAGATATTAAGGCAATATAGTTGAGGACACATGCTCACACAGTCACACTACACGAGGCTAATACAAATGTTGATGATTAAGGATAGATAGAGAAGGAAACATGTGGAAATCAGAACTACCCAGGGATTTGGAAAAACTTACTTCCCATCCAAAACTTCTGGAGCAAGAACACCAAATCGAAGAAGAAAATCTTCAAATGTTCGTCTAGTCGGATATCCAGCGCAGCTAATTCTGATTGCCTCAAGGACACCCTAAGCAAGATGACAGCAAATACCAAAAACAACTTAAGTCAAGACCTAGATACAATACAGTTAAAGATCAAAAGTAATAAATTTACAGTAAAATCTCATGGCAGCAACTATGTTTGTAGCTGTCCAGAAACTACAACTTAACAAACCAGTACATGAAATAAAGCAATTAAGTACTATGCCAGTATACTCACACCACAACGTAATTGGTTAAGGATGTTAACATTCTCAAATATAGCAGGCTTCAGGAGATTATTTGGCTTAACACATCTGATATAGTGAGGCTCTGTTGAATTTAGTGTCTCCATCAGTTGCTGCAGTTGTAGCTGCAAAAGTATCACACATCAGTTTTTGTCAGAATAAAAGACTTCCATGGAAACTCCGTACAGTAGATTGATAAGTTAGGAAAATGCAGCAATAAACATGTTTGTGTATGCAGGCTGCTCTAACTATAAACCAATGATGTTTTGCATCTATGCACCTTACTTTAAGCTCTTGAGAGAGTACGGATTTCAAAGTTCAAGAATGTATTTGTTTCTGAAGGACACAATTAACAAATTAGTGATGAAATCTAAACATTAAATGAAGTGGGAAATAGCATTCTAGATATTAGTAACAAATCCCCTCCTCTATTATCAGCAAAATATGAAAGGGTGAATTTTCTGAACTGTCAATCTATTTGAGTGGTAGATATCCAGTTTGAATAAGTATTCACATTATGTAATAGCAATAAATATATTGAGCAAAGATAGAGAACTTAAAAACTTTGTCTATTGAACAAATAGGTACACAAGTTATTGTTTCCATATTTACTCCTCATCACAACTGACAAAAGTTGGCTTTATAAATGTTAAAAACCATTTCTTACTAAAAAAAGTAAAAAATAGAATACCTTAAAGCGAGATCCAATTGATGAAAATTTAGATGACTTCGATGATTCCTCTGGAAGTGGAGGGAATAGAGCAGCTACAAAAGAACACTTTGAGGCTTGCAGAAGATCTTGATGCTCTGCTATAACATAATCCTTATTTTTGTCAAGAAACTGATCAGCTTGATAGATCACCTGAATCAAATAAGAGAGATAATAGATGAGACTGTAGCAAAAAATATGGTTTGGTAAAAGGGTCATTTGGAAACTTCTGCTTACATCCCCTGCGTAGTGACAGATGGTAAAGCTGGTACGAGAAAGCTTCGGTTTCTGAAAGCGTTTGTGTTTAGCATATGTCTGGTACAACTTCTGAGCAAACGTTTCATGCGTAGATTTGGGAAACATACTGAAATTTGAAATATAAAGGAACATTTAGCAGAGATATTTGTATGCTATGTATATGATCACAGACCGCAGAGTTCACGACATTGTGATCCATACAAGAAGCAGACGACAGTAACATAATTTAGCGTAGCAAAATAAAAAAAGCAGCATACCATGCTTCATCAAGAAGTGCAATGACTCCTCCAGGTTTCTGCAGAACATTAAAAAATCATATCATAATTTTGGTAGTCATACTCATACATATAATTGAAACAAAGCATTAATAGCATAAGCAAGAATATCTTATGTATAGGAAACAACTATTTTGCAATATAAACCATCAAGAAGCAGTAAGAAACCTTCTCAATCATATCCAAAACATCCTGATTATCCACAAATTCGATGTAGCTCCAATTTATTTCTTCTTTTGTATATTCCTCCTGCTCCATCTTAAAGACATGCTGCAGGAAAAAGAAACAACATATACTTTAAGTGGATGAACAATCATAACATGAGCAGTTCAATGACTGATTCTAGTGGAGATAAGCCCACCTGATTAAAATGTTGTTGCAGCTTTTCATTAGTAAAGTTGATACAAAACTGCTCAAAACTAGATCACACAAATTCGTAAGCAGGTGAAGAATTTGTAATTATTAGGTACTAGAAAGAAAGGCTAGATGGTGCCCTTACCTGTTCAATTTGAAACTTTCAAAACCATAAATATCAAGAACCCCAATAATCGATTTAGAGTTTGGATCCTGCCCAATTGAATTGTTGATCTTATCCACAAGCCTGCAAAGACAGAAAATTTTAAAGGATACCTAAGAAAATAATTGAAACTATCAACCATGTTATGCGTGCATGTAAAAGCAAGAAATTATGAGAATATGAGATCATATTGAACGATCATGGATATAATATATAAACAATATGATAAGCCATTTAAGCACCATTCTCATGTTGCAGCAATTTATATATTTGTTGGGGGGGGGGGGTGGAATGGGGATTTGGGAAAGATAACATAAATCTCAGAAGAAAAAAAAACGAGCTTTCTCATTGCCTGCATCTGGAGATTGAAAGGTCACGTCAATATACGCTGTACATGAGGATTCACTTAAGGTTCATGTCAAAAGCAAGTCAGAGTAAGAAAATGTGGTCGTAATGGGTTGTACACCAATGATAATATATTGATATGTAAATTCAGCAGCCAGGAAACTTTGCATATCCCTGACGTGTGATTGTTGGCCTTCTTGTGCTTACAAACTTAGAGTGATGTGAGACCAGTAGCCACATGGCCCATTTCCTTCATTGTAAGTTGGTTGCGTCTGTATAGGTTGCTCATGAGAATATGGGTGTCCAGTGGGTTTCGCCCTCTAATTTGGCACATTAGCAGGCTACTGGTGGGAGTTTTAAAAAGATAAGGAGGGGAGATTTCTTTGGAGAGCAGCATGCATAGCTATCTTTGGGTCTTATGGCCAAACATAAGTGTAGGATTTTAAATAGTAGATGTTAAAGGTATAATCCTTTAGCATAGACTGATTTACCCTTGGTTTTATAACCTTCTCTGTTGGGGATTTTTCAGGTCTTTCGTTTGAAGATATTAGTTATAATACTGGTAACAGTCTTTTGTTTTTCCTACCATCCCAGCATTTACAGACGAGATTAAATCAATGCCTTTCCGTTTATGAAATGACCATCCTATTGTTTCACAAATATAGTTCCACAACATGTATATTAATATCACAGCATGACCTGCATTGACTGTTACAAGAGTGTCCCCCGGATTTCCCAATTTATGACGCAATGATCACGGTAAATGATGTAACACCCACGAGATGCTTCTTAAACATCACAACTATTACCATAATTGCAACACCATTTTTTACTATGACCTCAACCAAAGTTCATCCAAACCCCCCTTTTCCACCCCCATAAAAAGAAAAAACAAACAATATGAATGATTTAGGTTCATGCATATGCATTTCCTAGTAAGCATATATACAGATTCAGAAATATGTAAAGTTTTTTAAGAAGAATCTGTTACCAGTCAAACAAACGCGAGTATATAGTTTTAGCAAATGCATCTCTACTAATTGCTGCAGAATCAGGATCAAGAGTTCTTGTGATTACTTCTTCTGGGGTCACCATTACACGTTTAATAACTGCATCTTCCAGGCTCTTGACATCACACCTGCAATCACACATTGTTAACAAAGTATTGATACCCCAACAGCTAATAAGAACACAGAACAGGTATAACAGTCATACCTAAGTAGTTCAGCAGTCATTTCTAAATGAAATCTTGATTTTTCGTCCTTGAGAACAGAAGAGTCTACCTCTGCTCCTTTAGAGAAGTTTACATTACCAAGATGGAGAATAGCAGCAACCACTCTAAAAATTGCTTCCTGAAAGAAACTTTGATGTTTAGTCAATTAACGTCACAAGCCTCATTTAAATTAACATTCTAAATGATACTGACCTGGTCTTCTGCACTTATGCCAACCACGTCCATAGCCCTTCGGGTCGCCAGATATTCCTCAGTATCATCAACTCCATCCAATTTATAACAATTGGTTTGATTTAAGTAATGGAATTTATCAGGGCTATCCAACTTGTACTTATCTCGAACCTGGAAAGATCTAGAAAAACTTAGAGAATCTTTGATTCTGAATGTACTATACCAGGACCTCCAGAAAAGGATGGACCAAATAACAGGTTAGCAATAAGAAGTATCATACCTCTTGAGGTGCTGCACAAAGAAGATAAAAGCAGTGATAGTTTCTCTCAGGATCCGAAACTTGGCAGACACGGGATCTTTCTAGCAGGTACGTTCGAATAGCAGCACCAGATATCTTCCCATGCTTGTCAAATTGTATTTCCACAAATTTCCCAAAACGACTACATAGATTGACAGAAAGAAAATAACTCATATGTTCACTTATTAGAATAGCTAAACAAAAACAAATTCTAACAAGCTTGAGAATGAGCAATGTTAATGACAAGATTGGCAATTTGGCACATATGTTCACTTACTGACCTTGAATTGTTATTTCTTAGAGTTTTTGCATTGCCAAAAGCTTCCAGAACAGGATTGGACTGTCAAATGATCAAACCAAGGATAAATTCTCAGGAGACAAGTTTTCACCTTTAATTTTCTTTTTTTTTTTAATAAATGTTCAAACCGCTATATATGAGTAAATAAAACAGAAATTCAAACAAACTTATGGCCATTAAAAAAATTTGGTTGACATTTAGTATTTACTATTTAGTCTTGCTCAACAAGCCAAATAACCTGTACATATTAATCGATAACCTTGATGAGGAAAACAAAGAGACGAGAGATTCTTACCTCTAAAACTTGTTGTTCAACTGTACGCCCTTCCACACCAGATCGCCCTCCCAAGTAGGCAAGATATCTCATAAGCATCTTTGTAGTCTCAGTCTTACCAGCACCACTCTCTCCACTAACCAGAATTGAATTGCTCTTGCCTTCATTAATCATTGCCCTTTTTCACCAAGTGATATGTCTATCAATAATAGGTTCAACAGTTAAAATAAAGATGACAAAAGACATTGATAATGGGTGCCCACCTGTACGATGCATCAGCAATCGCAAAAACGTGAGGACTGAGCTCCCCAAATCCTGCTCCCTTATATTGCTCCATCATGTGTGTATCATACAGATGAGGTAATCTTTGGAATGGATTTACTGCAATGAGAATATTTCCTGTATACGTCTACAGAAAGAAAATGCACATCAGCTGCATCATCAACTTGTGGTCTAAGGCTACTCTAAGCATCTACTATAGAGATGGGAAACAGAGGAAAGCTGGAAGGGATAAGGGATAGTTGACGTAATCAAGATGAAATCCAGCTAATAATCTTACATAAATTTCATTGATTGAGTATCTCATGGCCAAGTTAGATAGTACTCCTGGTTCATGCAAGTACGCAAGCTTTGTCATGTCATCAACACCACCAGCAGGAGCTTCCTCGTCCTTGGGGTAGATCTTTGAGACCTCTGTGACAACCTAAAGATAAAGACTCTAGTCAGAATCCAAAATAATAGAACAACTTACTATTATCAAACGATATAAATGATATGCATAATAAAAAGAATCACAATTTAACAAGCAACAAGCAAGGATATAGATACATGAAGTGCCTGGGCTAAAATGAATGTCAGTTCCTTTCTTGCAGCTAAAATTCTGTACATTATCATTATTGAGCAAAATAGTGCCATAGTAGATTTTTATTTATTAGCAACGACCACCAGCTGCCATGGTTAGTTTCAACAGATTCTCACAGAGTAAATATCTGAAAGCCTAAAATTAATCTATGTTGACCAGGATATGAGTATATGACACCAACACATTCTAATAAAATAAAGATATAACAAATTGATATCCATCAACCAGTCAACTAAATTACATAGAGTTTGTTATACTCACAGATTTTCCATTTGTAGTTTTGACATGAAGTTCTTGACCATTGGTTTTTGTGACCTCTCCATCTATCCAAGCTAATTCTGGATCTTCAACCCAAACTTTAGAGCCTACTATAACAGTTTCTGAGGTCGCCTGTTAAGAGGAGAAAAAACACAGCAAGACATGTAAGATTGAGTTCATACATATGATGCATAACAAAACAATATCCTGCAAGATTTATATACAAAATTGTGAAATCCATGCCATAAACTTTGAAAATTGAACTGCCTATTCTGTATTGAGATCCATACTCAAAGATATCCCACAAACTAAAGTAATTGCAAGCAAGGCCAGAAATGTATTCACATTGCGGAGCGCACTTAAAAAATACTTGTGATAAACATTTCCTGACTACACTAAACCCCATGTACACAATACAATCAGAATACAAATGCAAAGCACAATAACTCTCCCTTATACAATCACTTTAATCACCCATTAAGAGCATGTTTGGTATAGTGTTTTCAGCGGTGGAAATGCAATCAACTAACCGTTTCCATTACCAATTGTTTGGTATGAGACGTAGGGCAATACACTTTATTTCCTGATGATAATCATTACCGGCATTTGTTACCCCTCTCAACCGTATGGTAACTAAAAAATTCCCTCCTCAATCCAAAATCTGATATAAGGGACTCCTATGCTTTAGTATACCAAACAACTAATAGTGTTATTTGTTTCCATTCCCTTTCAGTTCCTTGATTCATATCAAAAATGCACTAAAAAGTCACATTTTTAGGTCCAAAAAGCACCAAATTTTCCTTTTTTGACTGATAGTGATAGCAGCATCATGGTTAAAATCTCTCTATAGCCTCCTTCTCTAATCAGGATCCCAACAAGATCACTAGGAATAGGGGGAAAATAAAAATAAGCCCTGCAATATGCAGTTACTTGCATTACACTCTAAAATAACTAGCGAATTCGATAGCCAGAGCTCCAAAACCAATGAAGCTTTTCGTCGAAATTTCAAACTCCATTTTCTCAACTACATAAAACAAATCTTCAGTAGCACATACTACCAAGAACCTCCTCCCATTAGCCAATTGAACCATAATCTATTTTGCCAAGAATCATATAATTTCCCTCGCTGTCAAACAGATGCTCCTACTTTAGCCCCTACCACAATCCAACCATCCATTACCACGTCAAACATACCTTAAAATCGCGAGTATCCATAATCCATATTGACCATATACATTGATCTCACATCCAACCACATCAAAAATAAACAGAATTTTCCCTCCATAAACTCCTCATCTCTGCATTGAACCCATACAATCAATCATACAATAATCCTTCAATTTCCGGTTTCGAGTAGTCCAACCTTAATTCCCCAATTAATCCACTGCTGCAATAGTGCAATCCCCCAAATATCACAAGTTCTCAAAATTAAAATTACTCATCAATTAACATACAAAATTAGTAATATTGTGTAATACACAACTTATGCAGCTTGATCTAACCAAAATCACCAATTATAATCAAAGTCAAAATTCATCAAACTTTACTAAAATCGATTCAACAAAAATTATCATCCTTCCTAATAAAATTCACACAAAAATCCGTTGACATAATTATTAAAACAGCTCATTACAAATCAAAAAAAATCATTAGATCGCTCCGCCGCAACCTCAATTTCAACTTATTCATCGGATCATCAAAATTCATCAAAATTACATGAAATTATTCACAAAATTACAAATAATTAAAATTAAGCATGAATTAACTTACCATTTCTTTTAATTCTTTTTTGATTAATTACAAAAAAGTAATGGCGACCTTTGAGCTTCAAAATCACAATCAAAATGAACAGTAGATCGCAAAATTGATCGATTCAAACTCCTTGATTGATGATAATAATAATGAAAAACAAACAAATTTGAGGAGAGAGAATATATATAATTGAAGGTCTTAATCTTAGAATTTGGAAAAATGGATGAAAATGAAAGAATTTTAACACTTTAAGCAAAAAATAATTTAAATTAATTAAAATAATTTTAAGAGAGAGAAAAAGGAGGTTTAATTAGTAAAATGGAAAAGCGAAGAACTTTAAGCTGGAATGTGGGGGACGAAGATGAAGAACTCAAGATTGATTTTTTTTTTTTTTTTTTATATTTTTGAATAATTCTGGACAAATAAATTAAAAAATAAAGATAAATAAAAATTACAGGTGTAAAATAATAAACGTATTTTTCTCTTTCATAGGAAAAGTTAGTTTGAGAGTGGTCAGCTGGGGTCCTATGAAAGAACAGGGGTGTTCGTGGTCACCCACATTCTTTTTAATTTTATTTTTATTTTTTAATTTTTTTTTGTTTTAATTATTTTATATTTATTTTCCTGGATTTGCTCAATTTTTATTATTTTTTAATTGAGTATTAGCTGTGTGACTGTGTCGTTAATCATGGTTTTAAGGGATTTAATTTAAGATTAAAGATTGTTTCATCTTTTTTAATGCACGCAGTTGACAGCATGGTTTTAATCATGAATCAATAGTTGGATGGTTCTTGGGTAGTGTAATGTTTGTTGTAAGGGAATGTTTTTGATCTCTTTTTGTGGATTTAGGAATGTTAGTTTGATACATTGAGATTTTCCCCACTCTTGGATGCAATAGATAATGATTAGCGATATACTGATATCTTAATAAGTCGAGTTGTGTTAATTCGGGCTCGCACCATTTCATCTTATTTTACTCGAGAGGATAGTTAGGAAATGGTTAGACCAGGTCGGATATATTCAAATTAGATTCAAATATCAAATTACAAGAGAAAATCAATTACATGTCAAATTTGATTTTGAGGTTAAATCAGTATTCATTCAGGCCAATTTTAGATCAGATATGAGTGGGGGAATCTAGTTAGGTATTTTTTTGTCAAATTTGCAGTGAAATTGAGTTGTTGTGGATCATTCCAAGGTATCAACTAGGGGTGCTTATGAGACGAGACAAGTCGCGAGCTACTCGAGTTCGACTTAGTCAAAATTTGACTCGAGTGAGCTCGACTTGAACTCGAGATTGACTCGAAATGTTAACGAGTCGAGTCGAGTTACTCATTACTCGACTCGAAAGCTCGTAAGAAACTCGAAATCCTTCATATAATACGAAGTATAATATTTACAAAAAAGTGAAAATATTTTGATAAAAAAAACTTTAATTTTAGATTATTAATTAATAAATAAACATTATATATGTACTCTTATCATCATATATATACTTCTCAAATGAAAAAATTGAAGAGAATAAAGAGATGTTATAGTAAATAGGGAGTTTTACTAAAGACGGATTAAATTACAAGCTACTCCAGATCGACTCGATTCGGTCAAAGCTCGGTCAAAACTCGAGTCGATAAAGCTCGACTCGATATGTAAACGAGTCGAGTCGAGCTACCCCAAACTCGAACTCGACTCGCATCATAAGCACCCCTAGAATCAACAACACTTTGGTACGAAGTGTGTATCAATTCACAAAAGATTATAGTTTGTTTCTACTTATTTCCAACTTATTAAATGGAAAAAAAAAATATGGAACCTAAAACATTTAAGGATTCATAGGTATCATTTCAACTATATATTATCATGCGCGACGATCTTACTAAATTCATCTAAATTTTTAGTTGCGTTGAGAACTTTGTTAAAAAAAACAAAAAGCAAATAGGATAAAAAAAAATGAGAATATGTCATATTTTTAAGGAAAATTTAACAACAATAAACCAACCTTTACTTCATTCTCCCAAAATAGACCAACCTTTAAATCTGCCCAAAATAAACACAAGTTTGTTTTTTTTCTTTTCTAGTAAACCCAAATGACCTGCGACTTGAAGATCCGGTCATTTTCTTTATTTTTCTTTAATTATTTTTCTTAAATAACAAAATAAAATTAAAATTTTTTTTTTTTAAAAAAAATAAAAAAACCACCATCACCCACTGCCAGCCCCTCCTCCCTCCCTCACCCTGCCGGCAGCTGGCTCCCAACTCACTTCCCAGCGCTGGCTAATTCATTCAAACTAAATTTAAACAAAATTAATTAACCTTGACCTAGCACATACTTAAATAAATAAATTCAATTCAATGTTTTGTAAAATTCAGGAAAAAGGAAGGGGATTATGATCAGAGGAGGTTTGGAGTGAGAATCGGAAGAATTGGAAAAGTAGAGCAGCGCAACAACAGTAGTCGCGAGCAGGGCACCACCGCATTAGGTGGTTGCGGTAGAGGTTGCGCTTTCTTCTTCTTCAATTCAATTTGCTTTCTAATCAGGCGATTTTCTCTCTTGGTTGATGTTGTGGTTTCCTCCATTATTGTGTTTTCTCTCTCCTATTGCTCTTGTGGTTTTCCTGCTTTGGTGGGTGACGAGGGCAGCGGAAATGGGGAAAGGGTGAGGCTGGCTGCTTTGGGTGGGGGAAAGCGTGACGGTGAGGTCGACGGTGCTGTGGAATTGGGTTGGGAGCCAGGCGTCGGTATCGGCAAGGGAGGGGGTGGCTGATCGCGAACAGGGGCTGGCATTGATGGAAGGGAGGGTGTTTTTTTTTTTTTTTAATTATCAGATTTTAAAAATAAAAATAAAAAATCAACCAATGAGAACGTGACACGTGGATTGTAACCTGGTATAACAAGTCAAGTGACCTACTTGGTTCACTATGGGAGAAAAAACACAAACTTGTGTTATTTTGGGCAGATTTAAAGGTTGGTCCATTTTGGAAGAATGGAGTAAAGGTTGGTTTGTTGTTGTTAAATTTTCCTATTTTTAATTTGAAAAGTTAAGAATTTATTTTTTATAATTTTAAACCTTATTATGCCATATTTTATGATAATTTGTTATCATGACGTGTTACATATGATGAAAACACACAACGATACTAGAAGCACCCCTTGTGAACGGATATTGCAATCTAGCAACCTATATTGGCCTTGGGCTTAGGCCTTGTCGGGTCTGTTTTGTTCACCTTATTTTCACCTATTTTAGGTTTAATAAGTTCAGTTCAAGAAAAAATAAGTTCAGTCCAGGAAAAATAAGTTTTGATAAGGGTTGCCCAACTTCAAATTATAACTAAAATAAGTTTTAATAAGTTCAGATTAGTTAAGTTAAGTTCGGATAAGTTAAGTTTAGATAAGTGAAGATCAGGTGAATAGAACACACCCTTAAACCCTTCATTTTATAAAGTTTTAATCGATTAATTACTCTTGTAGTATTTGTACGGCTGTACCATACAACTGGTGTGCCTTGTGACTTGCGAGGTATATTACAAATGAATAAATTAGTTTTGCCAATTTCCACAAATGAGTGAATTAGTTCTACTCATTTCCACACAAAATGAGAAACTTAATTTAGCTCTTATTATCCATTATTTGACAAATTTACTCATTTTGTACAAATAATATCTTGTTAAAATCAATTAATTAGTAAAAAGAATTACCATGAAAAATTTAATTTTAACTTAGAAAACCCAATTTCCATAAAAATAAAAAATAAAAAAAAATCTATGGAATAATATATAAATACCAATTAAGCGTTAAAAATATCTACTACTCATTTCATTCTTTATGAATTTATGTTACCATAAATTACAAAATGGAACCCTAATCATTATACATGGTCTTCTATCTCAAATTCTCAATATGCCATCTTCCTTCTTCAAGTTGTGATGTACTATATATTACAGAGTAGTAAGTTACTACTCAATTTCAATATAAATCAAATAGTTTTATCAAATAAATAATAATAATAATTAAATAATAATATTATTAATAAATAATAATAATAATAATAATAATAACAATAATAATAGTAATAAATAATAATAATAATAATAAGGACCATGATTTGTCCGAGCGTAATATTAAGCAGTGTAAGAGAAAGATTTTTTGACGGACATTACACTGCTGCGGTTAGGGTTCTTTCGTCTTCTGGTCTTGCCCTTACAATGATGCTACTCTTGCAGATTTGCAAGCTAAGCACCCTTCCTTTCCGACTCCTATCTTACCGGATATTCCTGTTGATCAGCACCTTATTGCTACTCCTGCTATTGTTTTGGATCAGATTAGGGGTTTCCCGCGAGGTACGTCATGCGGTAGAGACGGCTTGCGTGCTCAACACCTTATGGATTGTTTGAGTGGTGCTGCATTTGTTATTTCAGATGAGTTAGTGGACTCTATTACGCAGGTGGTTAATCTTTTTCTCGCTGGGAAATGTCCTGCTAAGTTGGGAGAATACATTGCTAGTACTCCTTTTACGCCACTTGTTAAGCTTGGCGGTGGTATTCGACCTATTGTTGTGGTACTGTTTGGAGGCGTCTGGTTTCAAAGGTAGGGGCTGCTTTAATTGGTCTGCGTCTGGGAAGCTATCTAGGAGGTCTTCAGTTTGGTGTTGGGGTGCCTGCGGGTGGTGAGGCTATTCTTCATGCTGTTAATCGTTTGGTTGAGGAACATGGTGGTGATGTTGGCCTTTCCATGTTGCTGGTAGATTTTCAGAATGCCTTTAATTTGGTAGATCGTTCAGCTTTGTTGCGTGAAGTTCGTCTCCGTTGTCCTGCTCTCTCGCGATGGGTTGAATTCTGTTACTCTACTCCAGCTAGGCTGTTTTCCGGGGAGCATATCTTATGGTCATGTCAGGGAGTGCAGCAGGGTGATCCTCTAGGCCCTTTGCCTTTTGCATTAGTTCTTCATCCATTAGTGTGCCAAATTAGGGATTCTATTGACTTATGTTTGTAGGCTTATTTAGATGACGGGACTATTATTGGTGATACCTTAGTGGTAGGAAAGGTTTTGGAGTTGATTTTGGCGGAGGGATCTCGTCTCGAACTCCATGTCAACGTTGAGAAAACGGAAGTTTTTTGGCCCTCGGAGGACCCTCGTAGCCGTCTTGTCGGACTCTTTCCTCCGGATATTGGTCGTCCTGTGCATGGTGTTAAGTTTGCTGGGTGGTACTGTCAGTGCTGATTCCTCTTTCTGTGGTGAGCTTGTTTCGCAGAGAGTGTCGAAGACCGTTGTTCTAATGGATGTTGTTGCTAAGCTCGATGATCCCCAATGCGAGTTGTTGCTTCTACGTGCGTGTACTGGGGTTTCGAAACTCTACTTTGCTATGCGCACTTGTCCTCCTCGTCTTTTTGAAACAGCACAAGTTTCTTTTGACGTCGCCCTTCGGGCTTCTTTAGAGCGCATTGTAACAACATCGGGGCCTGGTTTTGGTGATTGGCAATGGCGACTTGCCACCTTACCTTTTGCTTATGGTGGTTTGGGTGTCTATTCGGTGGGTGATGTTCGACATTATGCTTTCCTTGCGTCGCGTGTGCAGTCTTCTGGTCTTTAAGCTGCGCTTCTTCGCAATTCTGGTATTGTTGGTCCAGGATCGGCTTTCGATGGTGCTCTTAGTCTTTTTAACAGGACTGTGGAGACTGACCTTATGAGTAACCCTAGTGAGATCGCTGCCCCCAGACTCATGGAAAAGTTGGCAGATATATATTTCACGAAGGTCACTGCATCTGCGGATTCCACTTTCTCCTTAACTCCGCGTCAGGTAGCCTTATGGAAGTCCCAGCAGGGGGATCACTCTTCGGCCTGGTTGCGGACGGTCCCGATATCGGGTTTGGGTCAGACTATGACTGATAAGATTTACCGTAGTGTTCTTTGCTACAAGTTGGGTGTTCCTTTGTTCTCTGTTTCAACACCGTATTCAGCTTGCTCAAGGGTTTTTGATGGGGATATTTATTGGGATCATGCAGCGTCTTGTGCTGGGATGGTGGGTATTAAACATCGGCACAATGTTGTTTGTGACACCCTTGTTGATATTTGTTTTCGGTTTGGGATTTCTGTTCGTAAGGAGGTTAATGTTGGGTTGACTGGAGGAAACGACGGGGCTCTACAACCATCAGATGTGTTGCTTTATTCCTGGGATAAAGGCCTTGATGTTTGTGTTGACTTGACGGGGTCTTCACCTTTGACACAATCGGGGTTGTTTGACTTCGTTCCTGGTCGAGTTGTGTCTGCGGCGGCTCAGCGGTAGCGGGACAAGTATGGGGTACGTTGCAGGGCTATTGGCTGTGGTTTTCTTCCTTTCTCCTTTTCTTCGTTGGGGGAATTAAAGAAGGATGCTGTTGCATTGCTGAAGCGGGTTCAGGCGTTCGCTAAGGCTAAGATATTGGTGCTCGTGCGACTGCTCACATTTTCAGCAAGATTGGATTTGCTATACCTAGAGGGGTGGGCCAAGATTGTATCTCGGCTCCCCACAAATTTCTTGTAAATTGTTTGACTTTGTAAGTTTTTTGTTATTTTTATAATAATAATAATAATAATAATAATAATAATAATAATAATAATAATAATAATAATAATAATAATGAGTAATAAGTTAATTGATTAATTAATTAAATATTATGGTCGTAGGAAAATAATGATGACATCGATTGATCCAAACTTAGGTAGGGTCCAAATTTGGGCACCGTCCTAATTTTGCCAAAATCAACAACTTCAATATTAAGAAGCAAACATACACCCTATATACGTTGTCATTACTCATTACGTATTTACGTTTAGTACTCCACAATACATCCATTTTATATACGACTTATTTATTTAATTATTTTTTTGTTGAAATCCACGAAAAATAACCGACTTGTGAGATTGTGTATTTGTGTGCGGCAAAATCAAAACCCGACAAAACGTGTTTGTTTTATAGCGGCTTAACTTCATCCAACTACCAACGGAATTTTTCATATCTCTTACGTGGCACCTCCTTATTGATTCTCTCTATGGTCAAATATTCTCGTTACTCTTTTATTTCACTGCCTTTCTTTCACATCATGTCAGAAAAATACAAATTCCTTTTCCACTTTTGTTTTCTTAATTTTTTTTTTTTTGAAGAAATGTTTTCTTAATTATTTTATACGATTAATACTTCTCCTCCATCTTAATATACTCGTATCTTATACAAGCCACAAATTTACTTTACCCTATGAAGCAAAACCTTTGATGTAATTGGTTAGAGTTTCATCTTAATACCTACCTTATTCTTGTTTCTCCCCATCCCCCAAAAGTCTAACATCAAGTTACGTTTTACATTTCTAAAAAGTCAATTTGTTGCATGTATTGAAAAACAAAAGAGGTATAAAATTCATCCTAATTCAATTTTGTGTTAGATTTCAAACGAAATGAATTTTTAGAAAGAGTATTACCTTCTTTTTTTTTTTTTTTTTTTTTTTTTTTTTTTTTTTTTTTGTTTGAAAATAGAAAGAGTATTACCTAGGAAAACATAAATTAGAAAAATTAATCAAAAAAGTGATATTGTATGGAATAATAAACTTGGGACAATTAATAAAATATATTGTGGCAATTAATTGAGATGGAAGGAATAATAATTTTATACATGTAACACATTGACTAAGGAATTTTTTGAACTAATCCATTTATTGATTCGTTGAATCCAACAATAAAATAAACAAAAAGTGTATGGTCGCCTTCCACAATCTCCCCTGCTTTCTTGTGATTGTTTGATTGCGGAAATTGAAAATTTCTTGTTAAGTCCTCTTATTTTCTTAATCTGATTTTATTCATTATATTTTGATGTTAACATATATTTAAGGTTAACTAGATTTTTTAGTCGAGCATGATGTTAATTGCACCTGTGAACCCGCATGCTCCTTACACCTAAGCTATACTTCGTATTATAAAGACCAATGCGTATCAGCTAGTCGAAGCTGAATTTTGTTGTTTTAGTTACAACTGTTTTTGTCACAACAGTTCTTTCATCACAGTAATGACCAACATCAATGGTAGTTCTACGATGCTGGCTATAAACGGAAAATGATGAAAAACTTCCCACATCCTTAATTCACTTTCCCTGGTATTCTTATCTAATTCATCTTTTGCACTAATCTCATATCTTCTGTAAGATTCCGAGATTTTGTAAGTCTGCAATCAAGTTATTCCAAGCAATATCCTATGTTTAAACTGATAACATAATACACCTGTTATGTGAACAAGATACAGCCTGACTGATCATGTACAAACCGAGCCCTTAGCATTTAGCAGGAGATGTGATTGAGTACAACTTACATAGGCAGAAAACCACAAGCCTCCTTTATACACTATACTATACACATTTTTTTTTCAATTACAAATATGTAACTTTGATTGAAAACCATGTTTTTGGCTAATTAACCTGCTCACTGTTGGCTGCAACTCTTTTCTCTTCCTCAACTTGCTCAATTAAAACTTGAAGTTCTGCTTCAGTAAGACCCTCCAACCGTTTCTGTAAAATGCAGGGGATTATTGATTATGAACTGCTCGTACAGAGTAAGGGATATATTAACACAGTTATTAGTGGTCCAACAAACAAAATTCCAACTATTAACTTCGTTAAATATGCATTGAATTCAAGTTGCGATCAGTATTTGAATCCCAAGTGAAAACAAAACGAGTATAATCTGACAAAAGAAGAGTTTAATCAATTGGTCTTTTATTCGTTCTAATCTTGTCTGACAATAGAAGCTGAAGTGCTGGAGCATACACAAATCACATCAGACTTGAATGTCAGTATGACACAAATCACATCACACAAGGCTTACTTAACGAGTAAGCCAAAATGAGATGAGATGTTTATCCGAGACATCAATGCTAACTTACCAAGAAAGTAGGTGTAAACATATCCTTCTCAAACATTCAGTTATATAGGTCAGGGGTAGAGCTGGTATATTGATGATAATTAAGGAAGTCAATGCCGTCGATTTCATAAACAGATGATAAGTTACAAGTGGATTCAATCAAGCAAGAACAACCCCAAAATGCATGGGATATTTTTAATTTTTAGAATACAATCTGATCACCAAATCCCCCTCTTCTACAAGGCCTGGGATTGTCCACATGAGAATAAACTGGGACATAGAAAATATGCAAGTATTTGACTTTCAGTGTTCTCTAAATGCCTGATACCCAACTTTCCTCAGGATAAAAATGTTAGTCTGATACTTTTAGTTGGAATTTAGTTATCTCAATGAATCACAGATGTACAAATGAACTAAAGGCATACTTTTTTTGAAGACAACTAAAGGCATACTAAATATATTAGAAATATTCAAAGGACTTATCTCATATTCTGTTGGTACTTAATCCAACTTGTAATTTTTAAGAGAGACTGAGAGATTCCATGTTATGATACCCAGTATTTCTCCAAAATGGTCTGTACATAATTTAGGATTGATGAATAAGATTCCTATTGGTCCACCTAAACTTAGGCTTCCTTAGTCTTAGTAACTTAGCCGTGAGCCCGTGTGATGTTAGGCGTGGTAGAGTAGTATTAGCCTTGGGGTTTCTTAAGATTTAGGTAAATTTCAGTTAAAACTGAAGCCGGAGAAGAGGAAAACTGCAAAATAAGGTGACCAGATCTAATTTTTTTCATTACAGAGTATATGCTATCATACTGTAAACGGAGTATCCAAAATTGAAAAATATTTTTTATACTTCAAAGTAGATATTAAATTTAGTAGGCAACCTTGGAAGGATTGGCCCTTGCTTGTTGCTTCAACAATAGACGGGCCAAAAATAAGAAAGGCAAACATAATATATGGCCTACCTCCATCACTTTACTCTCATAGTCCCGCAACTGATGAGCATAAGTCATGTCTTTACTTGCAACCCGAAACATATATGTCGAAATCCATCCAACTGTCATGCCTAAGACTATCACTAGCTGAACAACATTTCCTGCTTGTAATGGATCAACTCCAACAAACTGCCAGAACACCATAGTGAGACAGACCATCATCCATAAGCTAATACCCAAATAATGCAACAAAATATGTTCAAAGTAAAACTAGATATAATGGGTTTTTTTTTTTGGTTTTTTCTTCGGCCTCTATTCAAAATATCTTTTAATGGAATAGAAATCTTGAATTACAAGTGGAGAATGAATATGTACATCGGATAGAACATTAGAGCATATTCGATATATGAGTAGAATGTGCAAAACCAACAATAAAAAGAATGCCACATTCAAGAAATCAATCATAAGTTATGATACCTCCAATCCACTCTTCAATCCTACTCCAAAAACTGTTACTCCTAATCCAATAAGCAGCACATCCTTCCTGGTGTATCCAAAAGGTGCCTGGTGATTGAACATGTCAACACAATTTATTCAATCAAATAGCCGAAAATAAGCATAAAGGACATCAAAAATCAATCATAGGTTATACATAAACTCAGTTCATTGGCTTTCCACTAAATTAATTAATCGAAACAAAATCCCAATACACCAAGCCAAACATAATTCAAATTGTTGCACCATCCTCCTTGAAAAGGCATCAGTATGTTGTAGAGTGCTAGAGCCCATCTTTGGGATACCATAAAATATTAAATTCAGTTTGTATGGTTGAATCAATAAACTCAAAACTACAGGACTGCAACAACTTAATTTTTTTGTTTCTGAACTATTGGACATCTTCTGCTTCCACAACGCCCCCCCCCCCCCCCCCCCCACCTGCCCAACCAAAAAAAAAAAAAAAAAAAAAAAAATTCCAAAGTGTTGAGGTTTTCTGGAGTTCGCAAACCCTAAGAAATGAAATGCAACCAACTAACTTTCGTAAAAAAATAGCACAATGGTGATGTTTCCTGCCTGCTAGAAATAAAAACCTTGGCCTCAATGGATGCAAATTAAAAGAAAAGAAACATCAGCTTATATGCTTAAGAAAAGAAGACATCATTGTATCAAAGAGCTTCTTGACCCAATTATTATTATGTAGGGGTACAAGTATATATTTTGGTCATTGGAAGACAGTCAAGACACAACAATTCTTATACAATGTACAACATTTAACACAAACCAAAATAATAAAGCGAGTAACAGTACATGGTAGGGCCACTCCTATTATGTCTTCTTGTAGAATCTTCTATAGTTCTTGGTCCAGGCCTTGGAGGTAGGAACTAGGAAGTCTTGCTAGCTAATTCATTATAGTTCTTACTATAATAAATAAATATATGTAGATAGATAAGTATATGTATAAAAAAAAAAAAAAAGAAGATTATTGTTCCTGATAGGTGTATAATTCAGGTATTGTTTACCAGTTCGTCTATCAAATGACATTACAAATGAGGTGTTTATTTATTTGTTTATATTGAATAAGCACGCTGACAAAATGAAGTTGTACCAGTCAACATTTGCAAAATACTTAATTCTGTAAAAATTCATTTCCAAAACTCCTTCAACATAATTTGGAATGTGTCTATACAAAGTGTACAACATTAGTAAAAAATTTATTTTTAGAGAGAGAGAGAGCTATTTCATCCTGTAAAGTAATCTTCTAGATGTCTTGATGTTTTAAATAACAAAAAAAAAAAAAAAAAATTACGGATGCCAATTAGCTTAGCTGGTTGAAATCTTGGGGTAAGAACCAAAGTTTGGGATCGAATCTTGGCTACTTAACGTTCCTGAGTGGCTGTTTCTATGCCCAAAAATAAAGAAACAGATAATAGCTAATTATTTAGCATAGCATACTCCACATTACTTCTGATATTCTCCAAAGTTTTTTGTTTCTCCATTTCTTTTCATTTCCCTCAAGCCAGAAAGGGGTAAACTGGTAAAGCACACAAAACACTCAAGTTTTAAAATTTATAACCACATGTTGCAGGAGCGGGTGGAAATAAATGGATAAAAATCTTTAGGGCCGAGATCATCCTATCTATCTAACAGATAGGTAAGCTATTCTTTAATCTTCCTTATTACTCTTAGCAATCTGACATGCAAGCTTCTAGGGACAACATTAAGGTTTTATTGGCAGTTCTCACTTGCATTGAAGCATGAGTGGGCATACACCAGTAACACCATTCAACTACAGTCTTTATCCTCAATAAATTATAATTGGACATAACAAAATCATATGTTTGCAGTTAGGTCTGTGTAATGTAGTTCCATTTGTAACCTACTTTTGTTACTACTGCCACCCCCACCATTTGCTTCTGGTTCCTCTAAGATCTCCATAGAGGGAAACATTATAAAGATAACCTTTTTCTCTTTTTTAGGTACACACATTCTCCGAAATTCCATCCTATCTAAGTTTATATCTACTAAAGATTAACTGACGGCATAGGCAGGAAGCTAAGCTAGAATGCCCTCATATTTGTACTGTGCTAAACAAGACGGGAAACAAAAAGGAACAGCAACCATAATGCAGAATTTCAAACAAACGCCACAAATCTCTTAAAAACCGTTAAGCAAGTAATGTAAATAATTTCCCTCTTACTCTATAACTATTCTCATTGCACTATTAACATCTCAAATTCATCATAATCAAGTAAAAACCAAGGGTTCAAGTTACTCCCTTTTCATGCAATTTCCAAGCCAACTGATCACCCTGTCTGCATCATAAGTGCCAAGGAAAAGTTTGAATGAGCTAATCCCACCCTTACAGACTTCAGATAGAAGCTAAGAGTAGAAATACTAAACGCTATATAAACCAAACAACGCGTGCATTCTATTTAAACTCTCCAACTTATCATCATATTGAATTATATCACTAAAGGCTACATTTAGCAGAAACCATAAAAGTTATCACAAATAAAATTAAGTGTTACATAACAAGTATTTTTGGTATATACTTGCCTTAGCTTGACCAGAAGATTGTTCCATAGTATCATTGGAGCTAGAAGTACCACTGCATCTTGTAACCACATATCTACCAGACACCAATTTCTTGTTGCACCACATCTTTTTCAAACTTGCATTCTTTTTGCTCCATATTTGAGAAGTAATTCCAACTAATACAAAATAAAACACCCAAATCAATAAATTACTTCAAAATCTTATCACCTTAAGCTACATATGTACTATTAATTATTCTTTCTGTTTGCCAATTTTTGAGAACATAGTTTATATATGTAACTCAAATGTCAGATAATACGATATGAAATTCAAAATAAAAATCTGGGATTATCGAACTCAACTGTAAACTAACTAGTTTTGTGATGAATTTCTACAAAAACACACACCCTTTTCAATAATCATGTCATTAACTATTGTAATCAATTATAAAAAGAAAATACAAAAAATTAAGATTAGGGGCACTCCAAAAATTTAAAATTTAAAATTCATATCATACCAAAACGAACAAAAATCAAAATTACAAACCTCTGGAAACAGATTGCTGAGATGAATTAACAGGAGGAACAAAGGTTAGAGATGGTGCAGTTGAACTGATAATATTACCACCCCTGTAATCAAAATTAAGGTGTTGAAGATTAGCAATTGCAGCACTCATTTTTTAAGCTTTAATGGTTTTTATTTTGCTCACTTCTCAAGTTGAAGTAAAAATGGAGGAGAAGATAGAGAAGAAGAAGATGATGAAAAGATTTTTATATATGAAAGAGTATTCAGTAATCAGTGGAATTTGAGCAAAATGGTGTTTTTGTTTTGGAAGGACCAAAATCTGCCACGCTGTAACTTTTCAATTTCTGATTGTGGATTACCTGCTCGATTTAGATTAGTGATTTACTTGCTAGAGTTGATCAAAACGCCCGGGCCGCCCGGCCCTTCGGTCCAAAAAAATACCCGTGTCGTCCAACAAATCTGCACTAGGGGTATTCTGCACCACGCCCTATAAAATGATTATTTTATAATAATAAAATGAATTACCAACAACACTTTTTTTATGACAGAGGTTGAAAACAAATCGTTAGACCATTTCTTCGAAATGGCTATATATTCCAACGGTGTGTGAAATGTTTTCAACAATTGTAGTTTAGATGAAGGAAACCCTAATTTGAATCAAATTTATGAATTTGTTATTTAGATTTCATTTGTACATACCAGATGGCTTAAAAAAAAAGGGTACTTATATAAGTTATTTATTTAGGGGTTACCCCTGAATAAGTGTAACCCTAGAATAAGTGACTCCTACAAGTAACACCTAACTAAACAAGTAACCCCATACAAGTAATCCCTGACCACACAACGTGTGTGTGTGTGTGTGTGTGTGTGTGTGTGTGTGTGTGTATGTGTGTGTGTGCCCCTCTGTCCCCTTTTGATAGTCCCTTATGGGCATTTTTCACGGGAATTAATAAACACAAATAAGAATAGTTAAAGTACATTGAAAAATTAAATTGACATTGGTGTATGCAAAAAAGTAGAGAGAGAAAGTAACAAAAGTACATGGGAAAACAAAATTCACATGGAAAAGTTAAATTTGCACAAATATTATTGCAAATTGGAGGGAACTTTAGTAAAAGTTTAATATTAATGATTGTTGGGAAAAGCAAATGGGGTGAACATTTTGGGACTAAAATTTATCCATAAGGGACTACCAAAAGGGGACGGAGGGAATATTATTTAGTGTATTAAAAATGATGACTTTTGACTTATAACACCAGAAAAAAAAATGAAAAATGAATTATAACACCATATTTTTTTATTATTACATCACAAATTGGATTTCACCGCCGGCCACTTCACGGTCTCTTGGATGAAATCTGTTAGTGGGACTGACCATGTATACGTGTCACTCATATATTGGTTTAAAAAAATTAATAAAAAGAAAAAAAAAACTAAACCCTAATCCAGCACCACCCCCACCACCATTAACCTTACCCACCATCGCTGGCAGCCCCCCCATCCAACCCCCACCGCTAGTAGCCCACCCTCCCATCCAACCCTCATTGACATGGTAGGTTGGCAGCACCATCCTAGCCCACCCCCAAAACACCCCATGCCCCATATGTGTCCAACCCATTCGACCCACCCCTTTGTTACCTTATCCTCCAAAACCGAAGAAATCGACCATGGTGTGAGGAGGGTAGCCCGTCGTTGGGGATCCTACTTTTATGCCCATGGCCCTTTAAAATCCTATGACTTAGGCCCTGTTCTCTTACGTTGAAATTCAGTTCAGTTCAGTTCAGTGCAGTTCAGCTCAGCTCCTAATTTCCTTCTCTTATAAAAAATTCATTTCAGTTCAGTTCAGTTCAGTTCGGTTCAGTTCAGCTCAGTTCAGTTCAGTTCAGCTCAATTCAGTTAATGAGAACAGGCCCTTACACTTTTTAGGGTGTGTTAGGATTTGAATTCATTCCTTACTATTTGGGGGACCTTGAATTAGAATTGATTATATCATTACGCTTTTTTGTAAGAAACTAATAGGGAGTCGCCAATGAGAATTAGGAAAACTCATATACCTCATTCATACCTTTCTCCCAAGTAGAGTTTAAGGGATATTTAGCACCAATAATAAGTTTACCCATGACCAAATTGGTCTACTTGTACCAGAAATGAGTTCGTAATTTCACAATTTTCCTTTAGGGGGGAATCACTATCTTAGCCCTATTGCGACCCTCTTTCTTTTTCACAATTTCATCACCAAACAATATATGTAACGTGATACCTAAAACTAAGTTGATTTTATTTACAAACATTGATCATAAAGAGTCTACATTGCAACGAATGTTGTTAGTCTTATTTATTCCAAAATCATGAAAGAACAAAATAAACAAAATTTGCCTTGGCTTGATAAATTTAATTAATTTGCTCAATTAATTTGTTCAATTCTAGTCTTGTTTTAACGAAAGAATACTATGTCAAATAAATTAATTATTTAATTTTAGTTTTAATTTTAATGTGATCAAACAACACTAACTAATTTATTTAAGTGATTTAGGACAAGAAAAGTAATGTGATTTATCTAAGTGCTCATGAAACTAACAGTTCTCCTTTGTTGCTAGATCTATGTTTTTAGCTTTTATGGACTTTCCTCGTTCTTCGTACCTCCAAGGACTTCAAAAAGAATGGATTAGGGTTGAAGAGTAGTTGGGAAGAGAGGGGAAAAGTAGTATGATAATAAGAGGGTTTGAGGGATTTTAGAATTTAGGGTTTTAATTTCTGATTTTTCTGTTGTTAGGTTTAAGCGAAGACCCTTTTTATAGGCGTAGGAATCTAGATTTAGGGTTTAGAGCCACGACGTCAGGTGGCGCGTGCAACTCTCAAACTCGCGTTGGAGTGCCCGAGTGCACCTCTAAAACTTACGCGCGGCAGGCGCGCGCAACTTGTGATGCAATTTGCCTTATACGGAAACACGTTTTTAAGAATTTCATAACTTTTGATTGCGAAGTCTAATTAAGAAAAATAAGATATCATTGAAAATCTCTAAATGTCTACTTTCCAATGTTGTTAGAATTAGGTTAAAATCTATTATATATCAAAAGATATAGCTGTTTGAGTGCGAAGGTGTTGGTTTTAAGGTCTGGTTTAGTATTTTGATGATAACTTCTTCGTTTCAACTCAGAATTGGTCTTATAATATACCGTTGGAAATCTCTTTGAAAGGGATATCCAATTGTATAGGCCAAGAATGGATATTGAGTGGTTAAATGTTATATTTGTCTGGGGTTTTAACAATGTAAGATCCATTTGATCCAATCATTGCATATGATGCATTTAGGCTTGTTATTAATCATATGAGCACGTTTTAGGCCTAATTAGTAATTGGACTAGGCTATAAGCTAATTTGGTCATAAACATGAGTTTACTTACTTCATAATGCATTTCGGAGTCCATAAACACTTCAACTTTGATTTAGCATGAAAAATGCGTTATTGTAACATCATTGCACTTCCCGTCGAGACAGGTAGCCGAAACTAGGTGTCTACACATGGCAACCCTAAAACAGTCAACTTTTGTCGTCGATTCTAGCTATTATTTATGGGAATGGATGGTGGCTGTGGTGATATCGGGGAGGGGGAAAAAAGGGGAAGAGGTGTGGAAAGAGGTTGGTCGCCGGCCAAGCAAGTTCTAGGGACGGGATGGGATGGAGCAAGGATGGCAGCGGCTGGGCCACAGACGGTTGGGCCACAGACGGTTGGGCTGCCAACAAGGTTAGGTTTTAGGGTTTTTTTTTTTTAATTTAGTTTTTAATTTTCTTTTCCTTTTTTTTAAACCAATATATTAGTGACACGTGTCACTGTCATGGTGGGCCTAATAACGAATTTCGTCCAAGAATCCATTAAGTGGTGGTCAAATCAATTTTTTGGTTTTTTTTTTGTGGTGTTTTAATAAAAGTTTTTTTTATTCGTGGTGTGATAATCCATTTTTAATCTTTTTTGTAGTGTTATAAGTCAAAAAATCCTAAAAATGAACATGATTTTAATACGATCATAACATTGCTGGACACGAATTTAAAAATAAACATTTAGTTAAAAAAGTTGTAAACACATTAAAATAAAACGAGCATTCAGTTGTAAAAAAAGAACACATAAAATATGAACATTTACTAATATATTAAAATAATAAATATAAAAATAAGGTAATAATACTTGACAATAATATCAATTATTGATAACATTAATTAGTATTATTAAGTATTAATGCTAGACATATAATATGTATCTCAATATTATTGTTGATATCAACATTAACCATATATGACAGTGTCCAAGTACTATAAATGTGACTAGAATTTGAGAGGTGAGAGCATCTTTCTCTTCTTACTTAGACATTATCAAAGAGCGCGTTTTCAAAATCTTGTTTCTACTTCCTCACTTGAAGCTAGAAATGGGAAGCATTAAGTTTATAATTGCTTGTTTCGTTATGGCAACACTTTTCCCCAAAGAAATTATGTTTGTCAATGGCAGACAACTCCATGAAACAATGAAAACCACAAAAGACCTCACAAATATGCATGATGACAACCTCCAATATACAACTATAGATCAAGTCACTGCTAAATTTCAGTCACTACCTCAAGGCTCACTTCAAGATGGGTCTGATCTCTTAGATAACTATGGACCTAGAGTTATGAATAGATCAAGCCCTAGCCCTGGTGATGGACATTCACAAGGGCCACTTCAAGAGTCTGATCTCCTAGATAACTATGGACCTAGAGTTATCAATAGATCAAGTCCCAGCCCCGGTGATGGACATTCACAAGGGTCACTTCAAGAGTCTGTTATGTTCGACATCTATAGACCTAGAGTTATCAATAGATCAAGTCCTAGCCCCGGAGATGGACATTCATAAGGAAACTAGGTCATGCATGTGATTTATTACATGCCATGACAATTTTGTACCTGCATGTTTAAGCACTGCTAACATGCATTCTATCTCTATTTACTTCATATATGAAGCTTTTTCATTATTTTATCATCCGCGTTTATTTTCTATCGCAAATTTCTTTAATCTCACATTAGAAAAAATTATGATAAATATTAATAAATGTACTCATTAGGATTAATTCAACTAGTTCCCATAAGACAATATTCTGCATAGAGAGCAATTTATAAAATTCTCTCATTAGAAAATTCTTTAATCTCGCATTAGAAAATTTCTTTAATCTCGCATTAGAAAACTTTCTGCATAGAGAGCAATTTATAAAATTCTCTCACTGTTAAAAATAAAAAAAATTAAAAAACATAAAGGACAATATCACCCGTCTATTTGATAAACACGACCCTTTATCAAATTTTTCTTTTGAGCAATTAGCGATTGGGTTGCATGCAGGGTTAGATTTTAGGATTTTTTTTCCTTTATCTTAATTTTATTTTCCTTTTTTTTAAAGAACACTTTAAAAATCCCAGCTTTACTCAATTTACTTTAAATAATCCTCACTTTCGATTATTATGCAATTTTCCCGACTTTAACCTGTGTTAACAATAGTCAACAACCCTTTATCATAGGTTACCTAACACGTGTTAACATGTGATTGATCTTACAAAAATTAAAGAAAAAGAAAAAAGATATAAACCACCAGCCACCAGCCAGTGGCCACCTTTGGTGGCTCTTATTCCCATTCTATGCCAGAACCAACCAACCACCAGCCAGCGACCGATTTTAATCGCCGAACCACCCCACCGGGAATCGACCACACCAGCCCTACCCCACCTCAAAAACTGCCATTGCCCTTTACTTCCTTGCTCCCTTACTCAACTTTTCCCTAATTACTCAAACACCAACAACCCCAATACTACAGCCACGCCGCCTGTCAACACCAACAACAACAAGAAACCCTTCCCCACCTCTTAACTCAAAGATAACATCAACCCAGCTACCAACCTGCCACCCCACCACTGAAACCAAAGCCCCCTCCCTTCCCACAACATTGAAATCGACCTCCTTATCTTTCCATTCCCTCAACCAAGAAATCGACCACTTCCCTTCCCCACCTTTGACAAAATCAATCCCAAGCTCCTAAATACTATGGTTTCGGGGCTAGGTTGGGGTGGGGAGTGTAGGGGTTTATAGGTACTACGCAGCGGAAATAATCATGAATCATATTCATAAAGCACCTAAACCAAGGATCATTGCATAACACATAAAGAACACATAATTGTACCTTTGAAGCATGATTCCACGTGCGATCGAGCAAGAACAAAGGGAGATAAAGAACCCCAAGCGTGATTCCTCTACTTGGTCCACGGGCACAAGTTAAACCTCCACTAATGCTAGTTAGTCGTGATTGAACGCTTCAATCAACCTTCAACAGAGAAGAGAGACACGAGCTAACCATGAACCACCACGACGAACACCACGAGCCACCATGAGGGGCGCCGCACGTACGGACGTGAAGGGGAGAGGGGAGGGCCGTGAGGTGAGGAGAGTGTTTAGGGTTTTTGGGGCTTGGTTGCTTCTTTCACAATCTACTATATGTTGACTGTTACTACTTACTTGCAACCCTAGGCATGGATCTTATTTATAGATCACATCTCTAAATAAGAGCCCATGTCAAAAGCCCAAAACCCTTATCCTAAACACACTACTCTAGCCCAACACTCTACATGGTATGTCATAATCTCATGAGGCCCATTAATGGGCCTCTTACTTGTTTAACCCAATACCCTTGTTGTGTGACCTCATAGGATCCATTCTATAAGGCTTTGGGCTATTTAACTAACCCAAAGATCAATTATCATATCTAGCACCAGATATTGACGACCCTATAGAATGAACTTATTATCTCCATAATAGTGATCCTTGATATATCTAGTAATTGCACTTATCGAAGACATAACTCCTTCAATCTCCCACTTGTTTGAGACAAGTGCGCAATATTCAAATTCCTTAAGTCATTTTATGTCGATTTGATAAAATGATTGCATCTTATGTAATCATTATTAATCTACAAATCATTTCCTGAAATCTGAGTTAGAATTACAAAACAAATGGTTACTATGTAACACACTTGAGCACGGCCATGCATTTTCTGAATTCTCCCTCTTCAAGAGGCCAAAATAAGACACATTCCTAATTAAATAGGAAGACTCTATCCAATCTTGTGGCAACCAAAGCTCCCACTCAACTTCTGAAATAACCGGGAAACACCCTTTATAATCTCCAGTTACGGGCAGACGTTTGAATGTACCACAGTTATAACATCCATTGAATGAGATCAATGTTCCACTCATGTCAAAGGAATCCACTAATATATCCGGAAGCTCTATACTTGAACTTCAAAGTAGGTCTATAGTTCGATCATGCATCATTCATGCATATCCATGTGATTGACCGAGCATCACTACGCTCCTATAGCCCATGAAACTGCGCTATCCAATCATTCTTAACATGCTAGTCCATTATTGGAAGTCATTTATGTCCAGTTTAATGATTCCGAACTAGGAACTTAAATAATATATGAATTTAGTTCACCTGTGGGGTTTCATTTAAAAGGTCATCAACCTAGTGAGCCCATCAATTCATAATTATTTTGGACATTTTATTTAATCTTGAAACCACGATTAAATAAGATTGAAACTTTGTTTCAATTGATAAACATAATTCTGCAAGCTAATGTATTTACTTTTGTAATATGCTTTCTCAAAACATACACAACTAAAATTACATAACTTGCTTCAATCCAAGAACCTTAGTATGACTCTCATACCTTGGTCATGGAAGGGGTTTAGAAAGTAGAGTTCATGAGACATTCTCATAAACATGAATTTTGCAATTTCTAAATTTTATAATCATTTTCATATCCATACACTAAGAATTTTCCTTCGCCCTTTCGCAAGGAATTTAGGAATTTCTAATTTGTATTCCAACGTTACAACGGATTTTGATTGAAATCTATCATCACTTGTTCTTTAAAACACGTGAATCAAATAGACGAGTATAGTCCATGGCATGCATGATGCATCCTTTGCGAATTGCATAAGGATCATCACTCAAAGTCTTAATTTCATCAACCTTTCTCAAGGTATTGAATCATTAAGCAACGTGCCATGTCACATGGGATTGAAACTCTTTTCAATATAATGTTGAACCTTATAAGAATATTATCAATATAAGCTTCTTATCCAAAACTCAAACATCCTTCGAGACCTATCTATATAGATCTTGAATCCCAAATGTACTCATCTTCTTCTCCAAGGTTTTCATACAAAATGCAATAGCCATCATTTGATCCTTCAATAATTGCTCTCTGTACTGGACCAAGAAGACTCCATAGCTCCCACTAAACACCTTGTACATACAAGACCTTTTCTTCATTTTACGAGAACATCAAATGATTTGATTAACTCACAAAATTAGGAACACTAACTCCCTGATGCTAACTTCAATCCATTATTGATCTTTTATGCATCCCTAGGATTATTGGATCTCCAAACTTTTGACTGTATCATATACAAATCTTATTTCATGAACAATTTCAAGAAAGTGTTTTGAAATCCATCTACCAAATCTTATAAGGTAGAAATCACTAAAGTATCTTTAATAGATCTTTGCAACATGACTAATGTAAAGGTTTCATCGTAGTCATAGTCATACTATGAATTTGTTAAATCCTTTAACAAGTCTTTGCTTTAGTTAGAAACATTTTTCTTTCTTGTCTGCTTTGCTTAATTGGGTTTCACCCAATTTAGGCAAATTACTTAAGTGTCATACACTTGCTTATAGACTTAGAATCTATTTCAGATTTCCTGGTTTTAAACCACTTGGAGTTATAACTTGTCAAATCATCCTTATTACTTACATAATCATCATGTTCCAAAATGAATATTTTAGAACTCTTAGTCAATATGAAATCATATTTCTTTGGCTAAGTTTTACATATGCTAGTCATCATTGTGGGTTTTTATGCAACAATTGAAATTCATACAACAACTTTGTTTAGTTTTCAATGAGAAACGACAATAGAGGATGTGCACTTGGAATGTACTACCTTTGACACATGGTTATTAATCCCATTACACTTAATGAGACCACGCGTTGTCATTTGTAACATGAGGTGAATCATGCTCATATTGTTTCTTTTATTCGATAACTTCTCAAATTTCTTCGAGATTTTCGAAATCACTTTTCTTGAACTCTTTCAAGGCTCTCGAACTTTTCGAGGTTCTTATACTCCCACTTACCTTTTGAGGAGGCATATTTAGCATAGGGTGAACCAACCATGGTTTGAACCATGTTTGTTTGTTGCTTTTCTCGAACTCTTTCAAAATTTACACTACTTCCACTTGACCTTTTGGAACAATTTCCATAAGGGCACCTACTTGAGCAACAAACATTTTGTGCTAAGTATGATTTGTGTAGTAGTACCCCGTGCTCTATATAGGAATCGAACGTGCATCAAACGGTTTAATACATGTTTTATTCCTTGCTTTGTAGAAAGACTTAATAAGAACTCTTCTTATCCATATCACATATGAAGCCTTTGCTACATTTGATTTGACGTATGTAGTTTGTTTAGTTTTGTAGCTTATCTTAAAAGTATATCCCTTGAACAATGGTTAGAAGATAGGTATTTTACATCCATTATCAAAATATATCTCATATAGGTTGATAGCTCCCTTCATAAACACTTCACAAGGTTTTCTTTCGGAGTTTGTTGTAAAACGATTTTACAACTCTTGGATGTTTATCAATGTCTTGGCTTAAATTCCCATTATTACGATCATATCGCAATATCTCGAATATGTTGCCAAGTACATTTCTTGACTTAAATTTTCACAATTACAATCATATTGTAATGTAATCATTTTCTTGTCAAGTTGATACTGAACTTCATACTGAACATTTTGAATTTTTCAAAATCTTCACTCTTATGCTTCAACTAAGTACAAGTAATGATCGTATCACAAATGAAGTCTCATTGTCCGTCTCTGGCCTTTGAACATTTGGTTTTCTTACATCAATATGTATTCTACCTCGAGTTCACATCATCATTTCTCTAAATGGTGACTTAGTCATAATTTCAAATTAGAATGATAATCACATATATCAATGGATTCATAATCCAATGATATTGAAAGTCCATCCCTTTGGATCTTCCGCATGCAATTTTCATTTTCATTCGAATTAATTGACATATTAGAGATAATTTATATATATAGAAATTGTTTAATTATTTCTATCATATAAAATTTTAAAGCTATTTAGCAATTCAAAACACATTATGACTCAAAGAAGCATAGAATAACATTTATTCCACGTTTTTGAATCTTCGATGCTTAGTCATTACTAACATTGAATGGTGTTTTGATAATGGCAAGAATGAATTTATTTAATTCTAGCCAATTATTAGTGGTGAAATGTAGGTTCTACATGTAAAGTTGCAACTTTTGCTTCCAGACTTGTAGATTCTACTTGTGAAGTAGCAACGTTTGCTTCTAAACTTGTAGATTTATTTCTCCTTTAGCAATAACTTCTTCCTTTAGTCCAATCACATTGTGCAATGAGTGATCTAAACAAGACATCGTATGTCCAAGAAGTAGCAATACGCTAAATCAATTTCTATAATATACTTCTTTAAATTGGAACACTTCCATTCTTTTACCTTCTAACTGTTATGAGGTAGTTTCTAATCAATTGGAATTGATCCATTTGATTTGAAACATTTGTTGTTCATAACAACTTTTAGCATGTAAGTAGTTCTAGGTTTGAGAAGTAGCAACTTGTTTGCATTTCTTGGCCTATAACTTCTTAATGCGATCCTCATATATTCCTAAACCTTTCCCTTTGAGCCACTTAGAACATTTCTCTTAGGTTCAAAATGATACCTTGCTTAACCTTTTAAGCATATTTCATGATTCTGCTAACTCTATTCAATCATTTTTCATATTTGAGTTTAATCAAATATTAAACTCTATATGAAATGGATGAAAAATAGTGTCATTTGATCAACTTTTGATCATAGAGATTTCCAATCACTTTCTTATGTTCAATCATATTGAAGATAAGAGGTTTTATTGGATTTTTACACCTGTCTTTTAGAGGGTTTGTACCTCTCATCTCATTATATCCCTTGAAACACTTTTCAAAATGAAGATGTGTTGGCATTTTACTCAAACATTTTGAATAAAAACAACCTTAGACATGTGACATGAATTTCTAAAACTTGCCTTTTAGAATAATCTTAGCAAAATTGGAATATAGGTTTATGGATTATCTTTTAAACTTTTTGAGAACGTTTCTCAACTTTATTTTCAATCGAGGAGATTATATATAATAATAAAATTAGAACAACATGTTACTTATAAGTGAACGCAAAATTCAATTATGTTTATTAAATTTAAAGTACCAAAAGCGAATTAAATTCATTGGTAACTTTAAAGCATTTCATTCAATTTTAAATTGATCCCTTTTGAATAAATGATTCCAAGATCCTTTATTTGTGTAATAATTAACCAGAGTGAGGCCCTGCAATCAACCATTACATTTTCAAGGTGAGTAAACTCTTTACTGATTACAACTCTTGTAACTCTTGGTTGAATAATTAACCATCACATGTTTAATTATTACCCTTAGCTTCAAGGTTCTAAACGCTTTAGGTAACCTTGTTGAATATAACCAATTAAAAGTGTAGAATGCGGTCCTACCCCCACTTCCCCAAGATATATTATGATGCTCTGCTGAGGGCCGACCCATCATAAACGATCGAAGGTTTTGTCGGGTTTTTAATTGGAAAAGCTGCATCAATATTACTGGGATCTAGATTTATTATGTTGTGATTAAATAGTGAACTCTAGCGCATCATCACAAAACATCAATAAAATCTAACATGCATAAAATACTGAATGCATAAATAAGACATAGCATGGCCCCTAATCCTATGAAAACTAATAAAGTAAAGAACTCCCACTTGAATCATCATGGATCTCATCCACCTTGCTCCTTTGGGCCTTCACTTCATGGGCATCTTGGATTAACTGCAACCTGTAATTCTACTCTATTCTATCTACTACTTAAATAAAATAAAATAAAATTACAAAATACTTTATCGGTTCGTAGACCGTACTAAGATTACAAAAATACATCACGATGCGCAGATCGTATTTAGCAATCTACTGGGCCATACTAGTCATTATATAGCAATAAACAACATCATATATTATAAAATTGCCACATAATAAATCACTCATCATGCTTTCCTAAACTACAACATCGAATGTTCACAATTAAGAAAACATGGCACCAAAATATCTCATATTTTAATTAATGCAATTAGATAATATCATATATTATTCATGATCATCAATAAAATATCATATATTCTAAATTAGTCATGAGATAGAATCAAATCTTATTTTAATCTTAAAATATAAATCATATTTATCCTCAAAGATTATCCTAACAAAGTTAGGAAATTCTATCCTAATTACTAGCCAATCACAAAATTTTAAATCAATTATATCCAAAAATAATTATGGGATAATCACATTATTTAAATCAATCTTTATCTTTTTGGAATATGCTCAGAATATTCTAACAAATTCTATCCAAAATTAACAACTTTAATATGGATGATTATCAAATTAACAACTTTTGAAATTTGATCTTATCTCCAAAATAAAATCAGATTTTATCTTGAAAATATTTTAAACAAAATAATTTAATAAAAACATTTTTTTTTTTGAAAAACTGGGAAACACCGTGACTTGGCTTGCTGCCAGTCACATCCCAACCACCGCAGCGACCAGACCAAAGCATGACCACCGCCGCACCCTGCTGCAGCCGTCTGCCGCAGCAGCCAGGTCGAAACCCCAGCCACCGCAGCGACTAGTTGACACAGCAGCCAACCACCGCAGTTGGGCCGAAGCCAAACTACGGCAGTCAGCACAGCGACAACCAGAATTGGCTGAGCTGCCCTCTCGTGACTGAGCACCCTGCCAGCCACACGTAGCTCCTGGTGCAGCCAGGCCGGAGCCCAGCCGCAACCACAGCTAGTCGCGCAGCCAGGCGGAGTGCCCAGCCACACTGCTAGCTTGGAAAGCACAGCCAAACCGTGCAACTGTTGCACAATACAGCCACTGCCCTCCCTAACTCCGCTTCCCTACTGCCCTCTGCCCCACCTGGCCACCGGAGCAGCCATCGTGGCCCACCAGCAGGTGGCTCTGCCACCCAGCCGTGGCTGCTCCCATTCAATTGCTTAATTTTTTTTTTTTTTTTTTTGAATGAAACTAATTTCCAACTTTTGCAAAATTAATTTGGTGATTAGATAAAATTAAACATAAACATTTTATGCCTAATTCAAAATTAATCAAAATCTTTATTTTAATAAATTTGGGGTTTTCATAAAATTCAATCCTTAAATCACATAAAAACACTTTTACATGATTAATTAATCACACCAAACATTTTTAAGTATGAAAAATTAAATCAAATTAAATGAAAATAACATATTGAAATTCGAAAAATTAGGGTCCATAACACCAAAATTTCGGAAAAATTAATTAGGGCTTTAGGGTTTAAATAAATCGACTAGGGCATAGAAAGAAAATTGAGCAATTTTATCATATTTAATCATATCCCAAAAATTAAATCTCCATTTAATATAAAGATTGAACCATAATTAATTATTCTCCCTCCTAATTGAATTAAAATTGTGGACTATCAAAGAATTATAGTCAATATGCGTAAGTGCAATAGGCTAACTGATACCACTGTAGGGGTTTATAGGTACTACACAGCGGAAATAATCATGAATCATATTTATAAAGCACCTAAACCAAGGATCATTGCATAACACATAAAGAACACATAATTGTACCTTTGAAACATGATTCCACGTGCGATCGAGCAAGAACAAAGGGAGATAAAGAACCCCAAGCGTGATTCCTCTACTTGGTCCACGGGCACAAGTTAAACCTCCACTAATGCTAGTTAGTCGTGATTGAACGCTTCAATCAACCTTCAACGGAGAAGAGAGACACGAGCTAACCATGAACCACCACGACGAACACCACGAGCCACCATGAGGGGCGCCGCACGTACGGACGTGAAGGGGAGAGGGGAGGGCCGTGAGGTGAGGAGAGTGTTTAGGGTTTTTGGGGCTTGGTTGCTTCTTTCACAATCTACTGTATGTTGACTGTTACTACTTACTTGCAACCCTAGGCATGGATCTTATTTATAGATCACATCTCTAAATAAGAGCCCATGTCAAAAGCCCAAAACCCTTATCCTAAACACACTACTCTAGCCCAACACTCTACATGGTATGTCATAATCTCATGAGGCCCATTAATGGGCCTCTTACTTGTTTAACCCAATACCCTTGTTGTGTGACCTCATAGGATCCATTCTATAAGGCTTTGGGCTATTTAACTAACCCAAAGATCAATTATCATATCTAGCACCAGATATTGACGACCCTATAGAATGAACTTATTATCTCCATAATAGTGATCCTTGATATATCTAGTAATTGCACTTATCGAAGACATAACTCCTTCAGGGAGAAGCACGGGTAGTGATACGTCCATTTTTTTTTTATAGTGATTTACCCCTGTCCCTTGGTCATAATTAGTAGTGTTTTTAGCTCTTTCGAGCCACTTTTATTACTAATTGGTGTTTTATAGTGTTTTCATAGTTTTGGTTGAGTTTTGTAGGAAATTGCACATTTGGAGCATTTTCCCGGATTTTCGAGGAGCGACTACGAGCATTGGAGGAACACGACCACTCATTGAAGCCCAAGACCGGTTAGAAGAAGCAAATCGGTGATTAAGGGCTCGATACTTGAGATTCCGAGGCGTTTTGGACCGAGTTCAAAGACCCGAAGAGGAAATCCGATTGAGCCGAAGGTTCAAGGCCCAATCGACGTCCAAAAGGAGCCTAAGAGTGTTCCGCCCGGGGCCCTTAAGGCTCGCCCGAAGGCTCGCACGGCCGGGCGGGGCGAGGCAATACCAAAGATAGCTCGCGCCCGACCGAGCGCGAGAAGTGGATTAGCGTTAAAATGGCGGGCCCGGCCGAGCGGTGCGACGACCGACCGGGCGCGTGTGTTTGGAGGGATTGATTAGTTCCGATTATTTTCGTTTAGCGTAGAACTCCTTGCTTAGTATTAATGTAATTTTATTAAGCAAGTTTAGTACACTTCTTTACATACTCTTACTACTTTTCTCTCTCTAAACTTTTACTTTTCTCTTGTTCATAAACTCCGTTTGTAATTCCGTCGATTCGGTACGATTTCTATTTTATTAATTTCAGTATTTTCATTCTTTCAATTCCTTATGTCTTGTTTAATTACTTTGATGTGTTTAGCTTTAATCATGTCTGAGTAGTTTCCTTTCTAGGGTTTATGGGGATCTTATAAATAATATGAAAGGGTAATTTATGGTTGTTGATTGTCAATACTTAATTAATTTCCTATTGATTGTTTTAATGCTATGCAATTAGATTTGGCCAGGTTTAATTGTATGAGTTTAGCAATATTGATTCGAGATTCGAGAGATGAGAATTGATGTTTAGGCTTAGTTTCAATAGGCAGACTAATTTATAAATGGTTAGGTCGAGATTCGAGAGATGAGATTTAATACCGATAAATTAGTACTGTGATTGTAATTCGTAGCGAAAGCCCTTTATGATCTGATTAATTAATGTATTGATGATTGATTATTATGTTTCACCCTGGAATATTGTTTATTAGTGAACCTATGCCCTAGGCTTTTATTATTATTTGATTTCTCCCTGATTTATTCCTTTTACTCATATTCTTCATAGTATAGACTTTAATCATAAAAACATTGGTTACTTAGATAATTTAGATTATATTAATTAATTAGGAGTAGAAAGACTAGTTTCCTTGTGGATTCGACCCTACTTCCCTATCTGCATAAGTTGCAGAACTTAGATAACTACTTTTGATTGGGTGATACGACTTTAGCTTGTCAGGTAGCGTTGGAAATTATCTAAGGGCACCAAAAATCAAGATTCCCAAAGCTTCGCACGAGGCAGGGTTGGGCTGGGGCGGTCTTGGCCACTGGTTTGAGGGGATTTTACTTTTTAAACAAGCGACGCGTGGCAATTATAATTTTTAACAAAAAATTTAACCATTTCTCTAGGTTACCGGTAAAGGGAATAGAAGAAAGAAATTGCTGGTAAAGTTGGGATTATTGCATAATAATCGAATTTGGGATTATTTAAAGTAAATTGGGCATATTTGAAATTATTAAAGTGTATTTTTCTTTTTTTATAAATCCAAAATATATATCAGTGACACGTGTACATGGTGGGCCCAGTAAAGGATTACATCCAAGCATCTGTTAATGGTGGTGAAATCTATATTTTGGTTTTTATTGTGGTATTATAATTTATTTATTTTGGTTATTATATTCCATTTATCAACATTTTCCAGTGCTATAAGTAAAAAAAATACCTAAAAATGAACATGATTATAAGATAATCATTGAATTGTTGTACCACGACCTTAAAAATGAACATTTAGTAAAAAATAAAGTTATAAACACAGAAAAAAAAAATGAAAATTTACTAATATATTAAAATGATTATTGCAAACTAGGGATTCCAACTCGCGCGATGTGCGCGGTATGGCTAGCCTTTTAAGAAGAATTATTACCGTGACTTTTATGCCCTATGCTTGTTGGCTTGATATATTTTATTATAATTTTTTGCAAATAATCTTTATATTTTTTGGATGCCTAATAAATTTTAAGTACTGATTTAGACAAATTGAATAAATAAAGTAAGGCATCACACAAGTATATACTCTGTGACTCTTTTAATTCATATATATTAAAATATTTATAATACTTTGTATTGAAGAAATGGAAAAATAGAGTAAGTAAAAGATCCTCAAAAGTACGTAGCTTTTTTCTTATTTCTTTTTTGTTTTTGAGGATCAGAGAAAAAACATAGCTTTAGATATTAAAATAAATACAGCGTTTTATTTATAAATCATAAATCAAATTAGGGGACTCCACTCATTCAAGAGTAAATTTTAAGGCTTTTGAAATCAAATGAGGGCAAATTTGTAAAATAATATATTTTTAGGGATATAAATGTCTCTACACTATTAATAAGAATTTTCTTATATTTTTTTTTTGAAGAAATTTTCTTATATTTTTTATAAGTAAGGGAAATAAGGTAACAATGCATTAATATCAATTATTGAAAACAATAATTAATATTAATAAGAATTAATGTTAGACATATAATATGTATCTTGGTATTATTGTTGATATCAACAATAACCATATATGACAATGTCCAAGTACTATAAATGTGACAAGAAGTTGAGAGGTGAGAGCATCTTTCTCTTCTTACTTAGACATTATCAAAGAGCGCGTTTTCAAAATCTTGTTTCTACTTCCTCACTTGAAGCTAGAAATGGGAAGCATTAAGTTTATAATTGCTTGTTTCGTTATGGCAACACTTTTCCCCAAAGAAATTATGTTTGTCAATGGCAGACAACTCCATGAAACAACGAAAACCACAAAAGACCTCACAAATATGCATGATGACAACCTCCAATATACAACTATAGATCAAGTCACTGCTAAATTTCAGTCACTACCTCAAGGCTCACTTTAAGATGGGTCTGATCTCTTAGATAACTATGGACCTAGAGTTATCAATAGATCAAACCCTAGCCCTGGTGATGGACATTCACAAGGGCCACTTCAAGAGTCTGATCTCCTAGATAACTATGGACCTAGAGTTATCAATAGATCAAGTCCCAGCCCTGGTGATGGACATTCACAAGGGTCACTTCAAGAGTTTGATATGTTCGATAGCTATAGACCTAGAGTTATCAATAGATCAAGTCCTAGCCCCGGTGATGGACATTCACAAGGCAACTAGGTCTTGCATGTCATTTATTACATGCCATGACAATTTTGTACCTGCATGTTCGTTTAAGCACTGCTAACATGCATTCTATCTCTATTAACTTCATATATGAAGCTTTTTCATTATTTTATGATCTGCGTTTATTTTCTATCGTAAATTTCTTTAATCTCGCATTATAGTAGAAAAAAAAAAGAAAAATATTATTAAATTTACTCATTAGGATGAATTAAACTAGTTCCCATAAGACAATATTTTTCTACATAGAGAGCAATTTATAAAATTCTCTCACATTTAAAAATCAAAAAAAATTTAAGGGACAATATCACTCGTCTATTTGATAAATCTCACCCTTTATCAAATTTTTTTGAGCTATCGGCGATTGGGCTGCATGCAGGGTTAGGTTTTAGGATTTTTGTTACTTTTTTTTTTCTTTTAATTTTCTTTTCCTTTTGTTTTAGGAACTTTAATAATCCCAATTTGCTTAATTTACTTTAAATAATCTTAAATTTTAAATTATTCTTTAATTTTCACAACTTTAACGTGTGTTTTCTTTATTCATTCCCAAACCAGTCAACAACCGTTTATTCTAGATTACCTAACACGTGTCAGCATGTGATTAGTATCACACAAATTAAAGAAAAAGAAAAAATACAAACCACCAGCCCCTTCTCCCCATCCTATGCTAGAACTAACCAACCACCAGCCACCGATTTTCGTCGCCGAACCACCCCATCGGGAATCGGCCACACCAGCCCTACCCCACCTCAAAAACTGCTAATGCCCTTTACTTCCCTGCTCCCTCACTCAACTTTTCCTTAATTAATCAAACACCAACAACCCCAATACTGCAGCCACGCCGCCTGTCAACACCAACAGCAACAAGAAACCCTTCCCCACCTCTTACCTCAAAGATAAAATCTACCCAGCTACCAACCTGCCACCACACCGCCGAAACCAAAGCCCCCTCCCTTCCCACAGCATTGAAATCGACCTCCTTATCTTTCCAATTCCTCAACCAAGAAATCGACCACTTCCCTTCCCCACCTTTGACAAAATCGGTCCCAAGCTCCAAAAGACTAAGGTTTCGGGGATAGGTTGGGGGGGAGTACGGGTAGCGTTGGAAATTATATAAGGGAACCAAAAATCAAGATTCCCAAAGCTTCGCACGAGGCAAGGTTGGGCTGGGGCGGTCGTGGCCACAGGTTTGAGGGGATTTTACTTTTTAAACAAGCGACGCGTGGCAATTATAATTTTTAACAAAAAATTTAACCATTTCTCTAGGTTACTGGTAAAGGGAATAGAAGAAAGAAAATGCAGGTAAAGTTGGGATTATTGCATAATAATCGAAATTGGGCAAATTTGGAATTATTAAGTGTGTTTTTCTTTTTTATAAATCCAACATACAGTGACACGTGTACTACGTGGTGGACCCACTAAAGGATTCCATCCAAGCATCTGGAAATGGTGGTGAAATCTATTTTTTGGTTTTTATTGTGGTATTATAACTTAGGGCCTGTTCACATTTACTTAATTTCAGTTCAGTTCAGTTCAGCTCCAATCAGTTCAGTTCAGTTCAGCTCTTAATTTCCCTCCCTCATAAAATATTCATTTCAGCTCAATTCAGTTCAGTTCCAATCAGTTCAGTTCAGCTCTAATCAGTTCAGTTCAGTTCAGCTCAGTTCAGTAAATGTGAACAGGCCCTTATTTTCTAGTGCTAACATGCATTCTATCTCTATTAACTTCATATATGAAGCTTTTTCATTATTTCATGATCTGCATTTATTTTCTATCGCAAATTTCTTTAATCTCGCATTAGAAAGAATAATGATGAATATTAATAAATGTACTCATTAGTATATATTAAACTATTTCCCAGAAGACAATATTTTTTTACATAGAGAGCAATTTGTAAAATTCTCTCACTTTTAAAAACCAAAAATATTTAAAGGACAATATCACCCGCCAATTTGATAAACACAACCCTAGACCTTTTTATTATTTTTATTCTAATTGTAGTATAGACTACTTTTTTATCTCAATTTGTGACATAGTTTAGTTTCTCCAAAGTTGTAGAATTTAGCTAGATTTAACGTTATCTCCCGGTGGATTCAACCCTAGTTGTTCTACTACATTGTTAGTTGGCTTTATTAGGAATTTATTTTTAGCAAGTTTATGACAACTCTCAACAACCATAATGTTGTTGGATTTGTCATAATGTCTACTTATATAAATTATTTTCTTTGCGGAATTTTACTAATATCTAATTGAAGATATTGAGCCAAAGTTTTGCCTCGACAAATGTGCAAACCCAAGTGTAGCTTCAAAAATGAATAAAACTAGTTCTCATATGACAATGTTTGTTCTTAGGAATAGAGGTAGTAATAATGTACTCATTAAGATGAATTAAACTAGTTCTCATATGATAATGTTTGTTCTTATCACTTTTAATCATCAAACATTTTGAAAGGACAGTAGCTTAAAAAAATTTACAAAACAAACATGCAAGCTATGAATAATTATGTTGGAATTAACATCAACTTCCTCAAGCCAAAGAAGAAGTGTACTTAAGAGAACATATTGCTCTTTCAACCGACACCAGGAGGGCCCTTCCAACTATACTCGATGAAACTAAACCCACTCATGTTTATAACACAGTACCAACATGTTTTTTTCTTTTCATCTACTCACTAAAACAAGAGTAAATAAAAATGAGATTGGTAATTACAATAGTAAAACAAATCCAAACAAATTGGAAGATGCCCCTTCATGGTATCTCTTCATAAAAAGTGGAGCTCTTTTAAAAATTTATGTCTCCATTAACAAAATGCAAATTGGAATTCCCTTTTCCCCACTAAAAAAAGGGAGAAAATGACCTCATATCACCCTTGTTATTGCCTTGCACTCTATAACCTTCCATGGATATCCGTGAAATGTATAGCTCATCAAGTCATTCTCCCATCTCGATTTGATCTGGGTAAATGATACATCTTAATCACAAGTCGACCTGACCCATGATCACATCTATCTTACAAAACTACAATGTATAAAACTTTTTATAAACATCAAGACTCTAATTTCGGGTACAATAAAACCGACAAAATTAGACCCTAACCTCAACCTTATACACTCACCTAACTAATCCAAATCCACACCATATGTAACACACCCTTTTTAGTATCCACCTAATAATAGCAATAGAAATAATTAAGTAATTAACCACCAAGTTGGTGGAGAAGTAGTAGAAATAGTGACAAGTGAGCGTGAAGCGTGGGATTAATATTGGGCTCAAACATAAAAGTGGGCCCATAAAAAGTAGGCCCATTAAAAAGTGGGCCCATTACTAGCCTTGTTGAGTTTCTCTCTCCAAGAATTAAGCTTCTCAAGCCTCCATCCATCATGATGCCGTGCAATGAACGAGTCAGCCTTCACATTCAAATCTGGACTCGGACACGTCATCGCTTCATCTCGACCGTTGATCTCCGGCCGTACCTTAAACGACGGCGGAGGCGGTGGTGGTGGTATCCCCGTCTCACTCCTCGCCGGTAATGGCGGTTTTCCGGCGGTTTTCACCGGTTTTTGTCGAATCGGCGGTGGTGGAGGTTTAGGTATGGAGGAAAACGAGTGAATCTTCTTTGTTTTGCTCCCTTTTTTGAACCAGCTTTTGAAAGCAGATGACGGATGCGGCGGTAATGGCGGCGGAGGAGGTGGCGGCGACGGTGGAGGGAAGAATTGCGATCGATTTTCCGATGAAAAATCATCGAAGTTTCTGGTTGATTTCTGCGATTTTTGTCGTCGTTTTCTCTTGCGTTGACTGTAGAGATGCACAATTGCTGTTGCGATCTCCTTCGTTGCGTTCATTCGCTTTCGCGAACTTCTCCTCTTCTCATCCCGTCCACGTGGCAGAGGTGGCGGCGGAGGAGGTGGTGGCGGAGATGGCGGAACTTGCGCTCTTCGAGGAATCGTCTCGAATGTTCGCCTCTGCTTCGCCGGCGGTGGCGGCGGAGGAGGTGACGGAGCTGGTGGATTTCTCGGCGGTGTTTGCGGCGGAGAGAATGTCGGTGATTGTGATTCTCCTCCGTTTTGTAGTTCAGAATTATCGACTTCGATATCCTTTACCGGAGTTTTTTCGAGTTCCGCCGTTAATGTTGTAGTCTCAGCAGGAGGTTGAGGTTTATAATACTCTTCATCCTTAGGATAAAATCTGCTGATGTCGAGATCGTCAAAAAACCGGAATTGGCTATTCTTGGCAATATTATTATCATTATTGTTAGTATACTTCATGTAAGGATCAGAGCTAACTGTCCGGCGTAACCGGGAGATGCCGGTACCCGGTTGAGGAGTGTTTGTAGGGGAGGTAGTGATCCTTTGCTGCTGCGAGTACTCGAACCACTGTGGTACGCTTGTTGATGATTGGTTGTAGTTGTGCATCATTGTTTTACTCCTTCGTAGTGAACCAGTAGTAGTACTAGTACTAGTAGTCGTACTAGTGCTACTAGTTTGTGTGGGATGTTGTTGGACTTGTTCATCACGTTCAATTGTTGTGACGGATGATGGATCATCGTTTCGTTTGGCGAAAATGCCGCATAAGATAGCAAAGAGGACGAGGGTAATGTTGAGCAAGTCCCAACTCTTCTTGACTGATATAGCCTTTTGATTTTGATGAGTATTGGTGTTGTTTGTTATTGGTAGAATTTTGTGTATGCTAGGGATGATTATGAGGACGGTGAAGAGGAGGGCAATTGATGGTAGGAGAATGATGAGTAGAGATGAGTTTAGTATTGGAGACGATGATCGATGTCGGTTCCGCCGTGTTAAGGTGGCTGGTGGTTGCCAAAATGGTGGGATGTCACCATCTTCCATTGGGTTTTTTTTGGGGTGTTTGTTAGGGGTTTTGAGAGGTTTTTTTTGGTTTGAAAATTAAAGTGTGGGAAAATTGTTGCCTTTGTTTAGGAGCTTATAATAGTTGGATAACGATATTATTGCCAATCATACACTACTATTTTAGGTGCTTTAAAAAGTTTTTTTTTCTTCTATTGGTATATATAACGATTAACCTGATTAATCTAACTAAATAATGGATTGAGTGAACAAATTTTGCATGAAAATTTATAAACTTTTTTAAAAAATTTTGAAAAGGAAAGATAGAGAAATAATGAATGTTAATTTAATTTGGATGTATCAATGTTCTTCAACCTCTTGTTTGGAAGCATGCAAAGTTTTAGGGGTGTACATTTTATAATAAATGGATAATATTAGCTGTTAAGATTGAGAAGGGTGGGTTGACAGGTCCTTATCCATATTAATCTTTAATGCAAATACTATATTACAATTTACAAGTATCAATTTTATTATGTCTACTATTGTGTTTTTATTTTTATATTTTTTGGCTTGCTTAAGCATTTCTTGGAAATACAGGAACCATTGAATTAGGCCTGTAATTAGGCTGTCTAATTGTGCAGGTATAGCTTGAATAATTGCAGTAGGAAATATCTATATTTCAGCTTTCCTCTGTTTTATATTAGGTGTTTTTTGGAATTTTAGGAATTACCAATTGAATTATTGATGCCACTTTTCGTTTTTGGATGTCCAAGTCTTTATAATTGTAGTTCATAGTTAATGAGAAGTGTTGCATGATGAAGAAATTAAGAACAAGTCTAGTGCAAAATTGAGAAGAATGCATGAACTATGTCCGATAAATATCTTTGACTCTATTAAGCGTACTATGAACTCTAACATGAATACACAATTCTGTACTTATATTTAGGGTCTGTTCTCATTGACTGAACTCAGCTGAACTGAACTGAACTGAAGTGAACTGAATTGAAATGAATATTTTATAAGCAAAGGAAATGAGGAGCTGAACTGAACTGAATTTCAACGTATGAGAATAGGCCCTTAGTTATTGCTTTAGAACTTATTTAGGTTTTCCCCCCAAATTTCCGATCCACTATGTACTGTTAGAACACAATCAACACATCACACAATATTGAATTGCTTATTGCTTAAAATTAAGTAATAAAGGTAGATTAGTGTTCTTCCTTTTGGCACGGAAGGATACACTTTACTCCATTATTGGTCTTCAATTCTTCATGACATAAGCCCAATCACCCTCATCATACGCATACCAACTCTTGTAGATATATTGTTTTATGTACAAAACTAATTTTCTTGGAAGTACATTAATCTTTAAGAAATATATTTGTTTTTAAAAAATTTTAAAATAATTGAGAAAAAGAGTATGAAACTATGGATTCCTGACTGAGCTCCCAATTTTAAGGTGGATAAGTGGAGACCATCAGACAAAAAAATTTGGTTGTCGTACATCATACCTTTTTTTTTTTGGAAAGAACATCATACCTAATTAAGTAGTTTTGCAATATTTCATCTGATCTCCATTTATTTTTGCAATATTTCATCTGATCTCCATTTATTTTTGATGCACCATTTTATATGCCATAGAAAGGCAAATGATATATATATATATATATATATATATATATATATATATATATATATATATATATATATATATATATATATATATATATATATATATATATATATATATATATATATATATATATATATATATATAGAGGAAGGCTCATATAAGAACCCTCCTCTATATAAGAATCCAATCTTATATAAGAATCCATCTCAACCGTTCAATGATTTTGATCTAACCATCTAAAATCCTTTTTTAGTAATGACATTTTTGTAATTTTAATAACTCTTTTTCAATCTTTAAATAAAAGAAAACCCTAAATCTCTCTCCTTAGCATTTTCTCTATTCTCTCTCCTCTACCTCAAGAACTTGGTAAGTTTTTTTTTTTTTTTTTTTTTTTGCGTTTTTTTTTTGCCATTTTAAGTTCAATTGTTTTTATATTTGGTTCGATTTTGTTGAATTTTTTTTTTTGGCGATTTAAAGTTTTTTTTTTGGTTTTTTATTTTTTTTCGATTTTTAATAATATATTTTTTTAATTTCTAGTTTTTTTTTTTCGATTTTTAATTTTCAAGTTGTTTTTTCGATTCTTTTTTACGATTTTCCAGTTTTTTTTTTTTATTTTTATTTTCCAGTTTTTTTTGTCGATTTTCCATTTTTTTTTCGATTTCTTATTTTCAATTTTTTTTTACGATTTTTTTTTCGATTTTCCATTTTTTTATTCTATTTTTCAGTTTTTTTCCAGTTTTTTTTTTTTTTTTTGTCGATTTTCCATTTTTTTTCGATTTCTTATTTTCAATTTTTTTTTTACGATTGTTTTTTCTATTTTCCAGTTTTTTTTTTTGTCGATTTTCCATTTTTTTCGATTTCTTATTTTCAATTTTTTTTTCGATTTTCCATTTTGTTTTTTATATTTTCCAGTTTTTTTTTTTTTGTCCATTTTCCATTTTTTTTCGATTTTTATTTTCAAGTTTTTTATTTTTATTTTTCGTTTTTTTTCCAGTTTTTTTATTTTCGATTTCAATTTTTTATTTTTAATTCGTTTTTTTTCCTCTGTTTTTATTTTTCAATTTTTTTTTTCGATTTTCCATTTTGTTATTTATATTTTCCAGTTTTTTTTTTTATTGTCCATTTTCCATTTTTTTTTTCGATTTTTATTTTCAAGTTTTTTATTTTTATTTTTCATTTTTTTTTTCGATTTCAATTTTTTATTTTTATTTCGTTTTTTTTTCCTCTTTTTTTTCCCTAATTTTTTTCGCTTTTTTTTTTTTTTTTTAAGTTTCTAGTTTTCATTTTCAATTTTTTTTCCAAATTTTTTTTTCTTGCTTGAGTTTTCTATTATTGGATTTTAATTTCAAATTGTTTTTTTTTTACTATAATAGAAAACTTTAGAACATAAGGGAAAACTTTAGAACATAATAGAAATACTTTAGAACATATAGATAGAAAATGTTAGAACATAATAGAAATACTTTAGAACATAAGGGAAAACTTTAGAACATAAGTAAAAAATATAATAAAACATAATAGAAAATTTTAGAACATATGGGAAAACTTTAGAACATAATATAAATACTTTAGAACATAAGGGAAAACTTTAGAACATAATAAGGGAAAACTTTAGAACATAATAAGGGAAAACTTTAGAACATATGGGAAAACTTTAGAACATAATATAAATACTTTAGAACATATGGGAAAACTTTAGAACATAAGGGGAAAAATATAATAGAACATAATAGAAAACTTTTGAACATAATAGCAAACTTTATAACATAATAGAAATACTTTAGAACATAATAGAAAATCTTAGAATATAAAAGAATGATTTATATACATTAGCCTACTAGCTCAACGGATAGAGCATTGTGCAAATGCACAAAAGATGTGGGTTCGAATCCCACGTAGGTTCATTTTCATTGTGTCAAGACAAGAGGTTGTATGTGAGTTAAGTTGTTTTTGAAATTATTTATATAGTTAACCTATGTAGGAATTGAACCTACATCTTCTATGCATTTGCATAGTGCTCTGCCAATTGAGCTAATAGGTTTAGCATATGTTCTAAAATATACTGAATTTGTTCTAAACCATGAACGAGAATATTAGAAAGATTTGCATAATCATACTACGTACTTAAGAACATAAACAGAATTTTTTTTTTCTATGTTCTAAATTTTTTTTCTTACTCCTATGTTCTAAATTTAGTCTACTTATGTTCTAAAGTTTTATTTTCCTATGTTCTAAATTTAGTCTACTTATGTTCTAAAGTTTTATTTTCATATGTTCTAAATTTAGTCTACTTATGTTCTAAAGTTTTATTTTCATATGTTCTAAATTTAGTGTACTTATGTTCTAAAGTTTTATTTTCCTATGTTTTAAATTTTTTCTACCTATGTTCTAAAGTTTTTTTTTTCTATGTTCTAAATATTCTTTTTACCTATGTTCTAAATTCTTTTGTCTATGTTCTAATTTTTTTTCTTATGTTCTAAATTTCTTCCTATGTTCTAAACATGTGCTCTACATTTTCTTCTTATGTTCTAAATTATATTTTTGTCTATGTTCTAAACATGTGCTTTAAATTTTTTTTCCTATGTTCTAAACATGTGCCTTCAATTTTCTTCTATGTTTTAATTATTTAGCCTATGTTCTAAATTTTCTTCTACCTATGTTCTAAATTATTTTTCCTATGTTTTAAGTTTTCTTTTGCATGTGTTCTAAAATTTTTACTATGTTCTAAATTATTTTCCTATATTCTATATATTATTGTCTATGTTCGAAATATATTTCCTATGTTCGAAATTTTTCTCTATGTTCTAAATTTATTTTCAATTGTTCTTAATTTTTTCTATATATGTTCTAAATTTTTTCTATCTATGTTCTAAATTTTAACCTATGTTCTAAATTTTATCACCTTATGCTCTAAATTTTTTTCCTATGTTTTAAATTGCTTTCCTATGTTCTAAACTTATTTTCTATGCTCTTATTTTTTCCCAATATTCTAAATTTTTTATTTTTTTTCCACCCTAGATCATTATGCTAAATGTTTTACCTCTATGACAAATTTAGAACATAAATATAAACATAATACACCTACATTTAAAGCAAGAAAATAGGAGAGAATCCCTTAGCCTTCGATTTAATTGCATTAACCACCATCACAGCATCTGACTCGAGGTGAAAAACTGTGAAGCCCAGCCTTCTGGCAAGCTACAAGCCAAACCTGCATGCAGCAGCTTCAGCAGCTCCCATGTCCCACCATGCACCCACTTGACGGACAGCAGCAGCAAGAAGCAGCCCCTTCTCGCTTCTAATAACCACGCCCAAGCCTGTTTTTGCACCCATATGAGCATCACAATTCACCTTCACCATCCCAACATTTGGACAAGACCAATATCTAGGAGCACGACACACAGTAGGAGCAGCCCTTTGTGTCACTTTAGATGCATACTCATTGCTCTCTCTGACGTAATTCATCCACCCTCTTGCTACCTCAACAGCATTAAACGATTCCTGCTCAAAGATGCCTTTGTTTCTACAATGCCACGCAGCCCACAACACAAATAAATCTTTAGAACATAATACATCTAAATTAAGAGCATAAGCATAATATACCTAAAATTAGAAAACAATTAATATTTTTCATGGCTTTGAATAGCAATTACATTTCAGGCATCAATTATACAAGTATAAACACATACGAAATATTTGATACGGTAATAAGTTCAATCACCCTACGATCATTATTTTTCAATAGTGCTCATCAAGTGTGCTGTTAGACCTAAATTATGGCCCACCAAGAGGGATCAATTTCGGTAACTAACTCTGGGTTCGGTGAGTTGGATCAGGGCTATTTCAAATGAGCCACGCTAAATTAGCGTGTCTAAAAAGTCGAAATGTTAATCAGGTTTTGTTCTGGTAGGTTCTGATCGGGTCAGGTTAGTTTTTGACACCTTTACTCAGCGGTCACTACTACTGCACGAAGAGAAACTACCAGTAAATGCAGAGATTAAAACTAAGCATATTATATATTAATGAAGAGCACAATGGAAATCCTTCTTTAGTCAGACTCAAACCACCATACCTTCAAGACCAAAAAAAAGCCTTCGTATGGATGAAAAATCACACCCAAACAATCACAAATCACAAGCCAGGCTGAATATACTCCCAATACTCACAAGCACAATTCTCCAGTAAAAAATCAGCATAGTGTTTAATGGGCTTGATTATGCTCCCAGTATTACTAAAAACAAATCCCAACCTCTACCGAAATAAAATTAAGAATCCTAATGCTCGAAGCTGTTCAAGATTCTTCTAGTAAATAAGAACCCAGGCACAATCCAATTCAAAACATGTCAAGCAAACAGCAAAATATTAATTTCAATAGAAACAACACAATGAGACTAGAGGCAGCCAGGGATACTAACAATGCAAAGCACAGTACATAAATCCACAAAAAAAAATCTACTCTTGAGCAGTAAGCACCCATTAATTAGCCACAAATCACAATTTATTCTCTCAAACTGCTAGCATAACACATAACCCAAACATGGACCATAAACCTTCTCTCATAACAGAATGTATTCAATAGAAAAGTCTGAAAAGAATCGAACAAATATCGATCGAAAATCGAACAAAAATCGATCGAAAATCATTCGCAAAAATCACACAAAATAATTCGCAAAAATCGAACAAAATAATTCGCAAAGATTCGAACCCTAAATTTGCTAAACTCGAACTCAAAATAATCAAACTCCATACGAAAAATCCAACTCAAAAATCGCACAAAATAATACGCAAAAATCGACTCCTAAAAATCGCAAAAATAGAACCCTAAATCCGAACCCTAAAAATTGCAAAAATCACCAATTAAAACTGCAAATTCACTTGAACATCATGCTATTTCATGAAAATTTGAACAAAATCGAAAAGAAAAACATACCTGAAGCGAAAATCCTTCAAATTGCAACTTGTATCAGATTTTTGGGGGTTTTAGGAGAGAGAAAATGAGAAAATCGGGAAGAAGAGAGAGAAAGTTAGAGGAGAGAGAAAAGGTTGGGAGGTGGGTAAGGGGTTGAAAAAGTTGAACACGTGTTTTAATCTTAACCGTCTAAAACAATTTGATCATACGGTTGAGATGGATTCTTATATATCTAGGGTTCTTATATATCTAGGGGTTCTTACCGGATCCCTCCCCTATATATATATATATATATATATATATATATATATATATATATATATATATATATATATATATATATATATATATATATATATATATATACTTTTTTCTATTAAATGAGATTGAGTATTTACTGCATTAGTCTTTTCTATCTACTCTTTTCACTAAGAATTGTAGATAAATCTGGCCACTTTTTTCCTTTCTTCTTTGAACTTTCCTTACTAACCTTATAACTTTATAAGTATAAAATAAATTAGTGAGTGACCCTAATGATGCACTAAGTTATTACTTTGAATATCATATAGCAAATAACAGAAGCACTAACGAAAAATTAAGACAAAATAAACACCTAATCCAAGTTGGATGTATTTGAGTTAAGTATGAAAGTATCAAAAAATAATAAAAGATGTGTTAAAAACAATATCCTCTCCTCTTCTCTCCTTCTCTCTTATAGGGTTTCTCCAAAATCTTGGACGTTTAGGCTGGAAATAGTCTAATTTCTTTGGAAATTGGACTATTTCCGACTCTTTTCCTTAATTTATTTAGTTTTGCAATTCAGGTTTCAATAAATACACAAGCAGTGTAGATATTCGTCCGTCGATCTCCCTATGGTGGAGTGTCTCCCTATGGTGGAGTCGTTAGCTTTTGTTAGTTTAGTTGTTTGGTCATGTTTAGAGTTTGTTAGTGTGTTAGGGTTTATCAAAAAGGTAATCATCTTTTGCCCTATTGTCGGTTCCTTCTTTGGTAAAGATTTGTTCGAGATCGCAACGGTTGTCAAATTTTCAAATGCGTTCAAGCGAATCAAATGAAAATCATCCTTATGGCTATAATAAATCGTTAGACCGTCTCTCCGAAAAGGTTGTATATTCCAGCGATGTGTGTGAGAGATGTACCACAGTGCAAGATCTTTTCAACAATCGTAACTTTGATGAAGAAAACCCTAATTTGATTCAATTTTATGCATTTGTTAATTTAGATTTCATTTGTAGATGTCGGATGGTTTTTTATTAATGAATTGATTTGTTTCAAAAAAAAAAAAAAAAAAAAAAAAAAGATAATAAAATAATGGAAAATGATAAACATAACCCTAAATAGGGCTATGTATAAGAAGCTAAAAAAGGAAATGTTGAGAATAGATTAACATTAATTATACCGATATGCGCAACTTAATTCCATTTTGAAAAGTATATTTAATTCTAATATGTCATTATCCTAAAATAATAAGACTTTACCCAATTCTTATAATCTCATCGTTTTGAATTCAATTTCATTGTCATGACAAAATATATATAATTAAGTATTTTTGTTACTTCTTGTATTGATTGTGCACATTCGTCAATGCCAAAATAACATATATCTCAGAATACATACCTGTGATGATTACTAAATTTTGATGTTCTTATACTCCCTTCGTCCCAAAAAGAACGACCCATTTGGCCAAAACTTTGTCCCAAAAAGAATGATCCATTTGCATTAAAACACCCACCAATTTGCTACAATATTTGTGCAAAATTAACTTCCCCATATAAAAATTTGATTTTTCATGTTATTTTATTACTTTCTCTCTTTATTTTTTTACAAACCCCATGTAAATTTATCTTTCCAATATACTTTTACTTCTTTTTACTTAAATTCCTTAATACCCGCGTAATCAACCCAAATGGGTCGTTCTTTTTGGGACGGAGGGAGTACCATTCATTAAGATAATTCAAATAAAACTCTACATTAATGTGTTATTTTCTTATAATGTATAATAATAATAATTTAGACGTCATTTTTACAGCTATTCACCATAACTTTCCAAAACTATAATCCTTATTAAAAACAATCCTTAAATTCCATGCACTTTTTTTAATAAAAGAAAAAAACATATGACTTCCACTGTTGTGCTTAAAAATAAAAAATAAGAAATTACAACTTTGTTATACCTTAAAACCCATTCTTCAATAACTAAATTAATCCAACAATTCCTTAAAAAAAAGTTTAATCCTAAACTACCGACATTTCAAAAATTAAAACATAAATTATAACAAGTTTATATTATTTCACTTTCATATATATTATTTCATTTCCATATAATATGATATCATGTCAATTTAAATGGATACTTATTAAAATAATCTAGGAGATATTTTTAATAAATTACAAACAAGAACATAGAAAAGAATTTGTTCATGAAAGAAGTATATTAAAATAAAAGAATATTACTAAAATCCATTTACTCACCCTTCACAGTTACTTAGCTGTTAATTCTCCATATTGACCAAATTAGGTCAAGATTCAAGAGTATGACAGTGATGATTACATACATTGATGCATACAACCATATTCTTTTGGGGAAAAAAAAAAAAGATAAAAATATATACTGATTTTATTTATTTATTTTATTTATTAGGTGGGAATACTTTGAAGTTTAATGGTGGGGTAATCTGGTTGGATATAAAGTAAACACTTTGTCAAAAGTCAGGGGAAACAAACATACAAAATGACCCTTTTTCACAGCTTGCTTTTTAAATATTGGTGGGATGTCACGCTACTCTGTTATTTCTATTTTAATAATCAAGAAAATGCTATACATAGCCCTTAGGGCTACATATAAGCATTAAATTTACATTTGAAAATCGTAAAAAGTTAAGAAATCATGAAAATATAAACACTAATAACACTGATTTACGCGTGTTTTTGTCATGCATTCCTAATTTTATTCAATTTCCAAGAGTATATTTAATGTTTATCTATAGCCCTTAGGGCTACATATAGCATTACCCTAATAATTAATTCTCTTTTTTTACCATTTTCTTTAATAAATCACTTTTCTTTATTAGAGATTAAAGGTTCTTAAATGGATTAATACTTTTGATGTGAATTGCAGTATTTCATGAAATAAAGACCCTTTCTTATGCACGGTATATCAGCATCATGTGCTTATATTATCGATCATTCTATTGATTCTTCTAGATCAAAGCATTCTCAGTTTCTGTCGATTCTTTTCGATCGTAATAGTACTGTTATTTACTCATTAATTAATCGATTTTATGTGGTACTCCGTTATTCTGTAGTTAACAACACTACCAGTATTAAGCATTGACGAATGTAGACAATTAACCTATTAATTTAAAGTTATTTATTGAAATCTTACTTGTGTAGATTAAAATATTCGTAATTTCGAATATGAGGTAAGGATTCATGACTTTGCAAGTCCAAAGAAAATTTGATCGATTCTACTATATTTATATTTTTGTGAACCTGGTTGTACTTATATCTAAGGCGTAATGGTCCGAGACCAGACCGGACTAGGTCGAAAACTGGATAACTTAAGGCTTGTTTGGCATCATATTTTTTTTTAGTTTTCTGTTTTTTAAAAAACAAAAAACCGAAAAAGAAAAGAAGAAAAAGGTGTTTTCACTTTTCTATTGTCAGTTTTCAAAATTATTATTATAATTTTAATAAGTCTGTATAATTTTTATTTATTATAAGACTTATATCATATGATTTTGAAAAACAATATAGTAAACCACGAAGATGCCAAACGAACCCTTAAATCTTTAGAATCGAAGACTAGACCACTAGATGGTTAAGCTAGGACTGGAATTAGATCGGAAAAATCGGTCCAAAATCCAAATTTTAAAAAATAAAATAAACTATTATGAAATACTTGGGAAAAAAACGAAAGCAAGTTTTAATTTTAATGTCTGTTTTTGTAATTGTAATCCGAAAAAGCACATTAAATTAAGATTTTTCTAATTTATAGATAATACGAAGTATTATTCATTATTAAATATTTTATGCATAATTTTATGCAGAAAAATATTTGAGCCAAAACCAGGTTAACCTAACTGAAGACCGGAAAAATTAATTTCTCAAACTGAAAGCCATACTAGTTAATCTGATCTGGTTTAATTTGATTCAAAGTCAATTCGGTATAATATGTTCTCCCGGTTCAGACCGGTTTTTTAACACCCCTACTATCTGTAGGAATTTATAGGTACTACGCAGCGGAAATAATATATATGAATCATATTCAATAGAGTACCTAATCCATGGATCGCATGCATAACACACAAGACACATAATCATACCTTTGAAGCGTGAATTCCACAAAGCTATTCGACAGGCAAATCAGGGAGAGAATAGAGCCCCAAGTGTTGCTCCTCTACTTAGTCCACGAGATTCGAACGAGCCGTCCACCAATACTAGATTGGTCGAGTGATTGAGGAAAACCGCGATCACCACCTTTTCGGACAACCGACCACCGCACGAACCACCACCACCACGAGACACCACCGCGCCTAGGAGGAGGAGAGAGCCGTGAGAGAGGGAGTATGAGAGGGGGTTGGTTTCGTGTTTTCTAATTAGGGTTTGATCTAAATGATCAGTAAATTTCCTTACTTGCAAACCTAGGCACCTAGTCTATTTATAATCTCATTATAATTAGACTAGGGCACGAAGCCCAATAGCCTCTTAAAGCCCCATATGGCCGGCCACCTAGAGTGATGAGGCCCATAATGGGCCTCGTCCTCTAATGCTCGATCTAGCCCCTTTGTGTGACCTTATAGGATCCGTCCAATTGGGCTTTGGCCTATTTTACTAGTCCAAAGATCGTAAGTACCTCTAGCTATGGCAAAACGACGACCCAAATGTCCGGACTTAATTATCTCCATAATTTGATCCAATTATATATCTAGTAATTGCACACGACGAAGACATAACTCCTTCAATCTCCCACTTGTCTGAGACAAGGGTGCAATATTCAAATTCCTTAAGTCAATGTATATGTCGATTTGATAATATGATTGCATCACATGTCGAGATCATATTAATCTACAAATCGTTTCTTGAAATCTGAGTTAGAATTACAAAACCAAATGATTATTGAGTAATGCATTTGAACGCGGCCACGTATTTTCTGAATTCTCCCTCTTCAAGCGGCCATGACACATTTCCTAATTTAATAGGTAGACTCTATCCAATCTTGTGGCAACAAGCCTCCCACTCAACTTCTGAAATGACCGGGAAACACCCTTTATAATCTCCAGTTACGGGCAGACGTTTGAGTGTACCACAGCCACAACATCCATTGAATAAAATTAATGTTCCACTCATGTCAAAGGAATCCACTAATATATACGGAAGCTCTATACTTGAACTTCAAAGTAGGTCAATAGTTCGATCATGCATCATTCATGCATATCCAAGTGATTGACCGAGCATCACTATGCCCCTATAGCCCATGAAACTGCGCTATCCAATCAATCTTACATGCTAGTCCATTCATTGAAATCATTTATGTCCATTTTAATGATCTCGAACTAGGAACTTAAATAATATATGAATTTTGTTCACCTGTGGGGTTCCATTCAAAAGGTCATCAACCTAGTGAGCCCATCAATTCATAATTATTTTGGACATTTTATTTAATTTCAAACCATAATTAAATAAGAGAAATAATGATTTCTATTTTAAACATAATTCTGCAAATTGATGTATTTTCTTATGTAATATGTTTTCACAGACATACACAACTTAAATTTACATAATTTGCTTCAATCCAAGACTTTAATATGACTTTCATACCTTAGTCTAAGGAAGGGGTTTTAGTGATTTCTCACTCATAATAAAACTTTGCAGAACGTGACCTTCCGCTGGTCAATGATCTCATAACTGAGGCGATATCTCATATTCATTTGTTTGGATTTGTGATGTGACCCTGGCTCCTTTGTTCTTGGGCAAAGGTGACCCTTTAGTCACATGACATTTTTAATCCAAACTTCCTCTAAAACTATCCGACTATAGCTTAATACACATATTCTGACATTGAGCATGCAATAGTGCTTTGCTTTGAACTTTTCAAGCTCACTATACTTCTCCATACTAACAAAATATGCATCTAGATCAACTTCTAGAATCATCTTGCCTATTTGGAAAAACTTGCATTTGTAAAAACTTTTTGACAACTTGTTTACCTTTAACACCATAAACTAGAAAAATTCCTTTAGTGCTTCTCAAGTACTCAAGGATTTGTTCTTGGTAACTTTCCGTATGCTTATTCTGTATTTGCTTGAAACTTGCTACACATGCACAAGTCATATGTAACAACTTGCTTTGTACATTTCATGGCACATGTAATGGACCCTTTTGCAAAAGCATTAGGTACACTACCTTTACAACCCAACTCTACTAGCTTTTAAAGGCATAGAGTTTTACTGAGTGTAAAACCATGAGGCATGGGAAAAGATCCTCTCTTAGAATCTTGCATCTTGAACTTGTCAAGAATCTTATCAACATAAGTCTCTTGATTAGGTCCAGTCATCCTTCAAGATTCACTTTGTGGATTTTGATTCCCAATATGTACTCAACATCTCCCAAGTCTCCCATATAGAAAAACAATCTTTTTAACCACTGCTTGACTCATTCAAGCACTGATATATCATTTCATATGAAATGTATGTTAACTACATACTAGACTAAGAAGACCAATTGCTCCCACTAAACTTCTTGTCTCTACAAGATTTCTTTTCATTCTTCCAAGGTAATCAAACTGTTTGATTTCCTAATGAATATTCCAACTCCCTAATGCTTACTTCAATCCATAAATGAATTTCTAAAGTTTGCAAAACTTTCTAGGAATTTCTGGAATTCAAAATCTTAAGTTGTATCATATACATCCCATCCATCAAGAACATTTCATGAAGGTGATTTTGATTTCCAAAACTAGAAATAATCCGAATAGGCTTACATAATTAATAGGTTTTACCCCATTTGCAAGACTATCATGGACTAGCACATCTTTACAGACATGGAGTCCATTCTGGATTTCTTGGCTTTATGCCATTTCCTGAGTTGGCACTTGTCCAAAGCTTGCTTGTAGGTATGGATTCCAACCATTCCAATAGAAAAATTTTAGAATCCACCTTTTACTAGAATTCCAACAAACTGTTTGTTTTGAACCTAAGTAACCTACGATAGGTGTGAGCGACAATAGAATTATTCTCTTCAACTCTTTGAAGTATTTCATTCTAGTAGGACGATAGAAGTCTCGCTAGTTGAATTAGCTTGCTTCGACACATGTTTTATCAAATTAGCTGATTTCATGCGCATTCGTCTCTGATGTAGTGTTATCCACATCCATTTGTTGCTCGTCTCGAATCTCATCGAGATTTAACTTTACTCCCACTTGGCTTTGTAGGAAGATATTTCTTTCTATAAAGACACTATCGCGAGCAACAAACATTTTGTTTCTACGCGATTGTAGGAATAATACCTCTGATTTTAGGGTTTATTATGTCATCTTTGTAAACATTTTACATAGATTTCATACTCCCTCAATCCTGTTTAGAAAAGATTACTTTGGAACATTTCCATCCTTTCTACTGCTTTGGTTAAGTTTCTGTTTAGTATATTCGCAATTGTTGTTGTTCTAATGCATATCCTCAAAACGATATTTGTAAATCATTAAATCTTGGATCGAACCATGGCAAGCAAAGTTTGATTCCTACTTTATACATACATTTTAATTGTAATGTTCCTGGATTGTGAACTAATTCAACAATTCCTTTAGATGATCATTTGTTCTGAGTTATTTATCACAACAATCATATTGTGGTGCTAAATTGTTTATCTCAAACCTGATTTTACATTTCATTTTGGAATTTTGAACATTTCAATGATTCCAGCCTTTATTTCATTAAGTAATTATCGATATATTTACTTAAATCGTTAATAAGAGCAATGAAATAGTTAAATCTTTTGCTAATTTGAATTTATGGTACACTCACATCATATGTTTGTGTTCCAAAAGGTCATTTTTAGCTCTTTCACCCTTTCAACTAAAAGGTAACTTGGTCATTATACCTTATCAAGCATGACTTCTAATTCTTAAGTGATTCATAATCATATAAGAGTAAGAGTCCATCCATAACTTTGGATGTGCAAATGGTTTATGTGACCTAACTTTACTTTGTTATAAGTAAGTTTGCTTTGAATCATCTAAATTTACTTTTGTGATCTACTTATATCAATGTCATAAATAAAATCAACACACATCTAGCAAAATGAAAACAATTTATTACCTTTGTCATGGATCAACATTTGTCCAAGCCAAGTAAAACCAAATCAGTATTCAAAATAAGAAAACCGAAATATTGTCTCATCAAAAACTGGAAATAGTTCTAAATGTCATGATAAACTAATCAGAAAATAAAACTATGAAGCTATCTCTGGCCACTCAAATACTTCTAGTGCACCTTCAAGCTCCATCTCCATGCTAGCTTCACTTGTTTGCAGTTCCTGCGCAACATCATAATGTCAAGCTCTGCAACTTGGTATCACATACCTTAGTGAAAGTTAAAATGTTTATAACATAATACCTGAGGTTGATGCTCCATTCTTCTTCTTGAGGAAATCAAGGTATTTCTGGAAATTGCGTTTCCAATGCCCCTTCTTCTTGCAGTAAAAGCATTCACTCTCACTTGCAGCTTTGGGTTTTGGATTCGCCTTAGGATTTTCAGGAGCCTTGGCAAATTTCTTGCCCTTGCTCTTGGCACTAGCCTTTTGCCCCTTCTTCTTGAACCCCTTTCCCTTTTGAATCATAAGAACTTCCTTCTTAGGTTCCTTAGGGATTTGTTTCTCAGCACTAACCAGCATTGCATGCAATTGATTCATAGTCTTTGCATTCGCAGTCATGTTAAAGTTCATGATAAACTGATTGAAACTTTCTGGAAGTGAGTGGAGAATGATGTCTGTTGCCAAATCATCACTAATTGGGTACCCCAGTTTCTTCATACTTTGAATTAGGCCGATCATTTTGAAAACATGATCATGAACTGTGGCACCCTTCTCCATTCTACAATCCAGAATCTCACGATGAAGCTCATACCTTTCAACTCTAGCTTGTTTCTTAAACAAAGCTTTGAGCTCTTCCATGATTGAGTAGGCATCCTGGTCTTCAAAACGTTTTTGAAGACTAGGTTCCATGGTAGCAATCATTAAGCAAGTGATAGGCATAGCTCTATCATGAGCTTCCTTGTGCTTCTTGATATCTGCCGCAGTTGGATTTTCTGGCAGAGGTCCTGGTAATGGGGTATCAATGACATCCTCCTTACCTTCAGATTTCAGAACAAGCCTTAGCATTCTTTCCCAGTTGGAAAAGTTTTCCCCTGTCAACCTATCCTTCTCAAGGAATGGTCGCAAATTGTAAACGTTGTTGTCATTGTTATTACGGCTACCCATCTATGTCAAAATAAGGCAAAGTTTAAAAATTATGTTTAATTAAAATTAAAGTACCGTAAAAGGCATTTATTTGGTAACTTTAAAAACACTTTATTCAATAATTAAATGATCCCAATTGAATTTTAAGTGATTCCAAGATCCTTTATTTGTGCAATAATTAACCAGAGTGAGGCCCTGCAATCAACCATTACATTTTCAAGGTGAGTAAACTCTTTACTAATTACAACTCTTGTAACTCTTGGTTGAATAATTAACCATCGCATGTTTAATTATTACTCTTAGCTTCAAGGTTCTAAACGCTTTAGGTAACCTTGTTGAATATAACCAATTAAAAGTGTAGATATGCGGTCCTACCCCCACTTCCCCAAGATATATTATGATGCTCTGCTGAGGGCTGACCCATCATAAACGATCAAAGTTTTCGTCGGGTTTTTAATTGGAAAAGCTGCATCAATATTACTGGGATCTAGATTCATTATGTTGTGATTATTTAGTGAACTCTAGCGCATCATCAATCAACATAAATAAACCTAAACATGCATAATCTACTAATGCAATAAAATATGACATAGTATGGCCCCTTAGTCCTAAGAAAACTAGAAATGAAAAATGCTCCCACTTGAATCATCATGGATCTTCATCCACCTTGCTCCTTTTGGGCCTTCACTTCATGGGCTTCTTTTGGGCTAACACCATTTAAATAACTATTCTATTTACATTAAATAAAAGTTATAAAAATACTCAACGGTACGCAGACCGTATTTAGATTACAAAAATACATCACGATGCGCAGATCGTATTTAAGAATCTATGGGCCATACTAGTCTATATATAGAAATATAATATCATATATTAGAAAAGTGTCATATAATAAATCACTCAACATGCTTGTCTAAACTACAACATCGAATGTTCATAATAAAGTCAACGCATTTCCTAAAATATCTTATATTTTAATCATAATTAGATAATATCATATATTATTCATGACGGTTGATAAAATATCATATATTTAATTTAGTCATGAGATAGAATCAAATCATATTTTAATCAAGAAAGATAAATCATATTTAATCTTCCATGATTATCCTAACTAATTTAGGAGATTCTATCCTAATTACTAGCCAATCAAATAATTTTAAAATCAATTACATCCTAATCTAATTATGGGATAATCACATTATTTAAATCAATTATTATCCTTTTGGAATATGCTCAGAATGTCCTCATCAATCTTATCCATAATTAACCACTTTAATTTAGGATAATTATCAAAATAACAAACTAAATATGGATAATATCAAATATAACAACTTTTGAATATTTGATTTTATCCTAAAATAAAAGATTTTATCAAAATAAAACCAACTTTATCTTTTAAAATAAAAGATCATATTTTGAAAATATTTGAACTTATCCAAAATAAAACCAATTTTATCCCAAAATAATTCGTAATTATCCTGAAATAAATTTTTAAAACAGAATTTTTTTTTTTTTTTTTTTTTTGAAAAACCGTGACTGCACGGTTGCTGGCCACCGTGGTTGGCTAGCCGGAGCTAGCCACGGTGGCTGGCCGCTTCACAGCAGCCACTGCCGCAAGGTAGCAGCAACCAGCAGCAGAGGCAGCCACGGCAGCAGCGTGCAACGCTTGCACAGCTGCTGCCCCAGCCACCAAGACCGTCGCCCTCCCTTCCCCTCCCTCTTGGACCACCGCCTGGTCGGCAGCCGCCGTGGCTGCGCCACCCAGCCGCGGTTGCCGACCTTAAATAATTTTTTTTTTTGTGTTTTTAATTTAATTAAAACAACATTTATCATAATTAAATTAAATTAGTCCATAAGATTAAAATTAAATCACATTCAATTTTAAAAATTAGGGTTAGGGTTTCGAAAAATTCGAACATAATCCCAATTTAATTATAACTTTTAAAATTAAATCTATGATCATACATAAAACATTTTTATGCATAAATCAACCCAATTAAAATTATGAAACATAAAACAAATCGAATTAAATCAAAATCAAGCACAAAAATCATATTTTAGGGCTATAAATTTCGAAATTATTCGAAAATTAGGGTTAGGGTTTCGAAAAATTCGAACATACTAGGGCATAATTCGGTCCTCTTTATGGCTATTTGAGCATAATTAAATCGCATTTAATCTATTCCAAAAGTTTAATCACATTAAATAATAATTGAACCATAATTAAATTAATTTCTCCCTCTTAATTGATTATAAAATTAACGTGGACATCAAATAATCGTATTATTATGATCTAGCGCGTTCATGCAAGAGGCTAACTGATACCACTGTAGGAGTTTATAGGTACTACGCAGCGGAAATAATATATATGAATCATATTCAATAGAGTACCTAATCCATGGATCGCATGCATAACACACAAGACACATAATCATACCTTTGAAGCGTGAATTCCACGAAGCTATTCGACAGGCAAATCAGGGAGAGAATAGAGCCCCAAGTGTTGCTCCTCTACTTAGTCCACGAGATTCGAACGAGCCGTCCACCAATACTAGATTGGTCGAGTGATTGAGGAAAACCGCGATCACCACCTTTTCGGACAACCGACCACCGCACGAACCACCACCACCACGAGACACCACCGCGCCTAGGAGGAGGAGAGAGCCGTGAGAGAGGGAGTATGAGAGGGGGTTGGTTTCGTGTTTGCTAATTAGGGTTTGATCTAAATGATCAGTAAATTTCCTTACTTGCAAACCTAGGCACCTAGTCTATTTATAATCTCATTATAATTAGACTAGGGCACGAAGCCCAATAGCCTCTTAAAGCCCCATATGGCCGGCCACCTAGAGTGATGAGGCCCATAATGGGCCTCGTCCTCTAATGCTCGATCTAGCCCCTTTGTGTGACCTTATAGGATCCGTCCAATTGGGCTTTGGCCTATTTTACTAGTCCAAATATCGTAAGTACCTCTAGCTATGGCAAAACGACGACCCAAATATCCGGACTTAATTATCTCCATAATTTGATCCAATTATATATCTAGTAATTGCACACGACGAAGACATAACTCCTTCACTATCACCATCTAAAAATTCATACTAACTAAATACTTTGCCCGTTATTTTTATTTGACACGTTGTTTAGTCATGTTTTCCAGTACTCAAATTAAATTTAACCATTAATAGCTTTGATTACCGATAAGCAATAAATTTTAAAAAAAATTGTTTATATATCGTGACGAATCTAACAAGATCACTATATTTTTCTTTACGTATAAATCACAAAACATGATCAAAGGGAAGTGTGTGCTAAAGTCAAAACAAGTCAACTAAAAAAATGGAGGAAGTATGTTAATTAAAAAAGTAGACTAATGATGAATAGGGAAACATAGAGGGTATTAAGGGCCTTTTCTTTTCAGCTTAATTTCAGTTCAGTTCAATTCAATTCAGTTCAGTTCAATTCAACTCTCAGTTTTGTTCCTTTCCTTCTCTCATAAACAATTCAGTAAATCAGAACATGGTTTTACTGAAAACAAATGAACTGAATTCATTGGAGTTGAATCAAACTGATGAAATATTTGACTATACATTAATAATTTTTAACTATGGGTTAGTAATGATATTAATCCACTAATAATTATGAAAAATAAAATGAAGCTCAAAATTAAACCACTAATAGTTTTTTTTTTGTTGTTTGTTTAAATTTTTATTTCCATGTTAATTAATGCCTGTGAGATTACTGTAATAGTTTGGCTATTAAAAAATGAAATAGAAATAAACCAAAAAAAATGAAGAAAATATCCAAAAACTATTATTATTATTATTATTATTATTATTATTATTATTATTATTATTATTATTATTATTATTATTATTATTATCAATGTCGTTGTTGTTGTACTAAAAAGTATGAAATTTGACTTTAATTATCATCAACAATATCATTAGACATAAAGATGAATTTAAAGAGATCTGCCCAAAGGCATGCCTAAACTAAATTGTCATTAACAATATCATTAGCTAAATCATACTAGTATAAAACAAATAAATTAGCAAAAGAACTAAACTGAATTGATTGGAGCTGAACTAAACTAAACTAAACTGAATTGAAGTTGAACTCAACTGAACTGAAATTAAGCTGAACAGAACAGGCGGCCCTAAGGTCTATAATATATTATTAACTTTATTGTGTAATTTGTCACACCAAATAAATCTAATTTTCTCCGACCACAAGAATTGAAATAAGCTAGCCAACTAATTTAATGTGGCTTATGCATATTTCCACCAACTTAATTTCTTTTCTTTTACTAGCAATTAATAATTATTTTCTTGATTTTTAGTTAAAATGACAATATGTATTTAAATGAAAAAGGTGATTATCATGGATATTGCTATCAAAATTCCATAATTACGCAATTTTATTCTTATTAATTAAATTCCCTACTTAATATCCACGTCATTCTCTTTAAATATGTTTTTTTTTTTTTTTTTTAAACAAAATCGCTAATTGATTTAGTGCTTTATCTAAGTAAAAAAAAAAATAACTTGCTTAAAAAAATTAGAAAAAAATAACCTTAAAAATAATTGTGGGTTTTATATAAGGTAAAACCGCTAATTATATGAGGTAAAATGGCTAATTCAATTAGCGATATTGTCCTAACCCAAGAAAATAAAATAAAGGGGATGATGATGTGGACAGTTGTAGGGAATTTTAATAAAAAAAAAGTATTGTAATTATGAATTTTTATTTCTTTTACCAATTTCATGGTAAACGCTTAGTGAAAAAACAGCACATTGTATTAAAAATAGCATGTGCAAGTGTAATTTCATCTTCTTCCTTAATAATGTCACATTTCCAACAACATTTTAATAGGTGATTTATTTTAATTGGTAACTAGTGCGTGGCCCGAACATTGCTTCGGGTTGCTACTCTAAAACATAATATTAGTAAAAAAAATAAAAAATAATATATATTAATTCTCCATTACCTTGGAATTGTTGAATCTATTCTTTTTATTCATTTTTATAAGCTACCTATATATATATATATATATATATATATATATATATATATATATATATATATATATATATATATATATATATATATATATATATATATATATATATATATATTTTTATGCTTACTTAAAGATATATATATGTTTATTTACATATAGCACATTAATTACTATTGACTAAAATGATAAGTAATGTGATCTTATATTCATGAGGTGTAGTGTTTGAATATATTCTACTGGTGATGTGGCGCAATGCTGGTTAAATAATGACGTGGCACAATGCTAACGTAGATTTACGACGTGGCAGATATAAATAGAAATAATTTAAAATCATCAAATTCCTCTTTCCATCAGAATTTAGACTTAAAAAGATCAGCCTACATTTCAAAATATCAAAAATTTCACATTACATTGCTAGATAGGAATCATAAAACCATGAGATTTTTAAAGGTGTTTAATCAATATTGAGAATGTTTATTTTTTCTGATGCTTATTTAAAGTTAATATTGAAGATTATGTTAATTAGTGAATATGAGAATAAGATTTGACATTACATTAAGCTACTTTCCTTTACCATGACGAGTATTTTGTATTGACAATACATTCATTACAATTTACATACATACTTATGACATAGTATAGAAAATCGTATTATTTTACAATTAATATAATAATTATATATATAATTAATACGAAAAAATATAATAAAATTAACATCCTTCTTGTTCACATTTAAATAAAAACTAGATGAAACCCGTGCGATGCGCGGGTCGATTTATTTTTTTAAAAAAATTCATATTTATGTGATTACATTTATTATTTTATTAGCTGTACGTAATATATCATTTTTTTCCATATTTGTTTTAAAATATTAGATAAAATTCCTAATCTCAAAAGATAATATTTCGTATTTAACTAATGTAATCATTAAAATCTCATTGGTCAAATATGCTTATGTAGCACTTGAATTATTTATTGGATAAAACTATAATTTATAATCTTACATGGCACGTTAACTAATCTTAGGTGGCATAATCCTATTGTAGCTTTTTAAAAATATTAATCCTATGTGGCGCTCTAATAATTTTTTAAAAATAAAAATCATACGTATTAATTCCCTACAACTGTCCACATCATCATCCCCTTTATTTTATTTTTTTGGGTTAGGACAATATATATATATATAGAGGAAGGCTCATGTAAGAACCCTCCTCTATATAAGAAACCATTATATATAAGAATTAATCTGGTCCGTTGATTTGTTTTGATCGAACCGTTAATTTTCGCCCTTCAGTAATGGCATTTTCGTAGTTTTTGCAGCTCTCGTTTTCTTTTCCCTTATGTTTCCCGCATCAGTGCATCACCTTTTTTCCCAAAAATTCAAAGCAGTTACTTGTTTCTCTCTCTTCCCAGTTTATTAGGGCGGAAATCGTCAATTGCATACTGGTAAGTTTGTCAATTTCATCCTCAAATTCTTCACGTTAATCGACTGTTTTAATATATAATGTTCGGTTCTTTTAATTTATTTTCAGTTTTTTGGTTCAACTCTTTAAATTATTGTTCGATTTTTTCGACTCAATTTTTTTTCAATTTTTGTTTGATTTTTTCGGCATTATTTCTTAAATTGTGTTAGCTTTTCTGCTTAATTGTCAGTTTTTGTTGAATTATTTCGGCTTAAGTTTATTAGTTTGTGTTTGATTTTTTCAATTTCTTCATCAAAATTTCTGAAAATTTTAATGTTCGATTCTTTTGTCGTACATACTTTGTATTTTGTGAAGATGTCGAATTGTTTTAAACTGTCTACAACTTGATTAGTTAACCTTCCCTTGACATAATATTTTTGATTTACTGGTGTTTGTACATGATTTACTGCTTATGCAAGCTTTTATGAAGTATGCTCACAAAAGAGGGGACTGTGTCTTCATCACTACAGCTTTGGGAGGAGTTGGGCATATTGTTGGGTAACTTGCTAAATTACATGGTTGCTGTTGCATACATTTTATGTATGATTGTATGAACTTAAATAAGAGCCATATTAGTTACTGAACTTTAATTATTTGCTATGATTTGATGTGCTAGTTTGGTAAGCATTGGTTGTAATGTGTGGTTTAGTTAGTGATGATCGTTTAACTTACTCTTATGGTAAGAGTGTGTATAAGTACTTGCTCTTAGTTTCTGTCGTTCCAGAGAATGGTAAAAATAATGTTGTTTTGGTCTACTCGTTAACTCTACCTTTTATGTTCTAAAGTTTATCCTTTTATGTTCTAAAATTTTTTCTATATGTTCTAAAGTTTATTCTATGTTTTAAAGTTTAAGCCAAGGTTTCTCGAAAAAGTTTAAGCCCTTATGTTTGTAGTCATTGGCATAGAATCACTATTATCATATCCACTTAGAACTTATTACTTTGATGTTCCTGATTGTAACTTTTAAGTTGATATGATATTATGATGGATAAGAACATTATACTTCAAGAGAGTAGTGCACATGGCAATTGGTTGGTTTAATTAGGCAAAGCATAATTCAAGTGGGCTATAATAATTAGTGATTAGGTTCTATGTAACTTGGGATTGAGCTGAGGCGAATGTAATTTTAAATAAGTATTATTCTTCAATTGTGTCGATGAGTTAGTTTAGTCTAGTGTAAGTAAAGGTTTGGGTTTAAATGTTTATATACATTAGCCTTCTACCTCAATAGGTAGAGCATTGTGCAAAAGCACAAAAGATGTGGGTTCAAATCTCACGCAAGTTCATGTATAACTAAGAAAAATTTAAATGTAGGACAAAAATTTTGAATATAAGAAAAAGTTTAGAACATAAGATGAAAAATAATTTAGAACATAAGCAGAAAAATTTAGAACATAAGATGGAAAAAAATTTAGAATATAGGGAATCATTTAGAAAATAAGTAAAATAAAAAAAAAAATTACATTAGCCTACTAGCTCAATAGGTAGAGCATTGTGCAAAAGAATTAAAGATGTGAGTTCGAATCCCACGTAGGTTATTTGTAGAACTAAGAAAAATTTAAACATAGGACAATAATTTTGAACATATGAAAAAATTTAGAGCATAAGATAAAAATAATTTAGAACAAGGAATAATTTAGAACATAAGTAGAAAAATTATACAACATAAGCAGAAAAATTTAGAACATAGGGAATAATTTAGAAAATAAGTGAAAAAAAATATTACATTAGCCTACTAGCTCAATGGGTAGAGCATTGTGCAAAAGCACACAAGATGTGGGTTCGAATCCCACGTAGGTTCATTTGTGGAACTAAGAAAAATTTATAACGTAGAAAAAATTTTGAACATAAGAATGAAAAAATTTAGAACATAAGCCGAAAATTTTAGAACATAAACAGAAAAATTTAGAATATAAGATGGAAAAAAATTTAGAACATATGGAATAATTTAGAACATAAGTAGAAAAAATTTAGAACATAAGCAGAAAAAGTTTAGAACATAAGTAGAAAAAATTTAGAACATAAGATGAAAAAAAAAATTTAGAACATAGAGAATAATTTAGAACATAACGTAGGAAAAAAATTTAGAACATAAATTTAAAATTTAGAACATAAGCAGAAAAAGTTTAGAACATAAGTAGAAAAAATTTAGAACATAAGATGAAAAAAAATTTAGAACATAGAGAATAATTTAGAACATAAGTACACTAGTTTTAGAACATAAGCCGAAAAATTAAAACATAAGATGAAAAATGAATTATAATATAAGGTATTAAAAAAGTTAGAACATAAGAAAAATAATTTAGAACATAAGTTGAAAAAAAAATAATCGTAGCATAGGTAAAAATTAATAACATAATCTGAAAAAAAAAATAATTTAGAACATAGAAAATATTTAGAACATAAGCTGAAAAAATAATTTAGAACATAGGAACAAATTTAGAACATAATCTAAAAACAATTTAGAACATTAAAAATAATTTAGAACATAAGTACAAAAAAACTTTTTTTAGATTATGTTCTAAACTTTTTCCTATGTTCTAAATTTTTTTCTATTTATGTTCCAAATTTTTTCCAATGTTCTAAATTGGTTTTTAGATTATGTTCTAAATTTGTTTCCTATGTTCTAAATTATATTTTTCAGCTTATGTTCTAAATTGTTTTCTATGTTCTAAATTTTTTTTCCAGTTTATATTCTAAAGTTGTTCCTATATTCTAAATTTTTTCTACTTATGTCTCAAATTATTTTTTAATGTTCTAAATTGTTTTTTAGATTATGTTCTAAATTTGTTCCTATGTTCTAAATTATTTTTTCAGCTTATGTTCAACATTTTTTCTATGTTCAAAATTATTTTTTCAGATTATGTTATTAATTTTTACCTATGCTTTGATTATTTTTTTCAACTTATGTTCTAAATTATTTTTCTTATGTTCTAACTTTTTTGGATGCTTATGTTCTAAATTTTTGCTATCTTCTAAATTATTTTTCTTATGTTCTAAAATTTTCTGCTTATGTTCTAAAGTTTTTCACCTTATGTTCTAAATTTTTTTTCTATGTTCTAAATTTTTTCTATGTTCTAAATACGAAATTCTCAAAATTACAGAATTGCCATTACTAAAGGATCATTTTAGATGGTTAGATTAAAACTAATAAAGGGCTGAGATTGGTTCTTATATAAGATTGGGTTCTTATATAGAGGAGGGTTCTTACATGAGCCTTCCTATATATATATATATATATATATATATATATATATATATATATATATATATATATATATATATATATATATTACGATGCACGGTTTGTTTGAATTTTCTAAAATCATTACATGAACATACCTTAAAATAACCAAAAACACAAAAAAAAAAGATGAACATACATACCTCAAAATTGGATGTAAAAGAAGAATTAACAAAAGAAATTACAATATTAAGTTGAAAACCAAGATTAGATAGAAAAACAAGAGTGAAATTGAAGAACCAACAAAAAAAGCAAGAGGAAAGAAAACGAGAGTTGACAACCAAGGAGATAGAAACTAGAAAGAGGGGTAAAGAAGAGGAGAGAGAAAAAGAAGAGCAGAGGAAAGAGAAACATGAAACAAAAAAAGCAGGAGAGAGAAAACATGAGAGTGGTAACAAATTTTGAATTTCACGCGTGTAATTGGTAACCACCGCCATTCAATAACTTATTGTAAACCCGCTTTTTTTAAACTTTTGTGTTTTTTTTATGTGTGGCAAAACTAAAATATCAGTTAGGTAAGAATGTAAGATAAATATACTTTTTTAGAAAAATTTAGATTCATTCTATATGGATTATACCAATTATATATAGCAATTACCAATGCCAACCAGCAGCAGGGAGAATGCGTGCACCTAGTTAATAATTGTCGTAATCTTTGTAATTTTTTTGGTTCTTCGTTTGTTATTTCTTGTTATAGGGAGGGGAATAGAGTGGCGGATAAACTTGCCAATATGGGTGCTATTCTCCAAGAGAAGGTGGTTTATTTCGATGATCCTCCAATCGAAATAAAGAACCTTCTTTGGGAGGATATGGTGGGGGTGGCTTTGCCACGAATGGTGGTGTAATGTGTTTTCTTGTTTCGGGCTTTGCCCTCGTTTGCATTATATATATATATATATATATATATATATATATATATATATATATATATATATATATATATATATATATATATATATACATATATTATATCGTTTGCGTTAGAAAAATTTAGATTCATTCTATATGGATTATACCAATTATATATAGCGTTTGCGTCAAAAAACAAGCGTGTCGCGTACCTATAAGATTAAACTCAACTATACTACTAATATAGTAATATAGTAATATGTACTCAAGTTTACTCACCTATTTTTAGAAATTTTTTTAAAAAGTTTACCAATTGTTTAATTAAAATATTTCCTTTAAAAAAAAAGGAAATAAAAAAAAAAATGCTGATGATTCCGTATTTTGTGCACCTAGCTAAAAAACCTATAACACTGATCAAATAACCCCTATAACTCCAATTGAGTAACCCTATGATGGTTGGCCACACTAGGGATGATTATACTGCAAGTTGAGCTCGAGTATCAATAAACTTGACTCGAACTGGCTTAACTCAATTCCGGGCTCGAAAAGTCGCAAACTTACATTTACAAGCTCGAACTTGGCTCGTTAGTTCAACACTCAAGGTCAAACGACACACACTAATTATCTAACATTTCTTGCCCTTCTTCAATCTTTTCAAAACAATGTGGGAATGTGGGTTTGTAGAACATCTAATACCATTAGACTTTATTTGGATATATAGAAGGAAATGAAAGGAAAAGAAGGGAAGGGAAAAAGAGGGGGACAAACTCTTTTGTTTGGATAAACGATTGGAGGAAGGAAGGGAAAGGAGAGGGAGGGATCCATTTTCCCTATCTCTTTAATAAGCATAATCGAAGGAAAATAGAGCTCACCTTTCCTCCTTTTCTTTCCCTTCCCTTCCCTTCCTCCTCTTTCCCTCCCCTTCCTTTCCTTCCTTATTATCTATCCAAACAAAGCGAGTGTTCTCTTGTACATCTCTCATTCTACTCATTATATTTTTTCGATGTGGTACAAGTTTTGTAACATCATGTTAATAATTTTTTTTTTATTAGTTTTGTACAATTATACACATATACATAAAAAAAAAATTAAAAAAAAAAAAAGTTAAAAAGAAAAACAAAAGGCTAAAATTAAAATTTTTATCAAAATGGGGCGTTCCGAGAATCGAACTCGGGACCTCTCGCACCCAAAGCGAGAATCATACCACTAGACCAAACGCCCTTATTAATATTTAATTTTTAACAATTATATATATATAAATATTAAAAAATATTTTATAAACTTTGTTTGTACAAATAAAAATGGCTGAAAACTGCTCCAAAAACCCTTCTTCCAAAACTAAAAACCCTAAAATTAGAACTAAACCAATTCCCCATTTTCCCCCAATTTTTTGTAAACAAGAAAAATCAAAATGGTTTGGTTTCAATGTGAAGATTGTGGGGAAAATCTCAAGAAGCCTAAACTCCCTAATCATTTTCGCATGTGCTCTGCATATAAGGTTTATAAATTTCTCTCTTTCCTTTTTTTTTTTTTTGAATGTTTTTGTAATTTTTGATTTAAAGTAATGGGTTTTTGTTTTTTGAATTTTGGGAACAGTTATCTTGCATAGATTGTGGGGAGGTGTTCGATCAGCAGCGTGTTCAATCTCACACTCAATGCATAACTGAAGCTGTATGATTTATTTACTGATATTTTGCATTTTTATTTTTATTATATTGGTTGTTTTAATGGGTATTTATGTTAATTTTATTTTCAATGAAGATGGGAATACTGGTAAATTAGTATTGGGGTGAATTAATTTGCTGGAATTATAATTTATAAATTTGAGTTGGTTTTTATGCTTGCAATTGCATTAAAAATGCAATATGATGCAATGTATATGTGTTTTTGAGTAATTTGTAGGAAAGGGAATGATTTAAAGTGAACGAAAAACGAAAAATGAATTGCTTTTGTATGGCTTGAATTACTCTCATATTTCGGATTTCATTAGGAATAAAGAAATTGGCAGTGAGACTTACATACCAAGAGTTATGCTCACATGAAAAAATATTATTGTCTGTGTGTGTGTGTGTGGGGGGGGGGGGGGGGGGGGGGGGAGGGGGAGTTGTAAGGTCATTCTTTTGTTCCCTTTGGAGGCGTTCGATTAAAACTTTACTTGATTCAAACAATTGATGTAAGGTGTGCTCCTTAAAGGCTTTCTTTTGTATGAATTATGGATAATTACCTGTCAAATTTACAGTGGTGCATTGCTATGGAATGTGATTCATGCTTGAAAGTTTCTCTCTTGCCTTTTCATGGAATTATGGAGATAACATTGCCCTTATTTTGACCTTGTTTGGTTTTTTACTTGTCAGCTTTTTGATTAATATTTGGCCTTTCTGAGTGTTAAAAAATAATCTGTTTGGTTAATGAGTTTTTAATTGGATTTGAAGCCATCATTTTGGAGATGTTTTATCTTAGTTATAGCGGTCAGTGCCATGCTTGTACAAGCTCTATGTTATAGTCCAGGGTGGAAATTCATTTCAATACGTTGTGTTTTTCAGGAAAAGTATGGTCCAAAGGGTCAAACAAAAGCTGCAAGTGGCACGCCTGCAAAGCCAAGCAATGATAAGCCAAAGCCAGATGTTGATATAAATATCGGATTATCTAATCGATATCCATGGTTTTGCAGGTGAACCTTTTTTAAAAAATTCGTTTGTAGAGGCCTTCTCTATGCATGTGGATGAACCTCAATATTAATTACTCGTATTAGTTATTTAAAGGCACTTATAAGCTGAGCTATGGTCTCAATATTACCTTGATGGTTTTGCCACCCGATGTTGATCTTATTGTCCTTGTATTTTAGAGTTAAGACAAATGCTGCAAGGTCTTGCCCCAATGTTTCGTATCTCTTGTCCATAATATGAGACCAGAGTTCAGTTTAGCTTAACTCTGTGTACATAGTGATGAAGATGTTCAGTTTTTAAGTTGAGCTAACATCTTTTTAATAATTATGATTATTATGGAGAGTACCCTCAATTTTACTCTTGCTTGAATTTAACCACTCTTTTAAAACTTTTTTGAATTTATTCTTGATTCTCCTTTAAAACTCCCTTAATTTTTCTTAAATGCTCTTTCGTTTACTCACTTTACCCACCTTTTTTTAAACTATTTTAAATGATGTTTTTGTCCGTTCCTTTATACCGTACAATTCCTTATGACGATTCATGTTAGCCGATCCCAAATCATTTTTGGACTAAGGCGTTGTTGTTGTTGTAGAGTACCCTCAATTTTCCTTCTTGCTTTGTTGTTGATTGTCAAAATTCCTTAAAGGTTGGCTTACACTCTTGCAGTGATAATGAAACTGAAGCTGTTGTCTAAAGCTGTGATTTGTTTTTATATAAGGAACCTTTATCTTTATCAAAACTAGCCAAATCAATCTCTTTGGTACCATTATATATTAACGCTTACATTTGATATGTAGTCTTTGCAACACCAAAGCTACTAGCCAGCAGGCTTTGCTTTTGCATGCTGATGGAAAGAAGCACAGAGCTAAAGCCCGAGCCTTTACTGCAAAACAGCAGCCTAATCCACCTGAGGATGGGGCTGTAACCAATAAAGACTCTACAGAAAACACTCCCAAAACTGAAGTTCCAAATGACAAAAGTATTGAGGATGGCAAAGAGAATGGTCCTTCAAATGGGGCCTTAGGAAATGATAATTCTTCAGCTGAAAATGGGAATGTTTCTGTGAAAAAGAGAAAAAAAGACTCATCTATTGACATAGAAAAATGTGCAAATGGAGTAGTTGATGGTTCTGTTCAAGAAGAAGCAGAGGAAGCACCTAAGAAGTCAAAGAAAGGCAGGAAAGAATCGGAGGTTAAAGGTACAGAAAAGGTGAAAGCCAAAAATGAAGCAAAGGAAGGTGAGGGAGGCACCACTGGTACTGGAAAAGAAGGTGCTGAACAAAAAATTAAGTGGAAGAAGCTGATATCTTCCGTGCTTAAATCTGTGAGTATCTGTTTGGCTTTCTTTTTGAATATTTCTATAAATGTTTTCATAAAGTGTATGGTTCATTGCTTGATTTTGGGACTAAGGCTTTGTCGTTATTGCTGTTGTTGTATGGTTCATTGCTGAAAAAATAAGCTAGTTAGTAATTTGTAACATTGATTTTAAACTTCTATTCATAGTCTGGATGCACAATCATTGAGGATAAATGCAGTCATTGAGGGAAAAGATAGGAAACTATGGGAAGGAGAGGACCGAAAGAAGTCAAATCTTAGAAATATTTGCAAAGAAATGCACCTATTGCACCAGACCTCCTTCCCCTTCCTCTCCTTCCTCCCTTTTCCTCTGTCCTTTTGCTTCAAGGTCTTATTGTTAGACTGTTAGTTTGTTACTGGTTTATGCCTCAATTGTGGTCCTGGCTCCTGGGTACAACCATATAGGATATAATTTTCACTCTTCAGCTACCTACCTTAAGGTGATAAATTCAATCATGAGCCATACAAGTATTGTGAACCTTTGTTCCATTTTGCCATTTGGCGATCCATGTATGAATTGACTTTTAAATTAAAGTATTTAGACAAAGTTGTGTCATGGCTATAGTCATCTCAATTAGGAGAAGTATAGTAATATTGAATTCCAAGGTGTCACAACAAGAACGTAGAAGTCGGTAAAACTTGGATAGGGTATTTCATACGAAATATTAGATGATTAAGTTTTTGGTATCGCTGTGAAACTACTGAGTCTGAAGTTTAGGATGCTTCAAAATAAAGCAAAGATACAGCATTGTTTGAGTCCAGCCTCTCCCTTGACTCTTCTATTTATTCGTAAATGATAAATTATGCATCACTATGTCCAAATAAAGGGCTTTCATCATTTATCTAATCGGGTCACTTTTAGATCCCATCCTGAATATCATTGGATAATGTTGAGTGTTGTGATCTTTGGGTAGTAGAGATCATGTTATATTTTTGTCGCTTACCTTTGTGACTGTACTGGTGTTATGATATTTGAATTATAATTTTTTGTACTGGGAACAGGCTCCAGATGGAGCTCTGAAGATGAAGAAACTTCCAAAACTGGTGTTGAAAAGTCTCCAGGAGTCTGGCATTTCAGTGGACGATAGTGAATTTAGAGCTACCCTTGAAGATAAGGTGAGATCGTAAGATGTTTAACAAGTCTGCTTTTAGTAAACAAGAAGCTGTCAACAATCTAATACAAGTGGATTTTATGCAGGTTAAATCGAGCTCAAAATTTATAGTTGACGGCAAGTATGTAAGGTTGGCCGTTTAACAATTGATGTAAAGTATTGCAGCAATATATGAACTAGAGGATTCAGCAGGAATTCACAAAGCAACCTTATGTGCATGCATGAGATATGAGTATTCTTTCTTCTGGAATGGCAGAAGCAATTTTGTACTAGATTTGAAATTTTGTATTGATGATTACATTGACATTGAGAAGTAATTGAAGATGAAATACAGCATGTATTGTTAAGATCGTGTTATGGAGTATCTGTTTGTCACGTTAAAGTACCTTTGTTGCTGTACATGAATGTTTCCTATGTACGAGGAACAGTTTCCAGATGAAGTTCTGGAGATGAAATTACCAAAAGTGGTGTTGAAAAGTTTCTAGGAGTCAAACGCTTGTGTATTTAAGATGAGGACAAGGTGAGATCATAGGATTGTTCAACAGGTCTGCTTATAGTAATGAACAAGCTGTCAACATCCGAGTAGTATTTATCCTGCAAAATTTAATTCAAGCTCTAAATCTATAGACTAAAGTTGATGGTAAGTATGTAAGGTTTGCAGCTTAACATTCCGTGTCTAGTATTGCAGAAATATATACTACGTATTCACGTAATGAGCTTTTTTGGAGGTTTGAAAACATTTCCTGTGCAGGCTGTGCTTAGTACTTTTGAGCTGCCAGAGTTCCGCATGTAGACTGATTCACCTTCATCAACTTTCTCTAAAGGAAGCACATAACTACATTAGTGATAAGAATCATAGGACTTTTTGTACCCATTAAGATTTGCTTCACTTTAGTTTTTCTCGTTGATGACTTTTTAGGTTTTTGGTTGTTCTTGTAGACATTGGGATGAAAAGTGTCAAGGTTTTCCACACAAAGCAATTTACCATAATCTTCTTTTAATTTTAATCTTGCCTTTCTTTATATTTTCTTGCTTTTATTCTTCTTCCGAATATCACTTGTGTTCTTATTATAGATCAATGAGAAATGGGAATTTAGAGTCAAAGTTTAAAAGTTCGACCCAAATATTATCAATGGGACAAACAATTAGAGACGGAGGGAATACGTTATGTGTAGTGTTCTTGTAGTGTTTTCTTTATTTTGTAGGACTTGGTGTTTTTGGATGCATATTCCTGTTCTTATTGCAGCACCACAAGGAACCTAGAACTTCATAGTAGGCAATTTGACCGACACATTTGCTAAGACATAAATTTGACTATTTGTGCCTATAATTTTGTATTAGAATATAAATCGTGACTAAAACAAAGACATATTACATAATAATATGTGCTTTTTATAAATAAATATGTAGCAAGAATCAAGTTAAAATTAGAGTATTAATAGTGTAAAAATCAAACTATTGCACTAAAAAAAATAGTGTATTATAAAATAAAATTCCCAATGCAATGGGTTCTTTGGAAAGTTCATTAGATGAGTACATAAAATTCAAAGTGCGTGTGCTGGTGGAACTATGTATCATCATCTTACTCATCTACATATTGCAGACTAGTCTACACATTTTCCTTTCAAGTTTTTAGTCAAGTCAATGTCCAAGCCTCAAAATATAGTCGTATTCGTATTATTTATCATTTTGACTATGAAACACTTTAACTGTTATGATAATTATTTTAAAAGTTTGATATTTTGAAAATATACATTTAAAATAATCTTACAATAATGTTTTATTTTCTGTGTATGATAATCTCATTATTAAAATACAGATATACGGAGTAATAAATTAATACGAAGTATTTGCTTTCTATTAAAAGAGTTAGTCAAAGTGTTTATTTTGAGTTAGTCAATATGATAGTGCTTAAAATTGGATTAAAAAAAAGCTAACAACAATAGTTACTTTCTTGTAACATGTTCCATCCCACAGATAAATTAGTCCTTCCATCTCAAACTACATGCCCCATTTTCTTGTACTCCCTCCGTCCCTAAATTACATTCCTCTTTGGAAATTTACATGGGAATTAAGGAGGAAAGAATAAGATAAATAATAATAATTAGATAATGCAATGGGAAGTACAAAGATAGATTAGTTATTACTTATGACATGTCATCAATCCTTTGCAAAAAAAAAAAGGACCAATCACATGCTCCTAATTGAAATTTTTTAACCAATCATATTCATTGTAATTTGACACAAGGATTATCAGTGAGATTAGGTAAGGATGAATGAGAAAGCATTAAATATAAAACATAAAAAGAGAGTTGATTTACTAAAAAAAACTTACCAAAAATAGAAAGGAGGAATGTAATTTTGGAGTACCAAAAATAGAGTGGAGGAATGTAATTTAGGAACGGAGGGATTACGTTTTAGATGTTTTAATTTACTTTTTCCTTTTATGATAAGGTTTATCTCTCCTTGCTAAATTTGTGTCTTGACCCAAACTTATTGCATCTAAATTTTAACACTCTTCACTTTAATAGTTACTTTGTTGTGCACTATAAATATTTTTTTTTTATTTTTATTTTTTTGAAGGGATAAATAATAAAAATTTGACTTAGGCCTTATTAACTTTACTTTAGTCTAGCTTAGTAAATAATATTTAGCAAAAGTAATTTAAGTTTAGTAAAAAATAATTTCAGTTTCATAAAAATAAGTTAAGTTCAGCAAAAATAAGTTTTAATTAGTAAAAATCAATTACTACACTAAAGAACAAATATAATAAAGATTTCATAAAAATAAGTTTAATAGTTGATTAAAATCAGTAACAATGAAGAACAAATATAACAGAGATTAAGTAAAAATAAGCTTTAGGCCTTGTATATTCTCTATCTTCGTCTTATTTTTGGTGAACTAAAATTATTTTTTTATGAATTAATTTTTTTTTATTAAACTTAGAAAATATAAATTAATTTTGACCAAAAGAGTATTGCTTTAATGCCTCACCTTTTAAAAAATATTTTTATAATGTTAGTCACCCTATAAGATACATAAAAATTCCGAAATTACCCATCTCAAATCCCTGTAAATAGCCCTAATTCATAACCACATTACACACACACGCACACAAAAAAAAAAAAAAAAAAAAAAAAAAACACTCATAACAAAAACAAAACAAGAAAAAAAAAGAGTAAAAATGATGAAGACCATGAAGAGCTCAGTGATAATTATGGTGATCATGACCGCCTTGATGGTGGAAACATCACTAGCAGCCGGCGAATGCAAGCATGGAAGATGCCCAAGGGGGTTGTGTTGTAGCCAGTATGGCTACTGTGGCCGCGGCCCAGCATATTGTGGCCGCATTGAGCAGCAGGCTCAAGCATACCCATCGAATGATGATGATGTTGCACAAGTACAAAATACTCGTAAGTTTGCACATGATGCTCCAGTTGTTGGAGCTGGTGCACCATGATCCTCTAACTAATCATATATAATGGACGAGTTTACGTATTACTTGATACGTAAAATCGTTGTGCCTTACTACTTGCTTATGTACGTGCTACTATAAATAAGCTCCTATAGGAGCATGTATTTTAATTTCTATGTTACGAGCAAGTATTATCATATCGTGTGGCTTTGTACTTTGTAATCAAACGCATGAATAAAAGTTATGTTATGTTATGTTGTTGTATATCATCGTACTTGTTTATTATAAAGATCCTAATGTTGTTGTATGTATACGGTAGTATATGTCATGCTACCGGTCTAATAATAATCTCCATGATTACATGATTTAAATACTAACCTTAGCTACTTCGTAGATTATTAGTAAATTATTTACTTTTATGAAAATTTATTTTGACATGTGATGTTTAAAGAAAGTGGAGATGACTAATAAACTTAAACGTCAATGAAGGAAATCTCTCGATAATAACATTCTCATTTTAGCACCGTAAAACCTGTTTAAGGCCAAAAAACATTACTTTAGCCTCTGTCACGTTCAAAGTGTCACGAACTCACTAGTAGCTAGATCACTTTCCTCTTGTTTCTGATGGAAAATTCCACATATTACCAATTGATTTTAGGATGAAACTTTGTTAAAATTGTACAAAGTTAAACTCTCCTTATACAGAAAGCTATGATTTAATCCAGAAAATTAAAGATTTACTAAACACCATATAAATTGATTTATAAAGAAATAATAATAAAAAGAACATATAAATTAAAACTACTACTCCCATTGCAATTTGGTTTTGGTGTGAAACTTCTTTAAGCTAATCTTGCCCAAGCTTAACATGGTATATACCATGTTAAGCTTGGGCAAGATTAGCTTAAAGAAGTTATTGGATAATGATTTGCCTCGATAAGATATCTAACACGTAAAAGAATTGTTATTAGTTACCTTTCTATATAGTTCTGAAATCCTAATGACACAAGTGCAAAGGGGTGTAATTTGTCTACAATGAAGAATATATTATTTAACCTCTTTATGGAGTAAAACTTGTAAGTTTGATGATATATTTCTTTTATTGCCAATTAGTTTGGAGATTAATCCACCTTTAAGCTTGCATGTGTTACAATCTCTCTTCCTTTAATAAGGGCATGTTTTGTTCAGCTAAATTTCATTTCAGTTAAGTTCAGTGTTCAGCTCTAACCAGGCCAGTTTAGTTCAGTTCAGTTCCCCTAATTTCCTTTTCTTATAAACAATTCATTTCATATCTCTATTCAGTTTAGTTCAGCCCCAATCAGTTCAGATTAGGTCAGTTCAATTCAGTTGTTTCAGTTAATCGGAATATGCCCTTAGTTACCATACTATCTCTATAATTTGACACACGAGCTAGCATTGTTTCATCTATAAGCTCTTCATACATGCCCTACGTACGTACTCAATCTGTAGCTTGATGCGCACGAGCATAGTATCATCTATAACTCTGTAAGCTCTTCATACATGCAATGCTTTCCATGCCCATGAACTCAATGTTGGGGCAAAAATTAAATAGGTGTTATAACACTCATCCATCCCACTTTTTAATACTAAGGTCCTGTTCCAATTTAGTAAAAACTACTAAATTTCAGTTTTATAAATTTTTTTTTTTTTTTGAATAATATTAATTTAATTTTATTTCATAAAAAATAATTTTACTTCAACAAAACAATTTCACTTCAGGAAAAATAAGGTGAAGTGAACAGGTATATCAAATAAGCTCAGCCGCCTGCCACTTTTTATAGATACCAAATCCTGATAAATTATTGCCAGATTATTTAAGCATGCATATCCATGAGCTAAAGCCCTTTATTTTATTTGATCACCATCTTATACTTGTAATAATTTAGCTAATAAACAGTTGAAAAAGACTCCATCGAAACTTAAATACTTCGTATAAAATAATCATCAAACATAATTGAAGCCAGTTATAAAGGTGTGCAAAAGACAAAAGTATGAAACTTGCTATGGAGTATGGACATAGAACTTATTAGGGTAGAAAATTTGGTACTCCGTACTTGTTTATTATTGATAACAAATCTTCATTGAGCCTTATATAAGGCCACGCCAGAGAAGAGCCTATGACATATAAGCCTATTAAAACCAATCTAGACATATTTGTGGTCAGCCGTGTTGGTAACCTGTCGATTCCAAAGACAAACAAAGAAGATGAAAGGGAAAAATACTTGATCTCAAACTCACAGTTGCGCCATGGAACATAATCCACTGCCTTAGAAGCGAAATACGCCACCACCGGTACAGGTTTCCTGATGACGCACGCCCCCAAGTTTAACGCAACTCTCCTTCGTAATTCGTGTACCCGAACCCGAAGCGTGGAATTACTCAAGAACTGTTCAGATCTCAAAGGGTAGATTTGTGTTTATGTGTTTAGGTTTCCAGAGATAACAAAACTGTGTATTTCTCAATTTGAGGGTTTAGGAGGGTATATATATATGTACAAAAGAAAGGATATAAATGAAGCAAACAAGGCATCCACGATAAGCCCACGAGCGGCCGAGCTCTCGCTCTCATATGAGCGAGCTATCGCTCGGCCCTGCCGCAAGCAATAAACGTAGCGAGCTAGCACGCGAGCTATAGCTCGCACCTACCGCAAGCAACAAGCGCAGCGAGCTAGCACGCGAGCTATAGCTCGCACCTTCCATAAGCAGAGCGACCATACGAGCTACCATCCGAGCTATAGCTCGGACTTGCAGTAGCTCATATGCCATGTGAGCTATAGCTCTAACGCTAGCTCGACCTTGCGTAGTCTACTTGCCATGCCATCTATAGCTCTCTCGCTAGCTCCATGCACACAACGTTGCTAATGGGTAACAACACTCACTTAGCAACACTCCGATTTGCATTACAAGTATTAAAATTCCAACAAGCTGCACCGAGACCATTAGTTGATGGTGTGACCACTTCAAATATAAGCACTTTAATTGAGTATTCTTGGCGGTTAGAAGAATAATCAAATGGGTTTAATTGGACAAATGAAGGGAGTGCAATGAGAAAATGGAGTTGCTCTTATAACAAGTGTATTTATTCTTTTAGTAGTCAAAACAAAAAAATATGTGTTACTCGAATGAATAAATGAGGTTACTTATTTTTTTTTTTAAGTAATTAAGATTACTCGTATAATAAATCAGAGTTACTCTTATGAACAAATAAGGTTATCTTTATGAATAAGAATAACTAACATTACTCTTATTAACTAATAAGGGTTAGTTACTCTTTTAAATAAGCACGGCCACACAAGACTTGTTAATTTGGACAACTAGTCTCAACTCTTGGTTATTTCCTAATAATTGAACTTAGATAACTTATTTTTTTCGCAAACTTATATACTCCTACTTTATCTAAATTTATTAGATCTTGTCATTTGACTCAACTTTAGTTTATTTGGTTAATTTTGGCCGATTTTAGACCCAACCTATGCCAAGAAAACACATTGGGTTGATATATACAGGTGCCACTTTATTTCTTTGGAAAAAGCGTGACCATTCCCAACTTAATTATGATCCACCTCTAATCGTATTAATCATCTAGAATGTAAAGTTGTAGATTAGTCTACATGAAAAAGATGGTATATGCATAACAACTTAGCAAGTTAAGAAAAGTTTCAATGGTACTTCGCTAATTGATATGCTAATACAGTAATACTAATATACAATGCAACTTTTTTAACTCATGCCATGCGTTAGAAAAATATGTCAAAAGGTATTAAGAAAGGCAGTAATTTTAGTAGTGGTAGACTATACGATTCTATTCTAAGTGAAAAAGATAATGTTGTTTGAACTATCAAACAGCAACATAGAAATTAGAGATTTAGAGAGGACAATTGATATGGTCCAATTGTCAATTCACAAGTGTTGTTAAACATCATGTAATATTCTTGTTAGATTCGACCTAATATAAAGATTTTAATGACATTAGTTTCGCATTAGCCGGCTTAAAACTCCAAATTACAACAGCTTAATGACATTTATCGTTATTTTACAATACCGGGTATGGAATTAATTTTAGAATACTTAGCCTCAAATAATGTTTGAAATTTTATCAATTTTAAATTTATTGAAATATAAATAAATTATTAGAATTATAAAAAAATAAAATACTTTGTAATAAGTAATTAAAGATTGGTGGTAAGGAATGGGTCCTCAGAGTATACTCTATTTATGAGATTGAAAAGTTATCCATGGACCATGGCCAATTGGCTAGAGTGTGTGTCCATGCTATCTACTTGCCTAGCTTGCCATAAATGGATTAGGGCCAATTGACAATAATGGAAAGAGAGTGCTTTGAATGAGCATTTGAAGAGAGGTTCTGAGGTTGTCTAAGCCAATAATTATTGTCGTCATTATTAACAATAACAAGTGTCTATAGGTACTTTTAGACCTCATGTTGGTACTAAATGAGGTCTAAAAGTACCAACAAGACTCTTCATACTTTTAAATCCCATGTTGGTATAATGTTTATACTAACATGAGGTCTGAAAGTACCGGTGGACACTTGTTTTTGTCATTGACGAGAGTAACTATTGTTGAGATTTTCTCACATTATATTTGTAAGGTCAGTCATGGTACATCAATTAGCAGTAAGAATATTCAGCATGATTTTAGTCACATGTAACTATGTAAGTAGCACATTTGTAATGCCTCTTCATATGTGCATAAGCTGATAAGCCACAAGCCCACAAGTACATACAAAACACGCAACTAAAATATGAACTGCACGTCTGCACCAGTCACTTTATTCCTCAATTGTGTGTAAATACATGTCAAACGATTGTATAATATACAAATCCACACAAATCATCTATTGCTTTCTCACTAACCTTCACAGTATAAATATTTATTTGGTGCATCCTTCACAGTATGATACAATGGCCTGATAAGATCACCATCTCTGATTCATCTATCTTATGGGAGGGTCTTTCCCGAAATTTGGTTAATCTTGCACCAAGTGTATGCATCTATATTCTGTCACTTGCCTCACTACCACTTTTGATGGCAGTTGCTAAGTAAAAATGTGTATTTACATTGTTGTTGCTGATGCAAACCAGAATAGCCGAATGAGCAGAAATACTAATACCACAACAGAGCAACCCAAAGCCTGCAATAAGAGTTAATAATCATATTGACTTTATTGAGGACGTGTAAAAAGGGGGAAAAGGATTTTCAGTATTTCACATTAAAAGGGGATAACATACTAATATTGCGGAAGCAGCAAGGCCTGCTCGTTCTCTTGGATCTTTACGATAGTAGTTCCCAAAATATAGGATTGTTGCGTAAAACCACATCGGAGGAAACAGGAAACCAAAAAGAAAACTGCACGACAGGACATGGGAAAGATTTCACAATCTTGATAGCATGAAGTATTAGAGGAAAGGTGAATAATAAAGTGGTCGTTTGGTTGAATGCATGAAATTGTACTTCCCGTGAAAAATGCAATTCCAGGGAAGTTTCATTTCCTACAATGTAAGAAATTTGTTTGGTTGACTGAGGAAGCAGAATTTCCAGTGGAAAATACCACTCACCTAAAGGCATGGGGTAAGCCATATTAAGTGTGTTTTTGTCAACCAAACAGCTTTACAGATTTCCACTAACCAGAAAATCGAAAATTGTATGTCAACCAAACAAGCACTAAGAATGGTGAATAGAGATGCTTACGAAAACCACCCCAACCCGCAGCCAAAGCAAGGAAGACGCTTCTCATAGAGTCCAGGCTGGTAGTCTTCTACATCTTTAATAAGAGTGTATTTGGTCTTCCCGTGTTCTGCAACATCCTTTGCTTGCCCTACAAAATCCATAAATACATCTTGAGCAAAGATTTTCTGAACCCTATTCCATTGCAGTCAAAATAAGTCAAAACAGTGAGGACAAAATATAAATGTCTAAAGTTAACAAGTACGAGAGGTGAAGCTATTCTAGAGAGAACAATCAATTGTTTCACAAAGAAATCTACTTCAGTAATTTTTCCCATCATATGAGTACTAGTTATGAGCACTAGTTAGGTGGACACAGACAGGCACCCCTGAAGATTGAAAGTGAAAGCTTAGCTTATTGACTAAATTTAAATCTAGAAACCAATGGTTACCTCTAAAATGTAGGGAGTATTCAGAGACAGGTACAAAAGGCCTAGAAGCTAAACAAAGATCCCATCATCTCACTAATTGAAGTAGTCAGATTTATCTCTTTAGGTTTAGCCCTCTGGGATTACCAATCTCAGGATCAATCATTATATGAGTACTGCTTTGGACCAAGGAAAAATCCTTCCTCCATACAAAATTAGCGTGATCCTCACACAAAGTATATGTCAAAGAAAAGATATAGCATCTTAAGGTAACCTTTAAGTCTCCAAAGTTCTCTAAACCATTTAGAGATAAAGCAGAAAAGAAAACACTGAGTATCTCAGATGATAGCTGGATTTGAAAATTTTAATTGGCAAAACTACACATACTGGAGTCAAAGATGTTGAGAAATAAAGAGGTAACAAGCACAAACAAAGCTACACTAAGCACAAGGAGCAATAAATAGTGTCAGATTTTCAGCACATTTGCAATCACTGGAAATATTAGTTGGAAGAGCTGATCCCATATCAAACGAGCCAGCCCCAGTTAATCTTTATGATTGACGAAATTCGTCAATCTAATGGCATAATTGTAATATTGAAGTGAAGTTTCCATGCCACCTCATGACTGAAGATAACGCTGATTTAACGACCGTTTGTGGTTACTTCAGCAACACCACCATTAAAACTCCCTCCATTGAAAAGCTTCCTGCTTCTTCCTCCATTAAAGCTTCCCCAACCTCGACCACCATTGAAGCTTCCCGACCTTAACCACCATTAAATTAAAGCTTCCCCAACCTCGACCACCATTAAAGCTTCCCCAATCTCCACCCACCTTCCCCGATTTCAAACGAAAACCCTATGAATGAAAGGTGAAATTAAGGGCATGGTCAACCCAAAGGGTAGGGGTGACTATGTCCTCCATTGAAGCTCCATCAATTGAGCTTGATTTTTGAAAATATAGAAAAAAAGTGATGTCGACGGCGAAAGAAGATGAGATAACAAATGTCAGTGGTTGTGATGGTGGTTGTTGCGGTGAAGATGAGCTGAAAATTTTGGAGTTGAAGTACCATTGTTGATGTGAGTTATAGGAGTGAGGAGAGAGAAAGTACTAGCAAAGAGGAAAAGGGAAGGAAGAAGCTAAACTAACAGACATCCTAGCAAATTTACAAACATATCCCAATTAATTCATTTAAGTGTCAATTTTACCCCTATGATTAACAAATTATGTCAATCATAAAGATTAACTTGTGTTTCCTCATATCAAACTCATTCTTCCATTTTTTTTTTAATCAATCAAGAGAAAGAACTACATTTATCCTAACCTTAGCTAAAATAAGATACAACTCATAGATAGTTTCAAAGAAAGGGACCCCAATGTACTATCATGAGATATGGAAATGTTGTGAAGTGTCACAAAGGAAGCCTTTCTCCGAGTAGTTTAGACAGAGATACATCATTTCCATGTAAATTTTGTCATTAATATTGATAGCGAACTCCTAGAACCTTCTTAAACACAAATACCATTCAGAAGGCTTGGAAAGAACATATCCAAGGAACTCAGGGTAGTTTGACACCAGCCATAAACCAGAAAAAGAAAGCATATTCTAATTCCTTTCTCACTATGGCCACCTCCATTTCAGTTGGGGGTTTGTGGGATTATATACCCCAGCAAACAAGATAACGAACAATGACATTGACAAGTAAATGCAAGTGCATGTAATATAAGGAGACATATTAAGAATGCATCCCCATGAGGCTATGACCACTTGTATATATCAATGCTTTTAGTATAACTAGTCGTGGGAAAATGAACACACCACTAAGACGATGATAAGGTAAGAAGGGTACACAATTCAGATTTTTTTGAGGGGCTCAAATAAGTTAATGAGAGAAAATGTCATGCAACACAATTAAATGACAAAATTAGGGTAGAATCCATACTCTTGTCCATTATTGAGTGTGGCATTCAACAATCTCGAGCACTCGAGGTTGTCAAACTCTCAACGAGCAACAAGCCTCCAATACCTGCATCATGAAAGCCAAAATTGCAATCAATCTCAAATCATACTTTCGATATTTGTACTTCCACATCTCACCATTGTACAAATAACTCATAATTAAACAGACGGTAACATGTACGTTTCACAATTTGCACTGTACAAGTGGTTTAAGTCTATAATCAAACAATCATACCCATGTAAGGGAACCATAACAAGCCTCATTTCTCCAATCCATCTCACCCATATCAACTAATTTCACATTCATGTCACATAAATTTTTTTTTTCGGTCTTAATGTCAAACAAATCTTAGAAACTAATTTTCAAATAATCTCATTCCCCAATCAACAGAAATAATTCCTTCTTCAAGAAACACCATGCAAAACCCAATATTATAAACAGCTTCAGAAGACAAATTCAATAAAAACAATGGTCAAATCAACAACTAAAAATCACATACCTCGATCAAAAATCATGCAAACATATAAACCCATTAATTACATCAATTGATTCAATCAACAAAACATCAAATTACCCACTTAACTCAAAATACCCTCATTTAAACGGTCAAATCAAGCATACTTCTAGATAAAATCACAATAAAACCAACATAATTGCACACTTTTCTTCTGGGTATTTCATTTTCTTGCTGAACTTCCATAATTCAACAAATAAACCCAGAAAAATCAACAAAAACCCAGATCACAATAAATTCCAATAACAACAACAATTCAACAATTTAGCACTAACTAAAGATTAAATATCTTAAAAGAAAAACCCAGAAAAGATGACTAACCTTTGTTGAAGAAAACTAGAAAAGATTAAGCGGTTAATTTGGTTTAGTGGAAATTTAGGAGAGAGAAAATTGGGAGAGAAGTTGAGTGAGAGAAGGGGTGAAAAATGGGAGAAGTCTAAGCAAAGTAAAGCAAACAAATCGGTCACTGCGCATTAACAACCGGGGGTCGGGGGAAGAAGCTGACTGTTCGATGTGCAAATAAATATTTTTCAATTTATTTGACTTTTTCTATTTTAAAGTTTTGATAATAACAACTTTTATGCAATTTCTCCTACTACCGCCTTTTTGGAATTTTTCTTTGTTGTTTTTTGTTTTTGTATGTGGAAATTTAGGGATTTTGGGTGAGTTTTCAGCTCAAATTTAGGAATATTGTGTCTTTATGTTGATACTGAAAATTCCCTCAAAAAAAAAATGTTGATACTGAAAATTAATTAAAATATTCATGACATTTTTAAATTTTTAATTTGTATATTTCGTTCAATATAATAGAAAAAAATTACCCATAGTAAGTACTTTACAATGATGCTAGTTGGAAGGTGAAGGTAGCCCACATCTATAGAGAGTGGGGAATCGCGCGACGGATTGATTGGCCAACCGCGGAGTACTCAAGACACAAGATTAAAAATTGTTAATTTTATCCCGATAGAGTTTGGTAGGGTTTTAATGGAGGATGCAAGAGAGATGACTTCACCTCGTTTTGTGTCTCCCTAGGTCGTCTGTTCAGGGTCTGTGGTGGAGGGGATGTCTCTTGTGTTGGTTTTGTTTTTTCTTTTTCCTTGGTTGAATTTTCCTTTTCTTTTGGTTTTATCCTCATTCGAATAAAAAAAAATTAAAAAAAAAAAAACAACTTTCCAATGATATTTTATAAAAGTATAATTTTGAATTTTTTTTTTTTTAAAAAAAAACTCTAAGATCTGAAAAATTATGCACGTATTGTCTTGCACTCAAGTAGGCCTTGTGCCAGTGTCCTAATGTAAACTTGTTTTCCACCAAAATTTTCCCAATCACGAGCGGGTAACGTTGTCCAAATTACATCGACGCAGCACCTTGCAATTGACACAGGTTGGCAGCGCTTTTAAAAAACTTTTTTTTTATCCAACATTAATTCAAACTAATTAAACAACTTCAGTGATGTCTAACATGATTTACGATTAAATTATATTCAAATCTATTTTATTTGTCTATCTTATAAAGTTATAAGGACATATTTGGTTATTTTAATCAAGTAAAAATTGTATATTGAGTGAATCTTATGTAACACCTTTAAATTACTCTCTACAAAAATAGTATAATCTAATCTAATATATATATTTAAAGGGAGTTTTTTCCCGAGTTTTTAGAGAGCCATGTAGGATCTAATTTTCTGAGCGCTCCATGTAGGATTATAAATCTTAGTATTAGCCAATTAAATAAGAGATTATTAATTTCTTTTAGAATTAAATAATTCAAATGTCACGTAAGCAAAATTGACGAATGAGATTTTTAAGTTTAAATTAATAAAATTATCTTTTAATATTAGGAATTTTATCTAAATATATTCAAAAATTTAGCTCATAAATACAAAACAAAAAAAAAAAAGATAAATAAAAAATAAATATATAAAAAAATCAAACAAACCGTGCATCGCACGGGTTTCATCTAGTATATACGTACAAAGTACTGCTCCCTCCATTTTTTTTTATATGCATCACTTTGACAATTGCACTATTCACATGCCATGGTTGACTTAATTTTTTCACCTCTTAAAAATGAATAAATGTTAGGAAAATTTGGATTTTGGTACCTCGAAAATGGGGGTAATTGAATTTTAGTACCCATCTAAAATTTTATTTTAAATTGGTACCTCAAAAATGACAAAACTATAGATATCAGTACCTCCGTTAGCATTCTGTCAACTTTGCCGTTAGTGGGTCCCATTATCTAATTATTTAATAATTTAATTTATTAAAAAAAACATTTAATAAAAAAAAACTTAAAAAATAATTAAAAAAAATCAGAAAAAAACCCCTAATACCACCAGCCACCCACCTTCCGCCGGCGGTAGACCAACACCCATCCCAGCCCTGCCTCCCCGCGACGACGCCACCCCCCCCCCCCCCACCAGCCCTGCCTCCATGGGAGACGCCCATTTCAGATAGGAGGTTCTAGAGAGAGAAGGGGAGGAAGAAGGGAGAGGAGAGAGAATGGGTTTAGGGTTTTCGGAATTGGGGAAATCGAGAGAGTGGAGTTCAATTGTTGAAGATGAAGAATTGAGGTCGAACAAAGAGAGTACGACGAATTTGTCGAAGGCGGAAAATGGGGGCAACCACCGTACTGCGTCGATGAATTTGGATTGAGGAAGACGATGAATTTGAAGGTTTTGGTGTTGCTGGGTTTGGGATTGGATGGAGAACCACCATTGTTAGGGTTTTTGAGGTTTTAGCAAAGTGTTAGAAAATTTGGGGGTGATGGTTTTTACTCTTTTTAGCAACTACCCATGAAAGATTAACAGATTAAAATGTTCATAAATTCATACAGTAAGAATTTTTCGGAATTGGGGAAATCGAGAGAGTGAAGTTCAATTGTTGAAGATGAAGAATTGGAGCTGGCTGGTGCGTGGGGACGGAGCAGGGGTTGCGGTTGCGGTGCTCTGCTAGTTGCGGGATGTTGGTGGTTTTCAGATCAGGTGGGTGGGGGTGGCGGCGTCGCAGGGAGGCAGGGCTGGGTGGCGGGGCTGGTCTACCCCCGGCGGAAGGTGGGTGGCTGGTGGTATTAGGGGTTTTTTTCTGATTTTTTTTTAATTATTTTTTAAGTTTTTTTTTTTATTAAATGTTTTTTCTTTTTTTCTTAATAAATTAAATTATTAAATAATTAGATAATGGAACCCACTAACGGAAAAGTTGACAGAATGCTAACGGAGGTACTGATATCTATAGTTTAGTCATTTTTGAGGTACCAATTTAAAATAAAATTTTAGATGGGTACTAAAATTCAATTACCCCCATTTTCGAGGTACTAAAATCCAAATTTTCCTAAATGTTATTATATTATATATCATTAAATTCGTTATAATGTCTAGTTTCATAATATAATTTTGTTACAATTTTTACTAATACACAATAAAGGATCTTTATGGTCAAAGTAGCGTTTCGGCAAATGTATCAGTCAAACTGATGCATATAAAAAAAAACAGAGGGAGTATACAAAATAGAGGATGGAGTGTTATATTTGCAAATCGAGAGGCAACGTTGGATAAGGTTCATCATAAAATATGAACATGTGTGTAGTATAAGACTTGGTTTATAATGTGGTTAATTAATCTACAAACTTTGGTAAGTGATTTTAATGTCTATTCCACTTGGCGTGCATTCAATGAATTAGTGTGTTTTTGAGGGAAAAGTATGCAAAATTAATAAAGAAATGTCAAAATCAGTTATTTGTTGCATTTTAATACAAGTATATCAGCATATGTGATCTTTATAAACACTAAAGAAGTAATTTAAACTATAATAATTAATTAGCAAGATAAAACTACATAGATAATAACACATGTCATTATAATGTTAGTTCAATTTGTTACTCTAGTAACCTAGTTAGACTAGTATTTCGAGTTTGTGATTCAAGTGCAGTGCTACATACCAATTACCAAACTTTTTTTTTTTTTTTTTTTTGACAAACAATTACCAAACTTGAAATTTCAAAGCTCGAGCTCAAGCTCAAGCTCTACAAAAATTTCTCAGCCTCTTATATGTTAAAGTCATGATTTTTATGAATAACTCAAATTACACTCCTTGGTATTGAATTGTGCTTACAAATGTTACAATCTTAGATGGTCATCTTAATACCAACAAAAAATTCTATTGATATCAACAAGCCATTTTGCATTTGTTATTGTTAGGATATAATTTTTTTTTTTTTTTTTTTTTTTTTGGTGAAAATTGTTAGGATATAATTAAGTTAAGTTAGATATATTTTGTGAATATCTTTGTATATATCTTGTTAGGAGTTTTGGCAAGTTAGGTGAATGTTGTAAGCCTATATATGCGTTTAATGTTAAAGTTATTACCAATATAGAAGTATTCGGTATGATAAATATATAATTCAACCATAATTTAATCACCAATTTTTATATGTGGTAGATCGTGTGGCCAACCATCATGGTTACTATGTTAGTGTTATAGGTTACTCGGTCAATGTTACAAGGTTTAATTCGTTAGTGTTTTAAGGGTTACTCGGTCATTGTTATAGGAAATACTTGATTAGTATTACAGGGGATACTTTGTTCTACAACTGGTCATATGGAGTGGTCTGCCGCACACAAAACGCGTTGTAATTTAATACTCCCTCCGTTTTTTTTATATGCATCACTTTAATTATTGCACTATTCACATACTATGGTTGACTTAATTTTTTCACCTCTAAAAAATAAATAAATGTTATCATATAATATATCATTAGATTTGTCATAATGTCTAATTTCATAATATAATTTTGTTCCAATTTTTACTAATGCACAATTAATGATATTAATGGTCAAAGTAATGTCTCGGCAAATGTGTCGGTCAAACTGATGCATATATAAAAAAAAAAAAAAACAGAAGGAGTACCAATATATATTACTCCTTTCGCCCCTTTTTAAAGTGTCTGTTTTATTGATGGGGTGTCCTATTAAATTAAGTGTCTGTATCTATTTTTGTTTCATATATAATCACCTACATACCCTCACTTTATACTAATGGTATGGTACCTTTTAACAAACTAAACTTCCCTATATACCTTTTAAAATTGGTGTTCACGTGTACTTCACACATGCTATTAAATTTCTGTCTACACTAGAAAACAAAATATTGTACTTATACTTTTTACAATTATCCCCAATGTAATTCACGGGAAATGATTTTGGCATACTCTTATGTGAGAGTACAATTTTTTATGCCTTTTCTCACATAAGGGTGTGCCAAAATCAATTTCTGTAATTCATATATACAATACTTTTTATACTTCCTTCATTTGTAATTAAAACTTGTGATAAATGAGACATGAGCCCTTAAAAATGGGAGTATGGGACGGAGGGGGTATAACAATAAAATTTCTCCAAGTTCCACTCAGACCCCGTTCTTTAGAGCTTCTTTGCTCTGCTTTGCTGAAATCTGCTCTGCTCTGATTAAAAATAATACTAATAATAATAATTTACTCTGCTCTATTCGATTTGGCTCTGCTCTGCCCAAAAGCTCAAAAGAACATAGCCTCATACTATCAGTTAATCCCCCATCTTTATTAGCCCAGTCACCTCTGCCAGGTGCCAAGGAAGTGCACAGTGTACTCATCTACACCTTTCAAAATGTCACAATCCATTAAAAAGTTTAAAAATCAATCCACCCTCTAGAAACTCCTCCACTTTCTCCCTCTTCAACACTCAACAACAACTCCACCACCTTCCACCCACAATCAACCCCCTCTTTCTCTCTCTTCTTCCACAACCTTCGCAAGAAATCCGCTATCATCTCTTTCTCCAACACCATCATATATAAAAGGAAACTCCCAGTAAAACTCTCACAGTAAACAACTGAAACTTTCCCAAAATAGAAAGATGAGAGAAGGAGAAGTGGTTGTGCTTGCTAATGGCGCCGATGATAACCCACAAGATGGTGAGAGGTTAGCGGATTATGTGGTTGATGTTTACCCTTTAAACCGCTATTATTTTGGGTCTAAAGATGCTCTTTCTACTAAGGATGAAACAATTGCTGACTCGCTTCTTCGCTTGAAATCCAAGTACTATTTTTCTTTCTCCTCTGTTTGTTTTTGATTGAATTGAATTGGGATTTTTGAATTTTGATTTGATTTTGTGTTGTTTTTTTGTGGGTGTTGTTTTTGTTTAGTTATGAAGCTCGAGGGTTAAGGACCAGCGTTCAAGCTGTTATTTTGGTAAATCCTTCTTTCCTTGGGTTTATCCGTATATGTTACTGTTTGATATGAATTTGTTTACGGTTTTAATATACGCAGTCCTAAGGGCTAATTATAAGCATTTAAAAGAACTCCCAACTCGTGTACAAACAAATAATGGAGCTAAAGTCAATGCATTAGTAATGTGGTTGGCTTTTCGTGCTAATTTGGAAACCACTGCTACCCAAAATATGAGTAGAATAAAGTAGAAATGTATATACAAATAAAAACATATCAAAATGGAATGTGGTTACATTTTTCCTTGACACAAAGGGAGTATAAAGGATTTGGTACGAAAAATATTTCCTAAACCTAGGAAAAGAATGTTCTATGTATATTTTTTATGATAGTTGGGCTTTAGTGAGACCGTGTCACTCTAGTGTAGATTTTTTCTAATGTGATTTGCTTTAGTAGTTTGTGCTTAGTATCAATCACTATAGATTTACCCTTACGCGCAAGGTACCTTTAGGTGAGGATAATTAGTAAACCTTTCGGCTTATTAGTGGTTAATCTCTGTTAGAAGCTTAGAACACAAAATGTTGTGCAATGTTACAATGTGAGAAAACGTATTATTTCAGGTTGAGCTGTTTAAACATCCACATCTAATATTGATAAATGGGTCCAAAATCTAAAGTCTAAACACATTGATATTGTACAACAGTACAATGGTTGCTGTTTAGTGCAAACCACTATAAGGGTTTGATATAAAATGTAGTTTTTTTTAGTCTTGTGCGAGGGCATGTCACATTAGTATTAAATTTTTTAATATACTACTAGTTTGTTATAGTGGTTTGTGCTAAGTGTCACCTAAAGCGTGCAAGGTGCCAAAGACATCATAAGATGAGGATGGCTAGTTATTAGTTAATCTTTTGGCTTATTGAATTAGTTGTTTGATTTTGTTAAAACACAATGTTACAATGATGAGGGAACTTATCATTTCAGGTTGAGTTGTTTAAACATCCACATCTCTTATTGCTACAAGTGAAAAATCGAACTTTTGACCTTCCTGGAGGCCGCTTAAGGCAGGGTGAATCAGGTAATTCACATCATAAGTTCATAACTGTTTCGAGGTGTAGAAGTAGGGGAGTACATTTGCTTACTTTGCTTGTGATTTAGATCTTGAAGGGTTGCGTCGCAAACTTTCGAGGAAGCTATCTGTTGATGAAGGCAGTGACGAGGTAGAATGGGAGGTAATAAAATCACTGGTTACTCTTAATAACTGATTTATTACTGCTTTACTTTAATTTTAATTTTAATCGTAGAATTATTGTAACTTTAATTAGCTATCTTTCTAAATCTAGGTGGGAGATTGCCTTGGAATGTGGTGGAGGCCAGATTTTGAGACCTTGCTCTACCCATATTTGCCCCCTAATATTAAGCAGCCCAAGGTTGGCTCATATCATTTATCGTACTAGATTATCATATCAATGTATTTAGTGTACTGTACTTGATTTAAAATGACTGTCATGTTTGTAGGAGTGTGCCAAGCTATTTTTGGTGAAGTTGCCAGTAAGTAGAAAATTCATCGTGCCAAAGAACCTAAAGTTGCTTGCTGTTCCGTTATGTCAGGTTCATGACAACCACAAGGTATCAATCTTGTTTTGAACTGTTGTATGATTCAGCTATTTGTGTGGATTTGGAATTGCGTGGCAGTGTGGTACTGTTGTTTCCCTTGAAACCTTATCTTTGATGTGTGTTATAATAGCCTTCTGCCTGGAATACTTAAGTCGCCATTCATGTTTTGATGTCTGTTTGGTTAATTGGTGTCGGATCACAAGTTTGTTTGTTTGTTTGTTGCATATAAAGAGAAAGCTTAAACACAATCTACATCTAAGTTGCTTGTGAGGTACCATAGAACTTAGTTAAATGCTTATCTCATTCCACTAGTATGCAATTGGCATCATTGTTGCATAGTTATTTTTTACATCTCAAAAATTATACGGTACATAGACGTTCTTTTAATGCATTGAATCCGGACCCTCAGCTCAGAGACCTGCTAAAATGTGGTGCGAATATACTTGTCCAATTGGTTAGTCAAGTCAATTGGGGATCTTGTAAATCCAGTTTCAGTATGGTCGGGGGTTTACTTTGGGATTGAACTGTTTTTATTATATATTGTCTTACACTTAAGTTTTTTCGAGTAAATTAAAACCTGTTCCAATCCCAATGTCTTCGTGTTTGAGCCGAAAAATCTAAAATATATAGTGCCAAACTACAATAATGCCATCTTTCTTCACTAAATGTTACTGTAAATTGTTTTGTGTAGGAAGTCACACCTTTGTAACTCTCCAGTCTTTGATCTTTCTAGTTACTTATTTCGTCCACAATTTACTTTCTTAGATGGAGTTTTCAATAGGCTTTCCATCTTATATGATGTTGTGTTGCTGGAAATGCTTTTTATAGAAGATTAATAAGTTTATTATCTTATGCTTGTAGACATATGGACCCATAATAGCAGGGATCCCGCAGCTATTATCAAAGTATTCGTTCAACATGATCGAGGCTTAGTGTTTATTGAAGCAATGTAATACAATATATTGTGTTGGAGATAGATTCTATGTAGCAGAAAGGATTTTAGTTCTGGGCAGAGCATTGAATAGTCTACTGGCGCTTTCTTTGTACAGTGAACTTTTACTAGTATCATAGATTAGTGGTTGTATTTGTATTGGTATATAAGATAGATTTATTTGATTTTGAAATTAGGTGTGTTTTGCTGTTACATTTGTATTAAAGGATCATTGTGAGGAAAAGTAGTATATCAAGTTTGTATATCAAGTTTGAAATTAGGTGTGTTTTGCTAGTACTTTGTATATCAAGTTATCGACTTAGTTACGATAAAGTCGATAATGGAACTTATGGAACTATATTGTGTTTGACTGTTTCCTATGTCTCCAAAATGTGTTAACTAAATACTTGTTCTGATTTTGTTATTTGTGAATTGTCAACTATGTTATCAAGCAATAGAATTTCTTTTTCCCTTCCTCAATTCCTCAGTGCAATACAATTTCTATATCCCTTCCTCGTTGTGACATTGATATAGTTTCTATCATTAGAGATTTTAGAACATACCTCCTCCATGAGATCATTACATTACATAAGAGTTGAAAGTTAAAATATTAGTATTTTTTTTTTAAAAAAAAAATTATCTTTCCTAAGATAGACCAAGCTACATTATGAGTTATGAGGATAATCGACTACATTGATAAATTTCAGTTAGGTTTTGATATCCCTATCCCTATCTTCTTCTTATAAAAAGTAGAAACTTTCTCTTATGAATAGTGTGTGGACGTTTATAACCTTTAAAAAGTCATTTTACTTATTTGCCCTCACGTCAAAAGCATATGAGTTTAATTTTATTTTTTTAAACCTCTTTCTCTCTTCTTGGTTTAGTTATTTTCTGGCACAACTTTTTATCTTTCTCACTAAATGCACACCTCTTCAATTCTTCATCCTCATCTCCACCGTCACCACGGGTCACTTCTTATTCTCTATTTTAAAAATTCACTAACCTCTTTCTACAATGGTGTGCATCTGGTTTTCTTTAATCAAAGGTTTCAATTGATTGATTTTACCAATTGCGCCTTTGTTAGGTTTTTAAACGACATGTTCTGAAATCTGATTTAGTTTAGCAATACAATTTGGTGGCTTTAACGTTTCTTCCATTGGTGAATTCTTACATTTTTTTTTTTTTTTTTTGGTATAATATGATGTTTTTTTTTGTCAGTTGATTATCTTGATAATGTTATGATTTTTGCTAATTTTTTCATTATTATTGTCTGTTGTTCTTAATCTGTAAAAAGTTTAATTTTAAATAGTTATTTTGTGTTTAATTATTTTGTTAATTAATCATATCATTTCGTTTTATGCTATAGTATTTATTTAATTTGTTAGATTATGTATAGCCAAAGCTTATTTTTTAGAAAAACAGACAAATTTTAATTAGTTAAATTATGTGCAGCCAAAGCTTATTATTGGTTTTCAATGCAATTCAATATTTTCATACAATTCAATTTACAGTGGATGGGAAATCTGGTTGGAAAGGAATGAACGATTTTCCTAGAGGTACTTTTTTTTTGCACCATTTTGAATTCTTTTTTATATCCAAAGACCTCACTTTCTCTATAGGTGATACACTGATACCATGGAAAGAGGAAAGCTGAGAGTTCAAAAGCATGTTACTTGCCTTCAAATATAAAGAATTAAAAGTAGAGGCTCTACCTATTGTCTTTGATCCGGGAATTCCACTAGGCTTCTAAATTGCTAGCTTAGGGAAGAATGTAGAATGTCCTTGTTTTATACAATTTGACCGAGCCTGGTCATCTGGAACAAGACAAACAAGAACATAGGACTTGCTTGGGTGCTGACAAAAAATTGGGTTGATTGGGTTCCAACAGATTCAATGGCTCACTAGAGTTCCTCTAATTAGTAATCACCATAGCTCATCCTCTCCTAAGATTTGAACCATGTTAAAGTGACGGGATGGAACTTGAAACACTTTATACATTACTAGGTAAAACCCCGTGCAATGCACAGTTGCAAAATATTTTTAAAAATATTATTATAATAAAATTCTATAAATATAATACCTCGAGTATCAAGAAATATGGAGTATGATTAAAAAAAAAGACATGCAAGATTAAATACTTAAATTACATGTAATGGTATAATTGACAGTGTAATATTTTTAGGAAAAGATCTATATTTTAAATAAAATAAATGATACTACCTCTGTTTTTATTAGTTGACACATTTTGACTTTAACATTTCACACACTTCCCTTTGACTATGTTCCGTGCTTTATACGTATTGAAAATATAATCATGTGGGATCTTGTTAGATTTGTCTCAATATATATTTTAAAAATATCAACTTTTCATAAATTTTGCTTATTGATGATTAAAGATATAGGGTTAAATTTATGCATTGGCAAATGTGATTAAAGAAATGTGCTAACTAAAAAGAAAGGAGGAAGTATAATTTAAATACAATTATTTTTCTTTAAGTAAAATTTTTAATTAAACACTGAAAGTGTCATCTTTGTTTCGCTTTTAGTAGTATGTAATAAATAGATAGATACTTAAAATTTAATTTACATTACTTCTTAGTAAGGGTTTAAAAGCCTACCTAACACGCTTCCAATTGTAGGACAAACTTTTACAATTTAAAGATAACGACTAAATATGCCGCGCGCAACGCGCGCGTACACTCCCCTAGTTACTCTAAAATTTTAAAATACGTGTAAATTTACCAAGTTATCCTTGATGAAAATACGAGCATAAATCATCTTTTGTCTGAATTGTCTCCCTTAACCACTGGCGGATCTAGGGGGGTACATAGAGTTACAGTTGTACCCCCATTCTGCCAAAAAAAAAAAAAAAAAAAAAGGCTGGTAAGAAAAGAGACCGCCTTTATCAAAGAGGTGGTCTCTTAGGTTCTGTTATGTAGGTAGTTATTCACTTATTCAGCCCGCCTTTTTGTGTAACATCAAAGAGACCGCCTACTTAAAAAACAGGTCTCTTAGCCTCTTTGGTGATAATTTTAATTTTTTTTTTAATTTTTTTTTTTCTTTTGATAAGAAAAATACAAAAGTTAGGTAAGTCTTCTCTCAAGACTATACCCTAACTTATCTAAAGAAATAAAATAAGAAAAATTAGCATCTACATTAGGGTCAATGTTTACATAGCCTGAAATTTGATGACCTATAGTTGCAACATAATAATCTGCTGCACAATTAGCTTCTCGATACACATGGCAAGAAGAAACAACCTCAAAGTGAGCCAACAACTTCTTAATGTCATTCATTAGCAATTGAATTTTCCAAGGACAGCGTGCTTTATCCTGCAAAATATTTATAATTAAAAGGTTATCACCTTCAATAAAAAGTTTTCGTATATTATGTTCAATAGCTAAGAGAAGACTGTTACGCAGACCTGTAGCTTCTGCAATAATAGGAGTCGAGGTACCAAGATTATAAGCACGACTAACAACATTATTTCCTGTATAATCTCTAATAACAACTCCGGCTGACCCAAAGTTATTACAAACAGAACCATCAAAATTAATTTTGAAAACACCAGGGGCAGGAGGGGACCAAGCTACTTGGATGGTTTTATGGTAAAGAGGAGAATGGGTCTTGGGAACAATGTCATTAAAAGAATCAAGATGAGAACGAATATTTCATTCTGTAAATATTTTGAAAGCTCTAGAATAAATACTCATAATAGTAGAGGGGATATGACTAAAAATAAGAGCATTACGACCTTTCCATATACTCCATAAAGAAACAATAATCTTTTTTACAGGAAGGTTAACATTATGACGAATGTCCCGAAAAAGAGTAAGGAGATTCGGGGTATTAACTTGAGTTCCCATCCAATGACTAACGATATCTGCATCCCAATACTGTCTAATAAATGGACAATTTAGAAACAGATGATCCTGTGTTTCAGCATGTGAATTACAAAAGGGGCAAATATGAGGGACATTAATATTACGGTAAATCAAATTATTTCTAGTTGGAAGACCATTAAGTAGCAGTTGCCAAATAAATATCTTTAGTTTTGGAGCAATATCAAGTTTCCAAATCCAAGAAAATTCCCATTTTGCAGGAGAATTAAAGTTATGAGCTAACCAGGTTGCTGACTTTACCGTAAACTCTCCATTACCAGAAAAACCCCAACAGGGTTCATCAAAAGTATCATTAACTGGCAAAGGAATACCTTTAATGGTCTGAACTATGTGAGGAGGTACCACTAAAGATAGAGCTGCAATATCCCAAGAATGATCTTCAGTAATAAATTGATCAACTGTAAGGTCTAGATTTTGAATATCAGAAATATTTAAATCTAATAAAGTAATTAAATTCGTAGAAGAACACCAATTATCTAGCCAAAAAAGAATATTAGAGCCCGAACCAACTTTCCATCTCAGCCCCTTAAGAAGAAGAGGGCGAACTTGTAAAATTTTTCTCCAAATCCAGGAGTCCTTAGCGTGGGGTTTACATTCAAAAAAAGAGCTATGTTTTAAATATATTATATTGGTGATAATTTTAATTTCTCCAGCGGGAGATTAGTATTTTTCAATAAAAGAGACCTGTTGTTCCAGATAACAGGTCTCTTAGATAATATCTTTTTTTTTCTTTCCCAAGCATATTTAGTTACTCAATAATAAGACTTATCGTCGAAGGATGGGATGTATTGTACACGCCATTAGTAATACAAAGTAATATGATTTATTAATTCAAAATTTAGTTAGGAAAAAATTATTGCAATTTATATTATTTTGTAAATTTTTTTTTTATTGAAATTCATTTCGTACCCCCATTTCACAAATCCTGGATCCGCCACTGCCCTTAACCAAATTTTAATCCACTAGAATAGAAGACTAACCAGTTTAAAACAACCCGAATTAATAAGTACACTAATTTTACACTCTTAAATCCAAAATGAACCTACCTTAACCTAGCTGATATCCGAATTAAGGTCCGTTTTGTTCACCTTATTTTCACTTATATCAGGTATAATAAGTTCAATTCTGAAAAAATAAGTTTTAATAAGGGTGGTTCAAATTCAAATTACAACTAAAATAAGTTTTAATAAGGTACAATAAATTCACATAAAATCAAATAAGAAAAATTCAGGTGAATAAAACACACCCGTCAGTCGACTCGAAAAAATGATCAACTCCGTACCTACTTTGTATATACTGGTATATATCCGCGTGTCAATTATGATGAATCTCTGACATGTCAAAACCCACCGCATTTTCTTTCAAATTTCTCCTTTCTCACTAAATCAAATCAACAACGACGACTTCGCTACGACTTTTCTCTTCTTTCTCTCTCCTAATTCTCTCTCTCTCGACCTTCTCTTCAGCTAAGCTTCAGCACAACCAACTATGCCCAACAGAGGCGGCTTCAATCTCAGGCTCGATGTTCCTCCTGATGAAGTTTCTCTTGCCAAATTTCTGTAATTCTTTCCTTTTATTACTCAATTTTCATAATGTATTTCATTTCATTTCATTTTGATTTTGAGTTGTTCTTCATTTTTTTTGGTTTGATTTTCCTGATTTTTGTTTGATTTTTTTGGTAGAACTCAAAGTGGTACATTTCGTCACGGCGATCTTCTGGTTAATTTGGATGGAATTCGAATTGTTCCTCAAACTGATTCTGATGCTGTGAGTTAGTTTTTTACTTCTTATTAATTATTCAAGGTTAATTTAATTTTCTGATCTTAATTATATAAATTTTGAATAATTGTTGATTTTTTTTTTTTTTTTTTTTTTTTTTTTTTTTTTTTTTTTTTATTGTTGATTGAAATTTTAGTTGAATGTTGTGAAATGAAATGGCGGAAGTAATTGTTGTGAAAGGATTTCAATTTGTAAATTCTTACTAGAGATGTTGCTTAGAAACCTAGAAAGCGATTTATCGAAATGATCGAGATTTTCTAATTTCATCTTAAATTTCTGATACTCTTATTAATAGAAAGGTTTAAGTTAAATTGCATGTGTATGTTAAGAGTTGTGTACAGAATCCTGGTAAAGGACTTGCATAATCTTGTTGCATGAGTTTTGTTTAGAGGTATAATTGTTAGCTCATGAATAAAATAATTATCGAACTACATTGTTAGATTTGGATTATAAGGAACCAAATTGTATAATATACGAAGTGAATTTCACTAAGTTGTCTGATGTTTCCGATTTATTTCGTATAACAGAATGGCAATTTAGTAAATGTCTAATCAATAAGAGGGAGTGACCAATTGGCCTTTCAGTATATACTGGAGCTACTTAAATTCACTCTTCCCCTACGGAATCCATATGACTTGGATGGTGATTGGGTACGGTTTGGTCTATTAACTTGTTTGTGCTGCATATGATGATGTTATCAAGAGATTTCAGTGGCTTATCCTAATTTATGCCTTGGTGATACTTCTTCTTTCCTTTGATGGATTTTGCCATTTATAGACAAAAATATTCATGCATCTTATATACCAAAAGAGAGTGTTGTAAACTTTATAGTTGCTGGAAAATAATACTTCATATTGTTATTAATTAATTATTTTTAAAAAATATATCTACATCAAAATGATTCTTTTTTTGTTTTTCTCCTATATAAACTATTTCACATGAAGGCATTTTTGGGAAGCCTAGGCTTTATATATATATATATATATATATATATATATATATATATATATATATATATATATATATATATATATATATATATATATAAATAAAAATAAAAATAAAAAAAAAAAAAAAACTCTTTAATTTGGCATGTGGAAAACTCTTATTGCTCGATTTACGCCCCCCCCCCCCCCCCCCCCCCATCCTCCCCTCCCCTTGCCCCTCCCCAAATTGCAAGAATGGTAGTTAACTAATTATTTACATTGACACTTGGTCTTATAATAAGTTCTAAGGACACTAAAATCCATTCTTTTCAAGTATTCAATTTTTTTTAATGCCTATAATGAATTGCAACTTAGCGTTTTGTCTTGATTTTGTTTGATAAATAAATAATTGCTCACTGTCATCTGATTTGTTTCCTCAGCCTCCTCCCCCCATCAAGCCATTGGACAACCAGATAAGCTTGGCTGATGTAGACACGATTAAGGTCATTGGCAAAGGTAGTGGTGGACTTGTGCAGCTGGTACAGCACAAATGGACTAACCAGTTCTTTGCTTTGAAGGTAAGGGTTTAGTGAAATTACTAGACTAGAAGGTTGTAGGGTTATCAATGCATTCTGATGCAGTGACAGATCCAGTTTGGGTTCAGCTGAACCATACTGGATTTGGGAGAAAATTCGTTATTTGGAGGAAACAAAAATAGTTAAGTATAAACGAAAGTACTGTGTAACACTATGAATGTCCGTAACTCAATAGTCAAGTACTTTAATTGATATACAATCTCTAGCTGGGCGCTGGATCAAACCCCTTGCCAAACCATTTTTTTTTCCACTTCACAGTTTATGTACTAGCGCCTAGCCTGTTAATTTCTATGTTTTTTCTGCTTCAATTTAATTTTATTTCATTGTTTTAACTTTTCATTGAAATAAAAGCACATATTGGAGCAATTTTTTACTCACAATCATGATTTTAATTTAAATTGACACGTTTTGACTTTTTGTACTATTCACATCACTTAGTATGATTTCATTTTGTGATATAGTGTTACGAAGAAACATATTCTGCGGGCCGGGGTTTTATTTTAATTCGTCTCAACGCCTATTTTTCAAATATCAAATTCTTATAAAATTCTAAAGTTGCATATAACAATAAACGGAGGTAGTATTTAAATTTAAAAGTATATCTGAAAGGGATTAACGAATGTGCTAGCTAAGTTTGCGATTAACGACAATTAACAACAACGAAGACGGAAAACAAGCAATAAACGAGACAAGGAGAATTTACCCTGGGAAACCCGAGAACCAGGAGAAAAACCCACCAATCCACTATGGAGTAACAATTTGATGAAGAACAATGTAGATTACAAGCTTTAATTACCATTAAAGCTCCCACCCCAACTCACCCTCTCAAACACTCAAACCCTAAGTGTTTGGGTTTACATGAGGCTCTCTCTCTCTACATCTTTCCCCTCATCTTATTACTCACTTACAATGACAAATCATGAGTATATATAGTGCTAAATATAATTCAAGGGCTAAGATTAAAAGTAACTAGCAAAGGAGAAATCAAAACCGTAAAAACCGAGGCTCAAACGCGAAAACAGAGCCCCGAGAAACCCAATGGAGCGGGCGCTCCAATGGACAGGAGCGGCCGCACCATTAAACTGGAAGAAAAGGCAAAACGAGCCTCTATGGAGCGGGCGCTCCCATAGAGAGGAGCGGGTGCTCCCACAAGAGGAGCGGCCGCTCCGCTTTCCCCTGCAAAACAGCTTCTCGTAAAACAGCCATATCTTCCTCGTTTCTTGGCCAAATTTAGCTTATGACCAGTCGTTGGAAAGCTCTTGAGACGAGCTATCACCTCCAACTTGAATCATCTCAATATCACTTCTAGATATTGAGATATGGTCAATTGAAGTTAACCCTTTGTCATCCACCATTGCTTAACACCAAGCAATAGCCCATAGCTTAAACTCCTAAGCTATGCACCCCCCTTTGCCTTCTTGAACCGTTCTCCACACTCTCAAACCCAACAATATCTTGGCAAACATGACTATATAAAATGTGTCAACTAATACGAAGTATGAAATAGAGGAAGTATTTTATTGTATTTCTTGATTACATCAATTCACTAAATTATTTTTTGTTCGATAACTCTAAGAGTTCGATAAGGAAAACATTCCTGGATCCGCCGCGATTTTGATGTGCCACTAGTAACTGTAAATTACTTCATGACTTCTACAGTATTGCCGTGAAACTTTACATTTCAATATTTAATACTCCCTCCGTTTTCTATTCATGTACCCCGTTGTTTTTACCTCACACTTTTCAATGTGTTTTTTTTAATCGTCAATATTCTCCAATTCTGTATTATAAAGAATTTGTCTGCATACATCGTGGATTACTGATTTGTAATGCTGTCCTATCATGGACTCCATTCCCTGTCCGGAAAACTCCAGCTGATCATAGCTTGATACATAAGCTTGGATTTTATTCCTAATTTTTTATGTTTGCTGTAAAAAATGTGCCTTTAATAATCTATCTGACAATATTCACATAGTGCACATTTAGTGTGATTTAAATTTTCATGCAATGACACCTTTACCTTACCATTAGGAAAGCATTGACTTCACTTCCAAACTTTCCTAGAATTGTTTTTGACTGGAGTGTTTATTGATTGTAAAAATTTTTAATTACATGTTTCAAGTATTTTTCTCCTCAAGGTGAAGATGTTGTGTCTATGCTACAACCCTAACATCAATGGCGTATATTATGTTAAATATTTTTTTTTTTCCTGCTGTTTGAACTTTATTTTATTATTTCTATTTCATGGATGTGAAGTCATGTTTTTACAAAATTATGTCCTCATCTGTCTGCTTCTTTTTCATCTTTTCATGGGGTAACTTAAGCACATTCCTAGTTACATAGGCTATATTAGGCTCTTCATTACACCTCAAATTGTCTAGTCTATGTGACTATTTACCACTCAGACTCTTCATAAGTGGCATGCATGATCTGATCAACTATTTTTTTAAGTACACTTTTACCACCTTAAATAATTTTGTATGTAATTTACTACCTTACAAAATTTGGTTACCACTTGACAGATTACGTCCAAGAATCTGTTAGTGGGGCCCTTCCCCTCCTATTTCTCCTTCCTTTTCCATGGTCTTCCATTACTCCCTCCATCACTTCTCTCAACCTTCCTCTCCACTTCCATCTCCATTTACTCACTCTGTTCTATTTGTTATTAATATTAAATTAAATTTTAACAGTCCTATTGTTGGGCTTTTTCACTCACCGAGTCACTGACACTATTGTTGTTGATTCTGTTGGTCACTTGGTTGGTTGTAGTGTAGTGGGATTGGGTATCAATCTTTTAACTACAATGTTTGATTGAGGGGTATTTTTCAATTCAATCCTTATTTACATTCTTCTTTCAATCAATATTTAATCAGCCGTGAGTAATAAATTTACCTAGTGGTGTTTCTGCCATAATTTCAAGTGAATTACTTCAAAACCAGGCCCCCTAGAAAGAGGTAATTTAGAGAGTAACGACATGGCCCATGGCTTACCCAGGCATAGGGGGTTTTTTTATAGGTAATAAAGTCGAAGAAATCCTCAAATCAAAGTAACATTCTACTTTTACCCCCTGCTCATCCTCCTTGAGACACACTCACTACCCTTTTTTTCTCTATAAATTATCTCCATCAACCTCCTCAACTTAATGTTTATGTTTTTGTGTACTGAAGGCATCGTTACATTGAACATTCAAGAATACAAAACTATTTATTTAGGCCCTGTTTGGTAATTAGCTCTTAGCTAATGATATAGTTGGTTGTATAACTGATTTGACCAGTTGGCTGGTTGTGTAAGTATGTTTGGTAGCTGTTATTTTTAAGCTGTTTCAGTGTACGTGATAACCAAAAAGTTAAATGCTTAATAAACCAAAAAGCTCCTATTATGAGCATTTTCAAAAAGTGTTTTTTAAGCCCAAAAATCCCATTCAATAAGCAGTTTACCAACTCCCAATGTAGCTTTTATCAGAAAGGCCAAACCTCTAACAGGCCTCAATAAGCTAAAAGCTCTCCAAAAAGCTTTTTCCCAAGCAAGCCCCAATCCGGAATGCTTGGATCAATCCCGTCTTTAATTAGTTCAATTCTGTAACTAATTTAGTGATCTGGCTGAATTTTCAGAATAAATTGTTACAAACGCTTTAATTGGGTAGATCTCTATGTCCTGGCTCAGGACATTAACACTTTGTTTGGATAGAAAGAAATGGAAGGAAAAGAAGGGAAGAGAAAGGGAGGGGGATAAATTCTCTTGTTTGGGTAAAGGATTAGTGGAAGGAAGGGGAAGGAGAGGGAGGGATCCATTTTCCCTCTCTCTTTAATAAGCATAATCCCTCCAAAATTGGAGAGATTTGGAGGGAAAATGGAGCTAACCTCCCCCTCCCTTTCTTTTCCCTTCCCTTCTTCCTTTTCCCCTCCCCTTCCTTTCCTTCCCTCTTTGCTATCCAAACAAAGCATAAATGTACTTTCCTGGAATTGTTGATTCCTACCCCTTTGCCTCATAAAAAAAGTTAATTACAAATTATGCACGTTGGACTGGTACTTTGAGAAGCCTAGGATCTCAGTTTTGATTGAATGAGCTCCAAGTAGAATTCTAGCTTCTTCACTTGACCAAGCTGACAACCTCTAAATGCATGTCCATTTTAGATTTGATCTTGAAAAAAAATTGATGGTGCATTTTATAATTTGATCTTATTGGCTTAGATTCTGATTTTAGAAATCTGATATTGGAATCATTACCCCTACGGCCTATGTTGACTATATTAGTATATGTGATGTATCTTGTTTTGGCAGTTTATTAATTTATACAACCTTACTTTCAGGTTATTCAGATGAACATTGAAGAGTCTGCTCGCAAGCAGACCGCACAAGAACTGAAAATCAATCAGTCACTTGAATGTCCCTATGTTGTTGCCTGCTACCAGTGTTTTTACCAGAATGAGGCTTTCTCAATAATTCTGGAGTACATGGATGGTGGATCCCTTCTAGATTTATTGAAAAAAGTTAAAACTATCCCAGAAGAGTATCTTGCAGCTATCTGTAAACAGGTAGATAGTATGCAACAATAAACTAAGCATATTTAGATGATGTCTTCAATTTCCTAATGTGTTCTCTTGTCCTATTTTTAACTTTTGATAACTTCTGATTGATTCTACATTTTTAGGTGGTAAGAGGTATGTATTATCTTCATCATGAGAAGCACATCATTCATAGAGACTTAAAGCCGTCAAATTTGTTGATAAATCATAGAGGAGAAGTCAAGATTACTGATTTTGGTGTTAGTGCAATTGTTGCAAGTACTTCCGCCCAGGCTAATACTAAAATCGGGACGTATCACTATATGGCTGTAAGTTTTACTTTAATATGATTTATTGTGCATAAGATTTTATGAGCCTGTTTTGAGGTTCTGACAGCTGTCTGGTGATCTCTCCAAATTGCCATGTGTATTGATGTTATGCAGCCTGAGAGATTCAGTGAAGAAACCTATAATTCTAAAAGTGACATCTGGAGCTTTGGTTTGGTTGTGCTAGAATGTGCAACAGGAAAATTTCCCTATCCACTACCAGATGAAGATGATGGTTGGATTAATTATTTTTCAATTATGCAGACCATTATTGAGCAACCACCACCTTGTGCCCCCTCTGACCGGTTTTCTCCTGAGTTCTGTTCATTTGTATCCTCGTGGTATCTCTCTCTCTCTCTCTCTCTTGTGTCAAGTATAGATGGCAAATTAATAATTTGTGAAGGATACTTTTTACTTTCCCATCCACAAAATGTTGTGAGCTCTCATTAATATAATTTGACTTACAAAAGTAGAAGTTAAATCTGCCCTTTGTTTTTTTTTTTTTTTTTCCTTCAAAGTTTTGGGGGTACCATCTAAAAGTAGTCCAACGTTTTATACTCAGTATTTCCTGTCAACACACCGAACAAAGTGAAAAACCCAGCGAGGGAGAGAGAGAGAGAGAGACAGAAGGGGGGCACTGAACAAAGTGAAAGACCCAGAGAGAGAGAGAGAGAGGGAGGGAGGGAGGGAGGGAGAGGGAGAGGGAGAGAGAGGTGTTTTTTTTTTTTTTTTTTTTGGGGGGGGGGGGGGGGGGGGGATCACTGCGGCCTATTCTGAAATGTTTTTGTATAATCAAAGGTGTGGTTAAATTAGAAAAATGGGTGAACACTGGAGTATTCATGTCAATTCTCCCTTCTTGACAGTAATGTCATGAGAAATCATAAACAAGACAATTATCATTTCAACCTGTAGGTTTGTTGCATCAGATTTCAACCTGACATTTCTTAAATGTTTTGTGTACCTTCTGAAGATAGTCCAAAGTTTTATACAAAGTTCTATCAACACACTGAACAAAGTGGGGGGGGGGGGGGGGGGTGGCACTGCGGGATATTTTGAAATATTTTTGCACGTGATGTCATGAGAATAAACAAGACAATTGACATTTCAACCTGACAAGGATGCTTGCATCAGATTGCTGACGGTCAGTATAGTAGTGTCAGTAGCATGGATGTTGCAGGCTGTTTTCGTGGTTAAAATTAATCTGCTGAGCCATGTAGTGCTCTTAGTCTTGTTGTGGTTTGAATTGTTAGAAACAACTAACTTCACTATGATCATTAACATTAGAGTATCAAATGTCCACTAAAGTATTGATCACATAGAGGAATTGTTTGTAGCACAGCCTTGCACCTTCAGCCTCCCTCAAACTGTATAGCATACATCAATAGTCAATGGCATGTTGCCTGCTTAGTGTTCATATTGTGGAGCATAGCCTTAGGAGCCCTTTGCTTACCAAGCCACCACAACATCCTTCTCCAAACCACCCATGCACCTACACAGTTAGTGCCTTAGGGGTAACAAAATAATAGATCTTCGTGGTCATTGGACTCATTTTCTTCTTTGCAGAGGGGCAAGTGGTATGAAAGGCCATTCCTGTATAGGCTGTCTTTTGTAGGGCAGTTTAAATATAAGGCTTCCTTCTTTTAATTTGAAAGGGATATAAGGCTTCCTTCTAAACCTAGTAACTTTGGACATACATTATTTACGGACTCAAGCTTGCAATGGCAGTAGTAATAAATCCTGACTTCAGGCTTGCCGATTGGTTAAACTGTTAAATTAATTTATGTGTTTTCCATAGGAAAATTAAACCCAACAGGTATGGCTCTAGCATCCATGGACTATCCCAATATAATGTGTGTGCATCCTAGGAATTTGGAGACAACATTTAAGTTTATATCAATAATTTGGAGTGTATCCTGACGTAGCAATTTTCAAATCGTTTATCGCATTTCTTGCAATCTGCATTAGCTTTAACTTTCCTATGCTGAAATTTTGTTCATTTTCTCAGCTTACAGAAAGATCCAAAAGCTAGGCTTTCAGCTCAACAGCTAATGGTACGTGGCTCAATTTTTTGCTTTCCTCATACATATACTTCGTAAATAATTTGGGTCTGAAGCGATTTGTTCTGCGAACCTTACAAAGTTCTGGCTGGTTTCATGTGTTACTCAGGAACATCCTTTCCTCAGTATGTATGATGACTTGCATATTGATCTGGCATCATACTTCTCGAATGCTGGATCTCCACTCACAACCTTGTAGGATCCTTTCTGGTAAGTCTTTAATTGATTTGAATCTATTAAAATGTTACTCGTTAAAATTTATTCAATGCAGTTGAGTCAAAGCCTCAAAGGTTAAAAACTCCCTAGGAAGTCGGAAGTATGGCCTCAATTAGAAGGAATAGCAAGCTGGTCATGAAAATTTTAAATGTTTAGTTTGGGTGTTGAGATTTCATTTGAAATCCTAAATTGGAAATCAAGTGTCTGGCAGATTAAATAATTTGGAATTGGATTTGATCCAAATCCAAGATGAACTAAAACATTGTTGAGAAATTAAAATTTCAAATTACTCTCATACACTCGTCATTCTCACTCCTCTCTCCTTTGCCCCTTTCTATCTCTTCTCTCCTCCTTCAGTCCATCTCTCTCCTTATGCCGTCACCATTAAATCAATCAGAGCCGCGATTGCCGGCAATTTATCACCATTTAAAGATCTGAAAACTCCATCAATGGTATTTTTCGTCAAATTTAACTCCTTTATCATTCTTCCCTCAACAATTCTCACTTTTCCACCAAAAGTTTTACATACTTTTCACTCTCAAGCTTCGATTATCTCTGCCTCCTTTGCTTCTCTTCAAACACTGGCAGCAGCAGAGGGAGGGATTCATTGGCGACAGTGGCTAGAATTGCAACTCTGACAATGGTGTAACTAATGATATTTTTAAGTTTGGACTTGAAATACTAAAAATGTATTGAAATTTTGGAATTGAGATTGTTAGTGTTTGCCTAACACTTAATTTAAAATTCAATTTCAGATTTTCAATTTCTGGATTTGAACTCAAAGAATGCAAATTAAATTTGAATTACCAAACACTATCTAATTGAATCTAGCAATCATGACAACATTGTTAGCTAAAAATGTATCTATTTCTTTGTGGTTTCGGGCGTGTAACTCCTTTTTGGGGATTGGACTTCAGTTATTAGGTACAAAACCACTGAGATTGAGGCAATGTTCTATCAGAGCAAAAGAAATTAGATGCGGAATTATTGTCCCAAAAACCACACAATGTTTGGTGGATGTTGAAGGGTGCTAATGCCATGAGCCCATGAGACTTTAGAATTAGGAAGATGTATTTTTGTTCATGACAGAAAGCTATTGATTGATGCAGTTGAAGCATTGAAATGATCAGCTGTCCAACTGCAGTATCTGTCAACTTTAGGTTTTTACTCTTGAAGGAATCAATGTTTTGTCAAATTTTCATGCACATGTGTATTGCTAAGCTAAATTATGGGCATTACTCGATGCTTGAACTACACTATTTGATATTTTTAAGCTAAATATGGGCATTACTCTATGCTTGAACAACACTGTATTGATGTATTCTGTTGAGCATTGGTTCCTCGGGTTAGCTTTGTGGTTGCCTGGTTGGTTTTCTGATATCTATCTCTTACAAAGTTTTTTTAATTTTCCTTCATTGGTCACTCTTTTTTTTTTTCTTTTTTTCTCTAAGTTTTAATATGGAATTACTTTAAAGCAAATACAAGAGAGAAACTTGTATTTGCTCATTTTTAGTTCCTTATCTGTATCACACAATCACAGATTCATATCACAGGTCTACAAATTAATTGTATTCACAAGTCATTGAAAATTTTTATGTACTTTTGAAGCGTTGGTTCAATTGAGTAACTTTTTTTTTTTTTTTTGGCATGTGGGTAGGTTGGCAATTGGGGAAATTTTCCATATATGGAAGGTTGTGAACTCAACAACACATCCATTAATAGAAAATGGGACAATTTTAGTGGTAAAGAGGAGTTATTTGGGTGAGAATTTTTGTGAGTGGACTTATAAATTTATTATCCGATGGCCTTCACATCACCCTCCATAAAATACCCATATAGTTTGGTTTGAGAAAATTGACTCTTGGTGTCGGTTGAAAGAGCAATCTACAGTACACTTCTTCTTTGGCTTGAGGAAATTGATGTTAATTCCAACACAATTATTCATAGCTTGCATGTTTGCTTTGTAAATTTTTGGATAATATTGTCCTTTAAATTTTTTTTGATGATTAAAAATGAGGGATAATTTTCTAAATTTCTCTCTATTCATAAGAACAAACCTTGTCATATGAGAGCTAGTTTGATTCATCATAATGAGTACATTATTACTCCCTTTGTATAATTAAAACTAAATCTAATAAAGAAAGCATAATTAAAATGAGAAATAAAATCACCTCTATAAATTAAAGTAACAAACTCGAGGAAAAAATTCATGGAGGAATCCACGAGAAACTAGGCCTGGATAGAAAAGTAAAACGAACGTACAAAAAAAAAGGCATAAACGGCATTAGGGAAAATAGAATAATCCCTTTAAGTATTTATAATATCCTAAATTCTAATCTAAAGATACATGAATTAATTAATAAAAATAACAAAATAGAAAAAGAAGTAGTTTGATGATTGATTGATTAAAGGCGACAACTACAATTGTAGTCGATGAAGCCTTGGGATGGTGGGAAAATGAGGCCCATCACAACATTCACAAGCTGATGTCCATGCCCAAACCAGCGCCTGCTGGCTGCCAGCGGCCGGATCAGTAGCTCCTCGACGGGCAGCTAGTTGAGCTACGGCCTTAGCCGATAGGCAAGCATGCGAAAATAGCTCTAGATCCAGCTTGGTCTGAAAGTACGGTGATGGTTAAAACGATAGTAGACTAGTAGCTGAGCATTTCATGATTTGTTATTAAATGGAAGTAATAATGCAGGGCATTGATCTAGCCCTGACCATCCACAAACTAGCCGTTGGTATGAAAAAATTAAAAAAATAATAAAAAAATGCATTGAATACGGAAATCAGGCGGCAGCTGGCGAAGGAAAAATGTTGTTAGATGTCTTGACCATGTAATCCCACCGTTCCATTATGATATTGTCCTTTAAAATTTTTTGATCTTTAAAGATGAGAGGGAATAATTTTATAAATTTCTTACTATGTATTAGAACATTGTCCTATAGGAACTAGTTTAATTCATCCTGATGAGTACCTTTTTAAATTTAATTTTTATATATTTTTTTTCTAATGCGAGATTAAAGAAATTTGCGATACAAAATAAACGCAGATCTTAATATGATAAAAAAAGCTTCATATATATGAAGTTAATAGAGATAGAATGCATGTTAGCAGTGCTTAAACATGCAGGTACAAGATTGTTATGGCATGTAATAATGACATGCAAGACCTAGTTGCCTTATGAATGTCCATCACCGGGGTTGGGGCTTGATCAATTGATAACTCTGGGTCTATGGTTATCTAACAAATCAGACCCTTGAAGTGACCCTTGTGAATGTCTATTACCGGGGCTGGGACTTGATCTATTGATAACTCTAGGTCCATAGTTATCTAAGAGATCAGACCCTTGAAGTGGCCCTTGTGAATGTCCATCGCTTCGGCTAGGACTTGATCTATTGATAACTCTAGTTCCATAGTTATCTAAGAGATTAGACCCATCTTGAAGTGAGTCTTGAGGTAGTGACTGAAATTTGGTAGTGACTGAAATTTAGCAGTGACTTGATTAGTAGTTATATAGTGGAGGTTGTCATCATGCAATATTTATGAGGTCTTTTGTGGTTTTCGTGGTTTCTTGGAGTTGTCTGCCATTGACAAACTGAATTTCTTGGTGAAAAAGTGTTGCTACAACGAAACAGGCAATTATAAATGTCTAAGAAGAGAAAGATGCTCTCACCTATCAACTTATAGTCACATTTATAGTACTTGGACACTATCATATAATATTAGTTTTGATATCAATAATAATACCTACCAAGATACATATTATATGGCTGACATTAATTCTTATTAGTACTAATTATATTAATATTATCAATAATTGATATTAATGTTAAGTATTGTTACCTTAATTTTACATAATTGTTAAATATATTACTAAATGTTCATTATTTTATATTTTTTAATATTTTTTTTACGTGTTCGTTTTAATTACTAAATGTTCATTTTTTTACGTGTTCATAACCTTTATTTACCGAATGTTCATTTTTAATATCGTGGTCCAATAATTCTATGATTATATTATAACCATGTTCATATTTAGGATTTTTTTGACTTATCACAACAAAAAAAAAAAATGAAAATGGATTATAACAGCAAAAAAAAAAAAAAAAAAAAAAAAAAAAAAAAAACTTTGCATAGCCTCCTTTTTAATCTGTTCTTAATTTTTGTTTTTTTTTTTTTTTTTTTGACAATTCCATTTTAATTATGGCTATTGTTTGTAAATTATATGTAAAGAAAAATAAAATCATGTTCCATTTTAACTATGGGTATTGACAACGAGATCATTGAACGAAAAACAGAAAAACCAAAAAAAAAAAAAAAAAAGTTAAAAAAAAAAAACAAAAAAACTATATTATATATAAAAAAAAAAAAAAAAAAAAAAGACTATGGGCAGTATATGTAGAGAGGAAAAGTAATCAAGTATAAAAGATAAGTATCTTCATAATTCTTCATTTTTCGCACCATCAACCAAAAGATTCTCATATATGGAAATTGGTGTTGGCCTAACAGGAAATTTTACGAAAAGACATTCGGTGGAAGATTGGTAATGGTTCTGATATTTAGATAGACAATTGGGTAACCAATAAAAGCCTGCTAGAAACTCTCAACTTACAAGGACACCAAGTGGATATTGATCTAAAAGTTGCAGACTTCATTTTGCCGAACAATTAGTGGGACAAACTTAAACTCACTCCCCTATTGCCAACACATATTGTAGCACGCATCATGGGCATTTCTTTACCCAGTTCAAAAATAACAGATTCGCCAGTATGGGGCCCTACGGCAACTTCTCTGTGAAATTGACTGCTTGGATAGCACATAATCTCGAACTCGACATGCCTAAATGACCCCACCATTGGATTTGGAAGCTCGATATTCCTCCTAAACTCCAAATTTTCCTATGGCAAATGATGCATGGTAGCATTGAATTTAGAGATATCCTTAACAAAAGAAAAATTATTCCTTTTAGCAATTGTAGCCTTTGTACTTTAAATTCATAGACAATTGAACACCTATTTCTCGGTTGTGAAAAAACTAAAGATATGTGTAGGAGTTTATAGGTACTACGCAGCGGAAATATCATGAATCATATTCATAAAGCACCTAAACCAAGGATCATTGCATAACACATAATTATACCTTTGAAGCGTGATTCCATGTGCGATCGAGCAAGAACAAGGGGAGATAAAGAACCTCAAGTGTGATTTCTCTACTTGGTCCACGGGCACAGATTAAGACCTCCACTAATGCTAGTTAGTTGCAATTGAACCTTTCAATTGACCTTCTACGGAGAAGAGCGACATACCAACCAAGAACCACCACGAACCACCACACGCGCCACCAACGGGTGCCCGGCCGTGAGTCTAAAGGGGGGGGAGTGAGAGCCGTGAGTTTGAGAGAGGATTAGGGTTTTGGGATTGGTTGCCTTGATGTCAAAATCTACTGTAAGTTGATTATGACTGCTTGCATCCAACCCTAGGCATGGATCTTATTTATAGATCTCATCTCTAAATAAGAGCCCATGTCAAAAGCCCAAAACCTAATTCCAATCTAACTATGCTAGCCCAATCCATTTCATGATTAGTTAATTGCTCATGAGGCCCATTAATGGGCCTCTTACTTGCTTAACCCAATACCCTTGTGTGTGACCTCATAGGATCCATTCTAGAGGGCTTTGGACTATTTGACTAGTCCAAAGATCATCGCTCATAGTCTAGCAACAGATGATGACGCCTCAAAAGAACGAACTTATTATCTCCATAATAGTGATCCTTGATATATCTAGTAATTGCACTTATCGAATACATAACTCCTTTAATATGGGAACATCTTTTAACCAAGTGTTGGTTGATAACAACCTCATAAAGAACCTCATATGAACAACTCCACTCTTAAAGATATATGGGAATATCCTTTAACCAAGTGATAACATGGAGATTACCCTTTGTACTTCCTCATTTTGTACCCTATAATTTCTTCTGATGCATTAGGAATACCTCTCGTAAGGAGGGGTTCCTAATGTTTTTTTTTTCTTACCCTTAAAAAAATGTAGGGTCTTTTAAAATTCGTTTCAATAAGTATTTTGTAAAATATTTTACAAATAAACCATTTGTCTTGTTAAAATCATTATTGCTTATAAAAAAATTACAGTAAGCGTCACTTTTCATTCTTGCTAGAAATTGGATAGCATGAATTTTAATTTTAAGTGCGAGCTAAGTGATTAAGATCAAGTAATCTTTTTTTTGGTGCTTAGAGTCACTAGGGCAGGTGAGAATCAATCCCAAATCCCCCTGGAACCAGAAAGAAAACTCTAACCATCTAATCTAAGCTATCCCTCACTCGCTCTGTAATTTGGTACTCCGTATGATAGAATTTGTGAAGCCAAATCCCATACACAAAAAAACTACAGGCTTTGCTACTTCGTATCATTTTATTGAAAGATCAATGCTACAAAATTTTTACATCAAACCTGGAAACATTTTTGCACATGGCAATCACATTCAAGTTACCTTTCTCTTCATTGCTTTTTCAAGAATCACGATACTTCCTATAAACTATAAAATCGTCCAATAAATGAAAACAAAAGGACACGATATATTAGGAGTAGAAGATCTCCCAAACAATGCTTCCACAAGATATAACACGCAAATACGATGACCAGCAACAGAGAATTGAACCTGAACACTGCACTAGAGAATTCTCCACATTTAATTTGCATGGAAAGAAGTATTCTTAAGAGTAAAACTGCTCATAAAATTGTTCTTAGTTAGAACTTATACCAACAGAAACTAGGATATTCTTGCTAGCTCTATCTGAAATATACTATACATGTTCTTGAGCTCCAAATCAGCCCATTTTAAAAAGATGGGCTTACAAATATATGTTACAATCCAAGATTATGTGATGCTTCTGAGGGCTGACAGATATTTCTAACTCATACAAACTATAGGTCAAAAGAAGCAAAAAAAAATTATCGAAATTTTAAAAATATAAAAAAGAAAAGAAAAGAAAAGAATTAACATTTTGCCAAAATAAGGTGAACCTTTTAAATGTTTCATGTTTTAGTTTTGAACTTCCTATAAGGTTTCAAGTCAACCACAATGACAGTAATGTTGTCTTTGCTTCCTTTCTGGAGAGCAAGCTTGGAGAGGTAATCCGCCGCAGCTTGAGCAGCCAAATCGACGCCCTTGCCTCTATCTGAAATGATATTAGTGCCATTCTTTTTATGCCAAAGCAGAATTCTCCTTCGTGCTGCATCGCAGGCTTCTTCATTGCTCAGGACATCCCACAAACCATCACTGGCAAGAATAAGGCAATCATCATCCTTTGCCCGCTGAACTATTGTCACTTCTGGGTCTGGTATAATCCATGGTTTCAAGTAACGATCACCTGAAAGAAAGCCCAGTAATATAAGATATATAGAATTTTGGTTGAAGGATATTTACACTAGTGGATATACATAAAGTGAATAAGCCTCCATCATCAACTACTTTAACCCATCTATAAACAAAGTGCCAAGAAAGTTCAATATCCATGTAGGCAATCATTTGAAGCATGTATCTCCATAACTTTAAACAATGTACTTATCACTAGCTTATATAGTAGGAATAGTCACATGTTGTTTATTCAATTGATGAAGTGACTTCGTTTGTGTATCAATAAGCATCAGCAATCTGAAAACTTGAAAAGGCAGCACCATACTTTGTTCAGTCATCCCAATGCATTAAACGTTTATGTATACTGATATAGCTACATCACAAAACCCTGAATTGGGTTAATGTAACCCATTAAACATATTGCTTGAAATATATGTCACTTAGACTGCTCAGACTCTTCACTTCATTTCAGCATCCATTTGGATATTCGACTTTCCAACATGAGTTTGGACACCTGATACTTCAATTTGGACCAGAATCATCCAATTTTTTGATTGAAATAGCCACATACGACACCTAGACACCTAGCTGCGTTGGACGCTACTACTGGCAGTCAAATCCAACACCCATAGACCTAGCCTCTTCATATCTCAAGAATTCATACTAAGCACAAGTAGATACTCAAATATGGATACTGAAACTCCAATTTGGACTAAAATAAAAAAGGAAATTGTTCCTAAGATGATCAAGTCTGACAACTAAACACATAGACATAGCACATGGGTAGCCAAGTCTCTAAAGTATTCACTGACGATCAGATATCCAACATGCAGAATATGCCTTTCACTCTATGGTACATGTATGTCGACTCTAGGACTACATTTACAGTAAACAGCAGCAATCCGGGTAGACAAGAACCATTCTAAGTTTTAAAGCCAATTTCATGATCCATCCTATCCCAATGTTAAAATATGTCTGATCCTAGCAACTCTACTTCGAGTATTAACAAACTTTATGCCTCCAATCAAAAACTCATGGGCAAGTTTGTCTTCAACAGTGGCTACTCTGCTTCCCTATAAATAATCCTAGAAGAATTTTGGTATACGACCAGTTCTTTAAATAATAGCACTTCTGTTATAGAGCTTGAATTAATTGACATTTTCAAGTAGTATCTTCTACCCATACGAATTGCAAATAGCACTACAGTTTGTCCAACTCGCCCTATATTGTAAGCTGTGAACAACATACTGTTGCCCTATGACATAAAGCCAAAATTTGGAGATTCACAGTCTAAGCCTCTAAGTTGCTTAAGGTACACAGGTCATCGACAAAGAAAATCAAGAGAACAGTTCAACCATCTACTCACTAAACACAACAGAAGGAGTGCAAAGTACTAAAGTATACTCGATCAAAGTCTAGAAAAATAGCCATAATTACATCACCCTGAAAGGTCAGTGCTCAATAGTCAATTCATCTATTCCGTCATTCATGTTTTGATAAGGCATCGCTGGAAAGTTTCGAGGACCCAAAAGTGCCAATCATTCTTCATAATACAAATTCAGGTACCAACCATACTAAATACCAGAAAATATCTCATGGGAGTTCCTATAGGAAATCAAGACGAGGCAATATAACCAACCAGATGCCAATAGAACACAATCAATAACCGAATTCCTAAGCGTCTCAATTCCTCAAGCCGCATCCAATAAAAGCTGATACTGCTCAATACCTGACAAACGGTCTTGTGGGCTACTAACACTAATATTCAAATCCTCTTTCCACAACTTACTCCCGGGAATTTCGCCAGTGTATGAACAACTCAACCATATAAACCACAAAAGGAGTTATCAGCTAATTAACTCAATGGAATATAGAGACACCTTCACCTAAAATATCCAATCATCTCAATGGTTCCCAACATCTTGGCTTAAATCCTTGGCCCAAGAAACTAGATATTAGATGACTATCAAAAAAAAGTCACACCAAATTTGCCACCTGACATTTGATTCAAAATTCACATATTGGCATAAATTGCTCCCGTTTCCCTTTTTATGCAAAACCACATATCTTGTAGCCAAAACCCCAACAAACAGGAATGTTGAATGTTTGAATCCATGTACAAGGTGATGTTACTATATTTGCTATTTCCCTATAAGCAGCATATGAGTAAGTCATACCGAGTCACCCACCACTAAATGCTCCAAAATCTCCCACGACAATGTTGCCTTAATTGCCAAACATAATAGGCACAGTATACAGATACCTATATATATATATATATATATATATATATATATATATATATATGTTTTGCAGTAAATTACGACAAGCCTAATACGGCACTCCGTATTAGGTATAAGAAACACAAACTCCTGATAAAAATTCTAAATATAGAGATAAAATTCTTCATTTAGATCCTGAACTTGCAGAGCTGCACTATTAAACATAAGATAGCATTTAGATTTTAGTAACCAGAAAAGAAAAGCTTACCGATTGATCTTGACATAGCAAGAACACCAAAAACACGGTAGCCATTCCACTGTATAACCTTACCATCTGCAGCTTCTATCCTATCCCACTCATCTTTTCGATCAGGCTACAAACAATAAAATATAGATGAGCTACATAATTATCTGAAACCGTTGACAACTAAGAGCAAAAGAGTTAAAAGAGAATAAATTAAGCAGCAATAGTGACCTACTTTATGATCTGAAGACAATGGCATGGGTGCTTTCCCACGACAAAGAACGGCCCTGGAATCACCACAATTAGCAACTATGATATGGGTTGGACAAACAATTGCTACAACAGCAGTTGACCCAACAGTTTCAGGAGCAACAGGTTCCACACTAGCCTCAGGCCCTTGCTTGACTCCCCCAACCTCAGCATCCACTTTCAAAAAACAACGAGAGAAAGCCTTCTCCCATTGCTGTTGCAAATCCTCCCCGGATACTCCACTCAGGAAGTTCCCTTTTACAACTTCAATTTCCTCTGCTAATGCTAAATGCAAACGATCCCGGCAATAATTGGCAACCTAAGAAGCAAGTGGCATAAGATGACAGGTCGCTCACACAAAAATACAATAATATCACTATACATAGCACACATCTTCATTTTGGCGATTCCTCCTAGATTTGCGAGTTTCCTAGGCAAACTATAGTTTACCTATTCTTTAGGGGGGGAAAAAAACTCTTAAGCAAAAACAATTCAAACAAATGCTAACTGAAGGAAAGAAGAGATGACTGTATACCTGACAGCCCCCATGTCCATCATATACACCATAGAAGTGCGCAACTTGGCTTATACTTTCAGTTATACCATTCACTGCATTTTCACCCATCAACATTTTAGCAGGAAATCTCTGGAAACACGGCACAACTGCAAGCGCATCTTCCATCTCCGGCCTTCTACCACAGATAGATGTAAATCCCCAAAGGGGCACAGATTCCATGTCAAAAGCACACTGGCTACTCATTGTTCTGGCTATCTTTTCATGATTTACTTCATCTCCAGGCAACAAGGTTGAATTGCGTACATCATTACCCTCCACATCAAGATCCTCTGCCACTGCCAATACATCTCCAATAGGCTCCAGCCCAGATTTTAGTTCCAATTTGCTGGAAGCAATTGTGACTTCAGATTCTTGAATACACTTATCCAGATCCACTGAAGCAGGTGACGGGGGCAAAGAATTAGGCTCGGATGCCAAAAATTCCTCACCATTGATGCTGCTACTTCTATCACTAGTCACAGACTGAGAACTTGAAAATAAACCTTCCTCTCCACTTTCTTGATCAATGTTATCACTAGAAGCACAACAATTATCAATGTGAGCTAACCCTCTAGATGAATCAGGTTCTCTATCATTCTCTTTTTCACACACGGGATCCTTCACCACTACCAAGTTCACTACCGGATTCTCACAATAGGAGCCATCGTCTCCCATCAAAGAAGAATCCTCCGTCTTCATCACAATATAACCTCGTAAGAAAACCTAAAACTGTATCTGCTTAGCCTAGTAATCTACTAGAAATAAGAATCTTCACTTCACTAATGAATAGAGTACCCATTACAAATAACCGCAAACTCATCGCTCGTGCTATGTCATCAACCCAATCCCTTTTCCCCATTGTGATCAATCTGATTATCCAAACCCTCCAACCAGAAGCACACCCACCTCGGTCTCGGCCTTTCTCTCTACCCCTTTATCTCTCTCTTCACATGATCCCTTAAAAACAAAGGCAATCACCTTATTCCAGATACCCAGAAGCGGAAATCACCAAGAACCACAAAAGTTGACCAATCTCAATAGCTACAAAGATGAACTGCAAAAACTAGGCACCACAAATCTATTAATACAATCATTCACACCTTCCAATAGCAAGAATTAAACAACAAATTTAGTCCCCTAAATTGCAGAACAGTAAAGAAACAACAATCTAACTATGAAAATGAGATTCCCATGCTTTCTTTAGCCCTAATCACAAAAAAAAAAATCACCCAATATAAAACAGTTATCTAAAAAAGAAGCAAGAAATGCCCAATTTCCCCTCTTTCTCACTCAAATCACACACCACAAATTTCACAATCTTGTGATCCAGGAAAAAATTTCAACAACCCAGAAAGCAAAAAGGCTAATCAAATTTATGAAGTAACAAGAACTAGAAAAAGAAAGCATAAAAAGGCAAAGTCATGAAAAAGAAACACAACAAAAAGGGGTCAGAAATCACAAGAATGTTCACCCCATTTGAAAAAAATTAAAGTTCAACAAGATTTATTACCCAGATCTGAGGCTATCTTTCTCTCTCCAAAATCCCAGAAAACTGTAGCAGTAGTTGTAGTTCTTCTTGCAGTTTCTTTCAAAGTTCACCAAACCCAATTAAAAATCCTAAATTTGGGGTCAGTCAATCAATCAATCAGCTATAAAATCCGATCCAAAATACTGCTTGTAATAAAAGCGAAAACCCACGAAATTTGTGATACTATGAACTAATAGTATGTGTATTTTGGAGGGGAAGAGGACCATTGTTTGTTTGATTGTTCTCGTGCTATTTTTGTTCCATGTAATTATGCCAGCTGTGTTGTTCTTGATAAGGTTAAACACATACCATAAATAATCTGCATCTGCTATTGGAAGGAGAAAATATGCCTTTTTGTTTTCCTATTTTTTGTTACTTTGATGACACTTCATTTGGACTTTGTTTTCATAGTCTGCCCATCCGGTAGATGACTGCCTAGAGTGTTACGGTGATATCGATAAAATTGCGTATTTCAATGTAATTTTACGGGACTTTATAGGATTATCGAGAAAGGATTTAGGAATATAAGGATGATTAAGAAAATACGAGTGTTTAACAAAATGATGTGACTTGGATTGATAATTTACGTCGTGATAACACTTGTATAACTTAAAACGGAAACATGATTAGTAGCAGTGACAGTGAGCGCGCTTTGATACTCATGATCCAACCACCTAAAGTTAACAGTTATTCAAGTAAGCAATAACTTAATTCATTGATCTCGTCAAAAAAAAAAAAAAAAAACTTAATTCATTGACACTAGCATATTTGACTTTTTCGAAATATTTATGTGGTTTATGCGCCTATTAAAGTCTGTACTTGCTATTGTTGGTCGGAATGAAGATTTGGATTGATAATTTGCGCCATGTATACCACTGACAAAGTTAAAATGGAAACATATTTAGTAACAGCGATAGTGAACCTGCATTGATAATCATAAATCATAATCCAAATACCTAAAGTTAATGTTATTCAAGTAAGCAACAACTTAATCCATAAACACTAGCATATTTGACTTATTCGAATATTTATGTGGATCATGCACTAATTAGAGCTTGCACTTGGTATTGTTGGTGGGAAGAAAGATTTCATTCCATTGCAAAGACCCTAGAATCGAATCTCAAACCTACATGAGAGGATTTACACCGGATCACTCATTCTAAGCCTTTATTGTACATAGATTGCTCATATCTACCAATTAGTGCGTTAGAAAATTTGTCTTTTAGCTGATATTGGTATAAATAAGTTATGTGGTGCCTTTTATTTACTTTCTATTCTCATATCCGATCCTTATTCTCAATTACTTTAATAAAAAAGAATGGAGTATATAATAATTAGCAAACACTTGCTTAGGCAAGCATAGGTCTACACTCTACAACATTAGCAAACAACGGAAAAAGAAAGGCACGAAAACTAAGTACCAAAGTTGTAACATTCCTCCAATAAAGAAAATCTAAACAATAAAGGAGGAACATAAACATAAAAAAATTAAGCCACCATTACCTTCCAAAGAAATCAAAGGAATCCATCCCATATGTTGTATGGAGTAGTTCTTAACATCATTGTCATCAATTTGTCATGTATTTTATGGTAAGTGGCATGCTATGTTGCATATACCAATAGGCAATAGGACAGAATAATCTAATATCAAAACCTTACACTAAACAAGGCTAATGAGGTCATTATTTAATGGATTATCTCTTGGATTTATGAAAACTCTTCTTTCACTCGTTTTAAGAAAGAGCTTAAGGCATGTTGTGCATTGTAGGCCTTCGTTGTATTTTTATCAACTTAGCCCACTCAGTTATCAATGCAAGATTATAATGGTTTTATTTATGGAGGTTTGCAACTTGGCTAACTTCACTTGTCTCATCAATATGAAATGAGTTAGAAGACTTGTGGTTGATCTACGATTGAGCTAGGCAGAACACACTCCTTGTTAAAAAAAAAATGAAATAATAAAAAAGTTAAGTGAGAGCAAGGGATAGCTCAAGTAGACCTAATCATAGGGATGAGCAGGGCGGGTTCGAGCCGAGCTGATGGTCATAAATCTATCTATTCCTCGGGCTGGGCGTAGCTTCGGGCTGAAATTTTCATGCCCAAACCCGCCCGAAATGGCTGGGCCGTGCAGGCTCTTTGGGCCATTTTGAGTCAGGCCAAGAAAATAAATTAAAATAGTTTAAAATGCAATCACAAGCCCATTCAAAATTTTTTTAAAAAAATAGGTCAGGCCCAACCCAATTTCGGGCCGAAAAAAGCCGCCCAAAACCTGCCCAAATTCAGGTCGGGCCATTTTTCAGCTCTGCTCAAGCGGTTAAAAGTTTCCCTTTCGATCTCAAAGAATCCTAAAATCGATTCTCATCACCACCCTTGTGGCTCTTAAACACCCAAAAAAAATATAATGTTAGAAGGTAACTCACTAGTTGGAATTGTTGGCAGCTTCCTTCACATATTAAGAGAGCACAAAGGCCAGTAACGTGCAGCAAAGAAAGTATGCCAAACTGCTAATGCGTGCATATGTTTTTATAGACTTCCCTCCACGAGTTCCTCCAACTTCAATAATTATTTCATTCAAGTATTCAACCAACAGCCATAACTCAATCTCATACAAATCAAATTTCTCAACTTAACTGTACGGATAGTGCTTCACATTTGTGAATATAACTCTCACAATCAATAATCAATTACCTTAGCAAAGAAAATGCACAATTTATTGATCCCTTTAGGCTAATTATCAAACTATCAGCTTGTGCATGACATTTTATGTCATCCACTCCACTAATTGGGTATACATAACATATATACATCATGCTACTGCAGGAGCTCCTTACAAAAACTATACGGAGCTACTCGGCTATTTGTTACCACATAGCTCAGATGATATTTCTATATCACGTCTAAAGAAAAGACAAAGAGAAAACCTCATAACTAAGACTTAGGGAGTAAAAAGATTGTAAAAAATATTACTAACTCCACTCTCAAATAGGGCGGTGTTACCTCTAAGTTTTGCATTTCAACTTCCTATGAGGTTTCAAATCCACCACGATAACCGTGATGTTATCCTTGCTACCCTTTTGTAAAGCAAGCTTGGCAAGGTAATCGGCTGCAGCTTGAGCAGCAGGATCAATACCCTTTCCCCGCTCCAGAGACATGCTGCCTCCATTCTTTTTATGCCACAGCAAAATTCGCCTTCGTGCTGCTTCACAGGCTTCTTCATTCGTCAGCACATCCCATAAGCCGTCACTAGCTAAAATGAGGCAATCATCATCCTTCGACCTAGGAATTACCATTACTTCTGGATCTGGAATAATCCACGGCTTTAGATATCTATCCCCTGGAAAAGCAAATGAAAGTGCAAAAGTATAAGAAAATGGAAACAAAGTATTACCTTGATAAAATACGATTTTAATAAAAAATAACAGATATTTTTAACACAATAACCCCGATAATCCATGCGGTCCTTAAACCTCATTGTTTGACTAGGCAAGGGATGCAGAATGTACCTGCAACCAGGGGTAAGCCTTTATACCTGACAGGACCTTAGAGTTTATAACAAGGCATTGTAAAGCTACACCAAGTGCAGCGCAATGGTCAGTGGCAATATGTATCATAAATTCACGACATCACTATCATTGCACCAATCTAACAACTTACACAACTCATGTCTTCACAGTTGAATCTTATTCCACCAAATATATACGAAGTACTTAATTAAAAACACGGACTAAGGCACTATTAAACACAATTATGTATTTAGCATTTCCCAGAAATTTCTTAACATGGGAGAATACATGTGTTTGAATGGAACCTTTTCAGAAAGTAGATTGCAAACATTCATCATTAGAAAAATAAAGCAGAATTTTTTTGTTAAGAAGAATTCAGTTCCAAGGCTGGGAACATTTTAGAAAGCAATGCCATATTTTCCAAAGAATGCCTTCCTATCCTCCACTTCCTCCCCCTCTTCTCCAATATGTTTAGCAAATGAACCAAACAATGAAAAGTGACACTCGAAAGCTGGATTCTGGAAGGTTTCCCTGATACATAAAATTCAGCTCCCAAAAAAATTATTTTGAAACCAAACATAACTCAAATTCCCTTACCCTGAATAGAGTTTATTACCATTATACTAGGGACCCATATAGAAGTGGAGCACCCAAGGAGAAAAGCAAAATTGAAAAGGAAAAATAGTTTTTTTTTTTTTTCTTGGCAATGGAACCCACATGTTTGACCAATGCATCAGGCACGATATATCTTTCACTGCTGAATTTGGAACCTGGCAACATCATCAGGAGTTGTAAAGCAATCAAATCAACTTTCTACCACCCCCTATTACAATGGTATCTTTTACCAGATCCTAGGTTTTACAAGTAACAGATAAATGTTTCTCTTTTCCTGGCTCACTGTAGCTCGATAAAAGGAGTCTCTAAAGCACTATGCTTGACACAACTGTGGAGACAAATGTGCATCAGCGACTGGAACGAATGCAGTGCTATCGCAATAGTTTCATGAAGTGAGGTGAACACAAAAACGAATATATGACGGTCTTATTTCATATTACCACATGACGTGCATCTGGTAACTAATTATATATTTGTATATAACATATCAAATAAAAAGGGTAAGTGGGTAACAATTAATATAAATAGCACAACCAATAAAAAAAGGTAAATAATTAATATTATAAGAAGCATAATTAGACACCCTATTTGCATATTTAGCTACCAATAGTGCTAAAATTTGCAATTAGTTACACTTTTATACTTTTAGTTGTCCTTTATTGCTCAATTAGTTACCCTATTTGCATATCAATATCAATATCAATATATAATATTAAAACTCAATGGCAAGACATTCAATCCCGCCACATGTCGCCATTGCTTATGTGACGTCATGTCGTACTACAATCAATCACTAATGTTTCCTCATTAATTTAATAATTGTAATTTGTTAGCAGTAATATTTGAATTCATGACCTCACATTCATTAAATTTAAACTTCAAGCACCACTCCAAAAACACAACTCAATAAAGTCATATTAGAAAGGGTTATTCACTCACATAAACCCTAAAAATTTTAAATGTCAACTTATATTTGTATATTTCAACAACAATATGATTACAAATTAATCTCATTTCTTTCATTTACTCGGGGTTTTTCTGTTAACCACAAAAACACGTTAACTTTAGTAAGGAATTTTGTATGACAACCGAAGAATAAAATCATTTTAACAAATAAATTAAACTTGTGTAAAATTTAAGTTACTGTAAATTGAATAATGAATTTTGATGTTCAATAATATTTGCACAATTAAACAATTGATAGTTTTTAATAAAACAATGACCCGATGCATCGCCAGGCCAAAACTAGTTTAGCCACCAATAGTGCTAATGTCATGCCAATATCATAGTGATCGATAGGGTCATCATACAGTAGACAGACTAGACTTGAAAAGGCTAAGATTTCAATTTAGTTGGTATTCTTAAGCATGCTTGTAGAACAGAATCATCTGAATAGATTCACTAAATGATACCCTGAATAACCGACTCAAGGAAGAGTTTGAAGTACACCAGGTAAATACGTTGAATTCATCAATTACAACAACACTATTAACTGAGAATCCCAACATATTCATCCCCCTGCTATACGTACACATTTTGGTGATCAAAATAGTCTTATCCATAGCTAGTCAAATTTCATAGAAAGAGATCTTGGATAATAGAACAGTCTCCAATCAAGTATCTCCACGTGAAGAGTCAAAGCTCATATAGAGGTTGATTTGTTTAATAACCAAATTAGTTTTTGGCTCAGACGATGCCCCAGTTCATTGTTTTATTTAAAAAAAAAAAAAAAAGGAGTATTATTAATTTTCAACTTGAACATCAAAATACATTATTCAATCTGCAGTAGCCTTAATTTTTATATTTGTTTAATTAATTTGTTAAAACGATTTTATTTTCAGTTGTCATAAAAAGTTCCTTAATAAAGTAAACGTATTTTTGGTTGATAGGAAAAACCTTTAAAATTGCTATGCATATCTAGGTTTTTAAATGCATATAATCTACTAGTATATGCTATAAGAATTATGAATGAGTAAATGAAATAAATGAGATGAATTTTGTAATCATATATATTGTTGTTGATGTACACATAAGTTGACAGTTACAATTTTAGAATTTATGAAAGCGATTAACACTTTATAATATGACTTTACTGTCGTAAGTTACGTCATTGGAGCGGTGTTTAAAGTTTATCTTTAATGAATGTGAGGTCATGGGTTCAAATATCACTGTTAACAAATTACAATTTTTAAAGAGGGAAAACGTTATGATGATTCCTATAGAGTATAGAATAAATAAAGTTAATAATACAATCGCAAAAGTTGGTTGAACTTGCTAGTTACAAACACGACTCAACGAATTACAAATCTAATCTTGAATTACCTAATTCCCCAACAGCCCCACCAACTGAGAAAAGTGAATTATAAAATGAAAGCGGTAAATTATTTGCGTAATTTAACATATAAGGGAACTACACAGTCTAATAAATCAACTAGATTTAGCTAATAATTCATGCAGCTAAGCCATCAATGGAATCTGTTTTTAAGATGTTAGCTCATTGCTTCCATTCTAATCTATTGCACTGATTTGTAATGGATTCTATTAAACCCAAAATGAAATGATTCACGACTGTTTAGATAAAAAAAAAGGTTAGCCAAAAGTGGTAAAGTTAGATATTTGGTTGCTTGATATTCTATCAAAGTACCAGAAAAAAAATCAGTTTGAGAATATAAATTAATATAGACCTTGCGAGATGTTGCAAGATTCTTGTATCATAACAAAAACAATAACCAAAAAATCTTGAAACAGCAAGAAGCCCAAAATTATGTACTGTTAACAAAGGGAGACAAGAATAGCTTTGCAAGGTGTGAAATCACTAACCAATGGACCTTGACATTGCAAGTACACCAAAAACACGGTAGCCATTCCATTGTATGACTTTTCCATCTGCAGCTTCTATCCTATCCAATTCATCTTTTCGGTCAGGCTGAAAACAAAATGAAAGGTGAGATGAAAATCAATCATCACATCCAAGCAGTTACTGAAGTGAGGAAAAAAAATGACAAGAATATGAAGTATATCTTACTTTATGATCAACTGACAAAGGCATGGGTGCTTTTGCACGACATAGCACTGCCCTTGAATCACCACAGTTAGCTACTAGAATATGTGTTGAGCAAACAACAGCCACAATAGCTGTTGATCCAACAGTCTCAGGTGCAATGGGTTCAAGACTAGTCTCAGATGAATCATCATTCACACCAGCATGGCCTTGACGAACTCCTCCAACCTCAGCATCAATTTTATGAAAAGCACGAAAGAATGCTTTTTCCCATTTGTCTTCTGAGTTATCTAGAAAACTTCCATTTTGGGAACCCCTCTTCATAAATTCTATCTCTTCAGACAATGCAACATGGAGATGATCTCGGCAATAATTAGCAACCTAAATAAAAAACATTCACATAATAAGATCAACAAATTTGCGTAATATAACCCTCTGTATACAAAAACCATTAGTGCTATTCTTGCAACTTTTAAAAAGACAAATATAAACTAGAGGTCCGGATTTGGTCAGTCTTAATTGCATCACGCCATCACGGCCACGAGTATAGACCAAACGCATCTGCAGCAAACTGAAGAAACAATACACCAGTATTTACCTGAGAACCTCCATGCCCATCATAGACAGCGTAGAAATGTGCAGTCTGACTCATTCCATTCAATATGTGGTCTCCGGCCAAAACTTTCATTGGAAGCTTTTGGAGACATGGTATAACAGCAAGAGCATCTTCCATTTCTGGTCTCCTCCCACAGATAGATGTGAAACCCCAAAGAGGTATAGAACCCATTTCAAATATGCAATGGCTGCTCTTCGTTCTGTTGATCTTATCATGTGATGCTTCAAGAAGACCAATCGTCATATTTCGATCATGTCGACGAGTATCGTCCACATCAAGATCTTCTGCAACTGCAAATACATCTCTAACAGGCTCTGACATGGAATTTGATCCCATAGTATTATACTTTTGGGGAGCAACTGATTGGGTATTCTTCTCGGTATCACTTGAGGCTGGTGAGTTGGCATCAGAATTAGACTCGACAGCTAGGGATTCCTCACCATAATTGCTGCTATTTTCACTAGCCAAAGACTGTGAGTAGGATACAAAATCGTCTTCCCCGTTTTCCTGACCAATTATATCATTAGAAACACCAGAACTATGATTGGAGACCACCACCCTCAGTAATTCAGGCTCTTCCTTGTGATTCTTAACACAGAAAGATTCTACAGATGTACTGAGTTTGGCAGGCTGTTCATTGCAATTAAAAACCTTATTCCCAACAGTACTAGGCACCAAGAGTGCTTTTGTTTCAGGTCTATCCGGTGACAGGCTATACGAATTCGCTTTCAGCACAAGCCCAGCAAGCTGCAGAGGCGTACTAATAGCCTTATCCTCACTAACAAGATTGCCAATCATTAACGGCATACTAACTGCTTTCGGAATCTCCTCCACAAACTCCATCTATCACAAACCAATTAACACAAATTCACCTTTCTTCCCCACTTCAGTATTAGTCATATGCGTTGATCACGAAACTCGGATAAGGAATCCGGTACCAAATCAACTCCTCAATCACTCAACACCAAGGCAAAAACTACCAAGTTCATCAAATAGGCGGTACCTAAATCTATTCAAACTCACCTTCCTCTCTTCCCTCACTACTCCCCACAAATATTACTGCTCAAACAAACAAAAATAAACAGCAACAAAGATCAAACAAAATTTTGATCAGTTTATCATCAATAAATCCTGTACACTTTTACTAAATACCCAATTCCATTTCATATTAATCTAACACCATTTTTTTTTAACTAATCCTTATCAATCAAATGAACTCAAATCCTTTCAAATAATCTAACTAATAATAACCCAGAAAATTATGGGGAAAAAAAAACCCAACAAGAATGTTTTTTTAATGTTTTTTACGATTCCAAAAATCTCAAAAATTAGAGATAAAGCAAAGGGTCATAAAAATTTTAACAATAACAATAATTATATAAAAAAAAAAACATAAAAAAATTAATCACATGAATGCCCTTATTCCCAAATTAAAAAGTCCACTGTATGTTACCCAGATCTGAGGCAATCTTTCTGCACCCTTCAATCATCTGTACCTTTCAACTTCACCAAATCACAAAATTAATCTACCCCAGAAAAAACCCAGATAATAAAATGAAGAAACTCAACTTAATTCATCATTATTCAAGAAAAATGAAACACATTAATAATTAATAATAATTATTATTAAAATAAACCAAAAAAAGGGGCTAGAAGATGAGGCGACAGAGTTGCTTACCAGTATAAAAGAGCTGAGAGAAGGAGAGAATGGGAAGAAGAAGACGCAACAGAAATTAAAGCAAGAAAAATGCTTTTTTAGTAATTAATCAAAATAAATTTGATTAATGAAATGTAATTAATACTAATATAATGTGTATTAAAGTTTGGAAATTTGAATGATTTGTTTATTTTAACGGATAAAACAAGTAAATGGGAAATAATTAGGGGAGAAATTAAAGGTGAAAGTGACAATGGAGAGGAGAAGATATACACGTGTCACACCCGATGAAACCAAGAAAAGTGGTATGGTATTTTTTTTTTTAGGTGAACGCAAGCTCTTTTTTTGCTTGTTTCACTTAACAAAATTGTCATCATGTAATAATGAAAACAAGCAGAATAAGCATGGAAAGTTTGGTGGGAAACAATCTTTATATACTTAGGGTATTATACTTGTTAGTTCATTCCCAAGAGAGACTAGATTGCGAGTGTATATATGTTGTCTGAAATTATCTCGTTTTGCTTTAATAGATAACTTATTGACGAACAAAACATCTGTTGCTACTAATTGATCTGGAAAAAGCTTTTATCCAGTTAGTCATGTTAGGTATTCATTGATGAAATCTGATTCGTTTAAACTTGGGAGGAGTTCCGCGATCCTTAACGGAAGATATCATAACTGCAGCTTATTAAGTACCACGTGCGGATTATAGATATAAACTCTGCAATATATGTAGAATATTCGATGTCCTTTGTTGCAGAAGTTATAGTTCTTCATTGTGGGATTAAGCTTGTCATTGATGAAAGCAAAATCATTATTGATAGACAATCTTCTAGTTATCAAATCATTGCAAGATTATTGAATTTACCTTTCGCAATAGAATTCTTATTATAGATATTATATATTTTTTTTTTCTTTTGTACAACCAAAGGGCTAGGCCCAGAAAGAGAGCACATTATAATAAATAAATAAATAAATAGGTAACAATTACTATAGACATAGCAAGTTAGCAACGTCCACTATTGGGTGTAGCTCCGTACGATGCAAGCTCTTGAAGTGTTTTTCAATGATCCATAGACATGATGGTTCCAAAATAATGTTTTGGACAATACCAATCACCATTCTAGAACTCTCATACAAATTTAAGCAATATTCATAATTCTGCTCATGTTTGACATGCATGTTAGCTTTAGGCTTAAACACGTCAATGTCGCATATCCCCTTGCAATATATATGCTTCTTAAGATTCTCAACCAAAGAACATTCAGATTAGTAAGCCCCTTCAACCTAGATTCAATGAAAAAAACAAAAAAAAAAAAAGAAAAAAGGTTGCATTTGCCCGGCAAACGGCGCCAAATTTTGACAGGGTAAAGTCGTATCACCTAATCAAAAGTATTATCTAAGTCTTCTAACTAATGTAGACAGGGAAGTGGGGTCGAATTCACATGGAAACTGGTCTTCCTATTCCTAATTAATTATTATAGTCTAAATTATTAGTAACAATTTATTGTGATTTAAAGATTATACTACGAAGAATATAAGTAGGGAGAATAAAGGATAGAGAAAAATCAATGAATTAAAGACCTGGGGCATAGGTTCACCAATAAACAATACTCCAGGGTAAAACATAATAATCTATCATCAATGCATCAATTAACCAGATTATAAAGGGCTTTCGCTACGTATTACAATCACATAACTAATCTACCGGTATTAAATCTCATCTCTAGAATCTCGACTTAACCATTTATAGATTAACCTGCCTATTGAAACTAGACCTAAACATCAATTCTCATCTCTCGAATCTTGAATCAATATTGTCAAACTCATGCATAAAAGATCAGGCCTAATGTAGTCACATAGCATTAAATCAATCAATAGGAAATTAATCTAGCATTGATAATTAACAACAATAAATTACCCCTTCATATTATTTATGGATCCCCATAAACCCTAGAAAGAGAACTACTCACACATAATTAAATCTAAACTAATCAAAGCAATAAAATAAGACATGATCGAAGGAATAAAATAAATAACTGAGATTAAGAGGAAAGAAATCGTTACCAAAGTAATCGGAATAAAGAGTTAAGTAAAGAACAAAGTATAAAGTGTTGAAAGAGAATATAAGCTTAAGTAGAGAGAGAAAGTCTAAGGGAAAGAATTACAAAAGTAAAGAGAGAATAAGGAAGTGTAAAAGAATACTAAACTTGCTTAACAAAAACATATTTATATTAAGCAAGAATCCTAAACTAAAACAAACTAAACGACGCTTAAAACGTCCTAATCAAAGACACGCGCCCGACCGGGCGCCACATTGCCCGACCGGGCGCCACATTGCCCGACCGGGCGCCCCTTTTTGATCGGGCAAAGGGCTGCTGCGATATAAGTCTTCTTTGCCCGATCGGGCGCGCCATCGGGCGGATCATCGGGCGGATCATCGAGCGGACCATCGGACGGACCATCGGGCGAATACCCTTGGGCCGCTTGGACTCCTCGTTTTGGCTTGTAACTTGGCCCAAATCAAATATCCTCTTTGGGGCTTTAATAATTCGGTCCAAATGTCTCGTCTTCACACAAGTCAAGCCCTTATTCACCGGTTTGATTACTCTAACCGATCTTGGGCTACGAAATATGGTCATGCTCCTCCAATGCTCGTAGTTGTTCCATAAAATCTCGGGAAAATACTCCAAAGGTGCAATTCCCTACAAAACTCAACCAAAACTACCAAAACACTAGAAAACACATATTAGTAATAAAAGTGGCTCTAAAGAGCCAAAAACACTACTAATTATAACCAAGGGACGGGGGTAAAATACTATATAAAATGGACATATTATGAATGTTATCAGTGCTTATGCTCCCCAAGTGGGTTTAGATGCAGAAGAGAAACGGCAATTTTGGGAGGATCTAGACGAGGTGTCCACCACTCAGAGAATTAAAATATTGGAGGGGATCTAAATGGGCACGTTGGGGTGAGCCGAGTTGGCTATGAGAGTGTCCATGGAGGCTTTGGGTATGGGGAGAGGGGCGCAGGAGGTGTAGCTATTATGGATTTTGCCCAATCATATGATTTTATTTTGACTAATACTTGGTTTTAGCAGAGGGATTCAGACTTGATAACTTTTCGGAAAAGAACAAATGCAACACAAATAGACTTCTTGCTCACAAGGAGCATAGATAGACAAAGTTGCCTAAACTGCAAGGTTATCCCAAGAGAGAGTGTGGTCACCCAACACCGGTTATTGGTAATGACTATTCGTCTGAAAGAGAAGGCGAAGAAAAAAGCTAGACAAGAAGAACTGAGGATAAGATGGTGGACCCTAAGGGATGCAAAGGCTAAGGTTTTTACAGACTAGGTAATTAAAGAAGCAAATTGGGATGGAGAGTTGGATCCAAAATTTATTTATCAATTTTTCTTAGATGGTAAGTGAATATTTTAATTCTATAAAAAAATACAAATCTAATTTTTTATTAGTCGAAATTAGGGCTAGTAGAAGATGACCCGACCCAAAAACCCAACCCAAACCCGACCTAAAATAACGGGTTTGGTTTAAGATTCTTAACTCGTAAACTTAAATGGGTCGACACGAATCCGACCTGATAATTAAATGGGTTAGGTTAACTAGGATACAATCCACATAACCCGAAAATATTTTTTGGGTCAACCCGAACTCGTATAAGTTCATTACTCCATAGAAAATTTAAAATTAGAAAAAAAAAAAAAAAAAAAAAAACCTAAAGAATAATGAAATCAGCTCAAGCCCAAATATAGGTCCTTATATAAATAAAACCCTAAAATCCTCACAAACACTTACTCCTTATAGTCGCATGATAGAAGTTCTCTTTTTCTCTCATTAGCCTCATTCATTGTACCTCCCTTCAACTCTCAACAATTCAAACAATAAGGCCTTAAAATCCTTTCCCTCTCCACGTCTTCCGTCCTCCCCTTGACGAACAATCAGACATCAAGGCCTTTCTACTTGCAAGTGTTCAAACTTCATCAATTTTTCGTATACGTTTTTGTTTTGCTTTGCTTTTCAGATTTTAGTTGTTGTATACACTTTAAACTTCTGTAACTAATTTCTATTGTTGTTGTTTTGTTGATATAGTTTATACTTTTAGCTAATTTATAAATACTTGTTCATCATATAAATCATGAGTAAATAACACTTGAGGGTACTAATATTTACCAAAAGTTTCACTCAAGATACTCATGTTTCAAAAGTTTCAAAGAGAGTACTCAACACATATGTAACCTACTACAACATGTAAAAATTTGCTTAAAAAAAGGGAAAATAAAAAAGTTGACATAAATAATGCAGAAGGTACTAATGTTTGGTGTTCTTGATAAATAAGGGTAGGAGAGAGAAAGTGAATTTAATTAATAAATTGAACACCACCACTCCGACACCACTAACAGCAACCACCTTGCAACCGTCGCTCAACATCATATACACCAAAACCGTCCAACATCTGCTTGAAACCACCCCCTTTCAGTGTACAAATTAAATCCGTACAATTACTAATATATAAATTAAATTAGTAATTGTACGATGGAAATGTAGCTGGCAAATACTAATTAGCTCTCTAATGACATCCTAGTATCCCTACCTTATAAAAAGTAGAAGATTGCGCTTATGAATAGTGCACGGACCCATATGCCCTTCAAAATGTTTATTTACGTTCTTACCCCCATATGTTATTTTTTATATTTATGTCCTTCCACATGTACAAATGTAATAATGAGTGTTGAGCTTTCTATCTCCTTACATTTATGCACTTTTATTTATTTATTTATTTATTTATTTATGTTATAGGTAAATTTTAAAGTTCATCTCTTATGATTGAAATTAAAAAGATGCCTCTAAAAGATGGATGAGTTTGAAAAATCTTTTTACTTAATTAATTAAATTAAATGGAAAATGAAATCATAAAATTTAAAATTTTGATATTTAATGGAGGTTATAGTTTAATTGCATGACAACTTTACCAACTGGACAAGCAAAAAGTTGTTTCTTCTTTGTGATCAAAGGTCAAAATTAACAACTTACGCATAATTGTGTATAAATGACATTGAGACCAATGAAATTAATCCTATGATTTTGCCGAAGTAGATGTACTAAGAAGAAAGGAAACCTAACTGACTATGGTGAAAAGGAAAAAAAGAAAGAAGGAAGTCAAGGGAATCATCAAGGGTTTAAGGCTATAATTAGGGCTGCATAAAACTCTTTCTATTGCATAACCAAATTCACGTTTTTGGAAGAAAGTTGCAAATGCAAGCTGATACTATATTTTCCCTGATTGCCTAAATGTTCATGTTTATGAGAGTTGGGTGTAACTGTTTCTCTTTTTTAATTTCATATAATTAATCCTATATAATTTATGTAGAGTAATTACTAGGTTAGGTGAGAGTATATACTTGCAAATAGTAAATGCTCCGAAAAACTTTTTCATTATTATATGCATATGCAATGTTAAATTACTTCTGTTTGTATGTAATATGTGCTCTATGATTTTTTAATTATATATAATCTATTCTTAATTAAGTTTGTAGATGTTTTTGCAATATTGCACTGTTGAATAATTGTATAAATATTTTTTGAGGAAAATTTGTAAACAAGTGGAAAAGTTGTGCCGGAAAAACAAAAAGTTTAAACACAATCCAATACACACATTACATTAATTTATCAAATTATTTTCTCTAAAACCCCGATGTTATGGAGAGTTTAAACACAACCTAATATAAACATCAAGAAAGGACAAGCCACTCCGCGCGCATCGCGCGCGTTGGCTGCCCTAGTATAACCAAAAAGCAATAATAGTTTTATAGTTAGACCTTGTGCTCCTAGTAAATTGAATGCAAATTTTAATTTATTAGACATAATAAGTGAATAATTGAATCTAACTTTATAACTAGACCTTGTTCTTTTTATAATTAATGAATCTTAAAGAAATCATCAATAACATAATACTAAAACAGACACCAGGAATAACACATGTCAATTCATGGTATAGTTTTTTCCCTCCAAAAACACACCTTTCCTTCTTGCTAATTAAAATCTTCTTTGGCAATTTTCGTATAATATAACTATTATAACATTATTCCAAATCTTTTATATGTATCCTTTATAATAAATATATTCCTCTATAGCTATTATTACTCTATTTTACATATCTTTTAATAATGGGACAATACATCATAATAAATTCTTTGGTAACAATATGCTACATTTTTAATACGAGTACATCATAATTTTTTTATTCAAATGATGGATATGTTTTAAATTAGGTACTTTGGTAACAATATATAAAATGATGAATCTATTAAATAATACTTCATAGATTTGTACTACACAAATTTTTTATTATTATTATTATTATTATTATTATTACTATACAGGAATTTTAATTTTTTTATTTAATATTTTATTCTCGCCTATTTCTAATACGAATAACATAACAAAATGAAGGGAGTTTAACAACATAGCGTAATATTTTAAATACTTTATTTATGCATGTAATCATGTAAGAAATTTTAATTAATTAAAATTTCATTCTTTTCTAGTTCGTATCTCTAATATTTACATATATTATCATATTCTAGGAAAATAAATTGTCCAAATATCATTCAATCGAGGTTATTATTCCTGGCCATTAGATGTAATACATAATTTTTAATACTTATATTGTTGATAAAAAAAAATTGATACTGAATTTTCATTGTATATTTCATTTTCATTTTATTATATATGTAAACTAAGAAGATAATACATATGTTATAGACTTATAGTTGTATTTATCTATGTTATTTTTAATAGAATTTTTTATTTTATTGATTAAATATAGTGAAATTAACGTGCATGGCGCGGGACCTAATCTTTGGTAAAAAAAAAAAAAGGAAATTAAAAAATTTGACAGAAATACAGAAGGTATTAATGTTTGGTGTTCTTATTTAATTAATAAATTGAACACCACCACTCTGACACCACTAACAGCATCCACCTTGCAACTGTCGCCCAACATCATCTACACCAAAAACGTCCAACATCTGCTTGAAACCATCATCAATGGACTCGATCTTCCGGCTTCCACTATAGGGTTACAAACTCTAAATTCGCAAAAGGGAACAAACCCTAAATCACATAAAAGGGGAACAAACCCTAAATCCCACCCGAGAGTGCAAGATTCTAACAAGCAAATTACTCTCTTTATATCTAAATATTTGCTACATCCCATTTTTAACGTTTTACGCGAATTGACTTTACACGTTTATATCATGAATTATACTCCTTATGATTTAAAATAGTTGCTCAACATGCACTATTCACTTTGTAATTTTTTTTGAATGTTTTATTTTTATATATATAGATCAAATAAAACATAGTCATGTGGGATCTTGTTTGATTCATCTCAACGAGTACTTTTCAAATACAGTATGTAGTTTTAATAATTTTTTTCTTACATCTAAATTAAGACTGAGGGAAGGAGTATTATAAAAATGAGTTCAACATACCTAATAATGACATTAATGAGATAATAGTTCACTTGTTCTGTGTTTCACTCTAGGGGTGAAAGTGAATCGGTGTAAAACCGAACCGAAAAACCGAACCGAATAAGGAATATGGTTCAGTTTTTGGGAGGGTGGTTCGGTTCCAGTGTCAAAAATAAAAAAAAATTCGGTTTTCGGTTCGGGAAATTGAAAAACCGAACCAAATCGAATTATAAGCCCAATCCTACAAAACCCCTTGCCCAAAACTAAATACCCTAGGTAAATAATGAAAAATAAGAAAACCCTAATCACTCTTAGCCTCCCTCTCTCTCTTTCCACCCTTTCTCTCTCCTTTCCTCTTCTCCTCTTTCCCGGATTCCGCCCAATTGCCCATTCTCTCTCCTCTTCTTCGCTTTCATTGTCTCATTCTCCTCTTTTCTTTTCGTTTTTCTTGTCTCTCCTCGCCACCATTAACGAAAACATCGAGGTTTAGATGAATAAAATTCGAATTCGCTTCACCATTAACGAACAACATCAACTAAATTAAAGATTTTGATTTCGAACACCATCAACTAAAGGTTTTTCATGTCAAATTCGACTATGAAAACTCTAGATCTAGAGTTTTCATGGTCGAATTTGACCATTAAAAACCCAAATTCGACGTTTTTTCGGTGGAATGTGAGGTTTGTCCTCTTTTCCTTTCTTTTAATTTGGTTTGTGTTTTTTTTTCTACTAATTTTTGTCCAATTTTTTCTGATATTTCGGTGATTTTTATTCCAATTTATAGTTCAATGAAATTAGGGTTTTATCTTAAATTTTTCGAAATTATAGCAATTCGATATTATAGTAATTATGTCTAGGAGTGTTTGCAGATCTGGGTTAAAACTTGTTTAATTATGTTTGTATAAATGGGTTTGGTTTCGTTTTGTTTGGTTCGATTTTAATTGGTGTGTTTTGGTTTGGATTTTTTAGCAAAATTTGATGTTTATGATGTTTGATATGAAAATTCGGTGCGGTTTGGTTTTTTTTAAAGAAAACCGAAATTTAGGTGGTTTGGTTTGGTTCGGTTTCAAAGCTAAAGTGGTGCGGTGTGGTTTGCAAAATCAAGAAACCGAATTATGGTGGTTCGGTTTCGGTTTGGGCAAAAAACCAAACCGAAAACCGAACTTTCACCCCTATTTCACTCAGAAGAATCAATGTTACAGTACATGGTACTCGAATCTTCTTTGCAGACTTACTTGCAATATATCGAATCTTTTGTTTTCTTGTTTTCTTTCACCTCTTTGCTTAATGCACTCTTAATAAATCAAATGTATGTTCCCAAAGCTCTCACATCACCTTTTCTCTTCCCTTGCAATAATACGAACGCCCTATGAGTCCATGACTTCATTGAATACCTATAAGTAGGTGTTTGGTATAGACACCTAATTGTGTCTCCCCAATAACAAACTCAATGATAAATACTTTTCATGTCATTGATTATCGAGCAATGTGAAGTCTGGAAAAGTCTCGTGAATTCCCTTTTCTAAAAATGTTTTTAAAATTATCCATTTCGTCCCTTTTCTAAAAATGTTTTTAAAATTATCCACTTCGTGTCCTATTATAAAAAACGTCCAATCCAGTTTAGTTTAGTACATAATCAAGGTCCAATAATTGTGTAGTTTGATGAGGCTCAAAAAGTGCTTTTCAGTGATTTATTAAAAGTCTAATTTTGATGAATGATGAGGAAATTATGGTCAAAATACTAAATTGGGCCCAACCTGAGTTTATATGCTAACCTAATGATCATGTGGAGTGTAACACCCCAATAATTCTCTCTTCAAACCTGTAAGTACCCTGAACAAAATCCAAGAGAATTATTGACGTGCTACCGCCATGTGTTCAAACGTTAAGGCTATATCAGAAATTAACAGCGGAAAAACTAAATCAATTAAAAGTAGATTTCAAAACCAACGAATAAAACCAAAATTAAGTGTTACAAGTTGGAACCATTAAGGCATGTTGTAGGCGTCGTTCGAAGTGCGCCTACGTAAAAGCATGTGTGAATATGCTTGGCACTCATGGGAAGTGGGAATTGACATATACGATTAGGGACACGACTAGGGACAAGGAAAGTAGGGAGCCGCCAACAAGTTTTTAAGGAACTTGTAAACCGTTCACGGATCATAAAAGGCAACCACGAAAAGGGACAACGATAGGCAACAACGATTGACCCGTGAAGGTTACACCCCATTCATAATCCATGAGATTACTAACTCCATATGGTTCGGAAACACGAAAGGAGGATCGGGGATGATGGTACAAAGTGAGTCATGGAGTCACATTCGCCCGTATTGGCCTCTACTCGATTCTTATATTGAAAAGCATTCCTGTGATCTCAAAGGCATGCAAATAAAGATTCAATTCGCTCCAAACTATTATTAAGCTAAATTGGTTGAATATTAATGCACACATTATTCTAGAATATTGGTGATCACTTGATTAAACAACAAGATTAAAAAGGAACCTAAACCGGTTGTCCAAATTATCTTATTAGGCGTTATTTTCAATTACATATTCCCTTTAAACATGCAATATGGTGATCATAATAACAATAGAAACCAACATTAATATTGGAAGCAATTCAACAATAATAGTGTTAGTCAAATCAAATAATAATAATAATCATGATATTAGCAATATAAAATAATAATAAGTAATTAAATTAATTAATTACTCACATTACGCGCGTTCCTTTAAATTGCTACATCATGATTAAATTGTTAGTAACTTCAATAAAAATAATAAATCAAATGGAAATTAAATTAAATTAACGTAGGGTTGATTTGGTCCAAACCCTCAGTTAATTATACCTTTCACGCCTTGGTTTAAGTATAGAACTTTGGGTATTATATGGACTCCTTAGAGTGCTTAGGGGAATTATTATGGAAGAATAAGAAGGCTAAAAATTAGGTTAAAGAGGGATAAGAGAATGATTTTAGGTGTAAGGTGAGAGAGAATGATATTTGGTGTAGAAGAGAGGAAGAGAGAATGATTTGATGATCAAGCTTGTTGATGATTGAAAAAGGGGAGATATGACCTCTATTTATAGGGAAAAAAGTGGGGTCGAATCAAGAAAAGATAAGAATTCGAATCGGATAAAACTCTTGCGATAGACAGCAGTTTTTGCGGTTATTGTTTTTATCATATCTTTTGATCCAAAAATTGGAATAAGATGAATAAGATATCTTTGGAAAGCCCTTGAAGTCTACTTTCTAACCCAATTAAAATCGGATTAAAATATTTTGTAGAATAAAAGATATGGCCGAAATAGTGGGACGGTGTCATTTTTGGATAGAGTTTTGTATATCTTTTATATCTTTTTCGTTATAGCTCGGAATTAATATTATAATATATCATTCGAAAGATAATTTCAAGAGATATCCAACCATGTAATTATCAAATAAAAACGGTGAGGAACGAAAACAATATCTGACTATCTTTGAACGTCTTTCAATTCGAATTAAATTACTAGAGGAGTTTTATTCTATTTCAAACTCTTTAATCTTATCTTTTCAAAAAGGATAGTTAGGATCTTTTAGAAACTTATAGAAGCTTCCAATTAATCCTAATTGGATTAGGATTGAGATTAAAACCTTTGGACCCTCCACATGATCATTGGGTCGTAGGTAAGGTGGGCTTAGGCTCGATTTAGACTCAGTTTAGTATTTTGGCCATAACTTATTCGTTATAACTCGGATTTGGGCTTATAATATATCGTTGGAAAGCTCTTTTAAAGCCCCATCCAACCATTCAATCATTGGACCCAGATTATGGACCAAAATAAACTGGATTAAACGTATTTATAAAAAGAACACGAAAATGAATGATTTTAATGGACACGAAGTGAATTATTTTGGGTTTAAAGGTACGAAAAGAGGAAAATAAGTTAGGATTTGGAAAAAAGGGTTATGAATTGGGTTGGTTTATGAAATTTATTGGGAAGGAACATGGATTTAAGCACTCTAAAGATTACATACTCAACCCGACCAATAATGGCGGTGAAAGGTTGTTCATCATCGGGTTTGGTTTTGGGGAGACATTTTTAGGTGTCTACACATGTAGACACCCATTTGTGTCTCCCCAAAACCAAACCCAGTGATGAATACCTTACGCGTCGAACCGTAATCGAATGAAGTGAAAGTGTGAAAAGTCAAGTGTTGCGGTTTAGTTTTTATTAAAAATTCTCTTCTCTCTGTTTTTGAAAACAACCTTATTTTATTAAAAATAGACAATCCAGTGTAGTTTGGTCCATCATAAGGGTCCAATAATAGTGTAATTGGATGGGGCTCGAAAAGACCTTTCCAACGATATATTATAAGCCCAATTCCGATGAATATTGAGGAAGTTATGGCCAAAATACTAAACTGGGCCCAGTTCATCATTTACATACGGCCCAATGATCTAGAGGAGGGCCCAATGTTATTCCTAAAATTATTAGGATTAATTATAATTTTCTAGAAGTCTCTAGAAGGTTCTTTTAAATTCTAATAGAGTTAGGATTAATGATTATTATATTATTATTTTTAATTATACGTTTTTAGCTTCTGTACAAATTCCGTAGATCAAATTTGGTTAAAGATCGGATTCCGCGTGGAAAGCGTGTGAAAGCCAGGCTGTCGCCAAACGACAAGTCTATCGCCTCGCGACAGACCCTGTCGCCTCGCGACTGAGTGTATTTCTGGCGACAACGTGTAGTTTATTCCTTATCAAATTCTGTCAATTTCCGGACTATTTTCCTTATAAATAAGGTCCTCGACCTCTGTTTTTATTCTTCAACTCTCATCAAGACTTACTTAATTCTTCTCTCTTTTTCTAAACCAACCCTTTCAAACACAATTCCACATTCACGAGATCTTGAAACACCTAGCCAAGTTCGAAGTTGCCTTCGCCCTAGACGTGCAAGGTTGATAATTTTTGAGGGCTTGGTCCCAAATCTAGTTTAAACTTTATTTATTTTGATTCTTATTTAATTCTTTAATTTTATTATTTTCATTGAAGTTTACTAACGCGTGTATTTTGTTATTAGAAAGAGGTACGAGGCATCAAAGTATGTAATCTTATTGCTCTATTCTTGTAGAAAGCATGCTTATATTGTTTTAATTCCTAGTATCATGTTAGGATGTTATTTTATTGCTTTCTAATATCATGCTTAGGGTGCCGTTTATTCTTTCTAGTATCATGTTAGTACTATGTTAGGTTTAAAGCTTTGATCTTTAATGCTTAGTGACATGCTAGGATTTGTTATTAATCTTGTTAGTATCATGCCTAGGATCTTGTTATTATTATTAAGTTTTATTATGCCTTAACATGATTTTGACTATTATTATTATTATTGATTATTATTATTATGTTGCTTGATATTTATATATTATTGTTATTGATTGATCACGCGGTTTATGTTTGTTAAAGGGAATTTGTACTTGAAATCACGCTTAATAAGATAATTAATAATTTGGTTTAGGCTAATATGATTTTAATTCAAGTGATCACCAATAATAGATTTATTTGTGCATTAATATTCAACCAACATAGATTAAACAGATTTAGGGTTAACATATTGTTTGCATGCTAGTCAAAAAGCGCACATGAATACGAGTAGAATAAAGTAGAGGCCTATTTTATAGGGCGAGTCCTTTTTTTTGTAGATTGGATTCGTACCCTCATCCCCGAACCCTATTTGGTTCAAGACCTTATGGAGCTGACGATCTCATGGATCGTTAAGGGGTGTAACTTCACCTCGTGAACGGTTTACAAGTTCCTAAAACTTGTTGGCGACTCTTTTGCTCTTGTTTCTTTCCCTTTGGACGTCACCATACTTAGTGTATGATCACAGTGGGGTTCAAGATTGGGGTTATAGTGCTTGAAATATTGCCTACAAGGCCCATTTTCAAAATCCAAAATAGAAGAAGTAGTATAAAAATAAAACTGGGTTAAAAAAATTCAAACTTGCAAAAGAAATAAACTGCGAACAATAACCAACTCTCTACTCAAAATCCCACAACCCTGATGTGAATGTTGCATGTGTAAGAACCTGTGGTTAATCTGCTCCCCAATATTACAAGTGTAAAAATTAGATCGTCGCAGGGTCATTGGAAGGCGAAGGCCATGACCAAAGAAAGACACACAAAAGCACGCAATCAGCAACGCTGAGTACATACAAGCTACGAAATAAAATAAGAAATCTCTAACATGCTACTAATAAGTAATAATCAATCATCACGCATCATTAAATTATAGACCCAACACACGACTCAACTATCAATTTTATTAAGACTTTACTAGTTGATAGTAGCTAACTCATTTTATATATTTCATTGGATTAAGCACTAGACAAGGTTGTCCAACCCATGCTCCATTTGGAACATCAATAAAAGAAAAACCCCATGCCTCCTTTCGCCAATAAACATCCAACGACCACGGGCGCGACTCCGTGACCGTAGTTAGTATGAGATCTCATCTAACTCCTAGTTTTGAAAAGTATTTGAAATAAGAGACTCGTAGATCAGACGGCCTCGAGAAAAGTGCACGGCTAATACCCCGTGTACCCCAACCCCTGATTGTCATTACTCAAGATGTGCACCAATCCAGAGTTTTATTGCTCATCCATCTTGCACTTTACGTGATTTACAAGTTTATACTTGGTGATGACTCATATGCAAACAATACAATCAATCCAATATCAATTCAATCAGGTAAAACAAGTTTCCAATTTCATTTCTTGATTTATTAATGACAAGCAACATTTATTATTTATTCCATTAACTACCTCGGTGTATAAACACCTTGAGTGCATAAGGCACCCCAAAATCTTAACCTCGTCTTATAAGACTTGAATTCTTCCTTCACTCACTCTATTTCAATAATCATGAATGAGTAATAAATAAATCATTCCACATATTCACATACCTTTGCCTTTGAGCGCATCTTGCAAAATTAATGCATAAATAATACTTGCAAAGCAACATAGTGCACAACATACAGAAATCACAATGTATAACCAAACAATTATGTCTAATCTTCTCTATACATGATACTAGGTTCTCAATACATCCCTAAACATGCTTCTAAAGGCAAGGTTTTGTAACTCGTACGTACCTCGAGTAAACGAATTGGTATGCCACTTTACTAACTAGAAATCACCTTTTATAAAGTCCTCTCCTAAACCAAACAACAATAATTCAATCAATACCCAAGCAATTAAATTTACAGCAATACTAACTTACTTAAAAACCTTCAAAATCCAATTAAATAACACTTTAAAACCTTCCCTTTAGTTAAAATTAAAGGCTTATATATAGTTCTTTAAATTTTCTTCATAAAAACCTTAAAATACACTCTTATACATGAAATTACAGCAAGTTTATTAATAAAAATCTGAAAATTATTTAAAAACCCCTAATAATCTCCCTTTTTAATGGGTGATTAAACCCTCTTTATAAAACATCAAAAGTAGTACCTAGAAACTATGTCCAGTACTTTAGATTAATTAAAAACCCTTCAAAACTTTATCAACACATCACTTTTATACTCAATTAAAAGTCTTCTAGGAAATAATCACTTTCTAAAAAAAAACCAACGATTAAATTACTAACCCAAGTAATTTCCAACAATATAATATGATAAAAAAAACCTCTTAAAACTTCAATAAAACATATATTTATGCTTAATTAAATTTAATGTTTTATTGATCAAACTCAAGGATAAAATTTTAAGCATAAAAAAAAACTTCGTTTCTGCCCGAAAATCATATTTAGAGGCTGAATTTGGCCACGAGATGAGTCTTTCTTAAAACGTTGTTTCCACATGGAAAACACTACTTTTTTTTTATCAAAATCGGATGAGTTCGGAACCTGATCGGGATTAAAACGGGATTAATATTAACGAACGGAAATCTAAAAATTAAAATACGAATTTACGTGTTCAAAATAATCTGGAATTAAGTTAAACTAATCAGTTTTTATAATCACCAAAATTTCAAAACATCATTACTATAAAAGCCCTAAATCAATTGTTCATAACAACCCTAAAATCATGAATTTCAATAATTAAAAACCCTATGTTATAAGATTTACAAAAGCTGAAAATTATGGCATTTATAAAATCTGAAATTATAAAGTTTAATCATCAAAATACAATTTGATACTAATTAAATTAATTTCAAACAATAAAATCAAAACCCATAAATCAATAGTTATAATTACACAAATTAATAAAACAAAGGAGAAAAAAAGTAAGACTAACCTTTTTGTGTGGGGAATTTTTGGGGATGTATGGGGTATTTATAAGAGAGAATTGTAGGGTAGAATTGGGAGAAAATCATCTGTCCCATAATTTGTGTCCCACTGGTGTTCCACTAAATATTATTGGTTCTAAAAATAATGGCTAATTAAATAAAAAAAATGGGTTAGGCTATGTGTTTATGATCATGGATTTTTTTTGTTGGATATAAGTTCATAAAATAATTTGTGCTAAGATAATTTTTTTTTTTTTTACCCAAATTAATAATTTGAAACTTTTAAAATTAAATTACAGAAAAATACAAATAAATATTATAAATTAAATAAAATTTCATTTATAAAATACTTAAACATACGGGGATTACATGGAGAGTCAATTGATATTCTAAAGTCTTTAATTTATACAAGTTTTACGTAATTTGTTAATTCACGAATAAGTGTTACGGATAAGTTTTACGTAATTTGTATGTCTAAATTCTAGCTAGACAACTCAACAAAATAATAATCATGACTAATCAATCAATTAATAAAGATATATACTATATGCTAATAAATTATAAAAATTTTGTATATGCTATCAGGGGTAGAATATACTAAAAAGTGTTTTAAAACTACAAACAAAGCATAAAACCATATTAGTAGCAAAGAAGACACGGTAACTAATATGTAGCACATAATATTATTCAGATGTAAAGGACAAAAATAGAGAGCCTTACCCCTGCATTTTGCGAAACAATGCACAATCATCCTCTTTGTATAATGGGTGACTAGGATATAGTCATTCTCTGATGCTCTTTCGGCATCGTTAAATGCCTTTTTTAAAAGAATTTAAATTAAATTAGCAAAGTACAAGAGAATAAAATCGAATGATAATGATGAACACCTTTACCGTCAAATTTTTCAAGATCTATCTAAACATTAGCCTTCTTATACCATATCATTGCGTTCTTTGCGTTTTCACACAAAGATTTGTCAATATCTTCCAACTGCATCTACTTTTTCAGGCAGAGCAATGCATTCATTCCTAGCAGCTTGTACAATCTCTTTACAACTTTCAAGCTCAAACAAATCGTATGCTTTTGTATATACCTCCGCTGCATAGTTATAATTTTTCTGTTCACGGTAGTGATCACTGAAATCAAACAAGTTAACAACAGCAATAGGCAGAATAGGTGACACTGTACTCCTAATAATTCTAGAACAACAATTTTATAAATAATGCTAGAGCTCTATATACATAGATCGTATAAATTTTCAACATTTAAGAGCAATAATAATTTCCCAAGTAAACATTGCAATGGCCAATTAGTGATCAAACTAACAACAATGAAGTGGTAGACTTTTCGTATTCCGAAAAACTAACCAACAATAAAAAATAGTGAAACACACCAATTACATTAACTATAATTTAGAGCAGCATAATAATATACAACAAAAGTCCTACCCCTTCAACTTGTGCAACAATGGATGCGTTTCCTTTTTACGGTGCTCCAAGTAATTGTATTCCAGGGCTTTCTTGGCAGCATCAAATCCCTCTGATAGAAGAAAACAAATAAGCAAGTTACTATAGTGATAAATTTGTTCAGCATTCTTTAACAAAATTTTGGCCTTGAGAAACCATAATGATCCATCAGATGGACTTGCAGCTATTTTTATATTAAAATCGTCCAAGAGATTAGAGAAAATCATCACTTTCTTCGTCTCTTTTATTATTCCCTCTAGCATCTCAACAGCCCCCTTTAACACCGGACTCAAAAATCACCCTTTAATTCGCCATATTTCTTTAGGGCTTTCTCATATTGTTTTGTTGCGCGCAATTTCATCACTGCAGTAACTAGAAAAATAAATATAAAACTAACAATCTTCACTGATACTTAAACTCGAAGAACCATGTTTGTGCTATTATGCTAATATTGGGAAGAAAAAAAATTGATAATATTCTGCAGCAAAAGAAATCAACAGAACTCTAAAATATAGTAAACTTTTCATTCACCAATAAAGAAAACAATAACTAAACAGTTATTGAACCATCATACGTAAAATGATTAAAAAAACACAAGGAGGAAAACAGTATTACCCCTCTAATTTCATCTTAAGTGGATTAGAATCTCTGACACTTTTTAATGCATCTTGTTCATGAAGCTTAAGAGACCTTGCTTGATTATTCGCTGCAAATGTCTCTACATAAGGAAAATCAAGTTAGCAAGTTAATAAAATAAAACAATACTATTAATAAGAAGTATATAAGAGACCTTGCTTGATATTTTTTTTAATTAATAAAAATAAAATTAAATGTTGCTTGATCCCTTGACAAGGACATGTCGTTGGACACATACACTCTCTACCTTGACAAAGGTACATATGTGTGGCATAGCTTGTTGGGTTCCTCCCCTTACCTCTCCCATGCAATTCACCCGGTGAAGTTGCAACATTTCCCCTTAACTAATGTTGGATATATATAATCCAACTTATAGATGATATAATCTACATAATAGAATTTATTTTATAAAAATAATTAAAAAGGTCAACAATGGCAGAACCACCATTAAAGATCCCGCAGTAAGCTCATGGGTATAATATAACATGCTTATTTCTCAACCAAAATACATGCATTTATTATCAAAGCACTCACAATTCAACATATAATCACATAGGACAATCAATATTAACAATTATACATCACACACGAAAGGCCCAAATCGATTTTTTGGGCATTTTTCAAAAAAACCGAGAATCTTAATCAATTATCAAGCCAATTCAAGCATAAATCATGGATAAATATAATCAACAATCTTTATTTTTTTTTCTCTCCTCTCCATCCTCTTCAATTCAAGCATAAATCATGGACAAATAAAATAGAAGAATTAGCGGTAAGTTGAGGAGAGAGAAAATAAGGGTGCGATAAAGGTGAAGAAGGCGAGAGAAGTGAAGCAGGATTGAGTGAGTGAGAGTACTGTTGGTGATGGTGAGTGAAAATGACGGTGTGAGAAGTTTGTATTGCCGTACAAATAATAGTTGGACTAACGAAATGTTTTGTCAGACTTGACTAACCCAATAATTTGTGTACAAGTATCTGACCATTAATATATTACTCATTAAGAATAATCAAATAAGACTCCACATGACTATACTATATTATTTTACAAAGGAATTTAATTAGAAGACTATTTTAGCTTATTAATAAAGTCAAATACAAACCATAACTAATAAATAGGATTAAAAGGAGTAATAATCTTTTCATTTTCAACCTTCAATCACATATATTCCAATTTTCTTAATCTCGGTGAAAAAAATTCATACAAAAACAATAAAAGGGATGAAGTGATACTTGAAATTGGAGCCGAATCACTTAACAAAAACTAATTGAAGATATGATCTCAACATCACACACACTACTTAAAGTCCCCGATACTAAAATAACCATCCGTTTTGTTTAGTAAAAATTGACAAGAATAATCTCAACTTTGCTCCATCCGCTTAAAATAATCTCAACTTTTGATTATTTTTTAATAATCCCAACTTTATACTATATCCGCCCGAAACAATTCCAAGTTACTGGTAACCTGTTAAACAGGTAAGATTTTTCTTTTTTAGGTTTAATTTACACGTGTCACCACATGACTAGTCAAAAATAATAAAAAATATTATTAAAATTATTATGATTATTACCTAATTAATTAATTAATAATAAAAATAAAAACACCATCATCCCCTCCCAGGCCCTCCTCTCCGGCCATCGCTACCCCATCCCCTTGCCGGCGCCGGACCCAACTATAAGCAGACGACCCTATCCCTACCCCTCTACCAACCGTCAGCCCTCTCGCTTCACCTTAAACCACCATCCGCCATTAAAAAGATTAATGTATCAACCGCTCGAAGTTCGCATTGAAATTCGTCACAAAGAGCAACAACATACTGACAATCATTTAATCCTCAAAGTCATCTCCACCTTCAATCATCGTCCTTTCACCCCAATAAATACCCTCTTGACAACGGAGCTAAACCGCCTTCGATCCCAAACGGTTCCTCAAATTGGAGGGTGTAGGAATGATGGTTTAAGGGGAAGAGGGAGGGTAGTCGGGGCGGCGCAGGCACCGGAGGAAGGGGAGGGTGTCTAGGCGGTGCGCCGGCGCCTGGAAGGCAGGGGGTTAGGCTGGGCTTGTGTGGCAGTGGGGGTGGTTGGGTGCTTGATTGGTTAAACCGTTGAAGGTTGCTGGTGGTTCTAATTTTTTTAAAAAAAAATTTTAACATTTTTTTTAGCCAATTATGGAATGACACGTGACTGGTAACTTTTTATTAGCATGTTGAATTACCGATTGGGACTAATTTGGGTGGATAGAGTATAAAGTTGGGATTATTAAAAAATAATCGAAAGATGAAATTATTTTTAGCAGATGGAGTAAAGTTGGGATTATTTATTACTGCTTACTAGTATGTCATTTAGTGTACAACAAGTCTATAAGTACTCTGTATAAACTTAAAAGAAAAACGGAGAATAATACGATACTTTCATAAAAGTCATTATATTAGTGGTCAAGTACACACACAATAATCTACTCAACATAGCAATCATAAAAGATGGCACACAATGACACAATAATAATTTCCCCTACTCCGTATCCCATTCCCTACACGGCTACACAACACGTTGACTACTAACTTAAAATTGTTGAAGTCAAATGAAAATGATTCTCGAAGGAATAACAAATTAACAATAACACCATAAAAGTGGGCTCCAAACTAAGAGAAACTTCATGTGATTATCAACCATAAATGACAATAATTAATTATACAATGCAATAGTACGACATACTACGGATATTGACTAATTAAACTATTTGACTAAATAAATAAAATTCAAACCCCAAAAAACAATGAATTTGGGATATGAGGAAGTTAAGGTGTAGGTGTAAACAGTTGACCGTTTTGTTTGACAGCCGAAATTTTAATAGTGGCAAAAAACAAGTATTGGTATCGTCAACATTAAGTCTTTAACACATTACACATGTTATGCAACATTATTGGCCTTGTATCTTGCTGTATTTATCCAAGTCGTGTATCGTATGTACGCGGTTCTTTTCATTAGTTTGTTGTGTTTATTTGTCATGTATGTGATGCAAACATCTTCGATTATTACGTCACCTTTGTATTACAGGGGATACTCGTCAGTATTATATAAATTACTCGATCAGTGTATATAGTTTACTTCTTCAGTAGTATAAGGGTTATTTGGTCAGTGTTATAAGGGTGATTCGGTCAGTGTTATAGGAATTACTTTGTTCATTTACAACCGGTCACATGGTGTGGCCAACCGTACATAAGATGGACTGTATCACTTATTTAATGTCTATAAGTCAAGATATGTTCTAAATTTAAGAAAATAAGTTATGATAAGAATTAAAAGGGTCAATCAAGTCCAAATCACTATTAAAAGAAATCTTAACAAGGTCTAATGAGTTAGTTCAAAAAAGACTAAATAAAATTATTAATATTAAGATAAGGTAAGAAATACTCCCTCCGTTTTTAAATATTTGCTCCATTTCTCCATTCGCGGAGTTTTAGGAGAACTTGGAGAAAGTAATAAAGTATGGAGGTAGTGGGTTAGTTGAGAAAATAAAAAATTATAAAAAGCAAAAGTAGTGGAAGAAAATGAGGAGAGAGAGTATTATGTTGGGTCCACTAAGTGTGAGGAATGAATTAAATATTGTAAAAGTTTTCCAAAAAAAGAAATGGAGCAACTATTTAAAAACGGCCGAAAAAGGAAAGTGGAGCAAGTATTTAAAAACGGAGGGAGTATCATTAAGATAAGAGTAGAGAAGTAAAAATCAGGTGTATAAAACATCTTCTTAATTACTTGCTTCGTTTTTAAATACTTACTCCACTTTCCTTTTCTGGCCGTTTTCAAAAAGTTGCTCTATTTCCTTTTTTGGAAAGCTATTACAATATTTAATTAATTTCTCACACTTAGTGGACCCAACATAATACTCTCTCTCATCCTATTTTCCCACTATTTTTGTTTTTTACAATTTTTTATTTTCTCAATTACCCTACTACCTCCATATTTTATTACTTTCTCCAATTTATTCTAAAACTCCATGCATGGAGAAATGGAGCAAATATTAAAAAACGGAAGGAGTACATAGCAACTGTTCAGCATAATTTTAAGGAAAAAATTGTTGATTTATTTATAAAATTGTCAATTGATAAAGAAATTTAAAGGAGGTTAACTTAGTGTAGATGCGAGCCGTTTTGTATCATAAGTGAATTGAAACACATTGTAGAAAGAAAATCATCTATATTATGACCATAGGATACATAGGATACATGGACACATAGGATCCATGGACACTTCATCCAACTGTCATGTCTGTATCGGACACCGACACTAGTAAGACACCCTAATATGACCCCCAACACCCCCCCCCCCCCCACACACACATATATAGATCGATCTACTCCATTTCATTATAAATGTTCTACTTTGACTATTGTACCATTCACATTTCATTACTTTGACCTTTGTTATTGTTTTATAACTTTATAAGTTAGTTTTCGAATGACAACATTTTAAACTCTTGTAATTTATACTTAGTAATAATTACTCCGTATTAATATTTGTGGTCAAAGTTTTTCTTTAACAAATTGCCAGTCAAATTAGGGTTTATATTTGAAACCTAAAACAATACTCCCTCCGTCCCCGAAAGAACGACCCATTTGGTCTAATTTTTGTTCCAAAAAGAATGACCCATTTGTATTAAAACACTCACTAATTTGCAATAATATTTGTGCAAAATTAGCTTCCCCATATAAAAATTTGATTTTTCATGTAATTTTATTACTTTCTCTCTCTATATTTTTACAAACCCCATGTAAATTTATCTTTTCAATATACTTTTACTTCTTTTTATTTAACTTTCTTAATACCCGCGTAATCAACCCAAATGGGTCGTTCTTTTGGAGACGGAGGGAGTATTAGATACTCGTATGAAGTACAGTAGAATACTTGTACTGTAAGTCTTTAATGTGGGCGTGTGGCAATCTAATACATATATATATATATATATATATATATATATATATATATATATATATATATATATATATATATATATATATATAAAGGGGAGTTTTTTCCCGAATTTTTAGAGAGCCACGTAGGATTTAATTTTCTTAGCGCGCTACGTAGGATTATAAAATTTAGTTGTAGCCAATTAAATAAGAGATTATTAATTTATTTTACAATTAAATAATTCAAATGCCACGTAAGCAAAATTAACAAATGATATTTTTAAGTTTAAATTAATTAAATATAAAATATTATCTTTTGATATTAAGAATTTTATCTATATATGCAACAAATTTTAGCACATAAATAAAAAAAAATATATTTTAGAAAATTCAAACAAACCGTGCATCGCACAGGCTTCATCTAGTAATATTTTATTTAATGCCACATAAATCAGTAAATTTGATCAATTGATGCAATTCACTTACAAATTTGTGTTCAAGTAATATGCAATCCAAAAGCCCAGCAAGCTTAGCCCACGTAAACAGTAGTATACTTTGAAGGTAAGTTTTGGTGCTTAAGTAATTAAGACACTTTTTTTTTCTTTTTTTTTTTTTTGAGGCAATTAAGACACATAATTAAATTAATGAGACACGCGATTTAATTATTAATGAGACACATGAATTAGCAAATTAACAATAAAACAACATAGTATATCTGTGAATTGAATATGGTAAATTTTTATAAAGTAATGTAACATAATCAATTTAATACATGGTATACACCCAAATCCCAATTACATCACTTCTATATCCCACCTACATTCCTATTTTCTATTCCTTTGATTTCTCTAACATAACTGTATAAATGACATAAATAAATATAAGAAAAAACTTTAGCTAAAGCTATAGAAAAGTGTTGCCACCAAGGCCATGGTGCAACAAATGATGAGCAATTTGATCTCTAGCTTGGACCGCCGTAGACGACTTGGCAACATTCTCCGGCAACACCTCATCGTCGAAAAGCTCGAACGAGTTCCCGGGATCATCCACAATCTCATCTTTCCTCATCTCACATATATTATGAAGAACACAACAAGCACCTAGTACAATAGGCAACTCTTGTAACTTAACTTCGGTCCTTTTTTGCAAACAACCCCACCTCTTCTTTAGTCTATAAAATGAGTCTTTTGCCACTTTTTGAATTTCCCCAACTTTCTCGTTAAAAGCATGTTGTGCCCAAGTTAAGTTTTGGTGACTATATGGTACCAACACCCAGTCCATTAACGGATAGCTTGAGTTCCCCACCATCCACATATCCTTCATCAAGCCGCGGCTCGCCCGCTTGAACAAGGCCGATTTCTCTAGCACGTGTTCATCGGAGAATGACCCCGGCCACCCGATACAAACATCGGTAAATACCCCGCTAGGATCCACCATTCCTTGTAATGTTACGGTGTAACTCGTCTTTTGGTTACGTTCGGTGTGACGTTTGTTAAAGTACACACCAACGTTGGCCTTCGGTGCTATGACCGGAATGTGGGTGGTGTAGATAGCACCACCCACATTTGGAATCCCGGTTTTTGACTTAAACTCCTCCTTGATGGCGTCCAATTTAGCATCGTCGGGCCATTGGAGAAAACGCGCCATTAGTGTATTTCTAATGGCGGTACATACCTCGAGTACGAGTTTGTGGCAAGTGGATATCCCAAGGCCGAACCGCTTCGATACCTCTCGAAGCGGTTCGCCTGTTGCTAGTCTCCAAATACAAACCGCGACCCGGTGACGAACCGGGATCGCGGCTCGTAGCATTGTATCTTTTTTGTTAATAAGAGGGTCGAGTTCATCACATAGCATGTTGAATGTAGCCTTGCTCATTCGAAACGACTTCTTGAATTCCTCGTCCGGGTAATCGGGGTGGCTGCATTTATCCCACCAGTCCTTCGATCGATCCTTCACCCACATCCTACGATTAACCGCCGGTGCCGGTGCTGGGGCCAAGGATTGAACCGCATTGCGAGAGCGTTTCAATCCTCGCTTCGGCTGAGCAGCAGTAGTAGATACTCCTGCTACTGCTGCTTCAGCCGACTGAATTTGATTTTGACTTTGGTTTTGAATTGGTATTTCATTAGTAAGGGTAAAATTGTAATTTTCTGGAACCATTTCCATTCCCAACCCGGGTAGATGGGAATGGTTCTGATCATCCTCGTCTCCGAACATAAGTACGGAGGCGAGGATATCCTTAATCGTACCCGTATCCGTGTTGTTTAAGAAAAAATCGACACTCTCGCTTTCGGATCTCTGTTTTTTCAACGGAGAAGAATCGACGGGAGAATTAGCTGCGATTTCAGGATAAGGTGTTGGGTAAAACTGAGATAAATCGTCGAAAGGGAATGAAGAAATTTCCATGAGAAATAAAATAGATGAGATTGATTGATTATATAAATTAAAGAGAACAAGAGTTGAATTTATTTAAATGAAATGGAGAAAGATGGAAAATGAGAGAGCAAAGAAATGTGAACGGAGAAAGAAGAGTTGAATTAAAGGAGAGAGAAAATGAGGTGAATTTATATGCAACAAAAATGAAAGGGAAGCGTGTGATGAAGTGTGAACGCGTTGAAGGAAGATTCCAGTGTCTCCGATTGTGACTCATGTATGACCATATCTTGATTCTTTTCTTTTTATTGTTTTTTTTTTCATTTTTTAAATTACTTGTACAGTTGTAGTCGCTTTTTATGTGGACTGGGTGGACAATAAGTTTTTTTTACTGCAGTACATTTAAAAGTGTATTACTCATTCTCTTTTCAAAGAAAAAAAAAAAAAAGGTGTATTAGTCATTCTATTTCATAATAATCACAATATAATAGAATAAGATGAGGATAAAGGGGAAGTTTAATTGTTTATAAGAGAAATAAATAATCTCCGTCTTTTTATTAGAGTCTCATTTATCTTTATTAGAGTAATAAATGTTGAAAATGAAACTCTGATAAAATGACGAAGGGAATATGAAGTAAAAAAGTAATACTCCCTCCGTCCCCTTTTAATAGTCCCTTATGGACAAAAATCACAGGAATTAAGAAACTTAAATAAAAATAGTTAATTACATTGGAAAGATAAATTTACATTGGGTATGTAAAATAGTAGAGAGAAAAAGTAATAAAAGTACATTGAAAAACAAAATTTACATTGAAAAGATAAATTTGCACAAATATTGTTGCAATTAGAGGGAATTTTGATAAAAAAAATTGATATTAATGGTACTTGAAAAAAGCAAATGGAACTATCAATTTGGGACTAAAAATAGGCCATAACGGACTATTATTTGGGGACGGAGGGAGTATAAGTGAGATTGATAGGGCAGTAGTATTGATTTTATTAAATAAGAAAGTATTTCAATAATTATGAAATGGACGTAAAACAAAATTAGTGCAATTTTAACGAAATGGATATAGTATCTTTCTTTCGTTAATGTGACTAAGTAGAAAGTACTTAACTACTTAATTTCTCTCATCTTTGAGTACGTGTTTGTTCATCTGAAAGTTTACTTACCGACTACTTTAAAAAGATCTCACTAGATAATGGTGAATGAAAAGAACATTAAGAAATGGAGGTAATATTTTTTATTTGTTTAGTTAGTTAATTTAAAAGAGATAAGTCAAAGTAAAATTAATGACTTTGACAATAAAAACAAAATCTAATTAGTATTAATATGGGTTAATATATGAAACAATCACATGAGATATCCTGTTGTTATTAATAATGATAAAGTACTATTGGTTAAACAAATAAGAGAATAAATCAGGATTAGAATTAAGTAATTTGACTGATTAGAAAAATCATAAGGATACTAAGTTACAGACACGTGCAGTACGCGGTTGGGAGTTTATCTTTAATTATGTTTTTGGAGATATTTAAATATCTTAAGGATTTTAAAAACGTTTGGAAATAGGGGAAAGGGGGATGTAGCTTCCTAAAGCAAAAATGGAAAGAGAGAGGAGTGAAGATTATAATATTAAGAAAATATTATAAAAATAAAATAAAAGGTGACATCATGAACTATTTGGATGAGTAGCTTTATGAGAAACGAAAGATAGAGAAAAAAAAAAAGAATAATGGGAAATTCTAAAGGAGATTTCTTGTAAGATAAATCCAAATCTCTCTTAAATACAAATATATGATTTTATTATATCTTTTGATTATTGGTATGATTTTGTTGTAATCTTATGTGATATTTTTTTCAAAATAAAGATAATTCACCTTTTCTTTGTTCTTTTACTTTTAAATTTGAATAATTCATATAATCTTCACATGTTTTTTAACACTCTTTAGTTAATGAAATTTCATATATGAAGTAATTAATTGGTAAGCAATTCTTTTTAAAAACAATTTTTTTTAATGGAGATGGGTTTTTCTCTTTTAACTCAACACTATTTATTCCTTGCCCTCAAAAGAAAGAAAGAAAGAAAGAAAGGAAGGGAAAAAAAAACCTAAGTACTCGCAATACCTTCCTATATCAATTCATCTTAGAGTTGGCTTTAGGGCCTGTTCACATTTACTAAACTGAACTGAACTGATTGGAGCTAAACTAAACTGAACTGAATTGATTTGAAATGAATATTTTATTAGAGAGGGAAATTAAGAGCTGCACTGAACTGATTAGAGCTGAATTGAACTGAAATTAAGTAAATGTGAACAGGCCCTTAGTTGGCTTCCTATTTTGGCATAGGACTATTGTAGAGTATTTATTTTACACTAATCATTAAATTTACTACCAATTTTTTTTTTTTTAATAAATGCTTTAGTGTGAATGGGTTTTTTTTCGATTTCCTTCGATAGACAAGGTTTTTGAACGGTTCGAAAAATATTTTTTTTTAATAATATGGTCTCAGTTATGCGGGGCTAAGGGCTTGTTCACATTTACGGAACTGGGTTGAACTGAACTGAGCTGAACTAAACTGATTGAAGATGAACTGAATTTGAACTGAAGTAAACTGAATAGAGCTGAAATTAAATGATATTTTATGAGACAAGGGAATTAGGAGCTGAACTGATTGGAGCTGAGCTGAACTGAACTGAATTGATTGAAGCTAAACTGAAATTAAGCTAAAGTGAACAGGCCCTAAGATTGTTTATCACTTGGATTCCGTCTACGAAATCAACACAAGAATGTTCTTTCTCAAAAAATTATGAAGGGATGACAAATCCACTCAAAAAGGTGTATGAGGCAACGAATCGAGCAAGTGTCGAATTGTTATATCTATGTATTTGGATTCTCATCCCTTCCCCGTTAATTCTTATTTTATTTTGTTAAATCTAATTGTATTATTATTAATTGTCAATTGTAAATGACGCATGACTTTAACTAATGAAATATAATTTTCTTTTCTTTCAACAAAAAAAATAAAAATCACACTTTAAAATATGAGTTGAACTTGAATTAACTTATCTAACTGGAAATAAGTAATAAGGCAATTTTTTTTTGTTTTTTTTGAATAGAAGTAATACAACTAACTTAACATAGCCTTATTTTCCAAAAATATTACCTCCCTTTAAAATTGGCTCATTTTTTATTTTTTTGAAAATTTGTCAACTAAAAACTTTTATAACCCTATTGTTGTGAAAAACACCTTATAAATTTATTTTTGTCAAAATACACCTAAAACCAGATTTTTTATAGCGAGAACACACCTTACCCCGGTTTCAAGCCATTGATTCTGGTTTAACGGCGTTGACTCCCTCACGTGAGTGTCACGTGCTTATAATACCTCGAATCTCTCTCCTTACAGCCACCATAACCACATCCTAACCAACCCTAGCTGCCAACACCACTGCCTAGCCGCCACTAGAACCACCTCTCAGCCGCGGACACCACCACCCATCAACCTAGCGGCCATCACCGCCCACAGCCCACCCAAATCACTCTAAACCTATCTAAACAATCCCCCTCCCATCAATAATTAAGTAACATATATATTTTAACTAGTACGTTGCTTTTGATTTTAATTTGTAAACTATTAACCTTTTATTATTCTTGATTTTAATTGTATTTCATAATCTGTTACAAGTTGGTTGATTCAGATTGCTTATCTTGCTCTATTACTTCAACTGATTACCGATCAAATTCAAGGAATTGGGATATGAAGTTTGTTTGTTTTTTTATTTTTTATTTTTATTTTATTTTTGTAAAATACTTTTAGTTTATATTCAGGATATCCAATTAAGAAGATAACATATATAATTTTTTTTTTTTTTGTAAAAATAGATTTATATATACATTTCGTATTATTTAAAGTTTATATTATGTAATAAAAGTTTCATATCCTTTCGATGTGATCTTATGCAGTTATTTGCACCTTAATTGATATAGAATTATTTACTCGTATAAAGGCGAGACAAGTGCAATATAAGCATACGACTATCGGTGATATTTATATTAAGCCAATGAAGGTGAAACTATTGTATCCAAAATAGGATATGGGTAATGAATCAAATAATACCCAAATCAAAGTAGCCGATTAAACATCATATGCTATGTCAACAAAGTAAAATATATGTTGCACAAATTTGATTGGGCAACGAAATATTTTGACGCCAAATGATAGAGTATAAAACATATTCCCGGGCCTCAACCATCAGCTTAAGCTTTTGGTTGAGATGGTCCTCTAACATGGTATCAAGAGCCAGCGTGATACAAATGTCACGGGTTTAAATCTCATCGGCACCTTTGTGCGACGAGCTCACGCATCTCTCATTGCACAAAGGTTTGGGCGACAAATTTGTGTCTTTGGGCGACAAATCCTCTTTTTCTTGTAGTGAGGGCTAATAAAGTTGAGCTGAACAATCGTCAACTTAAGCCAGGAAATAATTTTGAAATTAAAGGAATAATTTCAGTTCAGGTAAATTTTATTGAGTATTTATTATTAAATTAAAAATATTATAATGGAGTAATTTGATTGCTATTTATTTGTTTTACAGTGATATACTCAATCAAATTTTATTTTTTTTAAAACCCAAAGAAATAGGAATTATTGAATTCAAATGTCTTGCCTATTACAAAAATAAGTATGGGTGTTTGCCCAATTTCTAATTTATGGTATTTGATTAAGTATACAGACCTACGAGTATTTTTTTGGTTGGAATGGTGCAATTTTAAGTCTAAATAATTATTTTCGAATATTTGTATAATTTGGAGATATCTTGTTAGGTATTTATTTTCTAAACTTTGTGTTTGGTATTGGATCATAGAAATTAGGAAAAAAAAAAAATAATTCTAGTGGAGGGAGTAATAAGCAAACTATATTGATTCCAAGTATTTATACTGATTTAATGTAAATTATCTCTAATCATACAAACACACAAACCATCCACTTGTTATTTAAGAGTTGTTTGTTAGGCCAAAATAACAAGTGGTTAAAGGTGGACATTTCAAAGATTACCCTCCATTAATTTGATGCCTTCAAGGAGTTCAAGCTTTATTAAAATTTCTAGTACGTGGTATTCTTTTTTTTGACAATAGTAAAAATTTGTTTTTCAAAGAGCGATTTCCCTTAATAATGTTAAAACAAAAACAATTTCCCACTATACACCTATTTGAAAACAAATTCCCAAAATACCGTCCACGTAGGATCGGTATTTTGGTTTGGCTTAAAACCGCTAATGTTGTTAACGGTTTTATGTTAAAACCGCTAGCAACATTAGCGGTTTTGTTTTATTTTTTTTAGAAAAAGCAAAGAGACCCGTTATTAATGAAATTAGGTCTCTTTGAACTTAACAGTAATAGTGGGCGCTCTCTTTCCTGTTGTTGGCTAAAACATGGTATCAGCAAAGAGACCTCCTTTTTTATTGACAGGTCTCTTTGCCTCCTTACTTATTTTTATTTTTAAAAAGGTTAAGGAAGAAAAGAGACCTGTTTATTGAAATAGGCGGTCTCTTTTCTGAAACCGCTAATAACAGTAGTGATTTTAAAGCTATAACCGCTATTGTCATTAGCGGTTTTAAGGTGAAAAAAAAAAAAAATTACACCCAATACCGATCCTACATGGACGGTATCTAGGGAATTAGTTTCCAAAACGACGCACAAAAGGAATTTATTTTTATTCTAGCATTATTATGGGAAATTGCTTTTTTCAAATATGATATTTTTCAAATTATTTGGTCGTCTACTCTCATAATTACATTTCTCTTTACTATATGAAATTTGTTACATGTATTTTATTTTTTTTTGTTTTAATTTTTTTATGGAAGAGGGCATATTAGGAGTTATCCAAGTGAATCCGAACTTTGATCGGAAAAAGAGAATTGTGGAATCTTATAAGATTCGGTAAAATGTAAATTTTTGAAATATTAACTTTTTGTACTTTCACATTCACTTATTATTATGCATAGTTGAAGATATTTATGGTCAAAGATACACGTTAGATAGTGCGTAAATACAAAAGTCAAATTTTAAGAAACAAATAATGTACAACATGGTATGTAATTTTTTTTATTTATTTATATAAATGATTTAATTTTCATTAACTTTAACTAAGATAAATTCAGACATCTCTGCTAAAAACATGTTCCTTGAAGTTTATAGTAACATTTGACCATTGCTTTGGTTTGGTATTTGAAAGTCAAGTATTTTCAAAGTAAGGGAGAAAGGGTAAGGGATCCTTATTCTAAAGTGTTGTTAATGGGAATTGAACCCCCAACCTCACGATTAAAAGGTGCAATTTTTAGTTTTAGGCCAAACTTAGCTTTGTACACTTACTATTGCTTTGGTTACAACTTCAGCGGTATCTTTCTATTTCTAAAGTACTTCGTATAAAAGACTAGGGGTGAGCATAACAGGGTACCCTGCTAAATTTCCTGTAATCGGAACGTGTTGCAACAAGTTCTCAAAAAATGGAAACCGAAACGGGAACTTGCATGTTTTGGTTTAGATTTAAGATACCCTGTCTTTTACTCTAATAAGTTCCGGTTTCAATTCAGGTACGTAAATTTTTGCTCACCCCAATAAACACGCAAGTTGTATCGTACTCCTGGAGTATCGTGCACAAGGTACTCCAGGTTAATAAAAAACATGTTATTTTAATGTTAACTTCTTATTATTTTAATTTATATATATGTTATTTTTAAATATATATATATGTTATTTCACTTTTTTTTTCAGTCATCTTCCTTGCACACTCTCTTCCTTCCTCTCAGCTACTTCAACTCAAAATCACTTATTTTCTCTCTCTTCTCTTCTTCCAGTTTTCTAGTTTTTTCCAGAAATTAACCTCCCACACTCACCCTCTCTCTCTTCCTCTAAGCTACTGTAACTCAAAATCAAACACACTTTCTCTCTCCTCTTTTCTTCTTCCAATTTTCTGGGTTTCTTAGTTTTCAATTAATTTGAACTCATTTAAGGGTTCAAATGTGTTCATGTCCAGAAATTTAATACCTCCTGAAGACCTGAAGTGTTTGATTCTCTTTACTTTTTCCTAAAACTCAATGCTGCTATTGTTATATTGATGTGAACTTTTTATTATTTTTATTTTTATATATGTTATATTTAAATAAGCTCCTGTTATTTTATGTTAAATAGCATGAGATGAGATTGAAGTAAATAAGTAAATACGAAGTAACATATTGTTTTAATAAAATAACACAATATTTAAGCAAAATAACATTAAGTGTAGGCAAAATAACACAACCATATTGTGTACTCCCTCCGTCCCTAAATTACATTCCTCTTTGGAAATTTACACGGGATTTAAGGAGTGAAGAATAAGACAAATAACAATAATTAGATAATGCAATGGGAAGTACAAAGATAGATTAGTTATTACTCATGACATGTCATCAATCCTTTGCAAAAAAAAGGACCAATCACATGCTCCTAATTGAAAATTTTTAACCAATCATATTCATTGTAATTTGGCACAAGGATTATAAGTGAGATTAGGTAAGGATGAGTGAGAAAGCATCTATACTTATATACTAAAGTAATCCCCGTAATTATCCCCTAAGTACACGTGCCACCACCATATAAAAAGTTTTCCCTCCAAAATATTTTGTTAATTTTTTTTTATTGATATAAGTTTGTTACTATAGTTAAAGGAGAAGTTTTTGCCTTACATTTAGGGAGTGATATCCAAAAATAATAATTTAAATAAAATTAAAAATTAAAAAATAGGAAAATTTGTAAATTACCACCCAAACAATGATCCAGTTTGGAAATTACCACCCATTAAAACTTTTATTTTAAATAACCACCCATTAAATTAAAAAACATTTCAGATTACCACCTTTTTTAAAATTCCGGTGGAAAATCTGGTTGAGGGCCCCACATAACGGCTAAAATCGGCAAATTTGACTCTTTTAAATGTTTCCCTCCTCGATTTTTTTTTTTCTTTATAAATTATCCAACATCAATTCACAACTTTTGCCCCAAATTTCATCCAAATTTCCTCAAATTACAGCTGGTACATGTCTGAAATTTTGGAATTAGGGTTCCTGGGCAATAAAATTGGGGGTTTTATGCAATTTTGGAATTAGGGTTCCTATGGCTTTAAAATTGGGGTTTTTTTTGCAATTAGGCTACATGTCTGAAATTGTAAAGGGTCCCAATTGCTCACCTCAGGCTCGCCATTGACATCGCCATTTGACATGAGCTTCACCTACGCGCTTTTGGTCCCCAGAAAACACACCAAAATGACGACTTCAACAGCAAATGCAAGTACAAACAAGGTCCCAATTTGCAGGAAAAAAAAGTTAGGGTTCTGATTCAACCCTTAAGGGGCAGTTGCAAAGTTGACAGAGAATTAAAGGAAGAAACAGGGGAAAGATTGATGCTTTTGGATGAATTAATTGAAGAAATTGATGAGTGAAGATGTTTTTTGAGGTTAATGTTTCAATCAGAAGATTAGGTCGAGGGAAATGAAAAAAAAGGAGGGAAGTTAATAAGGTGGGGCCCTCAACTGGATTTTCCACCGGAATTCCAAAAAAGGTGGTAATCTGAAATGTTTTTTTTTTAATTTATGGGTGGTTATTTAAAATAAAAGTTTTAATGGGTGGTAATTTCAAAATAAGATCCCTTTATGGGTGGTAATTTACAAATTTTCCTAAAAAATATGGTGGTATTGAAAAAAATGTTTGGTAAAATAATAAAATAATATATAGGATATCATCAAAAAAGTTTGTTTGTTTTTTTTGTTTTTTTTTTTATTTTTTTTTAAATCAATCAAAATAACATGAATAGTTAGTACTTTTTTTTTATTAAGAAATGAGTAGCTTTCATATTACGAATACTAAAATCTTATTAATTCTTCCATCTCACATTAGTTGTAATGTAATTTAGACATTGAGATTAATCTTATGGTATATCACAATGTTTATTGTACTTTCTTATGGTTTTTTTTTTTTTTTTTTTTTTTTGTACTTCTAATAATTCGTTTTGTACAATTACTAATAAACAAATAGTAAAAAATTATTGTAAAACCGTGCATAGCACGGGTTTTGAACTAGTTAAATATAAAACAGAAAAAGATAGTTGATTTACTAAAAAAAACCTACTAAAAATAGAAAAGAAGAATGTAATTTTGAAATACTAAAATAAAAAGGAAGAATATAATTTAGGGACGGAGGGAGTATGGAGTATCATGATCTATAGTACTCCAGCAGTATATAATACTAATTGCAATAAACACAACATCAAATATCAAACACACATTTCTATAATTTTATAATGGTGCTTACTATGTCAATGGCATCTTTGCTAACTCCATCTCCCACTTTTCCTCTTCCAAATAAGGTAATACTCTTATCTAAACTCATTAGTGATTATTATAATGTGCTAATTTTGTGTATATTTTTTTTATTTTTATTTTTGATGTTCCCTAATTGATGAATCCAAGTATCCAAATTTAAATACTTGCTTGCGATTCTGAAAAAAATTATAGATTAAAATTTGGATTTTCGAAAATTTCTTTTCAATTTTTATCTAGTTGCTGAAAAGCCATCAGCTTGAAATTGTAATTATAAGCCCCAATTGTTCCAATTAGGTATAATTGTTGGTTAGGGTTAATGATTGGGATAGTTTAATTTCTGGGTTTACTCCTGCTTATGAAATTTGTTGCGGAATTATATGCTAATGAGAACTTGAGAAGGTTATTCAAAAAATTCGAACAATTCAGTTTATCCAGGAATTAATTTCAAGAATTATTTGTTGTAATCTTACCTGTGATAGGTTTTTTGAGATATTATGCTTAGTACACTAAATTTGGCCCAACACCAAACTTTAAACCTTTATTTGCAAAACTTTAGATAATTAGTTCGAGTTTGGAAAACATCTTAGAAAGTTAGAAGTAAATGTATTATTCAATCACCTCTGTGTCTCCTCTTATCCCATATCAATTTACTCCAGCTAGCACGTCGAATTTCCGATTGTTTTTCCATGCTAAAAGTTGCCAATGCAAGTTTGGATTCTTAAGCTGAATTTGACTAGTATAGCTGGGCATTAATTCTTCGCAAATGTGCAATGATCAGAATAATCAAATTGATTGAAATGTGCAATGATGGGAAGTGTTAAATGATTAAATGATTGAAATGGTTTGGATTCTTAAGCTGAATTTGACTAGTATAGCTGGGTATTAATTCTTCGCAAATGTGCAATGATCAGAATAATCAAATTGATTGAAATGTGCAATGATGGGAAGTGTTAAATGATTAAAGGATTGTTGATGATTCTGGGAAAAACATTTTTAATTTGTGGACTTGTCTAGTGATGGTTCGGCTTTTCTTGATAAATTATTACTACCACTTGATTTATGTGTTTTTTTGCTTATCGTTGATTTCTCCATATCAGAGAATATATCACGGTGAGAAATATCCACTCACTATCTTATCAGTATCAATTTCAAGCCCATCTATCGTAAGAAGGGGTAGAGGCTTTGGGAAATGTTCAGTATCAAGAGCTACTTCCATTGAAAACGATGTTATTCAAAGGGATGCCCATGGGGTTGATAAAAAGGATGGTATGTCTTCCTACTAGCATGCACAGATAGTGGAATATATACACCAGAGTCCGGTAGGCATTGTCATGTCATTTACATAAGTATAAGCATGCAGGCACACGTCTGAAGAAGTGTAGGTTCAAATTTTATCATACACTACAATTCAAAATTGTGTTCTTTATCCTCTTCCTTCAGGATTTTATATTGGAAATTTACACAGTATACTAGTATAGTGAATACGACCATAGGTTTGAAGTTTGCGGTTAGTTATTCAGCAAAGTTCATGATATCTCTAGCCTGTTAAACCTTATTATAATGGGATTGTCGAGCTAGGTTTTCCTTTTCTTTTCCTTTTCCCCCCTTTGGGTGATGAGGAAGCGAATTGGCACTTTCCCTTAGAAAATCTCCTTTCTTTCAAAACATTGTTTGTCTATCAACAATTAATTTTCCTTTGCTTCAAACTGTGTCATAGTCAGATGAAGCGTTTTGTAAATCGAATCAAATTGCCTTTGGTTTGCTGTAGTTTCTTAAACAGTTTTCTTTTTCGGTGTTGCCTCATCTGTACTGAGTTGGAGCTATTGATACAGATTTTGGAGTAGTTGGTATGCACCATGTTGGCATTCTTTGTGAAAACCTTGAAAGATCACTTGATTTTTACCAGAACATACTAGGTACGTATATTGCTATATTTCCAAGGAATATTTTCATGTCTCATTTTCATTTCAATGCTTTAATACGCCCATATCTTGGCAGGTCTAGAGATAAATGAGGCTAGGCCACACGACAAGCTTCCCTATAGGGGTGCATGGCTGTGGGTTGGCTTGGAGATGATTCATTTGATGGAGCTTCCAAATCCTGACCCATCGACTGGGAGGCCTGAACATGGCGGCCGTGATCGTCATACTTGTATTGCTATTCGGGATTTGTCAAAGCTTAAGGATATCCTCGACCGAGCAGGTAGCTATATACTTTCTCTTTTGATTCAGGAATATGCCTAAATGATATTAAACTTTTAGCCTCTGCTGCGATCAAGGGAAACAATTTTACTGATTGTAAGTATTCAATCTGGCAGGTATACCATATACCCTCAGTCGATCTGGAAGACCTGCAATTTTCACTAGGGATCCAGATACTAATGCACTAGAATTCACGCAAGTCTAGTTGTGAATTATACATAATTTTCTGTTTTGATTACTTGATATACAGGTTGTAAATAAGTTAAACGATCAGTTGTATTTAGAATACCTGGGTTTTTAAGTTGATATACTAAACAGAACAACACTATAGCGACAGTACTCGTGTTTCAACTATTTCTGTTTAAGGTAGAGTTTAGATCAAGCTGGGTTTATCCCATCAAGTTGGCATAACTTTATAGAATTGGTGTTCATTTAAAACATTTTTCAACTTTTCAAGCATCAATAATGCCAACTTCTTGTATGCAGGATTGCAGGTACTCTGCAGTAATCAGGATTGTTTATTGTCACAATATAATTAGTCCAAAGTGCTTTATAAACTAATCCATTAATCTGGATTGATTTTTATATAAAAAAATTGGGTTAGACTTGAACCCAATTCTTTCAAAAACGGATTTTTGTACTAGAGTTTACTTGAGAGTGTTGAGTTACCAAAAAAAAAAAAAAAAAAAAAATTAAATTAAATAAAATTAAAAAAAAAAAAAAAAAATGCAAATGGCCCAAACTAAAGTAGGCCCAACTCATCAGCTCCCAACTTCAAATAGCCAACTTATCAATGGCATAATATTAAAACAGTAAAACAGACATCATGAATAACACGTGTCATTTTCTGGTATTATTTTATCTCTCCATATTTTTTTTTTAAATTTACTTTGTAAAAAAAAAAAAGTTCATTTCTGTATATAACTAGATGAAGCCCGTGCGATGCACGGTTCGATCTATTTTTTTTTAAAAAAATATTTTTCATATTTATGTAATTACATTTGTTATTTTATTAGTTGTACGTAATATATTATTTTCTCCGTATTTGTTTTAAAATATTAGATAAAATTCCTAATCTCAAAAGATAATATTTCGTATTTAATTAATGTAACCATTAAAATCTCATTGGTCAATTATGCTTATGTGGCACTTGAATTATTTATTGGATATAACTATAATTTATAATCCTACGTGGCACGTTAACTATTGAATAATCTCAATTTTAGTGGGTACTAGATGAAGCCCGTGCGATGCACGGGTTGATCTATTTTTTTTAAAAAAATATTTTTCATATTTATATGATTACATTTGTTATTTTATTAGTTGTACATAATATATATATATATATATATATCATTTTCTCCATATTTGTTTTAAAATTCCTAATCTCTAAAGATAAAAATATTAATCCTATGTGGCGCTCTAATAATTTTTTAAAAATTAAAATCCTACGTGGCGCTCTAAAATCTCGAGAAAAAACTCCCATATATATATATATATTAGATTAGTTGTACATAATATATCATTTTCTCCGTATTTGTTTTAAAATATTAGATAAAATTCCTAATCTCAAAAGATAGTATTTCGTATTTAATTAATGTAACCATTAAAATCTCATTGGTCAATAATGCTTATGTGGCACTTGAATTATTTATTGGATAAACTATAATTTATAATCCTACGTGGCACGTTAACTAATCGTATATTAGGTGGCATAATCCTATTGTAGCATTTTAAAAATATTAAGAGAAAAAACTCCCCTTTATATATATATATATTAGATTGTGATTCATTTCCTTTAAAAGAATATTCACCAAATCACATGATTGTAATTCACTTCCTAAAAAAATTATGCACATATTTTTCATATCTTTTATTGTATAAAATATTATTCTATTTCTTTTTTGAGGGGTATTTCTCCTGGTTCATCCTTTGGCTAATTCAGATTTGGGGCTCAGTTTTGAATACAAATTTAGATTCAAACTTTTTTTAATTTTATATAAAAATTTAAGGATTATCTTTTGATAGACTTTGAAACTAACATTATAAGTCGTGACAAAATTTTGTAAAACCCGTGCGTGGCTCGGGGCTTAATCTAGTCCTTAGTCTAAAGAAGAGTCCAAAGCATAGTCTTGGCCTCTTGGGAGAGACTCTAGTAATAGTGGCTATACTGATTAACACCAAGTTTGATATACGGTTATAACTTGTGGGAATGGTGATGAATCTATGTGTAAATTTGTGAAAAATAAAATGTGTATGCCATTACCAATGGTAACAATTGGTTATGTGTGAGGAGTGAGGGGATGGAGGGATGGTTAGTCCCTCCATCTCCCCCCCCCCCCTCCTGTGATGGGGGTTCGACTCCTCATAGCCCCTATTCTTGTGATAGGGTGGGGGCCCCTCCCTCGTAGGTTACCATTTTAAGAAAAAAAAAAAAAACAAAATAAAACAATTGGTAATGTGTGGTCATGTCTATACCCTCATTTTCTTTGTAAACTTTTGTTACCATCTATTACCATTTACATGATGGTATTGAGTGGTAATGAAAATTTATGAAGACATTCATATGTATGAGGTTGGAGACATAAAATATAGTGAACATAAAAAATAAAAAAAATAAAAATTTACCCATAAATTCATTACTATTCCCATGATTTATGTCAATGTCAAACACACATTTTAGAGGTGCTATTAGTTTGGTTATGAAGATTTAGGATCAAAAATACAAGTTTATTGGTGGAATTTCATTGACAATTTGACTTGGTAATGATCATATGATTTCCTTGTAACGTCAAAACTTTGAGAATAGAATGAGTCACATGTGATTTGGTGATTTATTTCATCAAACTAATAGCTCATTTAACCTAATCTAACATCAACTTGTACCCGATTTGACTTGATATCTAAGTCCCTAGATTTGATCTACGACCTAAACACAACTCGACATGTAATAGACACGACTTACAAACAACCCACCCAGGCACCCACTATCAACTAATTAACCTAACATTGATTTAACACAAGAAATAATTGATGACTTGTCATGGCTACTAATGGACCCAATTTCACCCAATTTGTTACAAGCTTACAAGTTACAACTTGATCTGTCACAAGACATGACCTACTACAACCTGACTTAGGGCCGTTCACTTCAGCTTAATTTCAGTTCTGTTCAGTTAAGCTCCAATCAGTTCAATTCAGTTCAGCTCCTAATTTCATCCTCTCATAAAATATTCATTTATGCTCTATTCAGTTCAATCTAGTTCAGCTCAATTTAGTAAATGTGAACATACCCTTATGTATATGATTTGGGGCCTGTTCTCATTGACTGAATATTTTATAAGAGAAGGAAATTAAGAACTGAACTGGATTGGACTGAAAATAATCGTATGAGAACAAGCCATTGATCCAAACAGCCAAATTTAATTACCATGACTAGAAAAAGTAGAAAATAACCAACTTAATGTGCTAATGAGTCGACACATAAGACCAAAACTGTCCCAATTGTGGGTCAACTTAATACCAATTAAGGATCCGAATTATCACCTTTTTTTGGAAGAAAATTAACATCACTTCCAAATTTAAAAGTGATTAAATAAAAATAAAATATAAAAATTAAGTTAAAAATTAAACCACCTACGAACTAACAGAGTCAAAGTAGGCAAATCCCAAATTCAGAAATTCTCTATTTTCTCTCTTTCTACGGTTTTGCCAAATCATATCATCGACCAAACTGCAAATTCGACTTTGCAAAATCGCTACAAATTTTGAATTCATCAACTGTAGGTTAGTTGATCTGATTTTTTTTTTTCCTTTTTTTTTTTCTGTTTTCAATTTCAATTTTTTGTTTGATTTTTTCTGTAATTTTCCTTTTTTTTTTCGAAAATTTCTTGCAACCTCTGTTTCTAACAGCATTAAATCATCCTTTATCTCTTTATTAGGTGAAAACGGTTTCTCCCTAGAAAAAAAATTGCATGAAAAAAGGCCAAGTATTGCGCTTTTCCAGGTCAGTTTTATAGTTCAATTGCTAATTAAATTAAAATTCTATTTTGTTATATTATTTTCCTTTTTTCTTAAAAAAATCGCATGAATTTATTGTGTGATGGGTTGTAGAAATGATCAATGTTTTGTGATTAATTGATTATTATTAGAAGTACTACCCTTTTGAAGGTTTAATGAATTTACTTGGTAATTGGTGTGGTTATTCAAGAAATTGTTCTGTTATTATAACTATGCTTTAGATGTTTAGTGAATCAGTGGGTGGATAATGTGGTAAAATAAGCTTGAATTTGGCCTCAACGAAATCGAAATTCAAGGGAAGTGTGTTAGACTAAGCAATTTGGGTTAAGATTAAGAATGTCTTACATGAGCTTATCTATATTTTATAAAATTTGATAGGTTTTCTATTTGATGCTTTGTTGGTACTAGGAGAAAGTTATAAGATTTGTGGTCATTCGGTTGGTTAGTTAAGTGAATACTTTGGTCCTTTCGATTTGATGTTGTATTGTTTACTAGTGCAAAAGTAAAATACGAAGAATTTCATATGTCATTAAGATTGGTTAGTTACGAATCCCCCGGTTCCATGAATTACTTAGTATATCATTAAGGTTAGTTACGAAGTACATAGTATCTCATTAAGGTTTGTTTGATTATTGCCTTCTATGTGAAGGTGCTACATTGAGTTATTGTCATACCTTTGTGTTTGGTTGGGTCCTTGGGTATGTGATGTTGGGGAATTGATTGATAGGGTCACAAAAATGGACAAATTTAACACTTTGAAGTGTGAACAAAATCACTATCTCAAAGTAATATTTTAACTCTAATTTACACACTAGGTATCACGAAATTACTAGGAGATACAACGAATACAATCACAACAGTGTGTGCAGTATGTTTGTGATCTAATATAATCAAAATTTTGGTAAATTATGATGATGGTAACTAGAAGCCTAAAGGTTTTCAAGGGTAAATAAAAATGGATTTTCTCTAAATGTGTGTTCATCATATGTGATTAACATATTTTTTATCAAGAGCAAAAAAACACCAAATAACATGAAAAAAACGGTCGCCCTACCGAGCATATGAATTAAATGAAATTTGTGACAAGAGTTACCTTGATTGTCTTGGGATTGACTAACATCGCCTTTCCCTCCCACCTTTAGTCTTTTTCTTGCTTAATATCTACTTCCAGATTGTATAATCCTTCTTAAAATGACCAATATTCCACAAACCCATCAAGCACGTGATTTTTGACCGTCACCACTTACATTAGGCTTTTTGCCCTTTTGTTTGTTTCAGTCATATCCCCTCTTCCTCTCATTGGACTTACCATCCTTCATCGGGTTAACGGTGGTAGAATTAGGATTTACCTCCTTTTGTTCTTCTTGAATTCGGATTAATCGATTCGAATGTGAGAACTTAATCCATCAAGATTAATATCATCTTTTTTGTTCTTTAGGGCATTTTTAAAGTCTTTCCCCGAGGAAAGTAATTTGTCTATTATAGAAGATACTGTAGAGGTCTCATCAATATTTATTTCATGTTGCCTAAGACTCCCTAAAATCCTTTGAACCTCATGATATTGATCCATGATCGGCCTACTATCAACAAACTTAAAATTGTTACATAAATTAACAAGGAATTTCTTGCTAAATGCATCATCGACCATATATTTAGACTTCAAGTCATCCCACAGCATATTAGAGAAATCATGAAACAAATAATATCAAACAACTCATTTGACATACAATTAAGGATGTGCCACCAACAAATGTAGTCATCATTCTCCCACTTGTTCCGTTTCCTAGTAGCCTCCAATGTCTCGTTTTCCTCCTCTGTTGGCTTCGAGAATATGAGGAGAAGGAGAAGGAGAAGATTGAGAACATATGTCATTACAAGTGATGTCAATAGAAAGTGTATCTTTTTGTGCCATCTTTGAATATCTAATCCTTTAAACTTGTCGAATTTGTCGTATTTGAGTGTGAAAGAATTGACATCAAATTTTCAAAAAGTGGACAAGTTTAAAGGAGTATATTTTTGAAGATGGATGTTTTTGTTGACAATTTGACATCACTTGTTGTGGCATATGTTCTCACATTCCTGAAGAGGAGGAAAACGAGACCTTGGAGGCTACTAGGAAAAAGAACAAGTGGGAGAATAATGACTACATTTGTCGTGGGCACATCCTTAATTGTATGTCAAATGAGTTGTTTGATATTATTTGTTTCATGATTCGCTAAAATGCTTTGGGATGACTTATAGTCTAAATATATGGCCAAGGATGCATCTAGTAAGAAATTCCTTGTTAGTGAATTTAACAATTTAAGTTTGTTGATAGTATGCCACTCTGGAACAATATCATGAGGTTCAAAGGATTTTAGGTTGTCTTGTGCAACATGAAATTAATCTTGACGAGACCTTTATAGTATCTTCTATAATAGACAAATTACCATCCTCTTAGAAAGACTTTAGGAATGCCTTAAAGCATAGAAATGATGATATTAATCTTGATGGATTATGTTCCCACATTCGAATTAATGAAGAAATTCGAATTCAAGAAGGACAAAAGGAGGTAAATCTTACTTCTACTACCGTTAACATGGTGGAGGATGGTAAGTCCAATGAGAAGAAAAGGGGATATAACTCATATAAACAAAAAAGGAAAAAGCCTAAATTAAGTGGTGATAGTCAAATATCATGTGCTTCTTAGGTTTGTGGAAAATCCAATCATTTTAAGAAGGATCCTACAATCTGGAAGAAGAAATTGAGCAAGAAAAAGACTCAAAGTGGGAAAGACAATAATAGCCAATCCCAAGGTAACTCTTGTGCACAAATTTCATTTAATTCATTTATGGAGTATGTGTGTATGATTTCGTAAATCAATTGTGTACTAGCTAGTACATTGATTCATGAGCATTGAGGCATGTATGCAAAGATAGATCATTGTACAAGACTTTCATGGAGGTTGATGATGGAGAGATTCTCTATATGGGCAATGACTCTACAGCTAAGGTGCTAAGCAAGGGACAAGTTTAGTTTTTAGTTTAGCCAAATCTCTTAATTTCACATTCCTTATCTATAACAATAATTTTCTGAAACAAACCTCAAAAAAAGATTTAAACATGAGACAAGAAAGCAAACCTTAAAATATTACTTGACATAGTGTTGTGCCAATGCACCATATGTTGGAGAATTAAATCATCATTTGACATAAAATACAACTTTTTATAATTAACATGACCAAGTCTTAAATGCCATAGTGAGAAATTGTCATTAACAACATACACAGTATCTTTAAAAGCATTACAAATACTTAATTTAAACATAACATCACACATATTTCCAAGTCTTACAAATTGACCAGAACATAGGTGAAATTTAGTGTCCGGTGCTTTCTTGAATCGTTTAGGATTTTAAATGGTGTTTGAGTCGAATAAGTTTAATTTGTCTAAAGGTGGTCAGTTTCACAATTTGTAAGACTTGGATATTTGTGTGATGTTATGTTTAAATTAAGTATTTGTAATGCTTTTAAAGATACTGTGTATGTTGTTAATGACAACTCTTCACTATGGCTTTAAGACTTGGTCATGTTAATTATAAAAAGTTGTATTTTATGTCAAATGATGATTTAGGTCCCCAACATATGGTGCATTGGCACAACACTATGTCAAGTAATATTTTAAGGTTTGCTTTCTTGTCTCGGGATTTAAATCTTTTTTTGAGGTTTGTTTCAGAAATTATTGCTGTAGATAAGGAATGTACACCTGACTCAATTGATAGCTCTATATGTGAGGATTTTCTTAGTTTTTTCTGTTTCCTTCCATCTTTTTTTTTGGTTGTTGTTGTTGTTGTTGTTGTTGTTGTTTTTGTTGTTGTTGTTGTTGTTTCCTTTGTGTTTTGTAATTTAGTGTTTTTGCGCTGAAGTGTGTGTATCTCCAATATCAGATCTAATTTTAGAAAAGATTGTTGTAATCAGGCTTTCTTATGAACTATTAAGGCACTGATTTAACATAAAAACGAATGGCAGAAAAAGAAAACTATATGGAGTAGCCACTGAGTAGGATGTTTGAAGCAAGTTGTTAGTTGTCAATCAAATTCCATAGTCTTGAATTTTTTTTAACCAAAAGTTGCAAAGTCATTTCTAGTTTGTGATGACATGGCCCTAGATTGTTGTGATTTTCTTTTTCTAGTTAGGACAAAATTATTTGAAACTAAGTGTATTCGATTATTCTAGCTCATCATCTTAGTTTTGGTTTCTTCTAATATTGCCTTAGGTTGTGCTCTCTTCACTTGAAATTCACTTATCTTATCTTAGTGGCCTTGAACATATCTTATTACTCATAAAACTTTTTGGCTCTTATTTTATCTAAACTTATTAACTCTTGTTTGAACTTATTAGCCCTTGTCTTATCGTCTATCGTATTATTCTCTTTTTGGGCATTATTAGACCTTATTGGAACATATTAGCTCTTGCCTTATCTTAGCTTATTTGAACTTATCAACCATTATACCTTCCCTTGCCCCCCTAATATTGCAACAAGGGAGGTGTGTATTGACATTAAGATGAGGAGAGAGATAGAGAGAAACAAAGACATAGACCCATTTGATGAGGAAAAAGGCTAAAGGCGCCCAGGCATTTCAGAGTTCCATGCACTTAAGGAGCGCCTTACTAGCATGTAATAAACAATAAATTTTTTTTTTGAAAAAAATCTTTGTGTGCCTCTAGGGTGTGCCTTAGTACGCCTGTGCAACTTAGCTGTGGATCATCAAAACCGCCTCGCCCAGATCACAAAAGACGCATGACCCCTAACTCCTAGGTGTGTCTTTTCAGATTCTAGTTGTAATATTTGCGTAACATCCTAGAATAGTAATTGTTGCAATATTAGGGGAACGGAGGAAGTATTTATCTTATTTTAAGTTATTAGCCTTATTATATGCTGAAATTATTATCACTTATCTTATTATATCTTATCTTATCTAAACTTAAGAGACTTGAAATAAGTGAAAATAAGGTTAGGAGAGCATAATCTTAATACCTCTATTTTCCTTGTGCCTAAAATTGAAATTTTCTTACAAGATCTCAGAGTATCTTCTTATTGGTTAGTAAAATATTGGCACGTGTGTGACGTAAAACATACTTGCCAAGTTGCAATTTTGAGTAAGAAGATTAAACTTTTAATGCTTGTCTGATGAAGTAGTTTATTAAGTTCGCTAAATAAATTGTTAAGCTGTTATGCGTGTAGTGATCAAATAGTTAATGCTTAGGCTACTAAAATCATGCTTTTATTGTCGGGATTTGATACTAAAAATATGAGATTCTAGAATCATAATAGAAGTCTATGCATAAAGATCCAAGTGTGATTTTTTTACTTGCTCCACACTACATCAGATCTTGTTAGATTGAATGTTGAAGATAAATATTCTCCTCACCCTCACTTAAAGAGGTGCATGGTTTTTGGGATACTTTTGGTTTTAATGGTTTATGATGTATCCCATTAAGCAGGATTTTGATTTCTTTTTAAGCTCAACTATCCATTATAGAAGTGTGGATGTAATGGTCCCAAACCCATTAGTCTATCTTGATTTGACCAAACATCCTGTGTGTCTATACGTTTAATTATTATTCTGTACTTAGAAGTAAGCCCAATATCTTAATTGGTATTAGCTGAATTTTATAATTACCCCAAACAATCGAGTAAAATCTATTATATGAGTACTGGATACATGATTGTAGGACATCTCCAACTTTTATAGCAGGTGTGCTATATATATAGTGTGCACTGAGGTGGATATATTACTCCGGGCTAAGTCTAGTCTTTGGTATCATACTTTAGAATTTTAGAGTAGTTTGGGAGTGTTTGGACTTTGATTAATTTCCTGCAAGGAATTTAGGAGCTAGGTGTAAGTAGTGGCTTCATCCTTTGTTTCTAGTTAGTCCTGGAATCAAGTATTGATAAGAAGCATCTATGTAAATGAAAAAAAAAAGAAGGAATAAATAAATTTAAAGTGCATGGATGCTCCTTGGTTGAAATTATGTAAATTTATTGAGTTTTGTTAGGTAATACTCCTGCTGTTCCAAAATAAATGCATTACTTGCTTTATTTGTCTATTTCAAAATACATGTATTATTACTAAATTGGGTAACTTCAAGTCTTCAACCATTTGTTTTCAATTGTTTCTCTCTTTCCATTTTTTTTTTTTTTTTGGACAGAATTCTCTCTCTTTCTATAATCCCTACTTATTACTTAATATTGTATAAATTCTTTCTCAAGGTCGTCACTTAAATTACTATATAAAATAATTGACACTCTCTCACATTCTCTCTTTCATAGTCATCATTTTTTTTTATTAAAATAAATAAGCTCCACTTTACCACTTATACAATATAATATTATTACAAATAAACTCTTCTAAAACTCTTTGCAGTCCCAAATAATTCCATCCCTTATTTTTCACGTATTGTTGGTTAGCAAGTCCCAATTTTTGTTCAACCAATATGTAAAGTAGCTTGATTTGTTGTTTTATGGATTGTTTAGTAGGTTGTAATAAAAGTTGAGAAAATGATTTTGTATGTAGATGTAATCCCATGCCAATGCCCATGTTAATGGTACTTACCCCATAATATTTTTCATCATGAATTTTCATTACTATTGATAACCAATTACCACTTGGGACGTGGTATTTGGTGTTAATAACATTTTATGAAGAAGCATGTAAGGGATGATCCCAATTTTTGTTCAACCAATATGTAAAGTAGCTTGATTTGTTGTTTTATGGATTGTTTAGTAGGTTGTAATAAAAGTTGAGAAAATGATTTTGTATGTAGATGTAATCCCATGCCAATGCCCATGTTAATGGTACTTACCCCATAATATTTTTCATCATGAATTTTCATTACTATTGATAACCAATTACCACTTGGGACGTGGTATTTGGTGTTAATAACATTTTATGAAGAAGCATGTAAGGGATGAGATTGCATTACCAAGAACATTGACATGATACTTTCTTTCATACTCACATTTAAAAAGTTTATTGCCACCTACCAAAACCATATGCCCATGAGGGTAATACTTGAGTAGAATGATGTGTGTGTGTGTGTGTGTGTGTGTTTTTTTTTTTTCAATAGAGGGCATGAATGGATTCCACCAAATATCTAGATTTTGTTATTCATGTTTGCTAAGTGTTTTTGCTTCATAATTGCATTCTTGTGGTATATTGGAGCTTTCCTTACTTCTATTGTTGCTTTAGTAACTTTCTCATCTGACTTTTAAAAGCTACTCCCTATGTCCCCATTTGTTATTTACGTTTTCATTTTGGGTATTCCTATTTATTCTTTACATTTAAGATTTTTCTATTTTAAGACATAAAATTTGGACAAGTTTACCCTTGCTTTATTTTTTAATATCCCATGTTGTCCTCAATTTTGCATGTGATAGTGTACTTTTTTCCAATTTTATAGTGGATGAAGTACTAATTTCAATGTTAATTATTACTTTCGCTCTGCTCTTCAACCTTTTCTTTTTCATTCTTTGGTAGTAATAGTCCCTTTTACCATCTCCCGATGAATTACGATGACAAAAATGATTGAATGTACTCACTTTATCAATTTTCCTAAATAACCGCACATAATTTTAAACGTAAAGAACAAAAGGGAACGGAGGGAGTAGTAACTTATACCATAAAAAAATTATGTGGCCGTGTGATAGATTACATGTGATTTTTGTTTTTGTTTTTTTTAAAGAAAGGACATGTTAAATGTGTTTTGTATCTTATCTAAACTTAGATGGCATCGAAGAAGAAAAGAGACAATGAAGTTGGGGGCAAAGATTTGAGTCGGGCTAATTGGTCCAAAGAAAATTTACACCTATTTTGTGATTTGTGTATCAAATATGCTGAAAGAGGAAAGGGAAAACATGGTGCTATGATGTGTCGAAGAATGCCATGGAAAACACTCGAGGTAGAGTTTCGAAAAAGGACAAACTTAGCCTACGATAGAAACAAACTTAAAAACAAGTGGGATTGGATGAGAAGTAGATGGAGCCTTTGGAAAGCATTGAAAGGAGAAGAAATGGGTTTGGACTGGGATCATGAAAAAGGAACTATAACTGCTAGTGAGGATTGGTGGAAGAAAAAGATTGAGGTTAGTTCCTTTACCATTACTTATTTAATTTCATCACTTCAATTTTAGAAAATTGGTGAAATAAGTTTAATTTAGCTCCTAGTAGAAAAAAAGTTTGATTCCATTAACCTTTCTTTATAGGAAAATATGCATTTCAGAGCATTTAAAGATGAAGGGATTGAACCCGAACTTGAAAACAAGATGGAACAACTATTTGGAGTTTCAGTTGATCAAGGATTGTATAGTCATACTCCGGTCATCGATTGTTCACAAGGTGTTCAATGTGAAAAGGAAGCAGTTTCTATCCCTTCACCCCCAAGTTTGAATGTCGGTGATGCACCATACAACTGTGATGATGAAATAAGTGAGAATACTGCTTTTAACTGCAGCCTAGATGATATGGAACAACAAGAGCCTCATAATGACCATACCCCAATTCCTTCTCCAACTCCCCTTCAATGTAGAGGACAGGGAAGTGGAAGTGGTAGCAAAAGAGCTTTCGAGAATGGTGCTTCAGAAAGTCTTAAGAGCTGTAGGACTGAACTTGCCACAGCAGTAGGTGCTAGAATGCTGATGGAGAAGCTTGATTCTATGGGGAAAGCTGTTACTGATAGGAATATCAAAGTTATGGAGTTAATGACTCTTGAAGCACGTAAGTTGGTTGATTCTTCTCATACACTCGTTGAATCTCTAGCAAAGATAGTGTCTATGCCCGGGTTAGTCCCTGGTAGCCCTGAATTCTGTTTTGCATGCACCTTAATTGAGGATCCTCAAAAGAGGACAATTCTTCATGGCATACCGGATGACTACTCAAGACTTCAATGGATAAAGTTCTTATACGAGGAGCATAGGAATAAATAAAAATCCAACCAAATTTATTTGACTTAATAATTAGTTCTTTTCTTATATATAGTTAGTATAGTCAATTGTTAAACTGATTCATGAAGATTGAAGTCATGGATTCATTGTTCGCCGCTCACTTAAGAGCTGTGGTAATTTTGATTACAGTTAGCTTGTCCAAATTATAGATTGTAAATCAGAAGTAGAAGATGACTATCAGTTGTGTTAATACAACTTTATGATTGTTGCGAGTATATAGTATAGTTTGGCTGTCAAATGTTCTCTTAAGATTCTGATGTAGGGTAATTTCATGCCTACTGTATTGTGTGTAATCATGTTTGAAGAGCAATGAAGTCCTTTGTAGGCACCGAGATGACAATGAATTTTCGGACTTGGTTGTTTGTGCATTGAGTTATACGAGTACGTCTTATTTATATGTCATTTTACACTAGAGAAATTTTAGTTACTGTATTAGCTATGTTTTACCAAACTTAGTTTATAAATTTTGAACTGATCAAATTGGTTAACTATACAACTAATGCAATCATGCCTTGTACTAGGGGGTTGAAAAGAAAGCGCCATTATTTTTGATTTTTTTTTTAATCTGAGGGATGGTTTCCTCGTATAATTTAGATGATTCAACACCGTTAAAACGCAACTATTAGTGGTCAGGTAAACATAAACCCTACTTAGAGTACTTACAGTCTATGATAGTCTGAATTCTTAAACTGTTTGTATGATAAAATGATGCAACCTTTGAAGTTAGACATAACTAGTTACTCTCTGCAAATGCTTTCTTTTCATAGTGCAAAGACTTAGCATAACAAAAAAAATCGAAGCATAAGTCAAGTGATTGCTTCAAACTCGTTCAATACTTGTAAATGTACAAAGTATGTATATACACTCATTAAAAGTTCTGTAAGAAGAGCAGCTGGACATGGAGATTTTTCTCCGAATTATGTGATACAACTACTATTGCGGTTCAACCAGCTACTCGTATATACATTAAGGTATGTATATAAATGAGGATGAAAGTAAAAAAAAAAGTTGATGGTAGAAAAGGAAACCCAAAGAATAAAACTCAAATCTTTGCGAAAGCTATACAGTCATTAACGGGTTCACCTTCTTCGTCAGGGATGTGTAGAAGCCAAACGAGATTTCCACTCTTGTATGGCGGTAAGCAAGGTCATGTTGGGAGTAAGATTAAAATGAGTCATTTTTTGCTTAGTCACTGGAGAAATGTCATGCCTTTCGAGCCATGCTTCTATTGCTCTACGCTCATATGTAAATCCGTCTGCTGCAACATGTGGATCATCCATGATTTCCTGCAACATGACACAGAAGGCTCAATGATGATCTAATACGGAGTTTATAGCTGTTTTGTTAAAGTGCTTGTGCTTGAAAATGTTTCTGTTTAAGCTATTAGCTCGTTGCTCTTGTCAATGGATGCTGTTGAGAATACAGAAGACTACTGTCTCAGACCATTTTACAGTTAGAGCCCCAATTAAGGGCGCTTTCATGCAGAGTTTTCTATCAAAATTTTGCTAAGTATGTAGCATTCATCAAAGCTTTTATGTCAACTAGCAAAAAAGAAGGAGAATTCGGAGAATGAAACTTACATGAAGAATAGGGCAGAAGTAGTGACTGGGTGCAAAAATGCTGTTTCGTTCGACTTTCATACTAGCATCAGCAACATCAGCAAGTTTCCTCAGAACCGGAAGAACAACTGTTTCAAGGTCTGGTCTATCTCTGCATCTGAGCTTACAACATTCTAATGCAAGCTTAGTCAACTCCTCTACCTCTGCAAGTGGCCAGTCCTTAATGGAATCATCTAGTATATACGGCAAGGAACCACTAGCAATCGCGTTCTCCATGACCAATAAAAGCCCATTTGGACTTCGAGCTGTTAATAACTGAAGAAGTATTATCCCAAAAGAATACAGGTCTGATTTTGGTCTGACAGTACCAGTTCTTTGATATTCTGGATCGATATAGTATAGGGTTCCGGCAAGCAAGGAGTTACCAAACATTGTAACTGAATCTGGAATGTTATCAGATACAAGTTTGGCTAACCCAACATCACTGATTTTAGTCACATAGTTTCTTCCTAACAGGATATTCCCTGGTTTGAGATCACGGTGTACAATGGGTTCAGGTTTTCTGCGATGTAAGAATGCAAGGCCACAAGCAATTTCAAAGGCTATACGGAATCTGGCAAACCAAGGAAGAGGTGATCTTCCTTTTTGGCGGAATATAAGCTCTTCTAAGCTTCCGTTTTCCATGTACTCGTACACAAGGCAGCCCATTTCAGAACATACTCCAAGTAGTAACACAATGTTTGGATGGCATAGTTGGCTCAAAATTCTGATCTGCAGAAGATTATGCAGAACATCATGAGACTTTGCAGGGGCAACCGGTATATAGAAAGGAGTTGATGCAAACACATTCGAAAATTTTAAGTTATTGAGAAAATATGAAAATGGGTCTGTGCAATCTATGAAGGTGGAAATTTTGACCTTTTACAAACCCAAAAAAAGCTTATAAGGTGGTTATTTTCTCTCGTCTTTTGTAATATGGGGCGAAACAAAAGGGGAGACGTACCTCTCTGAGAAACTCTTCCTTCTTGTCTGTTGCATCATGCTCAAGCACCTTTATTGCAACCGGTGTGTGATCAAGCGTACCTCTATAAACTTTACCATAGCCACCTTCACCAATAATTTTCTTCTCCGAAAAGTCTTCTGTTGCCACTCTAATTTCATCTGGTGTGTACCTTCTAATTCTCCTTTCATTTGAAATGAGTGCGTCAACAATTTTTTGTCTCTCCTTGAACTCTTTCAAAGCATTGAGTTCTGCTACCTGCCTTTCATAAGATTCTTTGGCTAGTAAATTTTTAGCTGCTTGAGCATCTTTTTCAGCTCGCAATAGCTTCATTTTTTCTTGCTCAGCAATTTTCTTCATGGTTTCTTCTCGTTCTGTAGCAGCATTTATCTTCTCTGCTTCCACAACACATTCCGAGGAAAGAATTCGTACCTGCAAATTTTAGCACATAATCATTTTCCCCTGATGCTGATAAGTGCAGTAGACTTCAGCTTTTTAACACGGCGTGTAATTTAGTAGTGCAAAGTTAAATATATATGATGGAAAAGTATGTAACTGCTGTGTCAAAAATCAGACTCCTACCTTCTTTTGAGCATGGACTAGATCTTCACAAGCTCGATTATACAAAGCAAGGGTAGTTTGTAACTCTAATCGCAGTTGTTCTACATCATTATGCAAGTCAAACTGCAACAAATTGACAGTAAAATATACAGTATGAGAACAGTTCAGAACAATCTTGAGAACAAAAGGTGCAGAAGAAAGACGAGTAACAACTATCCTGAGAAGAATCACAAAAAAAACACACCTGCTCATAAGACACAAGAGTATCAGCAGTGGACATTTGTCCGATTGAGGAAGCATCTGTGTAGGCAGAAGTCGTGGAGCTATGACTAGTATTGCTTCGAGCATTGATTTCATTACTGTTAGACCCTCGACGTACATCTGATAAAGAGATTGATTGACTAAATTCTGATTGTGAGTATCCTGTACTAGGCTCAACTGATGAGGAAGAGTGTAGAGGTGTCTGCCCTGTCGTCACCACTATAGGTAATTTATTCCCACCGGTTTCTGTTGACACAGTCTGATGTCAGTTAAATTTACCTCTGGAGGATTACAGATGCAGCAAGATCACCCTAGCATTTTCGTAAGAAAAAGAAGTAAAACACATACCGTTTGTGGTCATTGAACTAGCAACTTTAGTCTTCACTCTTCGTTTAGATACAACAAATATGTCACAAATATCAGGTGCATTTTTTAGCACAAGTTGTGGTATTCCATGGCCTTTTATCCTCCTGACAATCAAAATGCTCGAAACTGTTAGCTTACAGAACATACAGACATTGATGACAGGAAAACTGCAATCAAATGCTATAACTCTGGACCTCAGTAGTAACCATTTGATCAATAAAGAGTGTAATATGAGCTAAGATCACTAACTAATAATTAGTTCTGAAGCCGTGTTTACCTCCAAAAGCGATTCAGTGATTCAGACCCCAGAACTAAGCTTCTGACATTCGCCTTCAGTATATAGTCGACAAGTCCAGCAGCAATGTTGTCATACTCTATCAGCAAAGTCTCAAACTGCATCTGAAAAATATATGAGTTCAACATTTTAATGCTAATGGATATGTCACAACTTCACATTTACTACAATAATGGAATGATTATCATCTACTTCCTCCGTTTGGAAATAATCAGACATCAGAAGGAGACTAAGCTAGGAAACACTACCTCGCCTGGTTTATAGAGTCTTCTGTATTGCAGGAACACTGCTTGAGATTTTTCTCTAACATCCTCCATGTACTTTGCCACAACTTTTGTGTCTAACTCTGTGATTGGGATACTATTTCCGGCTGAAATATGAGATAAAATAATCAGCAAGAGATTAAGAAATACTTCTAGTTTTTTTCAAGTGCAAGTGTTAGAATTTGGGATTCCAAATGCATTGTATAAGAATTCAATCGATCCATAGCTTTTCTAGAATTTTCGAGTACTTTATCTGTTCCTTTTTATTTGCGACATTTTTCTTTTAAGCCTTTTCTCTTTCTTATTTACCACATTTTCATACGAGCAATAAGTTTTCATCTTTACTTTTTCTCTAAAATTTGAACTCACATTCACCCACTCATTTTCCCTTTTCTCATGAGTCTTGTGGGGGATTTTTTTGTGATTTCAGTTGATGTAGCAAATAAAACGGGACAGAGAGTTTTTTTAATACAAAAAAGTTCGAAAATGCCAATTACAACAATGCCCCCTTACAACATATCCATGTGAAATGCGTCATTGTATGTGATGCGGGGAGAAAAAAAAATGACTAACACACACAAAATAGAAAAAAAAAAAATAAAAAAAATCAAAACATCCCAAAGAGGAAAAAACATTATATTTTAAAAAAATAAAATAAAATAAAATAAAAAAACAGAGGAAATGCTCTATAGTCTTCGATCAACCAACTCTTCATAATATGAAAAGCTATGAATAGAAAGTATAATTTATGTAAGATATAATGAAAATGTATTGATCACAAATACACATATTACAATATTTAGTTTACATATCAAAAGCCAAGTTTGAGAAAGAAATAGTCAACAATAAGGATTTTAACAATATTTTGGTTTTGTAAGGAAATTCTCAAATGATCTACAAATTATGATGCATAGCTAAAAAAAGTTTGATTAAATTTTGGTACAAAAATTAGTTTGGATCATATTGACATAAACCCATCAACCACATAAATCCAATTTTCTTTTCTTTTCTAAATGATGAATAATAATATTGGTAGATTAAGATAAAACTAAATAAAAAAATGTTCATTTCATGAGAGGAAGAGAGGCATTACATGGAGTTGGTATGTGGGTGATGGTAGGCATGACATGAACTAGGACAAAGTGATCAGCTTGAGACAAGAGATTTTCGACCGCCCATTTAACGGCGCGTTTGCTTCCATTGCCACCTCCATTACCACCGATGTCAACAGCCACCGCGATGGTGGTCATCGGCGCTAGCTAGCTTATCTCTTTGCCTGTAAAAGGATGACTATATATGGTGGCCGATTTTCTTCAGCCTTGAGGTGACCCTTTTAAATAAGAGCTCACTCTTTTTATTTACAAAAAATGCAATGAACATACAAGTTTTGTTTAGAGACGAAATGTGGGATGAGAGGGGCACGTAATAATAATGCAATAGGGGTCGTTTGACTTTTATGAAATGGACATATATGATATATCACAAATATAAAGATTTGGGATTTTGGCTCAAGGATATAAAAGCTTTGAGGATTTTGGCTCATGGTCTAATTGGTCTTATGATTCGTTTCCTTTATATATTAGTGCTTGAAAAACAGTTTTAATTAGGTAAGGTAGACTTGCAATAATTTATGTAAATCGGTTTTAAAAATATAAAAAATCGCATCTTAAGTTTATTAAGGAAGACTTGAAATAATTTTATGTAAGTCGATTTCAAAAATATAGAGAATCGCATCTTAAGTTTAATCAAATGTATTAGTTTCACAAAAAATGTAGTTGACTTCTAAAAATCTCACATTAAGAATTTTAAGGTAATGGATGGAATGGAAACCTATGAGAAAATAAGTTGACTTTATTTTTTCGTTGGCTCTTCTTCTTTTAGTAAGGCAAGGGATTATCTGTCTAAAGGGAATGGGGAAGAGGAAGTGATCTTTTGATTTTCCAATTAACCTTGCTAAAAATTGGGGATCTTAAAAAAAAAATGTGAACCAAACCGGATGACCCACCTCAGACCAGACCGATTTTTTTTAGTCTGGTCTTCGGTTGAGAAATTAAAAAACTGTCTTTAATCCGATCCGATTCAAAACTCCTTAAAAATCGGTCTTGGACCGGAACGGTTTAATTATTTATAATTTTGAATAAAAGCTATATAATGCTTATTTTATACCTTTAATATGATAGAAATAGTATATTTTATGTTAAACATTCAAAATTGTTAATTACTAATCATTTTTTTTATTATGTTAATGTTTTTCACATTTTTTTTTTTTTTTTTTTTTTTTTTTTGGTTTTCACTTTCACTTTTTCATAATGCTATAAAAACATTTGAAAAATATAGTATTGTTTGGTATTGAACAAGTACGGGCAAATTACTTTCCTGCAGAGATTTAATTTCCTCGTGTGTGTACTATCAGACTCTTTATCCCTTGATTAATGGATTAGCTTGACTTTTTCCTCAAAAAATAAAATAAATAAATAAGGGCTTGTTTGACATTGTTTTTTGTTTTCAGTTTTCTATATACATATATATTTTTTTTTAAATTGAAAACCAAAAACATAAAACAAAAAAAATGTGTTTCCACTTTTCTATTGTCAGTTTTCAAAATTATCATGATTTTAATAAGTTTAAATAATTTTTAATTCATTATGTGACATATATTTTATGATTTATAAAATAAAAAACCATAAAAGAGAAAACCACAGTGATACCAAACAAATCCTAAATAAAGCGATTTTTTTCACTAGGATAAGGCGGCATAATTAAATACAAGTAGATACCTTTTGTATATAATTTAGTGCATCATACATCCCTGATTTTTACAATATTTGCAGAAGTATGATGTAAAGAGAAATATTAGACAATAGTATTTGCCGGTATTGCCTAGACCTGGCAAATGGGTCATTTGGTCGGGTTTGGGTCGGGTCACTTTCGGGTAAGCTCATTTCGGGTCAGCTAACATTCGGTCGGGTCGATTCGGGTTTCGGGTCAACTTTGGGTTAGGTATCAGGTCGAGGCCGAGTCGGGTCAATTTTTGGGTCGGATTTGTTCGAGTCGGGTCAATTTTGGGTCAAGTATATTCGGGTCATGGTCGGGTTGTTTCATTTTTGGATCAAGTTCAAATCAATAATTTTATGGAGAGCAAATTTTAGCTTATGAGCTTAGCTACGGTTGAAAATGAACAATTTGAGTTATTTTTGGCACAAGACAGTTTTTGTTCAATTATAAGGTAATTTTAGGCCGGGGCATTTCTGGTATTTGGTCTGTTCGGGTCAATATCGGGTCAGTTCGGGTCAATTTCGGGTATCAGGTCTATTCGGGTCAAACACTTTGGGTCAATTTCGGGTCGGGTCAACTTCGGGTCGGGTCAGTTCGGGTGTCGGGTCAGGATTGGGTCAACTCCATTTTCGGGTCGGGTATAGGTCGGGTCGGGTCAACTCGGGTTTTGGGTCATTTTCGGGTCAACGTTTTTGTGTCTATTTCGGGTCATGGGTCGGGTCATTCGAGTCGGGTCAACGGGTCAGGGTCAGGATTGCCAGGTCTAGTATTGCCACAAATTAACACATATATTTTGAGAAAGTAGTTTTGTAAATAACATAAACTTTAATAGGATTAACTTATATATAGTTAAATGATTTTTTATTTTTTTACTATATAGTTGTACTCTCAGTCTTACCTTCCCCCCCCCCCCCCCCCCAAAAAAAAAAAAAAAAAAAAAAAAAAAAAAAAAAAAAAAAAAAGGGAGATACTCTCAGTCTTACCTTGGATAATATGCAGTTTGCTAACAAAGTAACAAGCTAGGTAAAAAGATAGTACCATTTCCTCAAAAAAAAAGAAAAAAAAAAAAGATAGTACCATTAGATAGTTTATTCGTATTATTAAACCTTGTAATGGTATTATTAAGCCTTCTAATGACACACATATATTGTTCTAAGTTTCTATTAATACACTTAAATATGTAGATGATACACTGTACTCTACTCTATGGTCTAATTGTGTCAACAATTTTTCAATGGTACTGTACAAAATACTCCATCCGTCCCCTTTTGATAGTCCCTTATAGATAAATTTTAGTCCCAAAATATTCACCCCATTTGTTTTTTCCAACAACCATTATTATTAATTTTTACCAAAATTCCCTTCAATTTGCAACAATACTTGTGGAAATTTAAATTTCTCATATAAATTTTGTTTTCCCATGTATTTTTATTACTTTCTCTCTCAACTTTTTTGCATACCCAATGTCAATTTACTTTTTTAATGTAATTTAACTATTCTTATATGTGTTTATTAATTCCCGTGAAAAATGCCCATAAGGGACTATCAAATGGGGACGGAGGGAGATCTTTATTGTATCAAAAAAAATACCGTTAGAATATTCAATGACCTCTTTCAATCTCTCATTTTTGTCAATAATTTCTTCAAAACATCGTGTGAAAAGACAGCACTAAACGATATCTATGATGCTCAAACATGTTGAGTATGTAACTTGAATTACTCTCGATATTATGGAGTAAATTGCATGCATTGCATTTTGCATCAAAACTAGTTTTTGGCCCGGGCGATGCCCCGGGTCATTGTTTGTATATTAAAAATTATAACAATATAAAGATATAAATTATACACCTAGTTAATTTCAGTAAACTACACTATCATGGTATCATTAATCGACAATTGATTTTGAGATGTAACATCAATAAATCTTGTAATCACGTAGTGTAACTTTCTAATTTTTTTTTTCCATTTTATGCATGTGCCTAATTAAGCGTGTGACATTTTGAACCATCTCACTTTTGAAAGTTTCATGTAAATACTACTCCGTACTTTAGCTACTACTCCCTCCGTCCTCAAATGATAGTCCCTTATGGCCTATTTTTAGTCCCAAATTGATAGTCCTATTTGCTTTTTTCAAGTACCATTAATATCAATTTTTTATCAAAATTCTCTCTAATTACAACAATATTTGTGCAAATTTATCTTTCCTATATAAATTTTGCTTTTCAATGTACTTTTATTACTTTCTCTCTCCATTATTTTACATACCCAATGTAAATTAATCTTTCCAATGTAATTTTACTACCTTTATTTAAGTTTCTTAATTCTCGTGATTTTTGTCCATAAGGGACTATCAAAAGGGGACGGAGGGAGTATAAATTTTTGGCCTTATGTGAGATTATTACGCCGCAATGTATTGAGGTGGAAAATAAAATTATTATTACATATAAAATTGTCCTACCATACTTATATTAAGTGCTTAAGTCCAAAAAAATAAAATAAAAATAAAAAATTAAGTGCCTAATAATGTTGTTAATTATATTAAATTATGTCATTTTTGTGGTATTTCCCCTGAAAAGTTCTAGTATTGATTCAACATTAAACCTCCAAATATATAGAGAACTTTAGAAAATAAACTCTAAGTAGGTCCAAGATATTATTTAATTATAGGTTGATGCAATGGACCAAGAATATACGTATATTATTAGTATAATTTAATAGTTTAATACTCATAATTAATTAAGATTTTATTTAGGCTGCAGGCTTCATAGAATCCCGAATCGAGCATGAAGAATGCGGGGAATATGCTGTGGATGGAGATTATCCTCGAAAGCTACCATCTTTTTTAACTCATTTTTGGGTCTATTAATCATTTTGTTTGATTTTATTTATTTATTGTGCTTAGGGCATATGAAATTGACACATACAAGGCCTTTACATCTTCGGCTGTTAAACGCGGGTCTGGGCCGCACCCGCAAACCAAGAGAGAGAGTTCACTTCACAAGATCAAAGAAGATTCCATCCCAAAACCATATGACAATAGGAGAAGTAGCCTTTTAGCCTTATAAAGTGTTTAACTCTCTCTTCTTTAATCAATGTGGGACTCTTACATGTGTTACTTGGTGGGATATACTTCAACATCGGCTAAAGCTTGATTATCCTCACATTATGGGTATTACTTCTTTTTGTTAAAATCTGAACAAATTATGAAGTATAGATCTCAAACTGCACCTAATTTTTTCAAACCGCACTAAACCGCACCGTAAAATGTGGTTTGGTGTGGTACGCTGCGGTTTACAGTTTAACCATATTTTTTTAAATTATAATTATTCTTTTTAAAACAAAACTATTATTTTATATTGTAATTACTAATTTATAATTCAAATATTAAACTCTTTTTTTAAACTTTAAGTAACTAATAGTCAAAGATTAGCTCATATATTTTAGTTCTTTTATATATTTTTTTAAATAAAAATACAGTATAATTAAAAACCGCAAACCGTATTAAAGTGCGGTTTGGTCTAAATATTTTTGTAAACCGCACCAAACCGCAAATCGCAGTTTGGTCATTTTAAATCCGCACCTCAATTTTGAAATCGCAAACCGCACCAAACCGCAAATTGAGGTTTTGTGCGGCCTAAACCGCACACTGTATAGCCCTAGACATACATACATGTATCATAGCATACTAGTAAAATTCAAATAAAAAAGACTAAATAATTAATAAGGGCATGTTCATATATATTTATTGAATTGAGCTGAATTAAACTGAATTGAACTGGAATGAGATGAACTGAACTGAACTAATTTGTATATGATGTAAGGAAATTAGAAATTGAACTGAGCTGAATTTAAGATGAAATGAACATGCCCTAAGTCCCGAAAGATTTAGACTGATGATCATTTCAAAATTGTAAATTTTAGACCACGTTATCTCAAATAAGACTACATGAGTGCTCTTTTCACCTCTATATTTTACTGATTTGAACTCATTGACCGACTTATCAAATCTAATACATCCTCCGTTTCTTTTTAGTTGACACGTTTCTTTAGTCACGATTGTCAATGCACTTATTCAATCATTAATATCATTAATTATCGATAAGCAAAAATTATGAAAAGTTGATACTTTGAAAGTATATAATGTAACGAATCTAACAAGATCCCACCTGACTATATTTTTCATTACGTATAAAGCACAAAATACGGTCAAAGGGAGGTGGATGAATAGTGCTAAAGTTAAAACATGTCAACTAAAAAGAAACGGAGGTAGTATGAATTTATTATAGTTGAGAGCTGAAAATGGATAGACTTTGTTACGGAAATTGAACTTATTTACTATGAACTTAACATATCTAAAGACTTATAATCGCATATTTAACGAAACCTCTCTAAACTCACTTTTCCACAAGTGTGGAAACAAACCTAGGATCAACTATAAAAAAATTGTTATTATTTTTGTTTGTATTGTGCTTTTGACTACAAGTAAACAATTATTTTTAGGCCTTTACTCCCCCAACTAAATATACACCTCAAGAACCTTCATATAAGAATCATTTTTGTTAATAGAAAAGACTCAAAGAAGAATTAATTTTGGATTAATATGATGGCAATGATTAATATATGGGTAATGTCAACTGCATAGAATTGTTGCACCAACCATATAAAAATACAAAGTATTACAATAATTTGAATATTTATATGGTTTGACCAAGTCAATTAGGTTAACTACTTCCATTAATCTGAATGTCTCCATTCTGTCAGACAGATACTATTGGTGAAGCAAGAAGATTACACAAATCAAAATTATAACTTGTAACTGGCAATATATAGCTGGAAAAATATATTTGAAAAAGAACTATCTTTACATTCATGAATGTGAGATCATGATTAGAGGTGTCAATTCGGATAACCGGATGGAGTTTGGGTCGGGTCTGTTCGGGTCGGGTCTGCTCGGGTCGGATATGTTCGGATCAAAATTATCCTTTTAACTCGGATCGGGTCGGATCGGGTCAAATTCAGGTCGGGTCAAATTCGGGTCATGGTCTATCGAGTCCGAGTCAGATATGGGTCGGGTCAACTCCAGATCGGTTCACTTTCGGTTCGGATAAATTTGGATCGGGTTTAAAACGGGTTTAACCGGATAACTTCGGGTCGGATGAATTTGGGTCGGTTGATTTCGGTTCGGTCAAGTTCGGTTTGATCAAGATAAGGTTGATCCGTTGATTCATTAAATGGTCAGTTTCGATTCAATTCCTTTTTGTGTTTGGCTAGATTTTGGTCGAGCTGACCAAATTCATATCCAAATAAGGTTATTTTTAATCTAGAGTTATTATTGAGTTTTTACCTTATTATTGGTTCAATATGATTATTAATTATGAAGCACGAAGTTTTAGTTTTCTCATATGATCAAGTTATGTATAATTTTTATCTTAAAGGAAAATTGAGATTGAATAATTATCGATAACTTATCATACCTATATAAGTGAGACCGAGCTAGTGATTGATGAGTAATAATAGTTACATATGGTGATGTATACAAAATAGAATATCAATTTTTTAAGGTTATTACAAGGCTACAACTCTTCATCAATTGTACAATCTTGCGAGGTTATGAGTTCTGTACAATTAGTTTAGTTTATTACTAATTCAATTTGTATAAGATATTTGTTAGAGTTGTTAGAATTACTTTATTACTAATTCAATTTTTATCTTAAAAACTTGACATTATACATAGTGATAGTTAATTGTTACTACGTACATTCTTTTTATTTGAGCATAAATTATTGCATATGTATGTAGTGTGTATATAACCGTACGATATATAATGCCTATAATTCTAGGATAATGCACAGTTGTAGAGGAAGTAGTAATGAAGGAATGTTATGTATTTGTAAATACATAACAACGATTAAAATATTCTAAAAACACATGGTAGAGAGAGAAAAAAAGGAGAGAGATAGGAAGAGAGAGTTCTTTATATGGACCCCACCTACTTTTTGGTCAGATTGTCTCACGTGATGGGTTTGTAGTAAACTTAAGACTTCAGACTATTTCTTTGTAGTAAAAAAGTTAACTTATTAGTAATTAGTAAATATATAGTATAAGAACTTGAATAAAAAGGTCAATAATCAATCATGGTCGGGTTAAATTCGGATCGGGTAAAAATCAAATCGAGTTAAAATCGGGTCGGGTTAATATCAGTTCGGGTCAAAACAGATCGGATCTGATCGATTATTTGTCGGGTCAATTTCGGATCGGGTTGAGCTTGGGTCGGGTCAAATCGGTTCGGTTGAGTTCAGGTCGGGTCAAATCGGATTCGGGTTGAGTTCAAGTCGGATCAAATCGGTGCCGGGTTGAGTTCAGATCGGGTCAAGTTCGGATTCAGGTCGAGTTCGGTTCGGTTACAGATCGGGTTTGGGTCTTGAATTTCTCGGATCAAATCGGATCGGTTACAGTTCGAAACGGATAATTTTTTTCGGGTCGGTTCGGGTTTGACACCTCTAATCATGATGTAGTCACAAATAATGTTTTCTTATTCTTCAAGGATACAAATTTTATTTATGGTTTCTCACAGAGATTATGGGTGTGTTCGGCAATAGTGTTTAGGTAGCTATTGAGTAATTTTAGTTTTTGACTGGGTCAAAACACTACCTGATATGACTATTCCCTTTTATTTTGTAGAATTCTCCTTATTTATGTTGGTCGAATCAAAGTTAGGGTCTATTTTGTTCACCCTATTTTCACTTATTTTCACGTAGTTTATTAAGTTCTGATAAGTTTAATTTAGGAAAAATAAGTTCGGTATTTCTGAGTTATTGATTAGTTATGCTTCTTCATCAAGATGATGGTACTAGAATAAGCTTGCCTAAAGCGTATATTGATCTAATTAAATGAAAAAAAAAAAAAAAGCATGGCACAACATTCGTCCAAAAAGGCTTAACCCAACACAAAATAATCCTAGTAAGTATTAAGCTTTCTTTGGCCCCTTTTTCTTTGGTTTGGGCACCATTGACACGAAAATACATTTTTAAGGTTTAGTCAAACCTCCAGCATTTTCCAATGTCATCTTTACTCAAGTCCGACACTCCTCCATGACAATTGACAAAACATTACCAAAATACAAGGCATGAATTCCACCAAGACCAGCATTGACTTCCTAATTTGTAACATTGTAAAAGACTAAAATATGCATGCTTTAAGCCCACATAAACACTATTAGTGATAGAGTATAAAACATATAAGGTAGGATAATAAATGGTCACTCAAACAACCATCGATGGCGCGCTCGATCTCTAAAGGCCAAGAGACGGCGCTACGACGGCTAGCCACCATCAAAGCACCACCGGGGAGATGACGAACCATACAAAAATGGAAAATAAAATAAGGGAATAGAGAAAATTTTAAATAACAAATTTGGTTTATAAAAGTTACGAAAGTTTGGCTTGGTCACACCACCCAAAATTTTAGGAATTTTTTGCGGAAAATTTAAAAAAAAAAAACGGTAGAAAGAAGTTACTTGAGACTGACTAAGCAGCATATTACCAAATATCTCGCTAATTTTCAAATTTTAATTTTTCAACCTAGCATATTACTCAACTACTTGCTTCTTTCTACTTAATTTAATTCCTTAAACTGCTTAGGTAACAAAATACAGTTCAACCTTCAATCAACAAGGTAAGATATTAATGATTTAATTTTCTATTTTCAGTTCATATTCATTTTTTGTTTATATTTGCTAAAATTCTGTTTTTTATGGTGTATAGAGGAGCTTTAAATAGTGATAATATAGACGGGATTTGATACCAGTCTTGAAAGTGTAAACAACTAAAGTAGTTGACATCCACGAGTTTGGTTTTTATAATGGCTCGTATTTTCTATGTGTTTGTCTTCTTCGGTTATTATCTGCTGTTGGGTATGTATTAGCTCTGATTGTACATAGACACACTCGTGTTACGATGAGAAATGAATGATTATATGTCTCTAACAACTCTGAGTAGGTGATTAATGATTGTAATTCCATTTTACTAGTTTAGATTATGTTACAACTTGTGATATCGAAATAACCATTTGAAAAGAAGTTCAGTATAAGCATGCCTCTCTATAAGAAAATCGATCAGCTTGTTTTATAGGTTTGTTGTTTAAGGTTTCGACAAAGTGTATCATTGATGTGAAAAGGATATAGAGTGATCGACATAGATTGGTTGGTTAGACAGACGAAATATAATAGTCAGTGACCCTTGCTGCCCTGAGACCAGTTGATTCATTTACTAGTTGATTCTGACAAAACTCGAGTTCATAGGTACTAATTGGAGTATTTGTTCTTGAATTGTAGCACAATTTGTTGCGAAATAACTTAATTACTCTTTCTTAATACTAGTAGAATCAAAGATAAGCATATGTAAATGCTTGTGTTCAGCATTAACAGGAACTTGATTTATTTCATCTAAATAGTTTTGGTCAATCCATTTTTTTTGAAATCTACAATTGATTGCAAACACTAACTGTTTTTTCTGTTTAACAGGTACTAATTAGGGACTTATTTAACCAATTGATAACTCGAATTGCATCACCAAAGGGTACATTGCTACAATATGGTTCCGGCAAGAACTAAAGATTCATCATCTTGGTAATATAATTACTTTCATTTCACTTCCGAACCCACACCATATATCTATCACAAATATAATTAACCAATTTTCTCATGCTCATTTTTCAGGTGTTTGAAACACACAAATCCATTAAATAGTCACAGCTCAGTATGTGATGCCACCTTAAAATTAGACCAAGTAAGTATTCTTTCACCAAAATCTTCCGAATTCTTTACTGAAATTTTAAATTTATTAATTTTGTTCATTTTTTTATCTATTGTGGACTATCTAGGGACTCTTGGCTAGTAGATCAGCAACAATAGCCTCCTTACTAAGAAACAACCCTTCGGAAAACCTCTCTGCCTTCATCAAAGAAATACCATTAGAACGCGAAGCCTTAGAGCTCATAGCAAGATTTTGCCATGGATTGGATGTCAAGATGACAAGTGAAAACATAATCCCTGTCATCTGCCTTTCTCACTACCTCGAGATGACTGAAACTCACAGCCCGAATAACTTACTCCACAATGCCATCACATTCTTAAAAGATAAAATCCTTCCTAGTTGGGACCAGACTGTAATATCTCTTCGAGCATCAGGGTCTGCATTCCAGCAGGCTGCAGACAATGGGCTTTTGAAACTCTGCATTGAGGCTCTCACGGACCGTGCACTATCTGACCCTGCTCTCCTGGGACAACCCATCATGGTTGAGCGCGACAGCAGTAGCAGCAAACACTTGTATTATAAAAATTATGCAACGAGGAGGAAGCTCTTTGCTGGTGCAGATCATTCAGATACATCATCTGAAGATCTAGCCTCATTGCCGGTGAAAATTTATGAGCCAATCATCAAGGGGATGATACAAGCCTACAAGGCCAAGTCCGACAAGAGAACATCATCGGATCTTTATACCAGTACTTCAAGAAACATGCATCTGATGTCGAAACCATTGAAGCCATTGAGAGACTGTTGCCTGCTAGTACTTTTACCTGTAATAACAAATACCCTCTGTACCCTTACACCCTCCTGTTTGAGATGTATACCTCTGCAGTCATCCATGGCGCGAATGCAGACTGCATAGCTTCCTTAGAAAATCGAATTGGTAAGGAGCTATACCGCGCCACAACTGAGGATCTTCTTAAATTAGACCTCGATGTTGAGAGCCTAAAGCAGATACTGAAGGCATACTACGCCAATTTCACTGAGGATAACCCTGCAGGACTAGTTGCAGTGGCAGAACTCATGGAAAACTACTTAGTACAGGTAGCAAAAGAGAGGGAAATAGATGTCAGGAGCTTCACAGAACTGGCTCATATGGCAAGTTCGACATCCAATGTAGGGGATTACCGTTGCTCAGATGGGATATACAGGGCAGTGGATCTGTACTTGGATATGCACAGAGAGTTAATTGAATCAGAAAAGGAGGAAATATGCAGAGTTTTGGATTTTCAGAAGATGTCATCAGAGGCTTGTCAGCACGCGGCCTTAAATCCTAAGTTGCCCTTGAGGGTGGTGGTGCAAGTATTGTTTGTGTCGCAGTTGCAACTAAAAGATAACATCAGCAAAGCTGTTGTGGAGTATCCTAGTATTAGCAGTGTAAAACACGGACAACAACGAGGAAGCGAAGAGATTAGAGTAGTGGAGGATGATCAGGAGTTGGATGATGAAAGGGAAGAGATTCAAGGGTGCCATGAAAAGAATTGTTGTGGGAAGAAGAGTAAGAAAAAGGTGGGTTTGTGGAAAGGAATGAAGAGGAAGTTTGGGTGTATGGGAAGTAATGATTACGAAACTTTGCATGATTGTAGCTGCCAAACCACAAAGAAGAAGAACAAAAAGGAGCACTCTTGAAATATTTTGTTTAGTTTAATTACATAGTTTAAAACTGACTTTTTAGGCCTGTTTTTCAATGAGTTTAATGAATGTTTGAATTAATTTGGATAATGCCATTTTCATGTAATGATTTTGTGAGTAGTAGCATTATTGAACTGTATCGGTTTCCTTTTTGTTCGTCTCATTTGTAATATTTTTTTTTTACTTTTTTTTTTTTGTTTATTTTCACACGGATTTTTTTTTAGGAGTGTTATTTGATTCATATAAGAAAAAACACATTCATACAATCTTGTTAGATCATTATGGTTTCAAAATCTATACTTTTTCTAATATGTAATTGAAAATTTTAATATAGAGATGTGGAACTAACAGTAGAGTAAAAAGTTTAAAAAACACAAAAAAACAAAAAAAAAAAAAAAAAAAAAAAAAAGGCAAAACCAAAACGTCAAAAATCAATTATCAGTTAACTAGACACTGTCGATGTTTGCCATTCCTTCAATTTAGTATATGAAGGGAAAACTACCTTTAGACATATCAATTCTAGTGATTTTACTTGCTTTACATATCATATTAAAAGTAATGAAGATTCATGCAATGTATAATATGATTACAAAAATAAGGCCAAATATTAACTTTTAGCCCCCATAATAAGTAATAACAAAGAAGCTTCCAATTGGCTCTTAACAGAATAGGCAGCTATGTGTAACAAACAAGTAGCTTTCTCTACTCCCTGCCGGATCAGATCTAAGAAAAGCATCTACTCCCCACAGATATCTGTAACCCGATGGCGAATTATTTTTAGGTAATTGTTAAGACGACTACCATATTTACATGAACAGGCATCTAAGAAAAGCATCTACTCCCCACAGATATCATTCATATCAACAAGTTAAATGGAGGGCGTAACACACAAGTCCGAGGAGCCTGTGGAATTGTAGAACAGAGGGCGTAACACACAAGTCCGAGGAGCCTGTGGAATTGTAGAAAAGTTGGTCTTTAACGAAGATCACTAACAAGATTAGTTACACGGAGAACGCAGCACAGGTTTGAGGAGCCAGTATATTGTAGAATAGTTGGTCTTCAACAAAGATCACTAAACAGATGAATTCTAAACCAGGAACAAGTTTGGACACATACCTACAAAACCTTTTATTCGTTGTACCTTTTTTACACCAAGATGATCTTACTGTATTACTGTCATAGTGTCATGTAAGTTCTTATCATTGTCGCTCCTGTAGGATCGGACAATAGATGCCTTATAAGACCCATTCTCAGATCATTCGGAGCAATAAAGAACATGTAAAAGGCAAACAATATGAGATCAGCTGAAGAGAGATTAGAACCAAGGAATCCCTCCCACATCCTGCAAAGGAAACACGAAAATCTGCCTCAAAATCTACATAAAGATGGTGGTTAAAGAAAACAAAAGCTCAAGACAAATGATGCAAGTAGATAGTATGATTAAAAATACTTAAAGCATTTAGGTAAATGTAAACGCGCAGACAAACAGACAGAAAGGCTCAACTTTTCTATGTCCGAGACAATCCCAATGACATTTAGGACTATGTTTCATGATGATGCTCACGTCATCTATATGATTATTTGATCAAATGTTTGATACTTATGGCTTGCCAAGATAAGTATTCTGCAGCTGGAGTCATTGATTGCTGAATCCAACTATGTTATGTAGGACTGCAGGGTAATCAAATAAATCAGCATCTACTCGAGCTACTTAATTATTTTGTACTGACATCAAATCATTAATCGAATATCTGGATACATGATCAACTTAACATTTGCACCTTTTGCCAACAAGCTTACAGCAATACAGCCTTCTATATACCCTGCTAATGGGTAATGCTATCAAAGGTTCAACTGGTTTTACTTTCTGAAGACTAGGGTTTTATTTCAATAACGGACATTAAAACTAAAATCATACTATGTAGGTTACTATTATAGGAACCAAAATGTGAATTTACCCAATTTATGACATGTGACTTTTCCTTTTCTTTTATAATGATGATTTCAGCAGATAGGTGTACTGCAGTGCTCCAGGATAGGTTCTAGTCAACTAGTTAGGTGGTCATTCAAACAATCATTAGTACAAGGTTGCAACTTTGCAGCATTGATACTGTTATGAAAGATAGTCAGACACTTGAACAAGCATGGCCTAAAGAGATCCACAAGCTGTTTAAGAAGGCAAGAGCGATTAGAGTTGCTCTCGTAAGAGTCACTCTTAACACTAAATAATAGTGAAGTGCTAATATAAAAATAACAAGATGAGAAGGAACAGCAACATAACATACTTGCATTTTTATATCATCTCCACCAAATATCAGTCTTTTTACCATTGGCCAATGGCAAGGTTCATGCGCTTTTTCTCATATACAAAGGAGGAGGGTAATTCGTAATTAGTAATTATTAATAGTAGAAATGGCTTCATATTCAAAAGAGAAGCGTCAAAGAACAGGGCCTTACTGTTTGATTTCTCTAATTTTATAAAAACACTAAGCAGTGAGTCACAACTTCCAAGATGACCCAAATTCAGTTGAGTGATATCATTAACTTTATGTGATTATAAATGAATTCTCCGGTTGATGAGAGCATTTACAATACTTCCTGTCTGGTCAATGACTTCACAGTTGTGGTCAACTTGATGAATTAGACAGGAAATTCAAACATTCTAAACATAAAAGATTTCGTGGTTGAACCTTCACATTGTCTCTTGATTAAAAATCAGATAAAGTACACAAATGTAACCGATTACTTTTAGTTGTTTGCTATTTAGCATCAGTCTCCATTAGATGATCATGACTCCAGTTGGTAAATGGCATATTCAGAGTTATTCAAGCAAGATAAACAAAATGCAAACGTCATTGACTGTGGATGCCAAATGCAATGAGAAATGAACAGAGATGGCATAATATGCATCAATTACCATTTTGGCACTCGGAAAAAGGTTCGGAAGAATGTCCTGATACCCTCAGTATCAAGCTGAACTATAAGTGATAGACCAAACAGGAAGAACGCTCTCTGACGTTTCCTTTCTTGTGGCCAAAGAGTATTCCAGGCTGCACCAATGGAAAAAAGTTAGCAGCAAATTTGGATTTACCAATAACTAATTCCAAGAAACTACTGATTAATTTTATTAAAAAATAAAGTTAGCAAAACTAAATAACAATCCCCATTTTGTATCTCAATTATCTTCCTGTCAAAAAATGAAGGCAACTTTAAGCCTTCAACAAGTACCTCATAGGTTTTCTTAAGTAGCGTACAAGATGTAAATATTACTTCTTGTGCACAACATATACCATAAATCATGACCTTCCCAGAACATTTCGCATTGAATATACAGTTCTTTACAATTTCATTAAAGGCATGTCATCCATTGTCCTGAATTAAGACACTTCAAAGCATCAAAAAAGCAAAATCATGACCGTCCATTGTCCAATGATGCCGAAAATTGCAAAAGGAATATTATATATAGGAATAGTATTGGTTATATATAACCAATACTATTCCTATAATTTTTGTGAATCATGCATCGGTTTTTTTAGCTGACCTTGTCTTTCAAACACATTAGTTTATCAACACAAAAAACTAAAAACAATAACTTAATGTTTCATTGAACTATATACAATACCGTTAAAACATTCAATTTTAATGCATTAGGAAAATTAGAATGTACACACCTTGCATTGAGATATTCTCCACGTTCATCTGACGCAAAATTGCATTTTTTGAGAGATCATTCTTGATCAAGTTTGCAATTGCAGAAGCATACTTTGGAGCTTCTGACAAAGATCTTACAACTGAATAACCTGTGGGAGAAGCCAAAGAAAATGGAAGTTACATCACTTCAGAGCATATAAATTTCATAAATCTTAATAGCTTTTAAGATGACACAAGATTATTGCATATTGTTATAACATAACAGAAATCCAGCTTGTCTTACCTGTGGCTGGATGCACCATGCTTGCAGCAGCACCAAATGCAAGGTTTCTTTGCTCTGTATTTGGTAAGGACCCGCCAACAGGTATATAAGACCACTCCTGCATCAAATAGAATGACTATTACAACAATAACATGGGTGATGTTAACAAGTAGAATATAGTATCAAAGTAAGCAAGATATGCAAGTGACAATGTTATAAAACAACAATAAAATTGTTTTGGTAACCCCTATACCCTGTTCACAAAGATGATAGAATTTTCAATAACCCTTAAAAAGAGCTTTTAGTAAAAGAGCTACATAAATTAATGATGAAAAAAGAGCTGCAAGGTTCAAGTACTCAAATGTAAAGGTGTTATTAGAGACTGCAATTGAACTGGATGTCTCTTACTCTCTTAGAGCCTTAATTTAGGGAGACATCTTGCCATAGAAGAGGATGAGAGGTCAATGACTCAATGCACTTTCAACCTTGTTGGCTGTTTTAAATCTTCAATACTGATCATAAATCGACAAAGGTTAAGGCAAGCTGTAGAACCTTCCAGCATTTATCATCAGTCCACTACATCAGAATTATATCAGTTTCAAAAGGGGCAGAACAGGAAATCCACCTCTTAATTTTTTCCTTGTGATTGCTCAGTGCAGAATCAAAGTTTTTCACTTTCCAGTACAAGGACATGTCCAATTATGTTTGGGAATACATGTATTTTCTTGGTACATATGGTCTGCTTGGATGTTTCATGGTATCCTTAACAAAATAGAAGAAGATTGGTATGATTCTACACGTTTCCCCGAGTGTAATGCAATAAACTAGCCTAAAAGAGGGAGGGAACGTAGGCAGCATAATTACTTGTTAGAATAAGCTCGGAGAATTTAGTCAGTTGTTAAGACTTAGAAATGCTATATAAAGAAAAGATAAGTGGGGAGAGATCATGGAGAGCAATTTTGAGAGTTTTCCTAAAATTTGTTACTCTTGGAGAAAATAAGCCTCATGAATGCTTGTGCTTATCATATGCTTCTGTAGTTTTCATTTAGCCGATCTTAATTAGCAATTTTTTGGCTCTTAATCATCATCTTAGTCTGTCCAAGCTTTATAATCAACATGTATACTTAATTGATTTCAGAAACTATATTAGGAAAGGATCGGTGAGATAGGTAAAGGTGATGGCTAATTAAACTAAGCTACATTCATGTTATACCTATGTAAAAAAAAAAAAAAAAATAAAAAAAAAAAAAAAAAAAGCAAATTCATGTCTCTGGAGCTCAATGAGCTGGCAGATAATTGGAGCCAGAAAAGTGTAAAAACAGAGCAAAATTATTTGCAGTAAACATTCTACACAAACACTAGTCCTTGCAGCAATCTTGCTATATGCCACACCCATCTAAAACTAGATCTTTATAGGGTTTCTAACCTCCCATAGAAGTGAATTTACTCAATTCTCCCACTAGTCTCCACTAGTACCTAGTAATTTTGAAACATTTCAGGAGGGAATGACAAAACATTACAGGTTCACTTTTTAGCCTTTGCTTCAATTAACCGTCAATAATTCTGTTATAGGTTCCAGTCAATAAACAATTTTACTTGTATCATTTCCCTTCTTTTCTTTTTTGTTGGGCCATTTGAATGGAAATTATTTGACTATTTAAACCAATAAAAGAGAAGAGTAGTTGTATGATGTATCATGTAAATATCAACAGCAATAATACCTCTTCATATGTTTTAATGATACGAACACCCATAGTTTGTAATCTTGTCATAAGTTTTTTCTGGAGCAGATCAAAGGGCATTGCATCTGCTGAAGCCAAGCAAGTCTCCTGCATTTATAGTCTTGAGACAACCATCATAGAGAGGGAAAAGAACACAATACACATATACAATATAGAAGGCTAACCTCGAAGAAGATCCTAGTCGGCGACAATGGCATTGCATACAAGAATGTTGGATATTTTGCCTCCAGAGACTGAAGGCTCTGTTTAGAGTGGTCTCTATAGTCCATAAACACCATCAAATTGGGATCATAAGGACTGTTTTCCACCTATAATCACAAGGAATTAATTTATGAAGTTGGATACTATGAACTAGAGAGCGATTCAAAATCCAGATTAAGCACGTGTGTCATTTGGCTTGAAATCTTTAGTTTGAATAATTAATTTTTTTCCAAAAAAATTCTCAAATGAGTGAAGAGAATAATTTATAAGGGTATAACACAAATCTACCCAAAAAATACTTGTGTTCAATACAATATCTCAAGCTATATACAACATACCTCCACCTCTACACCATAAGCTGTTTGTACACAAACCCTTGGACCACCCACTTCATACTCCAGAAGTTTCCCTGAAGCTGCTCCAGAAGCAACAGTTACAAGCCTAAAATGATAAAATGTCAATAAGTATGTACATTACAATTCTACTACAATAAACAAAAGAAGAAAGATATGCACCTGCAAGGAATAGTGATATCGCGTTCACAAGCAACAAGACTATGTCCACCAGGTCCTTCCATAATCCTTTCGACTTTTGCATTCAGATAAGAGACACCTGACTCCAAACACCTAACAAAATTAATAAATTACATAACTATATAAAGCTGGCAAATAAAATCAGGCAGCAAAAGCTAAATACCAACAAGCAGATTATGAAATGACCAAATGTGGTTTTTACCTTTGCACCAACTCGTTGTGAAGTAAATGTCGGCTGACTCTTCCATAGGATCGACCAATATATAAAGGATCATCATCATCAATATAGACAATGGTATCACGCCAAACCTGCTCTATACAGCCTCCAAGTCCCAATGCTGAAATATGATGTATTGGTTACACATTCAAACTTGAAAGTGACATTTCTAGCAAAACTAAATTAGACAAAGGAACAAACAAATTAAAGCAAACACACACTCACAAAAGAAAGACATCATCACTAATTTGGTTTCCTTATTAAATTTTACAACTCAGATGGATTAGTATATGAATGAAGAAGACAGAAATACCTCGAAATTCATCTTCCCAAACGCCGTAATTATTTGTAAAAGGAAGATCAGGACCAACAAGACCAACTTTTAATCCTAACTTAGCTGATTCTGCTGCCAAAGCTAGACCAGCTGGACCACAACCAATAACCACCATATCCAGCAATTCATTCACGTCTGAAATTTGAGGCAACTGCAAACAAATGAACACGAATAAGCTCACAAAAACGCAATATCGAGTACGTTTAAGCATTTGGAAACAGCATACAACATCAAGATTTATTGATCTTCCAAACAATGTACAACCTAAAATATCAAAAAAAAACAACAGCAAAATAACAGAGTCACCAAAGTTTAACATTCAAACAATGCTAATCCAACTAGAACTTAAGAACCTTACACCTCAATTTTTCGAGCATTGATTTCCACTAATTGGCAACAAAATGCAACAAATTAAAACAATCAAACATAAATTCATTTGATTCTACCAATCAGTATTCATGATTTTCATCATTTAATCAACAAATAAACAACATAAACACGATTATAATTGAAATTTCAACTTCAAAATCAACATTAATTTCAAAAAAACAGATTCCAAAACACTAAACCTTATCAGAAATTCTGGACTGAGTTTCCATAACTTTAGTCTGCTGCATTTGAACATACAAAAGCTCAGAACCACCAGCTTTGATGAAATCTTCTTCATTCGCAAAATCTTCAGGCGCAACAACACAACTACTCTCACTATTCGCACTCCTCAATTTACTACTTCCACTCCTCCTACTACAACTGCGACTACTAGAACAATCTACAACATTTAAGCAAAACTTCTGGAAACTTCTGCGTTGTTTAATCATCTTATACCTCAAACTATCGTAGTTCAATGGTGTAGAAACCGCCATTGTTGCGAACTTCGAAGCTCCGAGACAATAATACTCCATTACTGCAGAATAAAAGAGAAGTATGAAGATTGAAGATGAGAGGATTAGTGTGAGTTCAATAATGGAGGTGATAGTGATTGAGGTTTTGCCATGGAAGAATGTGGAAGGTTTTGGTGGATTTTCTCTCTCCTCGTTTTCTGTATGGGAGAATCAAGAATGTGTGGGAGATTGTGTGGTGTAGTTGATGCCATGAGCATGGTTGTTTCTGACATTTTGGATAGGGCGGGGGATTTGAGCAACCAACTGTCTGATTTCCAAGTGCTACGTGGCAAGTTCTGATTCATTCGCACAAAAATTGAGTAAAATCTTCCGGATATTTAGGATTGTAAATTTTTTTATTTTTTTACCGCGAATTCTCAAGGGTTAAAATTAAAGATCAGTCATTGATGTGTTATGTAAGGGTGTGCAGTATAGCCAGTATTTGAATTAAAAGTTTAAAACCAATATCTGTTCAAATTGAATTATTAGGACGACATTTGATTTGAAATTTAAATCAAATTGAATTAGATTAGATTGAATTTTTTTTTTTTTTTTTGTAAATTTGGATTCTTGAATTAGATCGGTATATATGAATGGGGAGTGGTTTCCCTAAATAATGCTAAAATACAATTTATTCCCTATATAAGTCGATTTAAAAACTATTTTCCACAATATCGTTCACGTAGGATCGATTCCTAGTTTTGAAATTTGGCAGTATAGAACCGCTAATAATATTAGTGATTCTATATATAGAACCGCTAATACCAATAGACCAATAGAGGTTCTATATAGAACCGCTAATGGTATTAGAGGTTTTACGTAAATAACCGCTAATACCAATAGAGGTTCTATGCATAGAACCTCTAATACCATTAAAGGTTCTATGTTAGCTAAAACCACCAACAATGTTAGTAGTTTTATACTTGCAAATACCAAACCTTAAAACTGAGCCTACGTGGACAGTGTTGCGGGAAATAGTTTTTAAACCAATGTACATTAGGAATTAGTTTATATTATTATATTATTTTGGGAAATCACTCTATCAATGAGTGTAT